>NW_028225179.1:1494326-2170443 GCF_052327205.1 Somniosus microcephalus
CATTAAAAAATGCAAAGAAACCTACCTGGAACATTGGAACAAAATAACCGAAAGCCAAAGCAGATTAGAATGTTACCGGGCCCTAAAAAGAGAATATAAACTGGCAGACTACCTCACGACCATCAGAGACACAAAACAGAGACAGACCCTCACCAGGTACAGACTAAGCGACCACCAACTGGAAATTGAAAAAGGCAGATACAAGAAATCCTGGCAGCCTAGAGAGAATAGAATATGCGATCAATGTCTGGCTGGCGAGGTTGAAACAGAAATGCATTTCCTCCTAAAATGCGAAAAATTCAACACATCAAGAAACATATTATTCAACAAGCTAAGCCAAACAACCCCAGATTTCAAGGAATTGGATGATCTGTCAAAATTGAGATTAGTCCTAGGAGAAGGAGACAGACCATACCTTGGGGCTAAATATGTAACAACATGTCACAACCTGAGGACTGTTTAAAAGTAAGACTGTTTAAAATTAATATTGAACGTACCAAATGAAGTAGAAAGACTGTTTAAAATTAATATTGTTTAAAAGTAATATTGTATATACCCAACAAATGTCAAATCGATTGACACCTACAGAATGTTGGAAAACTGTACCTTTTTGCAATGTAAGCTTTGGCAATATGGTTCTCTGTAAACTTTCATGCCAATAAAGCATTTGAACTGAACTGAACTGAACTGAGAGAGAGGGACAGAGAGAGAGAGACTGTTTAAAAATTAATATTGTTTAAAAGTAATATTGTATGTACCCAACAAATGTCAAATCGATTGACACCTACAGAATGTTGGAAAACTGTACCTTTTTGCTATGTAAGCTTTGGCAATATGGTTCTCTGTAAACTTTCATGCCAATAAAGCATTTGAATTTGAATTTGAATTTGAATTTGAGAGAGAGACAGAGAGAGAGAGAGGGACAGAGAGAGAGAGACAGAGAGAGAGAGGGACAGAGAGAGAGAGGGACAGAGAGAGAGAGAGGGGGACAGAGAGCGAGAGGGACAGAGAGAGAGAGGGACATAGAGAGAGAGGGACAGAGAGAGAGAGGGAGAGACAGAGACAGAGACAGAGGGGAACAGAGAGAGAGAGGGAGAGAGAGAGAGGGACACAGAGAGAGAGAGACAGAGAGAGAGAGAGACAGAGAGAGAGAGGCAGAGAGAGAGGGACAGAGAGAGAGAGAGAGACAGAGAGTGAGAGGGACAGAGAGAGAGAGAGTGACAGAGAGAGAGGGACAGAGAGAGAGAGGGACAGAGTGAGAGAGAGAGACAGAGAGATAGAGAGACAGAGAGAGACAGGGACAGAGAGAGAGAGGGACAGAGAGAGAGAGAGAGAGAGAGGGACAGAGAGAGAGGGACAGAGAGAGAGAGGGACAGAGAGAGAGGGGGACAGAGAGAGAGGGGGACAGAGAGAGAGGGGGACAGAGAGAGAGAGAGACAGAGAAAGAGAGAGAGAGGGACAGAGAGAGAGAGACAGAGAGAGAGAGAGGGACAGAGAGAGAGAGGGACAGAGAGAGAGAGGGACAGAGAGAGAGAGGGACAGAGAAAGAGGAGTACAGAGAGAGAGGGACAGAGACAGAGAGAGGGACAGAGAGAGAGAGGGACAGAGACAGAGAGATAGAGGGGCAGAGAGAGAGAGGGACAGAGAGAGAGAGGGACAGAGAGAGAGAGGGACAGAGAGAGAGGGAAAGCCAAAGCAGATTAGAATGTTACCGGGCCCTAAAAAGAGAATATAAACTGGCAGACTACCTCACGACCATCAGAGACACAAAACAGAGACAGACCCTCACCAGGTACAGACTAAGCGACCACCGACTGAAAATTGAAAAAGGCAGATACAAGAAATCCTGGCAGCCTAGAGAGAATAGAATATGCGATCAATGTCTGGCTGGCGAGGTTGAAACAGAAATGCATTTCCTCCTAAAATGCGAAAAATTCAACACATCAAGAAACATATTATTCAACAAGCTAAGCCAAACAACCCCAGATTTCAAGGAATTGGATGATCTGTCAAAATTGAGATTAGTCCTAGGAGAAGGAGACAGACCATACCTTGGGGCTAAATATGTAACAACATGTCACAACCTGAGGACTGTTTAAAAGTAAGACTGTTTAAAATTAATATTGAACGTACCAAATGAAGTAGAAAGACTGTTTAAAATTAATATTGTTTAAAAGTAATATTGTATATACCCAACAAATGTCAAATCGATTGACACCTACAGAATGTTGGAAAACTGTACCTTTTTGCTATGTAAGCTTTGGCAATATGGTTCTCTGTAAACTTTCATGCCAATAAAGCATTTGAACTGAACTGAACTGAGAGAGAGAGAGAGAGACAGAGACAGAGACAGAGAGAGGGGGACAGAGAGAGAGGGCGACAGAGAGAGAGCGACACAGGGAGAGAGAGACAGAGAGAGAGAGAGACAGAGAGAGAGAGACAGAGAGAGAGAGGGACAGAGAGAGAGAGGGACAGAGAGAGAGAGAAAGAGAGAGAGAGGGGCAGAGAGAGAGAGGACAGAGAGAGAGATAGACAGGGACAGAGAGAGAGAGGGACAGAGAGAGAGGGACAGAGCGAGAGAGAGACAGAGAGAGAGAGGGACAGAGAGAGAGAGGGACAGAGAGAGAGGGACAGAGAGAGAGGGACAGAGAGAGAGAGGGACAGAGATATATATATATATAGAGAGAGAGGGACAGAGAGATAGAGAGACAGAGAGAGAGGGACAGAGAGAGAGAGACAGAGAGAGAGAGGGACAGAGAGTGAAATGGACAGAGAGAGAGAGAGGGACAGAGAGAGTGGAACAGAGCGAGAGAGGGACAGAGAGAGAGAGGGACAGAGAGAGAGAGAGAGACACTAAAACACGCAAGGGCAGAACCTCCGGGGGAATATTGGTGTGGTATAAGGGAGAACTGGACAAACACATCTCACCGGTAAAACAGGGAAAATCACACGTATGGCTAAAACTAGATAAAAATATAAGAATAGCAAAAAAAGATGTTTACTTATGTGCGATCTACATACCTCCAATAGAATCGCCATATTTCGAAGAGGAGTTATTTGATACTCTCCACATGGAAATCAGCCATTTCCAGGCCCAAGGAAAGGTGATAATATGTGGGGACCTAAATGCAAGGACCGGTTGTGAACCTGACTTCATAGACCCACAGGGAAACAACCATGTGTTTGGCAAGACCCCTTTAGATGTCACACCAGCCATCGCAAATCGGAACAACCTTGATCGTGAAATAAATAAAAGCGGTAGGGAGGTAGTGCAACTCTGCCGAGCCTTAGGCCTGTACATAGTTAACGGTAGGTTCAGAGGGGACTCCCTAGGGAGACTCACATACTCCTCAAATCTTGGGTCTAGTGTGGTGGACTATACAATCACTGACCTGGACCCCTGCGATATCAACTCATTCACTGTCAGGCAGCAATCCCCCCTCTCAGACCATAACCAAATAAATATGTACCTTAAACTTTCTGCCCAAACTACAGACACGAAAAAGGAACCCAGTAAGCTCCATAAAATAAACCAGACATACAGATGGGCCCCAGACAGTGGAGAAAAATTCATCACAGCACTAAAGTCACCTGATATCACAAGTAAAATATCAAAATTTAAAGAAAACCCATACGAGATCACCAGAGATGGTGTAAACATGGCCATAGAGGATATAAATATGATCTTCCATGAGGCAGCTGTAAAAGCCGACTTTGTGAAACAGAAGAGGAAGCGTCACAAAAGACAAAATAAAAATAAGAAATGGTTTGACCACGAATGCAAAAATGCCAGAAAAGACCTGAGAAAAATATCAAACCAAAAGCATCGCCAACCAAACAATCCGGACCTACGTACTAGATACAATGAAACCCTCAAAAGATATAAACACACCATTAGGAACAAAACACAAAACTATACCCACAAAATACTCGAAGAAATTGAAAACTCCACCAATCCAAAACAATTCTGGGAAATGTGGAATAACCTGAGTACAACACAATTGCAAGCATTACCAATCCAAGATGGCGACATCTGGAGAACACATTTTGAAAACCTCTACAAAGACATCCCAATAAACGAAACAAACCCAAGTCAACATCAGGTCACAGAAAAACTCCACACATTAGAAGCAACAATTAAAGACAACCAAAACCCTCTAGACTCCCCAATCACATGGAAAGAACTGGCCACAAAAACAAAATCTCTCCACCTAAAGAAAGCCTGTGGCCCAGACAACATCAAAAATGAAATGCTCAAGTTCAGCAATATGGAGATGCAGGTTGCGGTACTCAAATTATTCAACATCATATTACGTTCAGGCTGTTTTCCCGATATCTGGTGCCAAGGACTAATCTCCCCCATATATAAAAGTGGAAACAAATCAGACCCAAATAACTACCGCGGCATCTGTGTCAACAGTTGTCTAGGGAAGTTATTCTGCAGTATTCTAAATAGTAGATTACTTGATTTTCTTAACAAACATAATATCCTCAGAAAAAACCAAATAGGCTTTCTTCCAAAACACCGCACCGCCGACCATATCTATACCCTTCACACCCTCATTGGAAAACATATACACCAAACAAAAAATGGGAAAATATTCGCCTGTTTCATCGACTTCATGAAAGCCTTTGACTCTATATGGCACGAAGGGCTCTATTATAAACTTCTTCAGTGTGGAATAGGGGGCAAAGTCTATGACCTTATTAAATCAATGTATCTGAAAAACAAATGCGGGGTCAAAATTGGAGACAAACGCACCGATTTCTTCACCCAGAGAAGAGGCGTCCGGCAGGGCTGCAATTTGAGCCCGACCCTGTTTAACATATACATAAATGAATTAGCAGACATGCTGGAGCAAAGCGAGTCACCAGGTCTCCGTCTCCTGGATGGAGAAGTGAAATCCCTGTTCTATGCGGACGACCTGGTTCTGCTGTCTCCCACAGAACAGGGATTACAGCAACAACTAGACCTACTCGACAAATACTGCCAAAATTGGGCTCTAACAGTAAATCTAAAGAAAACCAACATCATGATTTTTCAAAAAAGGCCCAGATGTCAGGAAAACAAATACCAGTTTACCCTCAGTGATACCACTATAGGACACACTATGAGCTACACCTACCTTGGTCTAACTATTACAGCATCAGGGAGCTTCAGCATAGCAGTGAATGCACTAAAAGAAAAAGCCCGAAGAGCCCTATATGCAATAAAAAGAAAATTCTACAACATCCAAATCCCAATCAAAATCTGGCTCAAAATATTTGACAGCATAATCCTGCCCATTGCACTGCACGGTAGTGAAGTATGGGGCCCGCTAAATCACCAAAGCTACACTAAATGGGAAAAACACACAATAGAAGCCTTACATGCAGAATTCTGCCGAAGCATCCTTCGCACCCAAAGAAAAACGCCAACAAATGCATGCAGAGCCGAACTAGGCAGATACCCACTGATAATAAACATCCAAAAACGAGCACTAAACTTCCTAAATCACCTCAAATCTAGCTCCCCAGACACCCTTCATTTCAAAGCCTTTCAGACCCAAGAGCTAAACCCAGAAAAGAGTCCCCTGAGTCAGCTGCTACTGAAACTAAGTACTCAGCCGGACCCTGACCAGCCCCAGACCAACACAGCCGTCCAAACACCAATCCGAGTGAACCAAATCATTAAAAAATGCAAAGAAACCTACCTGGAACATTGGAACAAAGTAACCGAAAGCCAAAGCAGATTAGAATGTTACCGGGCCCTAAAAAGAGAATATAAACTGGCAGAATACCTCACGACCATCAGAGACACAAAACAGAGACAGACCCTCACCAGGTACAGACTAAGCGACCACCAACTGGAAATTGAAAAAGGCAGATACAAGAAATCCTGGAAGCCTAGAGAGAATAGAATATGCGATCAATGTCTGGCCCGCGAGGTTGAAACAGAGATGCATTTCCTCCTAAAATGCGAAAAATTCAACACATCAAGAAACATATTATTCAACAAGCTAAGCCAAACAACCCCAGATTTCAAGGAATTGGATGACCTGTCAAAATTGAGATTAGTCCTAGGAGAAGGAGACAGACCATACCTTGGGGCCAAATATGTAACAACATGTCACAACCTGAGGACTGTTTAAAATTAAGACTGTTTAAAATTATTATTGAACGTACCAAATGAAGTACAAAGACTGTTTAAAATTAATATTGTTTAAAAGTAATATTGTATGTACCCAACAAATGTCAAATCGATTGACACCTACAGAATGTTGGAAAACTGTACCTTTTTGCTATGTAAGCTTTGGCAATATGGTTCTCTGTAAACTTTCATGCCAATAAAGCATTTGAATTGGAATTGGATTGAGAGAGAGCGAGATTGAGAGAGCGAGATTGAGAGAGCGAGATTGAGAGAACGCGAGATTGAGAGAGCGCGAGATTGAGAGAGCGCGAGATTGAGAGAGCGCGAGATTGAGAGAGCGCGAGATTGAGAGAGCGCGAGATTGAGAGAGCGCGCGAGATTGACGGTCACACCTGGTCTGCGCCTCCTCCCGATCTCCACCCGTCCACCTGGAGCCACAGCTCAGAAATCTTCCTCCCAACACCTGGGAACACAACCCGAAGCAAGCAGGCAGCGTGGAGTGAAAAGTGAGTGAGTGAGTGAGTAAGTGAGTGAGAGAGAGAGAGAGAGATTAAAGATTGAATCTCACCATCCCACATGGCACCAATGGAACAGCCGGCCTGATCTCTCTTCCATCCATCCATCCTTTCACCGGGACCGAGCCTGCAGCAGTGAGAGAGGGGCTGGGAGAGAGAGAGATTGAGACAGGACTCGCTCACACCAGAGAATCTCACACACACTAACACAGAATGGCCAAAGGGACCCGGTTCACACAGACACACAGACCAACATTCATTACCTGGACACTCAGAAATGGTTTCAACACTAAAGAGACACAAAATACTACATTACCTGAACACTTACTGTAAATTACAGTCAAAACAGCCACTCACCAAATATGAAAGCACCATCCCGCAGTCAGAAAGACTGAAACGCACATGGGTCAACCTTTTTAATAGTCCAGACCTGTCACTCAAACTTACCTCCTCCCACTCCACAGCCCCCCAACCTATCAGGTTGCTGCTTCCTCCACCTGAAGCCCGCCCCCCAGGTGTGGGTCAGTCCAAGTTGAGTCTGCCTATCTCCGGGGGGTGGGGTAGTCCTGGCCATGTGCTGGCCTCCCAAATGGTTCCTTCCTGTCTCTGGCCAACACTGCCCTTCCCCCAGACCCCTAACTGCAGGCAGACAGACACAGCCGAGGACTGATGGACCTTGGAGAGGCCTCCCTCCACTCACCTGCAACAGGGACATCACCCTCCCTGTCTGAGGCTGCTGCTTCCTCCCACACCCCCTTTGCTCAAGAAATCTTGTTTAATGGTTCTTATTCCCAGCTCCAATTCTGTGCTTGCCTACCTCATTCTGTGTGTGGCTGGCTCCCCTGCTTAACCCTGAGTTCCCTCAGCTTTCCCCTGTGCAGTGTGTGTTGTGCATCCGTTTATCTGTGTCAGCACCTGGACATATGCCGTGAAATGTGGGTCACCAGAACCAAAGATATGCTCAACTTCCAATACATATTTTTGTAACTCTCTCGCTTGTCCTCTGTTGGTTTATCAATGTCACTGCACTACAGGTAAATCTCTCGCTCGCCCTCTGTTGTTTTATCAATGTCACTGCACTACAGGTAAATCTCTCGCTCGCCCTCTGTAGGTTTATCCAATTCCAATTCCAATTTCCAATTTAAATGCTTTATTGGCATGAAAGTTTACAGAGAACCATATTGCCAAAGCTTACATAGCAAAAAGGTACAGTTTTCCAACATTCTGTAGGTGTCAATCGGTTTGACATTTGTTGGGTACATACAATATTACTTTTAAACAATATTAATTTTAAACAGTCTTTGTACTTCATTTGGTACGTTCAATATTAATTTTAAACAGTCTTAATTTTAAACAGTCCTCAGGTTGTGACATGTTGTTACATATTTGGCCCCAAGGTATGGTCTGTCTCCTTCTCCTAGGACTAATCTCAATTTTGACAGATCATCCAATTCCTTGAAATCTGGGGTTGTTTGGCTTAGCTTGTTGAATAATATGTTTCTTGATGTGTTGAATTTTTCGCATTTTAGGAGGAAATGCATTTCTGTTTCAACCTCGCCAGCCAGGTAACTAGTCACTGTACTACAGGTAAACCTCTCGCTCGCCCTCTGTGGGTTTATCAATGTCACTGCACTACAGGTAAATCACTCGCTCGCCCTCTGTTGGTTTATCAATGTCACTGCACTACAGGTAAATCTCTCGCTCGCCCTCTGTAGGTTTATCAATGTCACTGCACTAGCAGGTAAATCTCTCGCTCGCCCTCTGTAGGTTTATCAATGTCACTGCACTACAGGTAAATCTCTCTCTCGCCCTCTGCAGGTTGGACCTCTGAACCCCTTGGAGGAAATGCCGGTTTCCCGCGCATGCGCTGTGCATGCTGAAATCTGGCACTTCCAACAGGCCCACGTGTGAGTACCCTGTCCGTACTCACGCGTTGGGACCGGAATTACTGGGCCCTTTACTTTGGAGGAGGTGAGTGGAGTCAAAGGAGAAGTTGTTAAATGTGAGAACAAGTTCAGCCAGGCGGAGGAGGGTGGTGGTGGATGGGGACTGGTTGGGCCTCTGTTCAAGGAAGAAGCGGAGCGCCCTCAGGCCATCCTGGTGGGGGATGGAGGTGTAGAGGGATTGTACGTCCATGGTGAAAATGAGATGGTTGGGGCCAGGAAACTGGAAACTGTTAAAGTATTAAACTGTTAAAGAACTTATCTCGTCCTATCTCGACTCTTGCCCCATGGAACTTATCTCTTCCTATCTCGACTCTTGCCCCATGGAACTTATCTCTTCCTATCTCGACTCTTGCCCCATGGAACTTATCTCTTCCTATCTCGACTCTTGCCCCATGGAACTTATCTCTTCCTATCTCGACTCTTGCCCCATGGAACTTATCTCTTCCTATCTCGACTCTTGCCCCATGGAACTTATCTCTTCCTATCTCGACTCTTGCCCCATGGAACGTATCTCTTCCTATCTCGATTCTTGCCCCATGGAACTTATCTCTTCCTATCTCGATCCTTGCCCCTCGGAGCTTATCTCTTCCTATCTCGACTCTTGCCCCTCGGAAATTATCTCTTCCTATCTCGACCACATCGTTTCAGCCTGTTCTTGCCCCACGGAACTTAACTCTTCCTATCTCGACTCTATTTTATCTCCCCTTGTCCAATCACTTCCCACCTACATCCGCGACTCTTCCGACGCCCTCCGTCACATTAGTGAACCAGATGGGTTTTTACGACAATTCGACAGTTTCATGGTTACCATTACTGATACTAGCTTTTTATTCCAAATGTATTTCCATTTCTGCCAGTTCTGAGTGAGCTGCCCTCTCTCACCCGGTGTGGTACTCAGCCCCACACAGAGAGCAGGAAGATCCCAGGCTCCATGACCGGCCTGTGCTAAGTGAGCTGCCCTCTCTCATCCTTTGTGTTACTGAGCCCCACACACAGAGAAGAAAGATCCGGTGCTCTATGGCCGGCCTGTGCCCAGTGAGCTGCCCTCACCCAGTGTGGTACTGAGCCCAACACACAGAGCAGGAAGATCTCATGCTCCATGCCCAGCCTGTGCCCAGTACCCACTGAATGGGGCCGGGCTTTCAGGCTGACGCCAGGGGGTTTGAAGAGTTGCCGCAACACCGCCACTGGCGGAAGCGGGGTACTGCAGCGTGACTTGTTTACATAGGAAGCTCCCATTGGAAACCCTGAGCCGGGGATTTACACCCGGGCCATGCAGGGATTCCCGGCCCCAAACCCCTTCTTCCCCTCTGGAGTTCCCCTGCTGGATTAGGAGCCAGGGCCGTGGGCTGGGACATTGCCTGCTGCTGGCACTCAACACTGATCCATCGGCGCCGGAACGCAGACAATCCCCGCCCACTGAGGAGGTCTGGCGACCAATCGGAGCGGCCGGTATGTGACTGGCAGCGCTCTCAACCAATCAGAGCGCAGCGCGTAAGATGATGGACCAATCACAGTGCGGCTTAGCACAGTGCAACCGCTCGCAGACATTGTGACGGACAGCTCATTGAACCAATCACTGGGCACTGCGGCCGCACTATGACCAATTGGAGCACAGTCATGTGGTTTATCTCCACTATTGGGGAGACCAAACGCAGATTGGGTGACTGCTTTGCGGAACACCTCCGTTCAGTCCATAAGGGGGACCCCGAGCTTCTGCTCACCTGTCACTTTAATTCACCGCTCCACTCCCACTCGGACCTCACCATCCACGGCCTCTTGCATTGTTCCACAGAAGCTCAGCGTAAGCTCGAGGAACAGCACCTCATCTTTCGATTAGGCACTTTACAGCCTTCCGGACTCAAGATCGAGTTCAACAATTTCAGATCATAACCTCAGCCATTATCATATGTATATTTTGTATCCACGTTTTTTGTTTGTGTCCTTTCTTCTCTCCCACGTGGCAGCTGTCTTTCATTCCGCCAGCACAATTTACACTTCATCTAGAGCCATCCTTCGTCTCTTTACCTGTCCCATTACCATCTCCTGCCTTGAACATCTCTTGATCTGTCTGAACCTCTCCCACCTTCTGTCCTATCACAGGCCTTCCCTTTTGTTCTTTCATCCTCTCCCCCATTTCCCAGCCTCTACACTTGCTTAAAAATCTGTTCCATTTCCTGCTTTTTTCCAGTTCTGATGAAAGGTCATCGACCTGAAGCGTTAACTGTTTCTCCCTCTCTCTCTTCACAGATGCTGCCTGACCTGCTGAGTATCTCCAGCATTGTCTGTTTTTATTTGTGAATGGTCTTGTTCAGCCTCAGACAGTGTCCAGGGAGAGGGATGGAGTTGGTGGACAGGGAACAGAGTTTGTGGTTGGGACCGAAGACAATGGCTTCGGCCTTGCCAATATACAGTTGGAGGAAATGTCTGCTGATCCAGTACTGGATGTCGGACAAGCAGTGTGACAATTTAGAGACAGTGGAGGGGTCGAGGGATGTGTTGTGAGGTAGAGCTGGGTGTCGTCAGCGTACATGTGGAAATTGCCGCTGTGTTTTCATATGATGTCGCTGAGGATGAGAAATAGGAGAGGCCCAAGGATAGACCCTTGGGGGACACGGAGGTAATAGTGTGTGGGCAGGAAGAGAAGCCATTACAGGCGATTCTCTGCTTATTGTTAGAGAGATAAGAATGGAACCAGGTGATTGAAGCCCCACCCATCTGGTTGACAGAGGAGAGGCGTTGGAGGAGGATGGAGTGGTCAGTCATGTCAACGACTGTAGACAGGTCGAGAAGGATGAGGAGGGACAGTTTGACACGGTCACAGTCAATATGGGCCATTTCTGGGCTGTGGCAGGGCGGAGACCTGATTGGAGTGTTTCAAATTTGGAGTTGCAGGAAAGATATGCATGGATTTGGGAGGTGACAACACGGTCAAGGAACTTGGAGAGGAAATGGAGGTTGGGGATGGGGCGGTAGTTGACTAGAACAGAGGGGTCCAGGGTGGATTTTTTAAGAAGGGGTGATGACGACAGATTTGAATGTGACGGAGACCAGGTAAGGCCTCACAGTGCCAGCGGGAAACTCGAGCGGCAGGGCGGGGCTATAAAACGCCCCAGAGACCAGGTAAGGCCTCACAGCATCGGCGGGAAACTCGAGTGGCAGAGCGGGGCTATAAAATGCCCCAGAGGCCAGGTAAGGCCTCACAGCATTGGTGGGAAACTCGAGCGGCAGAGCGGGGCTATGAAAGGCCCCAGAGACCAGGTAAGGCCACACAGCATTGGCGAGAAACTCGAGCGGCAGAGCGGGGCTATAAAAGGCCCCAGAGCCCAGGTAAGGCCTCACAGCATCGGCGGGAATCTCGAGCGGCAGAGCGGGGCTATAAAAGGCCCCAGAGACCAGGTAAGGCCTCGGAGCGTCGGCGGGAATCTCGAGCGGTAGAGCAGGGCTATAAAAGGCCCCAGAGACCAGGTAAGGCCTCACAGCATCGGCGGGAATCTCGAGCGGCAGAGCGGGGCTATAAAAGGCCCCAGAGACCAGGTAAGGCCTCAGAGCGTCGGCGGGAATCTCGAGCGGTAGAGCAGGGCTATAAAAGGCCCCAGAGACCAGGTAAGGCCTCAGAGTGTTGGCGGGAATCTCGAGCAGCAGCGGAGCTATAAAAGGCCCCAGAGACCAGGTAAGGCCTCAGTGTCGGCGGGAATCTCGAGCGGCAGAGCGGGGCTATAAAAGGCCACAGAGACCAGGTAAGGCTTCAGAGCGTCAGCGGGCATTTCGAGCGGCAGCAGCGGGGCTATAAAAGGCCCCAGAGACCAGGTAAGGCCTCACAGCATCGGCGGGAATCTCGAGCGGCAGAGCGGGGCTATAAAAGGCCGCAGAGACCAGGTAAGGCCTCACAGCGTCGGCGGGAATCTCGAGCGGCAGAGCGGGGCTATAAAAGGCCCCAGAGACCAGGTAAGTCCTCAGCGTCGGCGGGAATCTCGAGCGGTAGAGCAGGGCTATAAAAGGCCCCAGAAACCAGGTAAGGCCTCACAGCATCGGCGGGAAACTGGAGCGGCAGAGCGGGGCTATAAAAGGCCACAGAGACCAGGTAAGGCCTCACAGCGTCGGCGGGAATCTCGAGCGGCAGAGCGGGGCTATAAAAGGCCGCAGAGACCAGGTAAGGCCTCACAGCGTCGGCAGGAATCTCGAGCGGCAGAGCGGGGCTATAAAAGGCCCCAGAGACCAGGTAAGGCCTCAGAGCGTCGGCGGGAATCTCGAGCGGTAGAGCAGGGCTATAAAAGGCCCCAGAGACCAGGTAAGGCCTCAGAGTGTCGGCGGGAATCTCGAGCAGCAGTGGAGCTATAAAAGGCCCAAGAGACCAGGTAAGGCCTCAGTGTCGGCGGGAATCTCGAGCGGCAGAGCGGGGCTATAAAAGGCCACAGAGACCAGGTAAGGCCTCAGAGCGTCAGCGGGCATTTCGAGCGGCAGAGCGGGGCTATAAAAGGCCCCAGAGACCAGTCTCCAGTCTCGGAACTTGGAGGGAAGGAGAGAGGTAAAAAGTAATCCAAGTGTGACGTCACCAGAAAGCGGGTAAGTGATTGGTTGGTAAGTATTTCTCCATTTTTAAGCTTAAATCTCTTTGATTTATAGTTTCTAAGGTGTGATATTCACCATCTAGAATCGGGGCAGAGGGTATTTAAGAATAATATTAATAAATGTAATTAATTACATAGAATGGGAGATCAGGTGATGTGTTGCTGCTGCAATATGTGGGAGCTGGTGAACACCATTGATGCACACGGTGATCACATTTGCAGTAAGTGTTGGCTGGTCGAGGAATTCCGGCTCCGTGTTGAAGAGCTGGAGTCCGAGCTTCAAACACTGAGACACATCAGGGAGGGGGAGAGTTACCTGGACTCTGTGTATCACGAGGTATTCACACCAATTAGATTAATTAATTCAGATGTAGTCCGTGGCCAGGGTCAGGATGGTGTGACTAGAAGTGAGGCAGGTACGGGGATCCAGGAGGTAGTGTTGGAGGAGCCGCAGCCCTTGCACTTGTCCAACAGGTTTGAGGCTCTTACTCCCTGTGGGGACAGGAGCAGGGACTGCAGGGAGGATGAGCAACCTGGCCACAGCACCGTGAAGCGGGGGGCCATTCAAGTGGGGGGAGTTAAAAGAATTGTTGTAGTGGTAGGGCATAGTATCGTTTGGGGGATAGATAGAGTTCTTTGCAGCCGAGAGCGAGAGCCCCGAAGGCTGTGTTGCCTGCCCGGTGCCAGGGTTAAGGACATCTCCTCTGACTGGAGAGAAACTTGGAGTGGGAGGGGGAGGATCCAGTTGTCGTGGTCCACGTTGGTACCAACGACATAGATAGGACAAGGAAGGAGGTTCTGCTGAGGGAGTTTGAGCAGCTAGGGGCCAAATTAAAAAGCAGTACCACAAGGGTAATAATCTCTGGATTATTACCTGAGCCACGAGCGAATTTGGCTAGGACAAATAAAATTAGAGAGTTAAATGCGTGGCTCAAAGACTGGTGTGGGAGAAATGGGTTTTGCTTCCTTGGACACTGGCACCAGTACTGGGGCAGGAGGGAGCTGTTCCGTTGGGATGGGCTTCACTTGGCCAGTGCTGGGACTAGAGTCCTGGCGGATCATATAACTAGGGCTGTAGAGAGGGCTTTAAACTAACTAGTGGGTGGGAGGTTCCTAGAGAGCAATTAATAAAAATGACAACAGAGAAGGTCATAGACTTAGGTAGCAGTGGGGAAATTAAAAACCAGAGCGTGTCAGGAAGGGGCAGAAGGTATGGAGTAAAAGGTAAAGTAATAAAAAGGGCAAAAGCAGGAACTAAGTGTCACAAAACATCTTTGAAAGTTCTCTATCTGAATGCACGTAGCATTCGTAACAAAATAGACGAGTTAATGGCACAAATAACTACATATGGGTATGATCTTGTGGCCATTACAGAAACGTGGCTGCAGGGTGACAATGCCTGGGAATTAAACATACCAGGTTATTTAACGATCAGGAAGGACAGGCAGGAAGGAAGGGGAGGTGGGGTGGCTATGTTAATAAAGGAAGGAATCACTGTAATACAGAGAAATGATATTGGGTCAAAAGATCAGGATAATGAAACAGTTTGGGTGGAGGTAAGGAATAATAAGGGGAAAAAAACAGTAGTGGGCGTAGTCAATAGGCCTCCGAACAGTGGCAACTCTATTGAACGTATTATGTCTGTGTATAATTGAGACACGGACAGCAGGAGTTGATTTAAACAAGTCTTTACTGAATGGAGTCAATCGGGAAACTGAAACTACAGAGGCTTGCTAGCGCCTTTTATACAGGGGTGGTCACTGCTGGTACTGCAGTCTGAGACCAGTTATTCCCTTAAAGGTACATACACAACAATTCCTCCCCTTTTAGATAAACAGTACATAACATTCATTTAACAACTAAATGATAACTAATTACAATCACAATTACGGTTGCTAGATACATTGGTTGAGGTTAAGCAATTATAAGTTCAGTCTTTGAGGAGGCTTCCTGATTCTGTCTGGATCAATGTCGTTGTTTGGTTCATCTGCTTCCAAGATCACTGATTCTGTGGTAGCTGCAATTGGTACGTCGGTTTCATCGCCAGGTGTATCAGATCGTGGTGTGGGGTTGACGTTTTCCAGTGACTCTAGAATCTGGTCAGCATAGCGTCTTACAATGCTCTCTCCAACGTCCACAGTATACATGAGAGGTCCTTGCCGTGTACAAATCGTTCCTGGCTGCCATTTCTCAGTGCGGTAGTCCCGGGCCAAAACTGGCTGCCCTATCTTAAAACTCCTGGTCGGACTTTCATTCATATTCTGAAACTGCCTGTTCTCCACATCTCTTCGGATGTTTGGCTTAAACAAATCCAAGCGGCATCGTCGTCTTCGATTGAAGAACGTCATGGCTGGAGTTTGGTTGGTAACCGCATGTGTCGCATTCCGGTAGGCAAACAAGAAGTTGTCCACCTTGTGTTGTAGGGTTATATCTTCATTACACATTGCCTTGATAGCCTTCTTGAATGTTTGAACAAACCTCTCGGCCAATCCATTAGTGGTTGGATGATATGGGGCAGATGTGTAATGCTTAACACCATTGTTCTTTAAGAAACTCCAGAACTTTTCAGACACAAACTGTGGTCCATTGTCAGAGCAAATCTGTTCAGGCAGCCCATTCCTGGCGAATATGGTTCGTAAAACTGTGATAGTTTTTTCTGTGGTGTTTGAGGACACTTCTATTACTTCTGGCCACTTTGAATGTGCATCCACCGTAATTAAAAACATCGAGTCCATGAAGGGACCAGCAAAATCAATGTGCACCCTTTGCCATGGAAATGAGGGCCACTCCCATGGATGTAGAGGAGCTTGTGGTGGGGCGTTTTGGACCTTCTGACATCCTGCAGAGCTCTTGGTCATCTCTTCGATTTCTCTATCGATTCCCGGCCACCACAATAACGCTCTGGCTAAGTTCTTCATTTTTACCCCTCCCAGATGACCCTCATGAAGCTCATTCAGCACTCTATCCTGCAATTTGGGTGGAATTACTACTCTGGATCCACACATCAAGGTTCCTCTGCACACTGACAGCTGTTCTCTTCTCGGCGAGAATGCTGGCAGCAGTGCTTCGCCATGTGCTGGCCATCCCTTCACCATTAAATCATTGTGGTAAACCACTGTTTGTATTCCACTGTGTACATGCTTGGACATGCCTCGGCTGACTCCTCCCACAAGTCCTAGTATAAAGGTGACTGCTCCCCAGCCCTTTGTATTTCTGGACCGGTCGACCACTCGAGGCAGACCTTCATTCTTTTGTTAATAAAAGCCTTTAGTTACTCTCTTAATTCTCAGTCTTTTATGAGTAATTGATAGCGCATCAATTTTATTAACAACATTTTTATAATGGAGAAGATCCTCACACCAGCATGCCTGGACTTAGATCATCGGGAGGCGGACTCATCCACCAAGTTTACTCACTGGCTTAAGTGTTTCAAAAAATTCCTGACCGCCTCCGCAGCAATCAAATCGGACGAGGACAAACTGGATGTCCTGACCTCCAAAGTGAAGCACCGAGTGTACTCAGTCATCCAAGACGCGACCTCGTACACGGACGCTATCAAGCTCCTCAAGGACCAGTACACACGCCCAGTGAATGAAGTGTACGCCAGGCACCTTCTGGGGAGTCGTAAACAACAACCTGGGGAATCGACCGTGGAATACCTTCAGGCACTGTCTGTGCTTGGCCGGGCCTGTGGTTGTAAGGATGTGAAGGCCGCCGTGTACACAGAGGAACTTATCCGGGACGCTTTTGTAGCGGGCCACAGATCCAATTACACCCGACAGCGACTGTTGTAGCAGAGTGACCTCGACCTCAACAAGGCCTCTGAACTCGCACTATCATTGGATGCAGCCTACCGGGGCATGGATGCCTACTCCTCTGCACCGTGGACGCCGCGGGGAATGACAGCCTGGGACACGGTAGGACAGCCTCATAGCACCGTGCCACACCCCAGCAACGGCCCAACTACCGCAGCAGTGTCCCAAGGCCAGACAGCAGTGCCCCAAGGCCAGAAATGCTACTTTTGTGGCCAGGCAAAACACCCCAGAGCGCGCTGCCCGGCGAAAAACGCGATCTGCTCGGGCTGCGAGAAGAAGGGACACTACGCTAACGTCTGCAGGGCCAAAGCCACCCCGAACCCCAGCAGCACCGCGTGTGGGCCATGCGGGCCGCCATCTTGGGCCTCCCCGGCCATGTGCGAACCACCGGTACAGCAGCCATTTTGGACGCCTCCAGCCACATGGGGATCATGGACGCCGCCATCTTGGATGACAGCCGGAACACAGCAGGCCCCCAACACCGCCTCAACTGATACCCGCAGCGACACACCGACCCCTACGCTGGCATCCGTTACACTGGACCAAGCGAGACCGCATCAGCTGGCCAGTTCCACAATGGACATTAAGGTAAATGGCCACGATACAATCTGCCTTTTTGACTCTGGGAGCACGGAGCGCTTCATCCACCCCGACACGGTGCGGTGTTGCTCTCTCCCAGTCCTGCCTGCGCACCAGCAGATTTCTATGGCCTCCGAGTCCCAGTCGGCGCACATCGGCGGCTACTGCGTAGTGACACTCGTAGTAGACGGGACCATGTACGATCATTTTAAACTTCTGGTCCTGCCCGACCTCTGCGCTGCCGTCCTGCTGGGGTTAGATTTTCAGTGCCACCTTAAAAATGTTACGATGGCGTACGGTGGACCCCTACCCCCACTCACAGTCCGCAGCCAGCAGCTCCCAAATTGCCCGCCGCGCACCAGGTGCAACCTCTCCACACTCAGAGTCACCCCCCCCCCCACTGTTTGCTAACCTCACCCCCGACTGTAAGCCCATCACCACAAAGAGCAGGCGATACAGTGCCGGGGACAGGGTTTTCATTAAAACCGAAGTGGAGCGGCTCCTGAAGGAAGGGATTATTGAGGGCAGCACCAGCCCCTGGCAAGCCCAGGTTGTGGTCGTTTAGACCGGCGAGAAGCAGCGCCTGGTCATCGACTACAGCCAGACAATAAATCGCTACACCCTGCTGGACGCCTACCCACTCCCCCGCATAGCTGATATGGTCAACCAGATCACGCAGTACCGCATCTTCTCGACCGTTGACCTGAAATCAGCGTACCTCCAGCTCCCTATCTGCCCTGAGGACCGCCGGTATACTGCCTTTGAGGCAACCGGCCGCCTCTACCACTTCCTTAGGGTTCCCTTTGGCGTCACCAACGGGGTCTCCGTCTTCCAAAGGGAGATGGACCGGATGGTAGATCAAAATGCGTTGCAGGCCACTTTCCCATATCTGGACAATGTGACCATCTGCGGCCATGACTTGCAGGACCATGACGCAAACCTCGAAAAATTCCTCCGCACCACCCAACTCCTGAACCTGACATATAACAAGGAGAAGTGCATATTCCGCACAAACCGCCTCGCCATCCTTGGCTGTGTTGTGGAACACGGAGTCATCGGCCCCGACCCCGACCGGATGCATCCCCTTATGGAACTCCCACTGCCCCACTGCCTCAAGGCCCTGAAGAGGTGCCTAGGGTTTTTCTCCTATTATGCCCAGTGGGTCCCCTACTATGCGGACAAGGCCCATCCGCTGATCAAGTCCACCTCTTTTCCCTTGACGGCAGAGGCCCGCTTAGCCTTCCACCGTATCAAGGAAGACATTGCCAAAGCCACCATGCACGCAGTGGACGAATCCATCCCCTTCCAGGTGGAAAGCGACGCATCCGACTTTGCCCTGGCCGCTACCCTCAATCAGGCGGGGAGACCCGTGGCCTTCTTTTCACGAACCCTCCAAGGCCCGGAGACCAGACACTCCGCTGTTGAGAAGGAGGCCCAGGCGATTGTGGAGGCTGTGCGTCATTGGAGGCACTACCTGGCCGGAAAACGATTTACCCTGCTCACTGACCAACGTTCAGATGCTTTCATGTTTAACAACAAGCAGAGGGGCAAAATCAAAAATGACAAGATCTTGAGGTGGAGAATCGAACTTTCCACCTACAATTACGAGATCTTGTACCGGCCCGGGAAGCTCAATGAACCCCCGGATGCACTATCGCGTGGCACCTGCGCCAGCGCGCAGATCGATAGACTGCGGGCCCTCCACAATGACCTCTGCCACCCGGGGGTCACCAGGTTCTTCCACTTCATCAAGGCCCGCAACCTGCCTTACCCTATTGAGCAGGTCAGGACCATGACCAGGAACTGCCAAGTCTGCGCTGTGTGCAAACCGCACTTTTATAGACCAGACAGGGCCCACCTGATAAAAGCCACTCGCCCCTTCGAGCGCCTGAGCGTTGATTTTAAAGGGCCTCTCCCCTCCTCCGACTGCAATGTGTACTTCCTCAATATTATTGATGAGTACTCCCGTTTCCCGTTCGCCATCCCCTGCCCGGACATGTACAGTGCAACGGTCATTAAATGTCTGAACGACCTCTTCACCCTGTTCGGTTTCCCCAGCTATATCCATAGCGACCGGGGCTCATCATTTATGAGCGATGGACTCCGTCAGTACCTGCTAACTAGGGGTATTGCCACAGGCAGGACCACCAGTTACAACCCCCGGGGGAACAGACAGGTGGAAAGAGAAAATGCGACAGTTTGGAAGGCCGCCCTGCTAGCCTTAAAGTCTAGGGGCCTTCCAACCTCCCGCTGGCAGGATGTGCTCCCCGATGCGCTCCACTCTATTCGGTCACTGCTCTGCACTGCCACTAACGCCACCCCTCATGAGAAAATGTTTGTCTTCCCAAGGAAGTCCACATCGGGGACATCGCTACCGCCATGGCTGACGTCCCCAGGGCCGGTCCTACTGAGAAGGCACGTGAGGACCCATAAAATGGACCCCCTGGTCGAGAGGGTCGACCTCCTCCACGCCAACCCCCAGTATGCTTACATTGCATACCCGGACGGGCGGGAGGACACAGTCTCCATAAGAGACCTTGCACCCTCGGGGTCCGCAGTAACCCACTACTCATTACCACCCCCCCCCACGATCCGATATCCAGCCCCAGCAGACGGCAGGCCTGGGCCCCGCGACCCGCTCGACATCTACGAGGACGACACGCCTGTGCCACAGCCCACGCAGGACTCGACGCCGGAAGCTCCACTACCCCTGCCATCGCCACGCCGATCACAGTGGCAGACAAGACCTCCGGAGAGACTCCAATACACTAACTTTTAATACACTTCACCCCGCCGGACTCAATTTTAAACAAGGGGTGAATGCGGTAAACCACTGTTTGTATTCCACTGTGTACATGACTGGACATGCCTCGGCTGACTCCTCCCACAAGTCCTAGTATAAAGGTGACTGCTCCCCAGCCCTTTGCATTTCTGGACCGGTCGACCACTCGAGGCAGACCTTCATTCTTTTGTTAATATAAGCCTTTAGTTACTCTCTTAACTCTCAGTCTTTTATGAGTAATTGATAGCACATCAATCATAGACCCGGGATAGTGTCGGGTCATTTCGTGTTTCCTTTTCTATGTTTGCATTCATCACAGGGAGACATTCGACTATAGTCGAGTGGAATATCTCCATTGGATCCACTGCAAGGTCTTCTTCCACCGTCGGCAACGGTAGGCGCGACAATCCATCAGCATTCCCATGCTGTTTAGTTCCTTTGTACTCGATGTCATATTGGTGTGCCCCTAGGAAAAGGGACCACCTCTGCAGCCGTTGCACTGTCATTATCGGTACGCCCTTCTGAGGGTTGCAAATGGAGACAAGAAGTTAGTAGAGTAAATGTTTGACCGTGCAGGTAGTGATTGAACTTCTTCACCCCCCACACTAGGCTGAGGGCCTCTCTGTCAATCTGGGCGTAGTTACGCTCGGAGGAAGTTAACGAGCGTGACGCAAAAGTTACCGGCCTCTCTAAACCATCAAGGAATTTATGTGACAGTACCGCCCCAATGCCGTAGGGAGATGCATCACACGCCAGTCTGATCGGCAGTGCTGGGTTGTAGTGAGCTAATACTTCTCTTGAAGTGATTAAGTCCTTACTCTTCTGAAAGGCCCGCTTACAGTCATTGCTCCATTTCCATGCTACTCCCGTTCGTAGTAGGGTGTTCAGTGGTTGCAGAATTGTGGACAAATTCGGTAAAAACTTATGGTAGTAATTCACCAATCCGAGGAATGACCTCAGTTGCGACACATTTTCAGGCACTAGGGCCTTAACAACCACTTCAATTTTGTCAGGGGACTTATGTAACCCCTCTTCACTAATCATGTGGCCACAATACGATATCTGTTTCTTAAAAAACTCGCACTTGGGGCAGTTGGCTCGTAGCCCATGTTCCCGTAGTCTAGTGAGCACCTGTTCTAGGTTGTTAAGGTGTTCACTGTCATCTTCACCTGTCACTAGGATGTCATCCAAGTAACACTGAGTCCCCGGAATCCCTTGCAGGGCTTGTTCCATCGCTCTTTGCCATATCGCCGGAGCCGATGCTACTCCGAATACCAATCGATGATACTGGTAAAGACCTTTGTGAGTGTTTATCGTGAGATACTTCCTAGAGGATTCTTCAACCTCCATCTGCAAATATGCTTGTGCTAGGTCAATTTTTGTAAAATGCTTCCCTCCAGATAGTGAGGCGAAGATGTCTTCTATCCTTGGAAGAGGATATTGTACTGTGAAGGACTGGGTTCACTGTCACCTTGAAGTCCCCACAGATGCGAACCTTCCTTGGCTCCTCAGGCTTATTGCTTAACGTTTTCTTCATGACAGGAACGATGGGTGTCGCCCACTCGCTCCATTCAGCCTTAGACAACACGCCTGCCTTCTCCAGATTCTCCAGATCTGCCTCGACGGCTGGGTGAATTGCATATGGTACCGGTCTTGCTTTGAAAAACGTGGGAATTGCAATCTCTTCTATTTTTATCGAGGCAGTTACGCCTTTAAGAGTGCCCAGTTCTTGTTGAAATACCTCTTTGGCGTTAGCTAAGATTGTTGACAATCGTCCAGGAGTGACGTCTTCATCTTTTTTACCATCCACCGTCATTGCATGAATGGAGTGCCAATCTAAGCTTATCTTCCTGATCCATTCACGTCCCAATAACGGTGGTCCACCATTTTGCAGTATGTAGAGATACAATTTCCGTATTTTCTTGCCGTTGTATTCGACAGGCACCCTTATTTTCCCTCTGGGGTATACTTTTTGCCCCGTATACGTCGTCAAGACGATGGATGTCTCTCTGAAGTGTATGTGTGAGAATAGCTGCTCGTAGTCTCGTCAATTCATGACGGTTAGCGCTGATCCTGTATCCAATTCCATTTTAACTTGGGACCCTGCTATCGTGAGGGTGACCCAAATGGTTCAGTGATCCTCTTTTGCGATTACATTGTGAAGTTTGAGACAGCTTAGTCTCTTGTTCCCGGATTCACTATCGCTCATCTGGTCTTCGGAACTACTGTCCGTCATCTTTTGTACTTTCTTGTACGGTTCCTTAGTAGCCTTTTTGTCGTCACTGGTCTTCTTCCCAGACCTGCAAACTCGTGCAATGTGTCCCATCTTTCCGCATTGCCTGCATATTTTGTCCTTGGACCAGCAGTCCTTCTGGTCATTGTTAGTTCTGCCGCAGCGATAACATTTTGCAAATCCCCATGTCATTTCGTGGGTGCCGTATTCCTGTGGCTTTTGTTGTATTTCCACAGCTCCCCTGGCTGCTGCTTCATACGATACTGCCACGCTGAAAGCCTTATCTAGCGTCAGCTCTTTCTCTGAGAGTAACTTCTTCTGTGTTCCTTCATTCAGGAGTCCACAGACAAATTTGTCCCGTAGGGTATCTGCCAGTCCTGCTCCGAACTGGCAGTGCTTTGATAGCTTGCGTAGTTCCGTAAGGTACTCAGCATTGCTCTCATCTTTAAGCTAAGTTCTCCTGTGGAATTTAAATCTTTCTGCTATCAGCAGCGGTGCAGGGTTTAGGTGTTCCTGTAGGACAGCAACAATTTCGTTAAACCTCTTCACCTTCGGTTTGGCTGGAGTAATCAGGTCCTGCAATAGGCCGTACATTCTAGCGCCCATTAAGTTTAGCAATACCGATGCCTTTTTCTCATCGGCTATTTCGTTTGCCTCGCAATATACCTCGACTCTTTCCACATACGTGGTCCAGTCCTCTATTGTATTATCAAAGGCAGTGATACAGCCAGTCTTCGGCATCTTGAAAATCTAAAATGGCACCTCCCGCGCTTTGCCTTCTTCCCCAATTTAACAAAATGGTGCCTCCCGTGCTTTGCCTTCTTCCCCACTGATTAAGATGGTTCCTCCCGCGCTTTGCCTTCTTCCCTGCTGTTGCTAGTGCTGCTTTCTGCGGTTTCCGTTGCAACCTGCAGCTCCTCGCGGTTTCCTGCGCATTTAATATTTGTTTTGTTATTATTTTCCCATCATGGAACAACCCTGTGGGACTCTTGCCTCCCTCTTCTCGGGTCTGTACGCTGCCCGGCTTCGTAGCACCGGCCGCGTCCTGTGTGCTCCACCCTCTCTCTCTCTCCTCTGCCCGACAATGCTGCTTGGCCCCATTGCAAGCCACCCACTTGAGTTCACGACCGCCGCAGCCCGATTAGCTGAAGCACCGTCGACAGGAACCAGGCCCCGCTCTCGACAGCTTCTCCAGCAATCTTCAACTCAGCTGACTCAGGGGCGGATGCCCACGGTCGACACCCATTTCTACTGCTTCTTTCTTCCTTCTGGCCTCGACCTCTGCTCACTTCGCTTCAGGAATGGATCCCAGGAGGTGGTGCAGACTGTAGGTAATTTCGTATCTGCTCGTCGCCAATATTATGTCCATGTATAATTGAGACACGGACAGCAGGAGTTGATTTAAACAAGTCTTTACTGAATGGAGTCAATCGAGAAACTGAAACTACAGAGGCTTGCTAGCGCCTTTTGTACAGGTGTGGTCACTGCCGGTACTGCAGTCTGAGACCAGTTATTCCCTTAAAGGTACATACACAACAGGACGGAGTATCAATCAGGAAATGGTTGAGGCTTGTAATAAGGGAACATCTATAATTATGGGGGATTTTAACTATCATATTAATTGGACAAATCAAATTGGGCAGGGCTGCCTTGAGGATGATTTCATTGAGTGTATTAGGGATGGGTTTCTTGAGCAGTATGTAACTGAACCGACCAGGGGGCAAGCAACCTTAGATCTGGTCCTGTGTAACGAGACAGGATTAATAAAAAATGTCCGAGTAAAGGATCCCCTTGGAATGAGTGACCATAACATGGTTGAATTCCATATTCAATTAGAGGGTGAGAAGGTTGGATCTCAAACAAGCGTGCTAAGCTTGAATAAAGGAGACTATGAAGGTATGAGAGCGGAATTGAGTAGAGTGGATTGGGAAAATAGATTAAAGGGTAAGACGATATATGATCAGTGGTGTACATTTAAGGAGTTATTTTACAACTTCCAAAAAAAAAATATTCCACTGAGAAGAAAAGGGTGTAAAAGAAAAGACAGCCATCCGTGGCTAATTAAAGAAATTAAGGATAGTATTCGACTAAAAACAAGGGCATATAAGGTAGCCAAACCTAGTGGGAGGATAGAGGATTGGAAAAACTTTAAAAGACAGCAAAAAATAACAAAAACATTGATTACGAAAGGGAAGATAGATTATGAAAGTAAATTAGCAAAAAATATAAAAACAGATAGTCAGAGTTTTTATAGTTATATAAAAAGAAAAAGGGTGGCTAAAGTAAATGTTGGTCCCTTAGAGGATGAGGCCGGGAAATTAATGGTGGGAAATATGGAGATGACAAAAAAACTGAATGAATATCTTATATCAGTCTTTACAGTAGAAGACACTAAGAATATCCCAACACTGGACAAACAGGGGGCTAAAGGGGGGGGGGGAGGAGCTAAACACGATCAAAATCACTAAGGAAGTGGTACGCAGTAAAATAATGGGACTCAAGGCGGATAAATCACCTGGACCTGATGGCTTACATCCTAGGGTCTTGAGGGAAGTGGCGGTAGTGATTGTGGATACATAGATACATAGAAGATAGGAGCAGGAGTAGGCCATTCGGCCCTTCGTGCCTGCTCCGCCATTTAATGAGATCATGGCTGATCCTTTAATTCAGTATCCCGTCCCCGCCTTCTCTCCGTAACCCTTAACCCCTTTTGCCCGTAGAAATATATCTAATTCCCTCTTAAATATATTTAATGAGTTGGCGTACACTGCCCTCTGTGGCAATGAGTTCCACAGGTTCACCACTCTCTGAGTGAAGAAATTCCCCCTCATCTCTGTCCTAAATGGTTTAGCCCTTATCCTTAAATTATGTCCTCTAGTTCTGTTCTCACCCGCCAAGGGAAACATTCCTTCTGCATCCAGTCTGTCTAGACCTGTCAGAATTTTATACACTTCTATGAGGTCCCCTCTCAATCTTCTAAACTCCAGTGTGTACATCCCTAAACTACATAGTCTCTCCTCATAGGTCATTCCCGCCATTCCTGGTATCAGCCTGGTGAATCGCCGCTGCACCCCCTCCATGGCAAGAACATCCTTCCTCAGATGAGGCGACCAAAACTGTACACAGTACTCGAGGTGTGGTCTCACCAGTGCCCTGTACAGCTGCAGCAAGGTATCCCTGTTCCTGTATTCTAACCCTTTTGCTATGAAGGCCAGCATACCGTTTGCCTTCTTGACCGCCTGTTGCACCTGCATGCTCGCCTTCAGTGACTGGTGTACAAGAACACCCAGGTCTCTCTGTACTTCCCCCTCTCCCAATCTATTGCCATTTAAATAATAATTTGCCCTCCCGTTCCTGCACCCAAGGTGGATAACTTCGCACTTGTCCACATTATAGTGCATCTGCCATTTATCCGCCCAATCGCCCAGTCTGTCCAAATCGCTCTGGAGCTTCCTGGTCTCTTCCTCTGAGCCCACCCCACCTCCTAGTTTAGTGTCGTCTGCAAATTTGGAAATGCTGCATCCGACTCCCTGATCCAGGTCATTAATGTAAATTGTGAACAGCTGGGGGCCCAGGACAGATCCCTGTGGTACCCCACTTGTTACTGCCTGCCATTCAGAAAATGAGCCGTTTATTCCAACTCTCTGTTTTCTATCTGACAGCCAGTTCCCTATCCACGCCAAAACTTTCCCCTTTATCCCATGAGCCTCAATTTTCCATGCTAATCTTTTATGTGGGACCTTATCGAAGGCCTTTTGGAAGTCCAGGTACACCACATCTACTGGCTCTCCCCCATCTATTCTACCAGTTACTCCCTCAAAAAATTCCAATAGATTAGTCAAGCACGATTTACCCTTTGTAAATCCATGTTGACTCTGTCCTATCCTGTCCCCATTTGCTAAGTGCTCCGCTATTTCATCCTTAATGATGGACTCCAGCATTTTGCCCACAACTGATGTAAGGCTTACAGGTCTGTAATTACCTGCTTTTTCCCTACCCCCCTTTTTGAATAGTGGGGTAACGTTAGCTACCCTCCAATCCATCGGCACTGTTCCCGAGTCTAATGAATTCTGAAAAATCATCCTTAGTGCATCCGCTATCTCTAGGGCCACCTCCTTCAGTACCCTAGGATGCATGTTATCAGGCCCTGGGGATTTGTCCACCTTCAATCCCTTTAGCTTCCTTAACACCATATCCTTAGAGATATTGATTTGCGTCAGTTCCTCCTTTGCCAATGTCCCTATTTTTCCCGATATCCCAGGGAGGTTTTTTGTGTCTTCCTTCGTAAAGACTGACCCAAAGTATGCATTTAGTTGATCTGCCATTTCCTTATTTCCCATTATATATTCCCCCGTATCTGACTGCAATGGACCAACTTTGGTTTTCACCAGTCTTTTCCTTTTGATATATTTATAAAAGCTTTTGGAGTTAGTTTTTATATTTTCCGCCAGCTTATTTTCGTAAGCTATTTTGCCCCTCTTGATCATGCCCTTTGCCCTCCTTTGCTCTATCTTAAACTGTTCCCAATCTTCCGCTCTGGCGCTTTTTTTGGCTATTTTATACGCCCTATCTTTGGATTTTATGCTGTCTCTAATTTCCCCTGTTATCCACGGTTGAGTCACCTTTTTAGATTTCCTTTTATGCCAGATTGGTATAAACAATTTTTGCAATTTTGTCATTCTATCTTTAAATGTTTGCCATTGTTTATCTACCTCCAGTCCTCTCAGGAACGTTGTCCAATCAGACCTACTCAGTTCCCGTCTCATGGCATCATAATTCCCCTTGTTTAAATTCAGGACCTTAGTCTCTGAGTCAATTTCTTCGCTCTCCATTTCGAGTGAGAAATCGATCATGTTATGATCGCTCTGACCCAAGGGTCCCCGTACAACAAGATTACTGATTAGTCCCTTCTCATTGCACAGTACCCAGTCCAATATAGCCTGTTCCCGAGTTGGTTCCTCGACATATTGATCCAGATAACCATCCCTTAAACACTCAAGGAATTCCTCCTCCTCATTATTTTTACTGATTAGGCTAGTCCAATCTATATGTAAGTTAAAGTCACCTATGATGACAGCTGTGCTCTTATTGCACGCTTCTCTAATTTCCCTCGTGATGCCCTCCCTAACCTCTATTTTACTATTTGGAGGCCTATATACCACTCCTATTAATGTTTTTCGCCCCTCGCTATTTCTTAGCTCCACCCATATAGATTCTGTATTAACTGAGTTAATATCCTTCCTTTCAATTGCATTTATCCCCTCTTTTACTAGCAATGCTACCCCTCCTCCCTTTCTTTTTTGTCGATCCTTCCTAAATACTGAATACCCCTGTATGTTAAGCTCCCAGCCCTGCTCACCCTGCAACCATGTTTCCGTAATCCCAATTAGATCATAATTATTAACCTCTATTTCCACAGCTAATTCATCTACCTTGTTCCTGATGCTTCTCGCATTAAGGTATAAAACCCTCAGGCTTTTTTTATGCTCACATTTTTTATGAATTAGTTTGGCCCTTTGTTTTTTGTTCCTCACCCTTTTACCATTTATTTCTGTCTGCCTTTCACTTTCCTCTATTTCACTACATAGGTTTCTAGCCCCCTGCCATACTAGTTTAAATGCTCCCGAACTGCTTTATCAAAAATTACCCCGAGAACATCAGTTCCATCTCTGCACAGGTGTAGACCGTCCCTTTTGTATAGGTCACACCTACCACAAAACTGGTTCCAATGCCTCAAAAATTTAAAACCCTCCCTCTTACACCACTGCTCAAGCCACGTATTTAGCCTAACTATCCTGTTCTCTGTACTCTTACTAGCACGTGGCACTGGTAGTAATCCAGAGATTACTACCTTCGAGGTCCTACTTTTTAGCTTGGCTCCTAACTCCCTAAATTCTACTTGTAGGACCTCTTCCCTTTTTTTAGCTACGTCGTTGGTACCAACATGTATCACGACAACTGGCTGTTCCCCCTCCCCCTCCAGAATGTTCTGCACCCGCGCCGAGACATCCTTGACCCTTGCACCAGGGAGGCAACATACCATCCTGGAGTCTCGGTCGCGACCACAGAAACCCCTATCTATTCCCCTTACAATCGAATCCCCTATTACTATAGCCCTGCCACTCTTTTTCCCTCCCTTCTTTGCAACAGAGCCAGTCATGGTGCCATGAGCCTGGCTGCTGGTGCCTTCCCCCGATGCGTCACCCCCCCCGACAACAGTACCTAAGACGGTGAACCTGTTGCTAAGGGAGACAACCCCAGGGGATTTCTGCACTACCTTCCTGCCCTTGCTCTGCCTTTTGGTCACCCATGTACTGTCTACGCTGGCCTTAACCTGCGGTGTGACCAACTCACTAAATGTGCTATCCACACCCCTCTCAGAATCGTGGATGCTCCAAAGTGAGTCCATCTGGCATTGGTAATAATTTTCCAAAACTCCCTGGACTCAGCAAAGGTCCCGGCAGACTGGAAAACTGCTAATGTAACACACTTATTTAAAAAGGGCAGTAGACAGAAGGCTGGAAACTATAGACCGGTTAGCCTAACATCTGTGGTAGGTAAAATTTTGGAGTCCATTATTAAGGAGACAGCAACAGGACATTTGGATAATCATAATTTAATAGGACAAAGTCAGCATGGTTTTATGAAGGGGAAGTCATGTTTGACAAATTTGCTGGAGTTCTTTGAGGAAGTAACATATAGGGTGGATAAAGGTGAACCAGTGAACGTAGTGTATCTAGACTTCCAAAAGGCATTTGACAAGGTGCCACACAAAAGATTATTGCTTAAGATAAAAAATCACGGGATTGGGGGTAATATTCTGGCATGGATAGAGGATTGGCTATCTAACAAAAGGCAGAGAGTTGGGATAAATGGTTCATTCTCAGACTGGCAATCAGTAACTAATGGTGTTCCGCAAGGGTCAGTGCTGGGTCCCCAACTCTTTACAATCTATATTAACGATTTGGAGGAGGGGACCGAGTGTAACATATCAAAGTTTGCAGATGATACTAAGATGGGAGGGAAAGTAGTGAGTGAGGAGGACATAAAAAACCTGCAAGGGGACATAGACAGGCTAAGTAAGTGGGCAGAGATTTGGCAGATGCAATACAATACTGGAAAGTGTGAGGTTATGCACTTTGGCAGGAAAAATCGTAATGGCAAGAAACTGGAAAGTACTGAAACACAAAGGGATCTCGGGGTCCTGGTGCACGAAACTCAAAAGGTTAGTATGCAGGTGCAGCAAGTAATTAAGAAGGCCAATGGAATGTTGGCTTTCATTGCGAGGGGGATAGAATATAAAAATAGGGAGGTATTGCTTCAGTTGTACAAGGTATTGGTGAGACCGCACCTGGAATACTGCGTACAATTTTGGTGTCCATACTTAAGAAAGGACATACTTGCTCTCGAGTCAGTACAAAGAAGGTTCACTCAGTTAATCCTGGGGATGAGGGGATGGACATATGAGGAGAGGTTGAGTAGATTGGGACTCTACTCATTGGAGTTCAGAAGAATGAGAGGCGATCTTATTGAAACATATAAGATTGTGAAGGGGTTGGATTGGGTGGCTGCGGGGAGGATGTTCTCGATGATGAGTGAAACTAGAACTAGGGGGCATAGTCTTAGAATAAGGGGCTGCTCTTTCAAAACTGAGATGAGGAGGAACTACTTCACTCAGAGGATGGTAGGTCCATGGAATATGCTGCCCCAAAAAGCTGTAGAAGCTACATCATTACATAAATTTAAGACAGAAATAGACAGTTTCCTAGAAGTAAAGAGAATTAAGGGTTACGGGGAGCGGGCAGGAATTTGGACTTGAGTCTAGGTTCGGATCGGTCATGGCCCTGTGGGTAGCGGAGTGGGCCCAGGGGCCGGGTAGCCTGATCTTGCTCCTATTTCGTGTGTCTAATTCTGTTAGATTCAGGAGATGGTTCTGTGATAGTGGATTGGCGGTTAGGATCAGATCAGCCATGATCTTATTGAATGGCGGAGCAGGCTCGAGGGGCCGATTGGCCTACTCCTGCTCCTATTTCTTATGTTCTTATGTTTAAGATGCTCCTTAAAACCTACCTCTTTGAACAAGCTTTCGGTCACCTGTCCTAATATCTCATTAGGTGACTTGGTGGTAAATTTTATCTGATAATCGCTCCTGTGAAGCACCTTGTGATGTTTTGCTACGTTAGAGGCGCTAGGTAAAGGCAAGTTGTTGTTTATCGATATGTATATCAATATGAGAGTGTTTTGAATTAAGTATCCACAGCATATAATTCAATGCTTTATATGTATACTTCAAATCAGTATTTATATAATTTAAAACATTAAGTATGAACAAAATGGTCTCGCTGTAACTCACAAGATTGGAAATATAAATCCAAGCAACATGTATATAATCAAAGGCAGCCTGTGTACAATGTAACTGGGTAATCTTATCTCTCAACATAGTGTATATCGGCAATATTTTATTTATAAGCTAACATTAGTGGAAACTATATATATATATGCGTGTGTAATTTAATGCAACATATCTATATATTGAAATGGCATGTCTAAAATTTCAGAAAACGAGTCTAACTTTAAACAGTGGATGAATAATTTTAAACCATGGATCTATTAAAACAGTTTGTGCCTATTTAAAGTAGTTTTCTTGTAATTGAAAGCTGCCACATTTACACACCATATCCATCATTTAAACCAGCATGTGCCTATCGATCGATATCATCGCATTTCAAAATACTTGTTCCAGTGTTTCTTCCTCTTTATCTGCCCAGGTTCAAGGTCGCGGGACACTGACCGGTTCAATGGGAACAGGAGAGAAAGGATGACTTTCAAATGGGGTTCAATCTTCACTCCCTCAAATAACAGGGAGATGCTGAGAATTGTTTTTTATACAGCGGGTTATTATGATCTGGAATACACTATCTGAAAGGGCTGTGGAAGTAGATTCAATAGCAACTTACAAAAGGGAATTGGATATCTATCTGGAAGCGGAGAAACTTGCAGGGCTTTGCAGAAATAACAGGGGAGTGGGACTAATTGGAGAGCTCTTTCAGCGGGCACAGGCACGATGGGCCGAATAGCCTCGTCCTGTGCTGTATCACTCCAGGAATATTGAGTTGTAATACTCCCTGCTACCAGGAGGCGGCGCCATTGCCTAACACATCCCCTCTCCCCCTAGAGGCCTGTTGGTGAAATGCAATTGACCCTCCCCATTGAACAGTAACTCTGGTAATATCAGTGATGAATTTACATTGATCTCTCCTTTCTTTCTGCCCCCCTCACCCTCCACAGGTAGGTCGAAGCACCAGTCGCTGAAGGTAAGCATGCAGGTGCAGCAGCCGGTTAAGAAGGCAATTGTTATGTTGGCCTTCATAGCGAGAGGATTCGAGTACAGGAACAAGGATGTCTTGCTGCAGTTGTACAGGGCCTTGGTGAGACCACACCTTGAGTATTGTGTGCAGTGTTGGTCGCCTTATCTGGAGAAGGATGTTCTTGCCATGGAGGGAGTGCAGCGAAGATTCACCAGACTGATACCTGGGAAGGCAGGAATGACGTATGAGGAGAGATTGGGTCGATTGGGCTTGTACTCACTGGAGTTTAGAAGAATGAGAGGGGATCTCTTTGAAACTTATAAAATTCTGACAGGATTGGACAGACTAGATGCAGGAAGGATGTTCCCGATGGTCGGGGAGTCCAGAACCAGGGGTCACAGTCTAAGGATAAGGGGTAAGCCATTTATGACAGAAATGAGGGGGAATTTCTTCACCCAGAGAGTGATGAACCTGTGGAATTCGCTACCACAGAAGGCAGTAGAAGCCAATTCATTCAATATATTCAAGAAGGAGTTGGATATATTACTTAAAGCTAAGGGGATCAAGGGATATGGGGAGAAGGTAGGGACAGGGTACTGAAATTGGATGGCCAGCCATGATCTCATTGAATGGCGGAGCAGGCTCGAGGGGCGGAATGGCCTACTCCTGCTCCTATCTTCTATGTTTCTCCCCCCAAGGATCTGATCTCCTATGTCAGCCCAGACACTCAGTATCAGCACCTTCCAGCAAGGAGCACTGCTGACCAGGAGTGATAGAAAAAGAGGGATGGAGGGAGGGAGGGAGATAGTGTGTCAGAAAGAAAGAAATCAAGAGAGTGTGAGAGACAGAGAGCGAGACAGAGTGACATAAGGGAAGAGAAACAAAGAGTTGGCGTAGAGATAGAATCAGAGAGCTGAGAGAGAAGAGGGAGAGATAGTGGCAGAGACTTAGACAGAGCGACAGAGGGTGGTAAAGACAGACATTGATAGACAGGGTGAGAACAAAATAAAGACAGAGAGATAATGACAGGGGGAGATACAGAAGGAAAGAGAAGAAGGGGAGACAGAGGGAGAGAAAGATAGACAAGATAAAGGGACAGAGGGACATAGGGATAGTGAGAAAGACAGAGACAAGATGGTGGGACCGAGGGACAGAAGGATAGTGAAAGAGAGACAGAGACAAGAGGAAGGGAGAGAGGGAGAGAGACAGATACAGAGAGGAACAGAGAGAGGGCAGAGTGAGATGGGAGAGAGAGAGAGATGGGCAGAAAGAAAGAGATCAAGTGAGACAAAAAGTGACAGTTAGAGAAAAACAGAGAGACAGAGAAGGAATGCGAGTGAGAGGAAAATATAGAGAGAGATGGGAGAGACAGAAAGGAGGAGAGAAAGACAGAGAGAGAAAGTGAGACTGAGGGAAAGAACAGAGAGTAAAGCAGAGGGACAGAGAATGAGAGTGTGAGGGAAATATAAAGAGAGAGAAAGACAGAATGCGATATAGAGAGACAGTGAGAGAAAAGAGAGAGAAGGGGAGTGAGACAGAGAACAGAGAGAGAGAGAAACAGAGCGAGAGGAACAGGGAGAATCACACAGCAGAGAGAAATGCAGGGAGGGATACAGAAAGAAAGACAGGAGAAAGCGAGAGACTGACGGGGTGAAAAATAGGCAGAGATAGAAACACAGCAAGAGAGACAGACAGAGACAAGAGGGAGAGAAGAATAGGCAAGATGGAAGGACAGCGGGATAGCGACAGAGAGAGACGAAGATTAGGGGGAGACAGAAAGCGAAACACAGGCAAAAAGACAGAGATAGAGGACAGAGAAAGAAAGAGTGGGTGAGAGAGATGGGGCAGAGTGACAGAAATGGAGACACAGAGAGAGGGGACAAGAAGAGAGAAAGTGAGACAGTGAGAGATAAAAAGAGTGGTGAGAATGTGGAACTCGCTACTACAGGGAGTGGTTGAAGCGAATAGTATCGGTGTATTTAAGCGCAGGGTAGATAAGTCCAGGAGGGAGAAGGGAATAGAAGGTAATGTTGATAGAGTTAGATGAGGAAAAGCGGGAGGCTCGAGTGCAGCATAAATGACAGCACGACTGGTTGGGTCGAATGGCCTGTTTCTGTGCTGTATATCCTATGTAGAGAAAGGGGGCAGAGAGAGAGAGAGAAAGTGAGAGCGTGAGAGAGCAAAAGAGAGAGAAAGAGGGCTGTAGAGATGTGTGTCGTTGGCCAGTCCCAGTAATAAATAGCACTCTTGGATGAAATGTACATTATAATGCTGCATTACTTGTGGCCATTTTCCAGTGAAAATCCTCAAACCTATCGGCATCTTGGCTTTCCTCAGGAGTGAGCGCACTGTTGTGGAGTATTTTAAACCAGCACTCGACACAAGTGTATTAGATCATTATTCAAATGGTCTTTAATACACCGGTGGGGAGACAATCTTTAACTGGCGCACCAGTAAGAACTTCTCCGAAATTACACAGTAAGCGTTACATATTTATACGTTCAAAAGTCGTGGTATCCTCGTGCATATTCCGTTACACTGTTTTAATTGGCTTAAGGCCCGCGTGCACAGTTGCTGTCTGGCTAATTCCCTATCTCGCGTCACACAATCTTTCGCCTATATTTTATTGTCACATGATCTTTATGATCTCACCTGTTGATAACCTTTAGTAAAACCACATGACTGCATTTCTGTCTTGCTGTGCCCCGTGTGGTTTTACTTCCATAGTTTGTGGTTGGTGCTTCGGAGCCAACTTCATCTGATCTTGCAAAAGCATCGAAACCTTGTGGTCAATATATCTGATCTCTGCCGGTCACTGTCTCAACTGTGTCTAGTGTGCAAGCTGCATTGTTAACCCCTTAATTCATGAAGGGCGCCGCTGCTTCACTTCACTAGTCTCTAATGCGGGACCTTTATCGAAAGCCTTCTGAAAGTCCAAATACACCACATCCACTGGTTCTCCCTTATCTATTCTACCAGTTACATCCCTGCCCCTGGACACAGGTCCCGCCCCCTGGACACTTGTCCCACCCCTGGACACAGGCCCTGCCCCCTGGACACCGGTCCCGCCCCACTGGACCCAGGCCCTGCCCCCCTGGACCCAGGACCCCACTGGCCCCGCCCCTGGACACAGGTCCCGCCCCTTGGACACTGGCCCCACCCCTGGACACTGGCCCCACCCCCTGGACACTGGCCATAGAAACATAGAAGGTAGGAGCAGGAGTAGGCCATTCGTGCCCTCGAGCCTGCTCCGCCATTTAATGAGATCCTGGCTGATCATCCAAATTCAGTACCCTGTCCCTGCCTTCGCTCCATATCCCTTTAACCTTAAGAAATATATCTAACTCCTTCTTGAATATATTTAATGAATTGGCCTCAACTGTCTTCTGTGGTAGAGAATTCCACAGGTTCGCCACTCTCTGGGCGAAGAAATTCCTCCTCATCTCTGTCCTAAATGGCTTATCCCTTATCCTTAGACTGTGACCCCTGGTTCTGGACTCCCCGACCATCAGGAACATCCTTCCTGCATCTAGTCTGTCTAGTCCTGTTAGAATTTAGTAAGTTTCAATGCGATCCCCTCTCATTCTTGTAAACTCCAGCGAATATAAGCCCAATCGACCCAATCTCTCCTCATACGTCATTCCTGCCATCCCAGGTATCAATCTGGTGAATCTTCGCTGCACTCCCTCCATGGCAAGAACATCCTTCCTCAGATAAGGCGACCAAAACTGCACACAATGCTCAAGGTGTGGTCTCGCCAAGGCACTGTACAACTGCAGCAAGACATCCTTGCTCCTGAACTCGAATACTCTCGCTACGAAGGCCAACATACCATTTGCCTTCTTAACAGCTTGCTGCACCTACATGCTTACCTTCAGCGACTGGTGCATAAGGACACCCAGGTCTCGTTGCACTTCCCCTTCTCCCAATCTATTGCCGTTCAGATAATAATCTGCCTTCCTGTTTTTGCCACCAAAGTGGATAACCTCGCATTTATCCACATTATACTGCATCTGCCATGCATCTGCCCAATCACCCAACCTGTTCAAATCATACTGGAGTTTCTCAGCATCCTCCTCACAGCACACATGCCCACCCAGCTTTGTGTCATCTGCAAACTTGGAGATATTACATCTAGTTCCCTCGTCTAGATCATTTAAATTGTGAATAACTGGTGTCCTAGCACCGATCCCTGCGGTACCCCACTAGTCACTGCCTGCCACTCAGAGAAAGACCCGTTTAGTCCAACTCTTTGCTTCCTGTCTGCCAACCAGTTCTCTATCCAAGTCAGTACCTTACTACCAAACCTATGGGCTTTAACTTTACACGCTAATCTCTTATGCGGGACCTTATCAAAAGCCTTCTAAAAGTCCAAATACACCACGTCCCTTATCTATTTTATCAGTTACATCCTCAAAAAATTCCAGTAGATTAGTCAAGCACGATTTACCTTTTGTAAATCCATGTTGACTTTGTCCGATCCTGTCACTGTTTTCCAAGTGCTCTGCTGTTACATCTTTTATAATGGACTCTAGCATTTTCCCCACTACCGATGTCAGGCTTACCAGTCTGTAATTCCCCGTTTTCTCTCTACCACCTTTTTTAAATAGTGGGGTTACATTAGCTACCCTCCAATCCATGGGAACTGTTCCAGAGTCTATAGAATTTTGGAAGATGACCAGCAATGCATCTACTATTTCTAGGGCCACTTCCTTAAGTAACCAAGGTGTAGATTATCAGGCCCTGGGGATTTATCGGCCTTCAATCCCATCAATGTCCCTAATACCATTTCCCTACAAATACTGATTTCATTCATTTCCTCCCTCTCATTAGATCCTATGTTCCCGAAATCTCTGGAAGTATATTTGTGTCCTCCTTTGTGAAGACAGAAACAAAGTATGTGTTAAATTTGTCAGCCATGTCCTTGTTCCCCATTATAAATTCCCCTTATTCTGACTGCAAGAGACCTACGCTTGACTTCGCCAATCTTTTTCTCTTCACATATCGATAGATGCTTTTACAGTCAGTTTTACAATTCAGCGGGGGGAGGCGGAATTCAGCGGGGGGGGGACTCACTACTGGAAACACCACTGTTCATGGACACCGGGACAGGGGACTCACTACTGGAAACACCACTGTTCATAGACACCGGGACAGGGGACTCACTATTGGAAGCATCCTTGTTCATAGACACAAGTGCAGGGGAACTCGATGCTGGAAGCAACAACAATAACAGCAACTTTTATTTACATAGCACCTTTAAAGTAGTAAATCGTCACAAGGCACTGCGCAGGTGCATAAAAAGACAAAAAACGACACAGAGATGCATAAGGAGAAATTCGGGCAGGTGAATAAACGCTTGGCCATAGAGGTAGGTTTTAAGGAGTGTCTTAATGGAGGAAAGAGAGGTAGAGAGGCGGAGAGGGTTAGGGAGGGAATTCCAGAGCTTAGGGCCGAGGCAACAGAAGGCACGGCCACCAATGGTTGAATGATTATAATCAGCGATGCTCAAGAGGGCAGAATTAGAGGAGCGCAGATAACTCGGGCGTTGTGGGGCTGGAGGAGTTTACAGAGATAGGAAGAGGCGATGCCATGGTGGGATTTGAATATTATGGTGGGAATTTTGAAATCAAGGCTTTAAGCCAGAGCCAATGTAGGTCAACGAGCACAGGGGTGATTTGTGAACGGGACTTGGTGCGAGTAAGGATACAGGCAGCTGAATTTTGGATAACCTCAAGTATATGTAGTGTGGAATGTGGGAGGCCAGCTAGGTGTGTGATGGAATAGTGAAGTCTAGAGGTAAAAAAGGCATGGATGAGAGTTTCAGCAGTGGATGAGCTGAGGCAAGTCTGGAGACGGGCGATGTTACTGAGGTGGAAATAGGCAGTCTTCATTATGCTGCGGATACTCGGAAGCTCATTCCAGGGTCAAATATGACTCCAAGGTTGTGGACAGTGCGGGTCAGCCTCAGACAGATGTTAGGGAGAGGGATGGAGTCAATGGCTGGGAACGGAGTTCACCACTGTTCTTCGGCACAAGTCCAGGAGTCTCACTATAGGAAACAACATTGCTTTAGTTCCAATAAATCCCACAGTCCCGTGGGTGATGGAGGAGCTGTGCACGAGCTAGAGAAAATAAAAGTCCAAAGGCAACACAGGCTGATTGTTTTAATGATCTGTTTATTGTTCTCCAGGCAATCCACACACATAAGCCACCACAGTTATTGTTCATGTCCTTATATTATTTAAATATTAATTACAGACGGGCTTATTCTCCTTTCACACTCAACTGGTGTAACCCACGTGTTCTGACGCTCATCCAGCAACCAACATCCCATTCTCACATCAGCCTAAACCTCAATGCTGGGTCTTGTATTTCTTTGTGTCCAGAGTTTGATTTAATCCAATTAAACACCTACCGCTTTTATAACCTTACCATCCACATGATGCTAGCTCTTCTACCTTGCTCACTGACTCTTACATGGGAACACGCGGGCCTTGTCAGATAGAGGCCAGCATTATATCTGGAGAAGCCTGGGGCAGAGATGGAGCCTGTTGGGGTTCCGCTAAAAGATGCAAGAACACAGGATGGGATATGAGATGCAATGCAGGTCTAATGCTGGGAATTCCTCCGAACTTTTCGTTGCTTAACTAATTTAAATATTATTCTCAGTGGATATTTCATCCCAATCTTCAGCTCCTCTCTGAATTTAGTCTGTGTTACTGCATAAATACACGTGTTTGTGCAGCAGCTCAATAGCAGGAGCATATAGCTGGTCCAATCTGCGATAAGCATCGGGTCATTGAAACCTGTTGAATAATAACGGTTTGTAATTCGCATTAATAAGAAAACTATCACGTACGTCGTCCAGAGCAGTATGAAGTTTCCGGATATAGCGAAGAGTAAGATAATGGATTTCCTTCGGTTCTCCATCTCCGGATCATTGTGATTCGCATCATTCTTGCTGCTCCTCAGCCTCCTGCGGATTCTACTGGCCGCCAAAATTTGTCCTACGGTCAGAGCATTGAGCAGCAGCATCAGGACTATTGGGAGCAGTGGGGTGAAACAGCGCTGAATCCAGGTAAATGCTACCCACGCAGTTACAGTGTAATACTCTAGTTTTGAACTACAGCCCCAGGGCATGTTGTCGATTGTATACCAGGGTTCAAATGCAAAGTACCAGGGAATGTTTTTCAAACAGAACAGCAGACACACGGTTCCTATAACCATGGCTGCAGTTTTCTCGGTGCAATATTTAGTCCTCAGCCTCTGGCAACAAATGGTAATAAAACGATCAAAAGTAAAAGCGACTGTTAACCAGACAGAAATATCTGTGACTACATGAACCAGGGCGAAGTTGAAAGAACACACAGGTGTGAGGAACAGGAAGGTAGTCGGGATATAATAATCATTAATCCGAACCAGTATCACATCAGTGATAATGACCAGTAGATCCGCCGCCGCCATGGCCACCAGGTAGCGGGTGATACACCTGGAGAGACCGCACTTTCCCCGGGACAGGATCACAATCGTCATCACGTTCGCTGTAAATGGGAAACAAACATAAACAGGGAATCAGCCTTCAGGTTACAGCAAGGGAGTCGGTTTCACAGTATTTGATGTGAAATGTACTTTACTGCAGGATCTGGGAATGGGAACTGAACTCGTTACCGCTGCTGGGATTGTGCAGTTGATAACAATTTTAACATAAAATTGCAATGTTCAGTATAAGAGAGTCTGGAGTAAATAAGTGAAAATAAACGCCTGCAGCAAAGATTAAAACATGAACAAAATGGATTCTCTGGGAATTTCCTCAGAGCTGCTCCTCTTCCACCATCACAGCTTCATCAGAAGTGCAAGGAATCCCGACGAGTTCTGAGTAAATTACCGGACGTTAAATTGTACGAGCAAATGGACAGCCAGATAATGAGTTATAATTAATAGCAACAAGTAGCAGTTCATTGACGGAAGAACGAATGAAAACAAAATGAAAGAAAAGTGATTGAAAATAAGTACTGAATGGTCAGTTATAAATTGGGAGATAAATGACAGTTGAGGAGCAGTGAGAATGATGCCGGCCCGAAATGTGGTAAATGCTAAACGGGGAGCACCGATGGTGAGATCATTGGGGGGTTCGGATCCGTGGGCAGGAGAGGGGAGCAGATACCACGCGGGGGTCAGAGCATCCTCGTATTTGTCAGGTTGGATTCTCAGACTGGGGGGCATGACTAAAAACTGTTGAAAAGACAAAGCGACTTGTTGTGGGTCAACTCGACCAGTTTCTGTTTACAAACCACCAGATGGACATTTCAACAAAAGCAAAATACTGCAGATGCTGGAAATCTGAAATTAAAACAGAAAATGCTGGAAATACTCAGCAGGTCAGGCAGCATCTGCAGAGAGAGAAACACATTTAACGTCTCAGGTCGATGACCCTTCGTTAGAACAGGAAAAAGTCAGATGGACAGTTCACCTGATCAACCGACTTCCCCTTGCTGGAAACCCCAGGTCCTGACATCGGTGCCTTGAACAGTTCAACATCATGTGGGCAAACTCCAACAATCACCGCAAGGGGGAGTAGGTCAGATGTGAGCAGCAACAAAGAAGATGACCTTGTTCTGTGATCCAGGAATAATTGAACCTTCCAAAGTACATGATGTAAGACGAGCACACTCCCGACCTCGCTTTTGTCACCTCTGACAATGGATGAAACTTCAGAGGGAGGTGATGGCGGCGATCCCGAGCTTGCAGCAAAGACCAGTGCAAGTGACAATAGCGGCTGCTGTCCAACCCATGACAACAAAGTACCTGCCGAGATTCAGCTTCAGAAAGTTTGAGTGGGAAGGATGTACCTCTGAATTGGACGAATCCATCTGTAAAATTAATCCGACACACGAGCAATATTGAGAATCTGTCACCCTGGCCTGTAAGATTTTCCAAAATTACATCCTAGCAGACATGGGAAATATATACAACTGAGCATTCGGAATAAACAATCAACAATATCAGAGTTTCACTCAGGATAATGTGTCGAATGGCAGGTTGTCAGCTTGACATGGAAAGAAGCGTCATGGGTTAATTGGTACAGAATAAGAGAGAGAAAGAGTGTGTGGGAGAGAGAGAGAATGAGAGACGGATAGAACGAGATAGGGAGAGACTAAAAGAGAGAGTCAGTGAAAGGGAGAGGGGAGAGAGAGGGAGAAAGAAAAATTGAGATTGAGAGACAGAGAGAGAGAAAAACTAGAACTATATATATCAGAGACAACTCTGTGCAGAAGGAAAAGCCTTTGCAAGATAAGGTAGGTGAAGTAGAAATAATTCACTGCCTTCCTGCAGAACCGACTTTAGCCAAGAGACACTTAGGTGGAAATGATATGACATGATTTTAGGCGTGTATAATTTTTAAATAGTTAAGCAGCTGGTGGGATCTCCATGGATACAGAAATATATTGTAAAGATACTCCCCCCGAATCAGAGATAAGAGATGTGAGGGGCTGTCCAGTGACCCTGAGCAGGTTGAGGTGGACCTTCTGCTTGAACTGCTGCAGTCCATGTGGTGAAGTTGCTCCCACAGGGCTGTTAGGGCGGCACTTCTAAGCTTTGGACACAGTTACTATGCACCAAATGTGACGGGATAATTTTTTCCCAATGTTACCAATATTTTGTAATGAGTCAAACCATTTCAGTAATTTATTTATCTAAAATATGCAGCATTATACAAAATTGCTAAAATTATTCGCCACATTTATCATGCACTAAACCATTAATTGATTCAACAATTGGATCAGTGTTTCAATGGTTTATTAATTATAGTCCCGCCTTACTTAGAGTCACACTTTAAACAGTGGTGACACTTAAATAACAAACGATCTGGTTACACAACGATTGCCGTCAATTACACTTGTTTCTATTTCCAAGTGCAATGACGGAATATGAAGAAAAGAATATCCACCACTCTGAGAATCCAACCACCAATGTCGTCAGTTAAAAATAAAAATATCTTTACTGCTGTGCCGTAATGTTTCTATTTCCCCAGCTCTCCGTTCCTTCAGTCTCCGGGCTCACTCTCCGTGCAATGTCCCGAATATAACCATTAAAGCACAGAACATTATAATATCAATAAGCATATCGCAAAAGGAAGAGGGAGGACAGTTAGGGCGTGATATTCCCAGAATTTCTGAAACTGACCCGTAATCTGTAGAATAATCACCTCCGGACAAACGCAGCAACTGAGCAGACCCGCAAGGAGAGCAGTAATACAAAGAGACACGGACTTATACAATCAATAACCAGTTACAATGCCTCACCGGGAACTCCACGGGCGGCAAGGATAACTTCAGAAATCACTTATACCAGTTACACTGGAAATGGACACGCGATTAATGGAACTCCCATTGCAGAAATGACGATGAATTGGGAGCTTGATGCACAGTTACACAGGGACACAGGAGGAGGTTATTCAGCCCCACAAGCCTTTTCCGACATCACGTTAGACCCTGGCTGATCTGCACCTTAACTCCATTTACCTGTCTTGGTTCCATATCCCTTGATACTCATACCATAAAAAGTTATATCCATCACAGTCTTAAAATTTCAATTGACCGAGCATTGACGGGCTTTTGGGAAAACGAGTTCCAGATTTCCACTGCCCTTTGTGTGAGAAAGTGTTTCCTGATTTCCCTCCTAAATGGCATAACTCTCATTTTAAGATCATGTCCCCTCGTCCTCCAATCTCCACCAAGGAAACAGTTTCTCTGCATCAACCTTATCGAATCTCTTTATCATTTTAAATAACTCGAATATAACACCCCTCAACATTCTAAACACAAGGAATACAAACTAAGTTTATGCAATCTGTCCTCACAATTTAACCCTTTAAGCCCCGGTGTAATTCTGGTGAACCTGCGCTGAACTCCCTCCAAGACTAATACATGTTTCCTGTGATGCGGTGTCCAAAACTGAACTCGTGCTCCAGATGGGGTCTGACCAAGGTTCGATATAACTGAAGCATCACTTGCTCACTTTCGATTTTAAACACCCTTGTGAAAAAAACAAAATCCCATCAACATTTATTCCTACTTTTTGTCTCCTTCCTCGCAAGCAACTACTGACCCGTCTCACAAGGTTACCTCCAATACTGTGCAATCTCACCTTTGTTAACAATTTCTGTGTGAAACCTTATCTGAAGCAGGGAAATAACTGATACTGTATTTCAACTTGAGAATATGGGGACCAACATTCCATTGCATCGTGTGCTGACGATATTTACAGTTAAAATTACACCCGCTGACAGGACATTGAATGAAGATAACAATTGGAGCTTTTGCTGGACATTATAAGTGCATTATGAACTCAATGAACATATCACTCAAGGAAGATGGCGGACAGGGAGGATGTGATATTCAATTAAATTCTGACATTGATTTGGAAAAAGCAAAATAAATTATTCAGGAGGAACAGAAAAGATATCGGACATGTACAAAGACCAGTGACACACATAAACCCTGATTCACAAAGTCAGTAAGTTCAGAATCAGTTAGCGGGAACACCAAATACCGCTTGTAGAACGGGAACATGGCAAATAGATATACAATACATTCCACTTTATTTATCTCTGAGAAATGATGGGGACTCTTGGTGCAGGACACCGAGCCACAATGGACCCTGTGAGCTGTAATATTCAGAGAAAGACTTATTAATACAGGAGCGAAGCTTCCAATGGGAGCATTAGGCTGCATTGTCCCTGAGATTTGTGAGAGTCAGTGGGACAGTGAGACAACTCACTTCACTATGTCCTTACTGAGTAACATCTTTAAACAGACCTGGCAGAGTTTTAAAACCAATAGTAGAAATATTGGAGTTTGATGCCGATCACATTGGTTCAAAAAACAACCTGGAACTTTTAGTAGCAGCGGGTGTTGGGAGCTCATTCCACTGAATGTGAGATTTCAGTTTCCCGGCTGAAGGGGAGAATTTGATTCCTTGTAATGTCGGAGTTAAAATACACCGGTTTCATACCCAGGGCTCAGTCACACTAAACTATGAATCTGAGCTAGAGGAATGTAACACAGACACAGATTACAGGGCGATATGATCAAAGTGTTTAAAATGTTGCAAGGACGGGAGAAGGTAGATAGAAACAGACTGATTCCAGCAAATGATGGGGTCAAGAACGAGGCGTCATAGATACAAGATTGAACAGAAGACATTCGGAACATTGGAAAAGGGAGCGGGAGAAACATCTTTACAAAGAGAGTTGGGAGGCGGTGGAGTTCAGTTCCAGGGTTAGTGGTTGAGGCAGAAGCTATGCTCAGTTTCAGAGTAGAGTGGATAGGTTGATGGAGGAAGAGGTGATGAAGGTATATCGGGACAGGCTGGTTAACTGTCTTTACAAATATCTTCTAACTGTAAGGATCAGAAGGGAACTTAATATAACTTGGTAGTGAGCAGCGGTTTGACCGGGCGACCAGGCTTGCTGAGAGTTCAGCTGGTGTTATATCAACATGCAAGTGTATGATCTGAACAATAAAAGTGTCCGGTTTGTATAAAGGGATCAGAACCCGGATTCTGATCGGCGCTCTGGGTAAAATGCGGGTGATGGAAGCTGAAACGGATTTTTCAAATGGGGACAAAGCCAGGACAGTTCCACAGAGCGCCGCTGCTTTGTTTCAATCGCACTCTCAGTGCATTGGATTCCCGGTCTGAGCTGCTGGAAGGGATGTGACAGGAATGAGCTGCCCCCCACCGGCTGAAGGCAGCACTGTGCCCACCCGGTGGGTGAAGAGGAGTCCGAGAACAGGCTGGTGACCGGTCAGGGGAGAAGACCAGGGGAAGAGCCTATGTCCCTGCATGGAGCACAAACCCAGCCTCGGCATGGATTGTGATCAGCAGGAACAATATCCAGCACTTTGCTGGAAACAGACCGAGAAGAGTGGGAAGATTCTGATTAATGAGACTGAACAAATCCCAGTCCTGACTGTCTGGATTCCCAGGTATATGTCCAGGAGATGCCATCAGTCGATCGGTCCCCAGCGGGAGTCAGAGGGGGAGAAACTGGAGCATTTTACAACACAGTGAATGTTCAGTAAGATATAGACATTGTCAGATATTAACGAATGTAGCCGGAAAAAGTGGAGGAGAGAAAATCTGGCGGGGCATGGAAACAATGGAATTAAAATATTCCATGGAATCACACATTGCACGAGGTCTCAATTAAAACGGAATCATTGGAAAGACATTAAATGCAGAAAATAATCTGCAGTTTTTATGGGGTTTAAAGAAACTTAAAAAGGTAATAAATGAACAGTCAATGAACGAGGTACAGCGGGAAATACAGTCACTGAATTTCTGCCTTTCAATTGACTTGTGAAAAACAGTGAGAAAAGGACACTTACCGAGATAGGAGCAGGAACAGAGTTAACCCTGATTCACAACTTTAGTAATGGAAGAGAATCACTTACCGGGGATTCCAATGGCTGCTATAATCGGATAGTAAATCATTGCTGCCTGTATAACTGGCGGTAAGATGGTAAATGGATATGCAGTTAAGGGAACTCTCATTCTGTCTGAGAAGTGATGGTGACTCTTGGCACTGGACACAGGGCTCAACTGAGTCTGTGAGATGAGGGATTAAGAGAAAACCATTTATAATTGAGGGACACTTCCCGTGGGATCAGGAAGCATCAGGAGTATTGACATTACTTCCAGTCATTTGGGCAGCGTGTCAACTCCCTACACTGTCATGTTTGTGCTGCACTAATTAGATACAAATTGATATTACAAGTGTTTTGAAATGAAACCGCCCAAAGATTGGAATAATACTTTGCTCACATTTCTCTCTGTCAATGTACTGAAAGCCGGGCTCTGACCGCATCGCTGCAACACCTTCAACAGAAGCAGCTTCAGGGTCCCCTCTGTGACGTCACACGGCTCACTCCTGTCGATGCAGCAACAGAATTCCCCCAATTCTCAAACATCTTTCAGTGTTTACACCGCCCCCGGCCCTCCAAACTCAGCCCTTTCAATGTGGGAGTTTAGGCTGGCAATTGAGTGAGGAATTTATGTCTTTAGGACGGGAAGAGTCGGGCTTTGCAGCAACACCTGGAATAAATTAAATCTAACATCTCAGGTAGAAAAATGAAACCATGGACAGGGGCTCGAAAAATCCTGGATTTCACTGAAATCCACATTCTATAAAGGTTACAGGTTAAGGCAGAGCCCTGTTCCTTTAGAGGGATAATCTAGGTATGGGGTACTATACAATATTGAAATAGGTTGGGCCACATTTAGAGCACAATCGCTGTGGAAATCTGCATCCCCCAGGATTCTGTGGGCTGCGGTGGGGATTAGAGTTTCTGCTCATTTCATTATTTTCTATTATTATCCATTCCCAGTAGTTTCACTTTGATCTTTCCAGTGATATTATCGAAGGCCAGTCCGTGGGACACAGGTGCATTCAGACCAGGAGTAGGTCATTCAGCGTCTCGGGCCTGCTCCGCCATTCAATTTGATCATTGCTGATCTGCAGCTCAGCTCCGTTTCCGCGGCTTTGCTGCTTATCCCTTCATATCCTCAGCTAACAACAATGTATCGATCACAGCCATGAAAGCTCCAAATAATCCCGAGCATCTGCAGCTTTTTGTTGGTTAGAGTTTCAAATTCCCACCAGCCATCGTGTGACAAAGTGCATCTTGATTTCGCTCCTGAATGACATAAATCTAATGTTAAGCTTATTGTATAGAATTACATACAATATACAGCAGAGGAACAGGCCATTCGGCCCAACTGGTCCAAGCTGCTGTTTCTGCTCTACCAGTCTCCTCTCACCCCATCACCATGGCCTTCTAGTCATTTCACCCTCATGTATTTATCTAGCTTCCCCTTAAATACATCTGTGCAACTCGATTCAACTAATGATTGTGGTAGCGAGTTCGACAATACGTCCCCTTGTTCATGATTCTTGCACCAGACAGAATTGTTTCCCGGTATCTACCCTATTGAATCGTTAGACATTTTAAGCACCTCTTACAGGTCAGCCCTCAATCTCCTTTTCTCAAGGAAATGGAAGCAATATTTTGCAACATGTCCTCGTAATTTAACCCTTTTAGCTCAGGTAAATTTCAGGTGATTCTGTGCTGCATCAACTCCAAGGCCTATATATAATCAGTGAGGGACTCGGGAGGTGAGAGAAGGAAGGAAGACTGGAAAATGGATTGGAGGGACAGATTGGGGCCTCGTGGAAAGAGAGGGGCAATGGGGGTCGGAGGATGGGGAGACTAGAGCATGGGAGGTCAGAGAGAGGATAATGGGGTCAGCCAGAGGGGGAATGAGGGTCATGACAGGGGAATGGGGTTAGGGAGAGGTGGCAAGAGGGTCAACAGCAGGTACATGGGATCCTAGAGACGGGGGAAGTGAATCAGCAGCAGATAAATCGGGCCAGGGAGTGCGGGAAGATGGTCAGCAGCAGGTAAATGGGTTCAAAGAGAGGGGGAAAGAGGGTCAGCAGCCGGTAAATCGGGCCAGAGAGAGGAGGGAAGAGGGTCAGCAGCAGGTAAATGGGGTCAGAGATAGGGGGGAAGAGGGACAGTAACAGGTAAATGGGCTCAAAGAGAGGAGGGAAGAGGGTCAGCAGCAGGGAAATGGGGTCAAGCAGAGGGGGAAGAGGGTCAGGAGCAGGTAAGTGGGTCAGAGAGAGGGGGAAGAGAGTCAGCAGCAGGTAAATGGGGTCAGAGAGAGTGGGAAGAGGGTCAGCAGCGGGTAAATGCGGCCAGAGGGAGGGGGAAGAGGGTCAGCAGCGGGTAAATGGGGTCAGAGGGAGGGGGAAGAGGGTCAGCAGCAGGTAAATGTGGTCAGCGACAGGAGGAAGAGGGTCAGCAGGTAAATGGGGTCAGAGAGATGGGGAAGAGGGTCAGCAGCAGGTAAATGGGGTCAGAGAGATGGGGCAGAGGGTCAGCAGCAGGTAAATGGGGTCAGAGAGATGGGGCAGAGGGTCAGCAGCAGGTAAATGGGGTCAGAGAGATGGGGCAGAGGGTCAGCAGCAGGTAAATGGGGTCAGAGAGATGGGGAAGAGGGTCAGCAGCAGGTAAATGGGGTCAGAGAGATGGGGCAGAGGGTCAGCAGCAGGTAAATGGGGTCAGAGAGAGGGGGAAGAGGGTCAGCAGCAGGTAAATGGGGTCAGAGAGAGGGGGAAGAGGGTCAGCAGCAGGTAAATGGGGTCAGAGAGAGGGGGAAGAGGGTCAGCAGCAGGTAAATGGGGTCAGAGAGAGGGGGAAGAGGGTCAGCAGCAGGTAAATGGGGTCAGAGAGATGGGGAAGAGGGTCAGCAGCAGGTAAATGGGGTCAGAGAGATGGGGAAGAGGGTCAGCAGGTAAATGGGGTCAGAGAGAGGGGGCAGAGGGTCAGCAGCAGGTAAATGGGGTCAGAGAGAGTGGGAAGACGATCAGCAGCAGGTAAATGGGGTCAGTGTGAGGGGGAAGAGGGTCAGCAGCAGATAAATGGGGTCAGAGAGAGGGGGAAGAGGGTCAGCAGCAGGTAAATGTGGTCAGAGAGAGGGGAATCTCCATAGGGCTGTGGATGACTATCTTCATGACTGAGATCGATAGATATCTGCGCACCAACTGAATCAAGGGATATGAAGATCGGGCGGGAAACTGAAGTTGTGGTGGAAGTTCAGCCATGATCTTACTGATTGGTGGAGCAGCCTCGAGGGTTTCTATGGCCTACTCCTGCTCCTTTTTCCTATGTTATTATGAAACGCAGCAGCCAATTTGTGCACAGCAAGCTCCCACAAACGGCAATGTGACAATGACCAGATAATCTGTTGTTTTGAGTTGATTGAGGGATAAATATTGACCAGGACACCGGGTAATTTCCCTGCTCTTTATCGAAGTAGTGCCGTATGTGATCTTTTACGCCCACCTGAGAGGGCAGACGGGGCTTGGTTTTAACGTCTCAGCTAAAACACGGCAACTCCGACAGTGCAGCACTCCATCAGTGCGGCACTGCAGTGCCCAGGTCTCTGACCCAATATCTTTCTGATTCAGGGTGTCACCAACTGAGCCAGGGCTGACACACGGCCTCCCTGAAGGACCACTTCATTGTATCGAAACGGGGCTGGAGCTTCCCGGATTGTTGGAACCGACAGGTTGCAGGTGTCCTGTTGAGCGAAAGAATCTCTCTGAGAAGAGCGGGAAGCCAATCGGGGAAATTAAAGGAAGTGGTGAATCAGTGACCTGCCAGACACCCAATCCGGGAATGACGGATTCAAACAAATATAGGAAAGAAGGAACTCTACGGGGACCTGTTCGCTAATTCTTCAACATCGTAAAACCATCCCAAGCAATTCTCCCGGTGTCCTGGCCGGTATTTCCACCTTACATTAATTTCACGGAAACTTTGACTTTAAATCAGACAATAGTCAGAAGATGGCAGCGTGAATCTACATTGCAGCTGAATGTATTGTCATGTATTGTGTTTAAAGTTACCTCACACTATTTATAAAATGGGGCGCACAGTTAAGATGAAGAGGGGCCGGCGAACTGTGGTTTCCACTGCGGCTGCTGCTCAACAATAATTGCCCTCAGTGTGTACAGTGAGCAGAAGGAATTGCTGCTGTTTCTTCACATTTCCCACTGCACTCATTGTCATTCTGCTTTAACAGAACCAGCTTGGATCTCCAGATACATTTAAACAATAAACCTCGGGGCTGATAGAATAATACTACAATAATATGAACATCATGTGCTTTCAATGGAGAAGTGTTTTCCACCTGCCGTGAGCATCGAGCTTGGTGAAGACAGCGTTGGGTGAATCTGCTAAACTGAGTGGTGATGGGAAGTTGGTGAGAGTGGGACTTCGGTGCAGAGGGGGAAGGAAATGCTCGGTAATTTAAATCAAGGAACAACAGTAAATACACAAAATAGTGTAACTAATTAGATCTAGGAATAAAATGAACTAGGTTCAGGATAGCAACATTAAAGGAATCTGAACTGCATTAAATAAAAATCGGATGTACGTCATTAATTAAATAATAAGTAGGATTAAGGAGTGCTAAATTAATATATATAGAATAATAGAATAGAATCATAGAAGTTTACAGCACCGAAGGGGCCATTCGGCCCATCGTGCCAGTGCCTGTTCTTTGAAAGAGCGGTAAAATTTGAAGCCAGACCCCAGCGTTTTACTCTTAATCCTGGAAATCAGTTCCCTACAAATACAGGTCCAATTTTAATCAAGATCAAGGGGCAGCTGAGACCCGATGCCTGCAATTCTTGTGGCATTTAGCAGCTGCAGAAAGTTTCCTGTTTCCTGGACAACCACGTGTGCAGGAAGAGCCCCCAGTTTCTCGAGCTCAGGGTTTCTGAGACTGAGGAGCGGCGGGAGTCACTGCTGGGCATTCGGGTGATGGCAATTCCCCGCAGAAAAAGTTGCAGGAGGTGGTAACCACGCAGCTACAGAGAGTTCAGGTGGGGAGTAAGTGGGTGGCCAGCCGGCAGGTGAGGAAGAGGCAGGCCGTGCAGGAATCCCCCGCGAATCTGGCCCTCTCAACCCGGTTTTCCGTGCTGATACCAGTGACGGTGATGACACCCTGGGGGAGTGCATCCTAGAGCAAAGAGCTTGGTGAAGGGAGAGATGGGTGAATCTGCTAAACGGCTTCGTGGGGCAAATGGCTGCACAGGGGGCGCAGCAATGCGAGCACATTCAGTAGTGCTTGGGGATTCGACATTCAGCGGGGAGAGACAGGCGTTACAGCATCAGTCGTCGTGATTCTCGCAGAGTATGTTGCCTCCCTGATGCCAGGGTGATGGACATCATTGATAGGGTGCATAACATTTTGCGAAGGGCAGATGAACAGCCAGCAGCCATGATCATTGTTGGAACCAATGACAGAGATAGGAAACGGGCTGTGTTCCTACAGGCACATTTTCCAGAGCAAGTTAAATTGCAGGACCAAAAATGGCAGTAATCCCTGGATTACTCCCAGTGTCATGTCCTGGAGCATATAGGAGAAGTAAGATAAGACATGTTGATGTGTGGCTGGAGAACTGGTGCAGATGGGAGTTGTAAGACAGTCTGATTGTCTGATAGTTTATAGAGTTCAGACTCGTGGAACAGACAACACAAAACCCAATGAATCTGTGAAATTTCTTTTAATTAAAAATCCACAAGAGGTTACAAGTAAAATTAGCAGAATACAAACAGTACTCAATTCATGTACTTATCACAAGCAAGGATCAAAAATCATTTACTTTAAGCTCAGGTGATTAAAAGCAAACCCACATGCATACAACACCTGGTTGGGTATTGGAGCCGTGGGGCAGTGGGTGAATGGGTGGGAATTGGAGTTGGGGGTGCGTGGGTGAATGGTTGGGTATTGGAGCCGGGGGGGGCACTGGGTGAATGGTTGGGTATTGGAGCCGGGGGGCAGTGGGTGAATGGTTGGGTATTGGAGTCGGGGGGGCAGTGGGTGAATGGTTGTGTATTGGAGCTGGGGGTCCCTGGGTGAATGGTTGGGTTTTGGAGCCGGGGGGGGCAGTGGGTGAATGGTTGGGTATTGTGGTCGCGGGTCCTTGGGTGAATGGTTGGGTATTGGAGACGGGGGGCAGTGGGTGAATGGTTGGGTATTGGAGCCGGGGGACAGTGGGTGAATGGTTGGGTATTGGAGACGGGGGGCAGTGGGTGAATGGTTGGGTATTGGAACCGGGGGTCCCTGGGTGAATGGTTGGGTTTTGGAGACGGGGGGCAGTGGGTGAATGGTTGGGTATTGGAGACGGGGGGCAGTGGGTGAATGGTTGGGTATTGGAGCCGGGGGGCAGTGGGTGAATGGTTGGGTATTGGAGCCGGGGGGCAGTGGGTGAATGGTTGTGTATTGGAACCGGGGGTCCCTGGGTGAATGGTTGGGTTTTGGAGACGAGGGGGCAGTGGGTGAATGGTTGGGTATTGTGGTCGCGGGTCCTTGGGTGAATGGTTGGGTATTGGAGACGGGGGGCAGTGGGTGAATGGTTGGGTATTGGAGCCGGGGGGCAGTGGGTGAATGGTTGGGTATTGGAGACGGGGGGCAGTGGGTGAATGGTTGGGTATTGGAGCCGGGGGGCAGTGGGTGAATGTTTGGGTATTGGAGCCGGGGGGCAGTGGGTGAATGTTTGGGTATTGGAGCCGGGGGGCAGTGGGTGAATGGTTGGGTATTGTGGTCGCGGGTCCTTGGGTGAATGGTTGGGTATTGGAGACGGGGGGCAGTGGGTGAATGGTTGGGTATTGGAGACGGGGGGCAGTGGGTGAATGGTTGGGTATTGGAGCCGGGGGGCAGTGGGTGAATGTTTGGGTATTGGAGCCGGCAGTCCATGGGTGAATGGTTGGGTATTGGTGCCGGGGGTCATGATTGCATATTGGAGCCGAGGGGGCAATGGGTGTATGTCTGGGTACTGGAGCTGCGGGGGCAGTGGGCGAATGGTTGGGTACTGGAGCCAGGGGGCAGTGGGTGAATGGCTGGGTACTGGAGCTGAGGGGGCAGTGGGTGAATGTTTGGGTACTGGAGCCGGGGGGCAGTGGGTGAATGGTTGTGTACTGGAGCCGGGGAGCAGTGGGTGAATGGTTGGGTATTGGCACCGGGGGGCAGTGGTTGAATGCTTGGGTACTGGAACTGGGGGTGCAAGGGTGGTGCAGTGGGTGAATATTTGAGTATTGGAGCCGAGGGCCGGGCGTGTTGCAGTGGGGCATGGTGGAGTATTGGAGACGATGGGCAATGGTTGGGTATTGGAGCTGGGGGCAATGGTTGGGCATTGGAGCTGGGTGCAATGGTTTGGAATTGTTGCTGTGGGGGGAGCTGTGTTTGTGTATTGGATCCGGGGGGCAATGGTTGGGCATTGGAGCCGGGGACAATGGTTGGGTTTTGTAGCTGTTGGTGGAGCTGTGTTTGTGTATTGGCTCCGGGGGGCAGTGGTTGAGTATGGTAGCTGTGGTGGGAGCAGTGTGTATGTATTGCAGCCGGGGGCAATGGTTTGGTATTGGAGCTGCGGGGCGGGGGAATGCACTGGTTGTGTATTGTAGCTGTGGTGGGAGCAGTGGTTCGGTATTGGAGCCGGTGGGTAATGGTTGGGTATTGTAGCTGTGGTGGGAGCAGTGGTTGGGTACTGGAGCTAATGGGCAATGGTTGGGTATTGCAGCTGTGGTGGGATCAATGGTTGGGTATTGAAACCTGGGGGCAATGGTTGGGTATTGTAGCAGTGGTGGGAGCAGTGGTTAGGTATTGGAGGCGGGGGCAATGGTTGGGTATTGGAGCCTGGGGGCAATGGTTGGGTTCTGTAGTTGTGGTGGAAGCAGTGGTTGGGTATTGGAGCTTGGGTGCATTGGTTGGGTATTGTAGCTGTGGTGGGGGCAATGTTTGTGCATTGTAGCTGTGGTGGGAGCAGTGATTGGGTATTGGAGCTGTGCTGGGAGCAGTGGTTGGGTATTGGAGCTGAGGGGCAATGGTTGGGTATTGCAGCTGGGGGGTGAGCAATGGTTGAGTATTGGAGCCGGGGGGACAATTGTTGTGTATTGCAGCTGTGGTGGGAGCAGTGGTTGGGTATTGAGCTGGGGGGCACTGCCAGGTGCAATATGATGGACTTTGATTCCTTGGCTGGAAGTGAGGAAAAGATGCAATGGCAGCTTGAAGGAATGTTGTTAAAGGAGAACCAGATGTTCAAGGACCAGGGAGGGGAGATTAGACAGGTGTTGTTCTCAGTGACGGACCGAGTGTCCAATGAACATAAACTGCAGGTCAAAATCAGTGCACCACCCAAGAGGATGCTCAGGCTTCAATTGACGCCTCAAAGGGAGTTGCTTGTAGCATGTATGGGGTATTCCTTCTTTCCCCCAATACACCGGGGATGGGGTGATATCAAGAACAACCTAATCCCCAACTTTGTGACAAATAAACAGCTGGCAGAATGGAAGGTGTCGACGTCACGCTTTCCATTTGTGAACTCAGGAGGTTGGGCAGAGTCTGGGCTACGACTCACCCGTGCCATGCTAAACTGAAGGGTCTGGGAGGGAGCATTCCTGCCCTGACAATACAAGCGACCCAATATCCATAAAAGTATGGTCAGTAGAATCAGTTCTGATATTGGAAGAGAAATTGCATTATGAATATCAGCCATTCCCACCGTACATGGTTCAAGTAAATGAAGGAAAGACAGTGCCAGACATGGCAAAATGATCTTTAATCAAAGGATGTGTTGATATCACCTGGGGGAAGTTAATGAAACACTATGGGGGTCTTGTTTGGAATTAAGAAACTCCAAATTGCACCATGTCTGTAATATGCTGGCACCAGAGATAAACTAATACTAGTTGTGTCGCACAGGGGCGCTATTGTGTCACTACGGCCGCAGCCTCTGTGAATACAGACCCCTCACCTGCCCTGTCACCCACTCCTCTTTCTGCTTTGAACCAACCCAGGTCACCAAGATAGATCATGAGATCCTGATACCAGTGATCAAGCATAATGTTACTAACATCACAGTGCACGGTGATATGCTCTTAGACACTGACACAATATTGATTGGATTTGGATATCCACTGGACGCCCCTCCGCCACACCACGCACGTCACTAAAACTAAAATAGATTAGAGAACGAACCGTGATCACAGTAAAACACCTGCACCAACTACACCAGGAAAATGAAAACCTGCTAACAGAGCTAGAGGGAGTGGGAAGGAAATCACGGTGGGAGCAAGTCAATAACATCTTGATACACCTGTTGTTCAGAATTATTTCACAACTGTTAATTATTTTCCAATGCCGCCTACTGTTCCTGGTGATCATTGTGTACGCATTGCTTCGACAAGCCCTTACACAATTGAAGAGGAAAAACAAGGAGCCGGGTCAGCAGAGAGCTCTCCCAAGCCTGGAGTGCGGGGAAACTCAGGAATAATGATCAACCAATGAAATAAGGCCAAAGGAACCGTTGGAGCCATGCGGACATGTTTGGTGTGCTGACATCAATGTAACAGTAATCGACTGTATACTCCAAGCAAATCAACAGTAAAGACAGAAAGAAAGTTAATTGGCTCAGAGTGATTGCTCAAATTCTGGGTCTAAAGGGGGGTAATGTTAGCATGATTTAAGATGATTTATGTCAGAATGCTTTAAGATGATTCACTGGTCCAACTATCCCAGCGTCCTTTCACTTAGATTTGCATTATTATATCAACAAGGGAGATCCAAGCATATTAATAGTAACTTTCAAAAGTGAATTGAGGTGTTCCGCAAAGCAATCACCCAATCTCTGTGTGGTCTCCCCAATGTAGCGGAGTCTGCAGCAAGTACAGTTTACTAAATTGCAAGAAGAAAAGTAAATCGTTGTTGCACCTGGAAGTTGTGTTTGGGTCCCTGGACAGTGAGAAGGGAAGAGGTAAAAGGGCCGGTGTTGCATCTCCTGCGCTTGCACGGGAAGGCGTCGTGGGAAGGGGAAGGTGTGGGCGGGTGATAGATGAGTGGACCAGAGTGTCGCAGAGGGAGCGGTCTCTGCTGACTGCTGAAAGGGGACGGCAGGCGAAGATGTGTTTGGTGATGGGATCACGCTGGAGGTGGTGGAAATGGCGGAGGATGATCCGTTGAATGTGGAGGCTGGTGGGGTGAAAGGTGAGGACAAGGGAAATCCTATCGTGCTTCTGAGAGGAAGAGGAATGGGTGAGAGCAGAAGTGCGGGAAATGGAACAGTCGAGAGTCCTGTCCAACATGGTGGAGGGGAGTCCTTGGTTGAGGGAAAAGTAAAACATATCGGAAGGTGGCATCATCAGAAGAGATGCGATGGAGATGGAGAAACGGAGAAAAAGGAATAGAGTCCTTACAGGAATCAAGGTGGGAGGAAGTGTCGTCAAGTTAGCTATGGGAGCAGCTGGGCTTATTTGGTTGAAGTGAATGGATTCAAAGGAGAATTAGTTCAATGTATTTTCAATACAAGGGCAGCCAGGCGGAGGAGGGGCTGGTGGATGGTGACTGTGTTGGCCTCCGTTCAAGGAAGAAGCGGAGGGCCCTCCTGCCGTCCTGGTGGCTGATGGAATGTAGAGGGATTGGACGCCCACAGTGAAAGGGAGACGATGAGGAACAGGAAACTGGAAAGTAACTGCTGTTTTTTTCCACAGCAGCTTTCAAATCACTGGCATTATCAATGGATTGGTATGTTGATGTGAAAAGAATTTGTTGAATTGTGTACAACTGTGCGTCGCTGTTTAAATCAGCAGGGCGGTTGAAGGATTCCTGTTAAAGATCGAGTGTACTTCAGTTCGTGTGGTTTCGAGCACTGCTGCTGGTGGATGTGATAATTCGTCCGAGAATTGTAACCATTGGAAAGGAAGTTTTAATATTTATATCTCACATTTCCAGGCAGCGTTCCTACATTTACAGCAGGCTCTCCGCCGATTGACTGAAAATAGAAACAGGAGTAGGCCATTTAACCCTTCGAGCCTGTTCCGGCATTCAGTGAGATCATGTCTGACCTGGATCTTAACTTCACCCACCTGCTTTGACTTCTAAACAATCCCTATCTTGTCTAACAGAAAACTATCGACCTGAGCTTTAAATTATTAATTACATTGGCAAAAGAACGCGAGGTGAGATGAGATTGTTTTATTACTCAGACGATGAGATTGTTTTATTACTCAGAGGGTAGTTATGATCTGGAATTCGCTGTCTGAACTGTTGGTGGAAGCAGATCCGATCGCTGATCCAATAGTCACTTTCAGAAGGGAATTGGATAAATACTTGATGGCGAACAATGTGCAGGGCTTTGGGGAAAGTGCGTCATTCTATGGTTCTATGATGGGACAATACTCTCCCTCAGTGAGCTTGTGTTTTCACCGGTAAACCTTAGGTCATGGCTTTAATTCTCGTCCGAGAAGGCAGCGACTTTCTCACCTTTAATGTGATGTTTCTCTTTTTCTCGCTCTATGATTCGCTCTATTTCTCTCTGTTTCTGTCGTTCTTACCATCTGTCAGTCTCTCTGTATGTCTCACTCAGTCTCAGTCACTTTCTGTAAGCTTTTCTCATTGGGTCTCTGTTTATCCGTCCAACTATTACTTTCTCGGTCACTCTCCCCATCGCTCCCCCACATCGTTTTACTCTGCACCTTATAATATAACCCTTTAAGCGCTGGCTCAGTTTAGAGCTTGCTGATCCTGGGTGTTTGACCTGCATTTTAACATTCTTCCTTCAAAGGTTTTCAGTGTTGACGGGAGGGTTACATGTTCTGTGGGCTAAAAGCCGAGGGGTTTCTTGTCCAGTTACGAACGGCCAGCTCAATGCGTTACTTGCCCAGCTGCTGTGCTTTTGCAGTTCAGCTTTTCACCGTCTGTAGTTTTAGAAAATGTCTTTATCCTCTCACATTTTCAGATTATGCTGACGCGTAGTTTGCTCTACGCTGAAAACTAAACTTAGTCAGCAAGGGATTTGTCGAATTTTCAAGCACTGCGCGGGTGGGCTTTTGCCACTAGGGTGGCCGAGTGGTTAAGGCGTTGGACTTAAGATTCAATGAGCGTATGTCTGCGTGGGTTCGAACCCCACTCCTTGGTAGATGCTAAGGCAACGAGGTTGAAAGTAAAACCTAAAGCTATTTTTGGTATGAAAACGCTTATGATCTCTGCAAGGGATGGTGCCATATTTATAATTCACCCTTCAAGACAGCGTTTCTTCATTTACAATTGGTGTACTGAACATAGGAACCGGAGGAGGCCATTCAGCCCCTTGAGCCTGTTCGCCCTTCACTGAATTCCTGTCTGAGCTTTGCCTTAACTCCATCCAGCTGCTTTGGCAACACATCAATTCAACGCATGTGTAGCAAAAACGTACCGATCTCAGATTTACATTATTAGTTGAGCTGTCATATACTGCTATTTTGTGGGAGAGAATTCCACACTGCTACCAACCTTCATGTGAAGAAATGTATCCTAACTTCTTTCGCGAATGGCCTGCCTCTGATTTTACGATTATGCCCCCTTGTCCTCGGCTCCCCCACCAACGGCCAAAAAAGGTTTCTCTCTATCTAACTTATCAATTCGTTTCAAAATCTTAAAACCTCAATCAAATCCCCACAACCTTCTATATTCCAGGAAATACAAGCCCAGTTTATGTAATCTCTGTTCATATTTTAACCATTGGAGCGCTGGTAACGTTCTGGTGAATGTGCACTGCACTTCCTCTAAGGTCAATCTATCCTTTCTAACAGGCGGTGCCCAGAACGGTACACAGAACTCCAGATGTGGTCTAACCAGGTCGCTGTATAGCTGCAGAATAACTTCCTCTACTTTATATTCTATTTTTTTGATTATTTTTGTACCTTACTGCTACATTTCAGTGGTCTGTGTACATGGACCCGAAACCCCTTTGGAACTCCACTGTTCCGAACTCTGCACCATGTAACTAATACTCGGATCTACTTTTTAGGTCTAAAATGAATGACGATATACTTACCTGCGTTGTAATCCATCAGCCACTGTTTCGCCCATTCACTTAATCTATCAATATATCTTTGTAATTATATGCTGCTGTCTACACGACTTACCATACCACCAGCCTTTGCATCATCAGCAAACGTGGATATAGGAATTTTCTAAGTCATTAATAACTATAGAAGTGTTGTGGAGTATTTTAAACCAACACCTGACACAAGGTTTGCGGATCGATAATCAAGTTGTCTTTATTACACCAGTGGGGAGACAATCTGCTCTGTCTTAGCCAGACTTCTCCAAATTGGATTAGCAAGCCCTACATTTTTATACATTACAACATATATGTCCAGCTCATTCAAAATTCATTCCTACCACCTGATTGGTCCTTGGCCCGTATACATATTCACTGATTGGTTGCCTATGCTGCGTTATATTAAAGTACCACCTTTATTATCGGAAAAGTACATGTCCATTATCCCCCAAGCTGTTGTTGCACCTATGACCTTTGTTTATGCCAGATGGGGTCTCATCAACATTGTACTTCTGACTCATTGTCCTCCTTTCATGCCTCTCTAGGCCTCTTTACTTCCAACTCATTGTTTTACTTTCCTGCCAGAACAGAACTTACATCCTCTAGGCCTTTTATGGTTTCCACCTCCGACTATTTGCAATTGCCTCTTAGTGACACAGTAAGCAGTTCTACAACTACTGCTTAGGTTATCTCAACTGCCAGTTCAGCAATTTAGAAAAAGCTTACCACTGCAAATATTAGATTATTCTCTTTATTACACCATTCAGTGAAGCTGCCAGCGATGTCAGTTTAACTCATTCCCCACTGCAATCCCCCCTTTTGGTACTTGGCCACTACCCAAGTTAAACAACATGTATAAGCATTGCTGTGCCTCCTGCCCCATGTGGTGATCAGGCGCTGGCTCAGGAGGCCCTGCATACCCATCATGTGTAGAGCAAACTTGTTTATTCCAGCTCTTTCCGCTTCACTTTAGCTCTTTGTTGGTCCGTTTCTTGCTACAAGTGGTGCATGCTGCTATTCCCCATCATATAGCCATGACTAACTGTACTATCACTAATATATATGGGAAATGATGCAGATCCATGGTTGTATGTTAACATTCATTTCCCAATCCCACAGCTTCTCATACCACGGGAACTCCTGTAGCTCTATCTCTATTACCCTTTCTAATTCCCCAAGGTCCCTTTGCAGCACTATGTATTGTTTCACCATCTTACTTAAATCCTCTTTCAATTCTTGCAGATCCTCTTGCAGGTGGGGCATTGCGGTCCCTACTGCTACTTCATAATTGACCAACTCTTTCTTTAGACTATCTGGCACATTTAGGTTTATCTCCTCCCTTGAATGTACATACACCAATCTGGTGTGTCCAATTGTGACAGGGATCTTTGGCGTAAAGCAAAAGTTAGGCATTGTGATTGCACATACAAGGTTACTCTATTGGTACTCAGCCTCTGTGGTGGCTGTACAATACTCCCCTTCGCCTTTATATCCTGAGCGGGTGTGATGGTGATCAACTTGTGATCAGTCCAACACACACTCTCTGTCTTATTATAGGTGCACTCATCTATAGGGCCTTCTCCTACTGGATGTGGGCACACCATAAGCGTGCCTTTCTGTGGCATCCGTTTCGGGAGACGCCTCTCATAGTATCATTCTTCCTGATGGCATAGGTATCAATTGAATAGTATTGGAGGTATGTCTCACCCCTCACTATGCCTATGTTTGTTACCTGGTACTGTGGGTATGGAGCCATGTCTAGTCCCACCACTGGCATCAGGAGTACCATACCTATCATTGCTGTCACTTCTGCTTTACATTTTTGTATCACTGGATATACTCTGGTCATCCCTTTGAGGGTACAAGCAGTCAGAGGGCCTGGATTCCGGCTCAGGCCACAGAGCTGTGTGCTGTTAATCCAGTCTGGTACCTCGCCTCGCTGTATCTGTGCCAGATTGTGTTTAACTGTCCGGTGATCCATTGGCCATAGGCTTAACACAAGCCTCTTCCTACCCTGTCTTTTGGCTGTTCCTCATCTCTATGGTTTGGTTTGTTGATAATGCTAGCATGGTCCTCTATAACCTTGATTCCCTTGAGTAACTTCCTTATCGTATGTCCTCCCAACTCTGATCCTTGTCGAACCAAACCAGTTTCCTTCTCTAAAATCTGTTGTATTACACTTTGTAGTCGTTCCACACTACTTTGGGCACCTTGTATATCTAGGGCATTAATGAATGATGTCCCCGTGTTTATTCCCATGGGTATATCGGTTACTAAGCTCCTCTTAATCATTTGGTGAAATGCAGCATGTCCCCTAACGTCAGTAGCCCCTGTCACATCAGCAGCTTGGTTAATTACATTCTTTATCATATATGCATAGAATTTTCTAATTTTAGTAAACCTTTCAGAATATCCTGGTCATTGTAACATGGTTAAGTTCATTAGTACCGGTACAATTTCGTGTCTCACGCTATCATACAATTGTTCTCCCTCAGTGAATATCACCAGTCCATTTTCAGGCCCAGGCGTCCATTTCGGACACCTCCATTCTTCAGGTATTGTTGTGATTGGGGGTGTTGTTGTTTCTAGGGTTAACCCTTGTGGTGTGGTCCTTGTTGTTGTTGGTTGAGGTGTTGTAATGCCGTGTACAATAGTCCATCTTATATCATTTTCCGTGCAGCTCAGGACATATTCTCCCCCTACTTGAGCCAACATCTGCCAGTGTCTATTACATTCTACCATATTGCTGGCATTTTTTCATTCTACAGGGTCCGCATGGTTGTTGATCCAAGTTCACCCAGGTACCGTTACACCTGTAACATCATTTTCCTTGTTTTTCACACCCCTAACTGTGTGATATGATGAAGCCTCCATGAAGTCGCCATTATGGGATCTCAACCTGCAGTCCATTTCTTCCAGCCCGTTACTTGTACTTATAAATGCTGTCATCAGGGTAGTTATGACAATCCATCTTACGGGATCCATGTTTATCTGTAATTTAAACAGAGGTCTGGTTGTCACCAGAGGTAGCTCATCTCTGGTGTTTATTCCGTTGTTTCTGTGGGACATAAGATCAGATGGGTTATTGTTGTACCGGTTTAGTTGTGTCCAATGTTTCCATCTATCCTTTCCCCTCATATGTATACATGCGCACATATCGCTGGTCATGATAACCTCAAATGTTCTGGTCCATCTAGGTGAGAATCCCGATCTCTCTGGCAATATTTTAATAACTACCTGCTCGCCTACCTTGGGTAGGTGCTCCGAGGACCGCTACTTTTGTGTATTTTTATCTCTGATGTCTTGTTGTTCTTTAACTTCTTGTTAGAGCACTTTCAATTGATTATCCAATGTTTGTACGTACTTCATATTTTTATTGTTTAATGGTCCTAGCCCCTCGCTACCAGATGCTAATACATCCGGCAGACACATTGCTTGTCCACTCATGCGTTCATATGGTGTCAGTCCGGTCATCCTGTTTGAGTTGGCTCGCAGCCTCATCAGGATACATGGAAGGACATCCACCCACCCCTGTCCAGTTTCGGCTATGGCCTTGCTTAAGGCTGTTTTCAGGGTTCTGTCCATTCGCTCTACCATGCCTGAGCTTTGCGGATGGTAGGGGATTTGGAACTTCTGTCTTGCCCCCAGTAACTTACAAGTTTCTTTCATTACCTTTCCCGTAAAGTGGGTACCTTGATCTGAACCTATTTGCAATGGGACCCCCATCTCGGTATCACGTCGTATGCAAATATTCGGGCCACAGTCTGAGCACTACAGTAGGGAATGCTTCCACCCAACTTGTAAACTGGTCTATGATCACTAATCAGTATTTCTTCCCTCTACTGTGAGGTAGGGTTCCAGTAAAGTTTAATTGGAGGTTTCCCCAGGGGCCTTTGTGTCGTGGCTGGTGGGCTATTCCAACCTTTATGGGCCTACCTGGGTTGTGTTGTCCACAGATGATGCAGCGTCTGCAGTATCTTGCCACATCTTTTCCCATTCCACTCCACCACCAATCTGTACTTAGCCTACCTATCATGCCATTCCACCCCCCATGGTCTGGCTCATGGTACATTTTCAACAAGTTCCCCTGTGACCCTTTTTCCATATTCCATCTCTACCTTTGGCTGCGCCTCTCTTTATCCACTGCTCCTGCTCCTCCATTTCGGTCTCCTCTTGGATTCTTTTAATGTTCACTTCCTCTGCTGTTATTCTACCTGCAGCTATTGGTGTAGGGATCTCTGTGTCCGCTGCTGTTCTTGTTGCCTGATCAGCTAGCATATTTCCTTTTTGTTGCTCGCTCACTACCTTGCGGTGTGCCTTTATTTTAATCACTGCTCCCTCTTCTGCTCCTTTTACCGCTTCTACTAGGTCTCTCACTACTTCCTCATGCTGTATTTGTCCTCCTCCAGAGGTTACATATCCTCTCCTATTCCATGCTATCATATAATCATTCACTACCCCAAATGCATATCTACTGTCTGTGTATATATTTACTCGTTTTCCTTTTGCCAATTTCAATGCTTCCGTGAGAGTCACTAGTTCTGATCTGTCTGGTTTACCTACCGGCCAAATTGGTGAGTTTGTGGTTGCTGTGGTTTCTTTTAACACTCCCTGTTTCAGTAACTCGATTATTATCCTGAATACGGCCTCTTTGGCTGCTGGTTTTATTGGGTATTGTCTGTGCGCCTTGTGCTCCGGTCCGGGTATCATGATAGGGTTAATTGTAGTTAGTCCACAGTCCTGTTTAGAGGTGACCCATACTCCTTCCACCGCCTGGCATAGGACTCCCCATATTCCATATTGTTCCCAATCCCTTTACTACCGATCTTTATCATACAACTGGCCATAATCCTGGCTTCAAATTTATCATCACTTACGCACTTTCATAATACAGTCTTATTTCATACATCTGTCACATGGTCCAGTTCACTTGTTTTATCCACTCCTAAGATTGTTCCCTCTGGGTTATCACATGCCCATAACTGGAATGGGAGAAAAATTCCTCCTAGTTCCAATAATTCTGTCCCGTTTTTGTAAGCGCGATTGCTCTTCCCGCCCACTCCTTGTATCTTTATAGAGGTTTTGAGGTTTGTGTGTGCGGGAGGTCCAAATTGGTTATAGACACTGATGCCCCTGTGTCAACTAACATATAGCACTGCTGGCCCCATAACAGTGCTGTTAGCTCCAGACGGGGATCGGTGCCTGTACCGAGGGCCGATGATACCTAGCGGGACTGTGACAGGGTTTTGATTAGTTCGATCAATTGAATCTTATTCATATTGGCCTCGCCCGTTATCTGCTCGCTACACGCTGCCTCTTGTTGTCTTGAGCCTTGACCTTCCTTCCCCCCTCCCTTGGACCAAGAGTCTCGCTGTTCGTGTCCAGGTTTATTACAGTTTTTACACCTCCTTCCTGTGTCTTTCCTAGTTAATGTGCAATGATAACTCTTGTGCCCAAGCCTATTGCATTTTATACAGACTTCCATCTCCTTTACTGCAGCTCTCTGTTCCTCCAAGGCAGCCACCTTAACTTTCTGCTGGTTGTCTACCTCAGTCGCCCATCTGATCAATTCATCAAAGGTCTGTATGGTGACCAATCCAATTTGTACTGTGGCCTGATGGGCACGACTCAGCCCTTGTACATTTTCAAAAATGCCAAATTGTCTCGTTGTGGTGCTATTATACTGGAGTGGGCTACAAAACTAGTCCACTTCCGTTCTCCATAATCATGGGTTGACACCCCTTTCCCCTGACTAATTCCCATGACTAGTCCCCAGTTTACTGGTGCTAATCCTATAACTTGTGTAACAGCGGTCCTAAAAGCTGTATAATCCACATCTCATTGCTGGTTTACAGGGGCTACATCTTGACACCATGTCCCCTCCCTATATTGTTGAGGTAATTGACCCAACATATCTTCGCTCATTTTTGCCCTCGCTAATCCATCAACATCCCGGTTGTGCAAGTTGTGACATATTCTCATTTCTCTTAGTTTCTGCCAGAATATGGCATTACTCTGTCGGAGCTTTAGTTCCAGCAGAATTTGAAGCAACTTTAATTTATCTCCTGTGGAGAAAGATACATAAGTGATTTATACCTGAACTGGTACTGCTGGGATCGCTACGGTGCCTGGGGGTGCCCCTAAAAGTATAGGCACCGCCGGGGTGACCGGAATAAATTCCACCTTAATAGGTGCCACTTTTATGTCGTCATATGGGGGCGAGTTTTCCCCATCATTATAGTCGGGGTCATGTTCAGCAACTTTTCAGCTCAGCGCATCCCAGCCTATCCTGTCCTCCTCTACTCTTTTCACCTCAGATGGCACTACAGGAGCTGTTGCCATTATGGGTACTTGGGTACAATTTTGGCACCCGTTTTTGGTCCAAACTCGAGCACAGCTGCTCAACTCATAATATGCATGAGCCACTAAAATGATGGCCCTTTCTTCCTTTAATTTTGTTTCTTTAGCCCACCATTCTCTTTGTTTGGCCGGTGGGTCGTTCGGTTGCCAATCGTTATTAACAATTTTGTCATTGAATCTTTTATTTTTGTCCATTAAATAGTGTATCAGCAACCCCACCGAGCCCCCTCGAGTTTTTCACTTCCATGGTTAATTGTTGTTAGCGGTATGTCCCATCCTTTACTCTCGCAACCACAGTTGTCAGAGGTACCATCCTTGCTTTACTCTCACAGTGTGAGACGGTACTTGCAACCGCAGTTGTCAGAGGTAGCTCCCTTATTTACTCTCGCAGGGTGAGCCCATACTTGCAACAATTTTGTTCGGGTAATTTGTTGTCAGATGTATGCTTAGCACTACTTGCAACTGGAGTTGTCAGAGGTATGCTTAAACTTTCTGCATTGCTTGTAACTCGAATTGTCAGAGGTATGCTTTAGACTTTTACTCCAAAGTTAACGCACTACTTGCAACACATACCACGCCTATAGTTCTGCGTATTTCACCTGAACCCCAAGACCGCTTGACTTATTGATTCAAATCTTTTAGTTCTTTGATTCCAAAGGGGGCGGTGGACACGAGACGGTGTTGCCTTGCCCTAACTGTACGTGGTTTTTCAAAATAACTCACATTTTTGCTCAGCTTCACTCGTCCATGCCACTCATCCATGTGGGATCCTGTTCGTGATGCCAATTGCTGCGGAGTATTTTAAACCAACACTCGACACAAGGTTTTCGGATCGATAATCAATCATCTTTATTACACTGGTGGGGAGACAAACTGCTCTGTCATAGCCAGACTTCACCAAATTGGTGCAGCAAACACTACATTTTTATACATTAAAACATATATGTCCAGCTCGGTCAGAATTCATTCCTGCCACCTGATTGGATCTTGGCCCGTATGCATCTTCACTGATTGGTTGCCTATGCTGCGTTACATTAATGTACCACTTTTATTATCGCAAACCTATATGTCCGTTATCCCCCAAGCTATTGTTGCACCTATGACCTTTGTTTATGCCAGACAGGGTCTCATCAGCATTGTACTTCTGACTCATTGTCCTCCATTCCTGCCTCTGTAGGTCTCTTTACTTCCAACTCATTATTTTACTTTCCTGCCAGAACAGAACTTACATCCTCTAGGCCTCTTATGGTTTCCACATCCGACTATTTCCAATTGTCTCTAATTGACACAGTATGCAGTTCTAACACTACTGCTTAGGTTGTCTCAACTGCCAGTTCAGCACTTTAGAAAAAGCTTACTACTGCAAATACCTATTAGATTTTTTTCTTTATTACACCATTCAGTAAAACTGCCAGCGGTGTCAGTTTAGCTCTTCCCTCACTGCAGAAGGAACCACTTATTTAATATCAACATTTATAAATGAGCCATGCTGGGACACCCTGGCACGATCTGTGGGGAGAGGAAGGTAGGGTTAAGGTTTCAGCTCGATGACCATCTGTTCCTACAAATAAACATCATGCATATGTTAGTCGTTTTTAAACAGTAAAAAAGAGAACTTGCACTCCTATAGCAACTTTCACGACCTTGGGACGTCCTAATGCTCACCAATGCTCAGTTTGAGTCCCGACAGGACCACTAGTTTCCAGACCTCATTACAGCCTTGATCCTAACATGGACAAAGGAGCTGGATTCTAAAGGCGAGGTGAGAGTGATTGTTCTTAGCAGCAAAACAGCATTAGACCAAGTGTTCCATCAAGTAGCCCGAGTAAAATTGAAGTCAATGGAACCTGTGGGTGGACACGGGGGAAAGTCCACTGTTAGAGACATACCTAGCATAAAGGAAGATGCTTGTGGTTGTTGGAGGTCAATCATGTCAGCACCAGGACATCACTGCAGGAGTTAATCTTCACCTGCTTCATCAATGACCTTCCCTCTATCATAAGGTCAGACGTGGGGATGTTCAGCGATGATCGCAAAGTGTTCAGTTCCATTCTCATCTCATCAGATAATGAAGCAATCCTGGCCTGCATGCAGAAAGACCTGCACAACATTCCGGCTTGGGCTGATATGTGGAAAGTAAAAATCGCGCTACACAAGTGCCAAAGCTTCTTCCACAGCACCTCCCAAAACTGCGACCTGTACCTCCTAGAAGGTCAAAAGCAGTTTGCGCATGGGAACACCACCACCTGTAAGTTCCCCTCCAAGGCATGCACCATCCTGACTTGTAAATATATCGTCATTCCTTCATTGTCGCTGGGTCAAAATCCGGGACATCCTTCCCTAACAGCACTCTGGGTCCGTTCACCTCACGGACTGCAGTGGTTCAAAAAGGGGCTCATCACCACCCTCTCAAGGGCAAGTGGGATTGTGCAATAAATGCTGATATTGTTAGCGACATCCACATCCCATGAATGGTAATTTTTGTTTAAATTGCTTTACAGAAAATGAAGTACTTTTTGAAGCGTAGTCACTGCTTATAATATAAGAAAACACGGCGGCCGATTTCTACACAGAAAGATTCCACTGTGATGTTGTTCCTGTCCCTGTTTGGGCGCTGTTTTATGGCGCCGATGAAGATGGCTGCCGTCCTTGCGGGCTCCGTGTGTACCAGGTAGCAAAGTGTCCTTGCTGCTTGGTGCGCTCGGTTTGTTAAGGAAAAAGCATTTCACTTACTGGATTTCACTTGTTGTATTTGGTTACGTGACAAATGAAATTGAAATTGAATTGATGTTGGCTGTTGGACACAGCTATGCCCAGGACAGCTAGGAAAATCAGTACCTGTTAGAATCATAGAATCTTTGAAATTTGCAGCACAGAAGGAGGGTCATCGGCTCTGGTCGAAAGAGCTACCCAGCCTAATCCCACTTTCAAGCTATTGGTCCATAGCCTTGCAGTTTACAGCACATCAAGTACATATCCAAGTACTTCTCAAATATGATGAGGGTTTCTGCCTCTACCATCATTTCAGGTAGTGAGTTACAGACCCCACCACCCTTTGGGTGATAAAAGTTCTCCTCAACTTCCCTCTAATTCTTCTATCAATTACTTTAAATCTATTCCTCCTTGTTATTGGCCTCTCTGCTAACTAAAATGGGTGCTTCCTATCCACTATAGTTCGGCCGCTCATAATTTTATACACTTCAATTAAGCCTCCCCTCCGCCTCCTCTGTTCCAAAGAAAGCAACTCCAGCCTCTCCAATCTTTCCTCAGAGTCAAAATCCTCCACTCCTGGCAACACCCAGACGACAACAGATGACATCGAATTGGAAAAGATCCAGAGGGGAGATGAGGAGATTTTCTTTTTTACATTACAAGTTATTATCATCTTAATGCTCTGCCTGAAATGGCGGAGGAAGCAGATTCAATAGTAACTTTCAAAAGGGAATTGGATAAATGCTTGAATTGGAAAATTTTGCAGGGGTATGGGGAACGAACTGGGAATAATTGGATTGCTCTTCCAAGAGCACGACGGGGCAAATGGCCTCCTTCTGTGATGTATGATTCTCTGATTCTCTGAAAGGTTTTATGAAAAGATTCATCTAAATGAGGCGGTTATTTGCTGGCTCCACCATCGCATTTTATTCCCGTATACAAGTGTCTGTTCTGCCTTCCCTCAACCTCAAGGCAAAGGCTGATATACGGCGTGGTGGCCAGGTGGTAAGGCCATCAGTCACATAAGCCGAATATCATGGGTTCGACCCCCAACTGCTCCTGGGTGGATTTTATCATATTTTCTTTTACATTTTTAAGGTTTCTCCTTTTTTGTCTCTATCAAAACCATTCATAATTTTGAATATTTCTATCAACTCTCCTATTGACATTCACTGCTCTAAGAAGAAAAATCCCAGCTTCTCCAGTCTCGTCCCATAAATGAGGTCCCCCATCCCTGGTACCATTCCAGTAACTCTAGTCTGCACTCTCTCCAAGGCCTTGACTTCTTTCCTAATATGTGGTGCACAGAATTGAACGCAATACACCAGTGCTTTATAAATGTTTAGCATAATTTCCTTGCTTTTATGCTCTATTCATCTATTAATAAAAGAAAGGAACCCTAATCATTTCTAACATCCTTCTCGCCTTGTCCTCCCACCTTCAAAGATTTGTGTGCACACAGCCAATGTCTCCCTGTTCCTGCACCCTCTTTAAAATTGAACCATTTAGAGCTGGTTAATAAATTGCAGGGGAGAGCATTCTGAGCAGTTTCGGGGCCAGTGATCTCCAGAGGGAGCCGATAAAAGGAAATAATCGGCCCCATTAAATTAGTGCCATTTAGTTTACATTGCCTCTCCTCATTCTTCCAACCAAAATATATCACTTTGCACTTCTCTGCGTTAACTTTCATCTGCCATGAGTCTGCCCATTTCACCAGTCTTTTTATACATAGAGATAGGAACAGGAGTAGGCCATTCGGCCCTTCGAGCCTGCTCCGCCATTCAATGAGATCATGGCTGATCTTCGTCTGAGATCATAGCTGATCTTACCAGTTCAGTACCCCGTCCCCGCCTTTTCTCCGTAACCCTTAATCCCCTTAGCCTTCAGAAATATATCCAATTCTCTCTTGAAAATATTTATTGAATTAACCTTCACAGCCCTCTGTGGCAGGGAATTCCACAGGCTCACCACTCTTTGAGTGAAGAAATTCTTCCTCATCTCTGTTTTAAATGATTTGCCCGCTATTTTTAGACTGTGGCCCCTGGTTCTGTGCTCCCCGGCCATTGGAAACATTCTCTCTGAATTCAGCCTGTCCAGGCCTGCCATAATTTTATATGTTTCGATGAGATCCCCTCTCAATCTTCTAAACTCCAGTGAGTACAAGCCCAAACTATTTAATCTCTCTTCGTAGGTCATTCCCGCCATTCCAGGTATCAGCCTGGTGAATCGCCGTTGCACTCTTTCCATGGCAAGAACATCCTTCCGCAGATGGGGCGACCAAAACTGTACACAATACTCCAGATGCGGTCTCACCAGCACCTTGTACAGCTGTAGTAAGGTATCCCTATTCCTATACTCGAACCCCCTTGATATGAAGGCCAACATACCATTTGCCTTCTTAATCGCCTGTTGCACCTGCATGCTCTCCTTCAGTGACTGGTGCACAAGAACACCCAGGTCCCTCTGCACTTCCCCATCTCCCAATCTATTGCCATTTAGATAATAATCTACCCTCCTGTTTTTACCCCCAAAGTGGATAACCTCGCATTTATCCACATTATAGTGCATCTGCCACGTATCCGCCCATTCCCCCAACCTGTCCAAATCGCACTGTAGCCTCCTGACATCCTCATCAGAGCCCACCCCTCCTCCTAGTTTAGTGTCGTCAGCGAATTTGGAAATATTGCATCCAATTCCCTGATCCAGATCATTTATATATATTGTGAACAGCTGGGGTCCCAGGACAGATCCTTGCGGCACCCCGCTGGTCACTGCCTGCCACTCCGAAAACGAGCCGTTTATTCCAACTCTCTGTTTTCTATCTGCCAGCCAGTTCTCTATCCACGTTAATACTTTGCCCCCAATCCCATGAGCCTTAATTTTGCATGATAATCTTTTGTGTGGAACCTTATCGAAGGCTTTCTGGAAGTCAAGGTACACCACATCCACTGGCTCTCCCCCATCTATTCTACCAGTTACCTCCTCAAAAAATTCCAGCAGATTAGTCAAACACGATTTACCCTTTGTAAATCCATGTTGACTCTGTCCGATCCTTTCCCCATTATGTTCATACTCCCTCTTTGTAGCTATTACTATCTGCTCTTACTCTCTGTTCTTTGTATCTTTCCCATTCGCCAGGATCTGTGCTATGTTTAGCATTTTTGTATGCTTTTTATTTTATTTTAGCGCTGTCTGTCTCTTACCTCTTTAGTCGTCCATGCCTGTTTTTTTGTCCAGTAGAGTTCTTGCCCCACAGGGATATAAACTGATTCCGTACCATGTTAAATTTATTTTGAACACCTCCCACTGATCTTCTGTCATTTTACCTATTAACAGATTTGCCCAGTTTAATGTGGACAGTCTCTGCCTCATCCGTTGAAGTCGGCCCCACCCAAATCTAGAATCTTAGTAGTTGTGTCGCGTTTCTCCCTTTCAAACACTACGTTGAACTCGATCATGTTATGATCACTATTAAATAAATGTTCATGCACCTTTAGTCTGTTGAATAAATCTGACTCATTACTCATTCCTAAATCAAATATGGCCTGCCCGTGTGTTGTTTCTAAGGCATATTGTTGTCGAAAACTATTCCGGATGCACTCAATAAATTCACTTTCTGATAGGTGCTAGTTTGCTTATCCCTATCTATATGAAAATTTACATCCTCCATTAAAACCACTCTGCTTTTCCTACACGCTTGTCTAATTTCTGCTTTTACTAGAACTAGGGGGCATAATCTTAAAATAATGGGCTGCTCATTCAAAACTGAGATGAGGAGAAACTTCTTCACTCAGAGGCTGGTAGGTTTGTGGAATTTGCTGCCCCAGAAAGCTGTGGAAGCTACATCACTAAATAAATTTAAAACAGAAAGAGATAGTTTCCTAGAAGTAAAGGGAATTAAGGGTTATGGGGAGCGGGCAGGAAATTGGACATGAGTCTAGGTTCGGAATGGTCATGGCCCTGTGGGTAGTGGAGTGGGCCCAGGGGCCGTGTAGCCTTGTTCTGCACCTACTGTGTTCTAATTCTGTGTTAGATTTCAGGAGATGGTTTTATTCCTGTTCCTGGCTGGGGTGGAGATCGCCTTTACAGAAGGTAAGTACTGTAGAAAATATAGGGACAGAGTGATCTCCTGGAAGAATTTCGATCGCCTAGATGGGTCGGAGAGGAATTTCCCAGATTTTTTTCTCCCAAATTGGCCATTGGGTCTTTATCTGGTTTTTCGCCTCACATGGGTTCGGGTGGATGCAGAGTGATAGAAGATTTGAGGTTAGGATCAGATCAGCCATGATCTTATTGAATGGTGGAGCAGGCTCGAGGGGCCGATTGGCCTACTCCTGCTCCTATTTCTTATGTTCTTATGTTCTTTATAATCTCCAGCACTTCACAGCTGCGATCAGAGGGCCTCTACTCAACTCCCACTGCAGTCTTAAATTTTTCCGAGCTCTTAATTCTAACCATAAAGTCTCCATTGCCTGCTTGTCTCTCATTATAGTCTCTCTTATGATTGAAGTGATTTCACGCTTAGTCACTAAGTCTACTGCTCCCCCCTGTACCATTTCCCTATCTTTCCTGTAGACGTCCAGCAGACCTTCCACCACTCTGTATTACTGCCAACTTGAGATGAAGGCTACAATTCCATGAACCTTTCATCTTCTTTTGTATCTGTCCAGCAGTTTGAAGTAATTAATGTAGGTAGACTTTTAACACTTTCTGCTCCTCCACGGTTCCTAAATTCTCACCTTTTTGAATATACTCTGATCTATATTTCTCAGGTCTAAAGTGGATGATCTCACTGTTCTCCACTTTGAACTCAATCGGCCACAGCTGTGCCCACTCATTTAATCTATCAATGTTCCTTTGGAACTTTCTGCTCCCACCTACACTACTTACTTTGCCGCCTAACTTAATGCCATCAGCAAACTTGGTTATAGGATGGACGTCATCGAAATGTGAAAAAGGGCTGGGAATGGGAATAGATCAGCGGGCTGAGCTGACAGGGCATTGGAATTCGGAATGTATAAAATGCAGTCTCCAATGCTCCACTTATCTGCATCAGACTGAAAGTAATCTGTAATACATCATCGATCCATACTGGTCGCTGTAATCTGAGGTTGTAGCTCGGTGTTTCAGTTTGGAAAGGGTTGGGTCTCGTTGGCACAATCGGTTGACAAGGTCAGCTGTCAGCTCAAATAATTGATGGTTCCATTAACGATCGAGTAATCTTTACCTTATTGTCTCACTGTTTCAGGTTTCAACGAATGAACACAAATGTGCTGCAAACATTGCCAGCTGGGCCCGGCTGATATTCCCAACATTTACCCTGCGGTCGGATAGCAAGCACATCCAAAATATATAAAAGCCTGAGACTGGCTTCACGGAAATCAGAATTCATCTTAGCAGACTAGGCCCCGAAAGGCCGGATGGGAGGCTGCACTGGCTGCAGGAGAGCTGGTTCGCTGTGACATGGATATTTCCGCAGTGAGCCACACCAGGCTCTCTCCATGTTTCCACAATGAAAGTCACACCGTTTATTTTAGAAAAGCAAAATGATATTCACATCCTCACTGGCTTCAGTTGATTTGTGAGAGATCATTATAAGATCCTGCAGGGCTGCCTCGGTTAATAACAACTGTTTTAATCTACATTTCAGACACGGCAACAAATCTATCGTTTTGTTGCTGTTTTCTAGAGCCTGGAATGAGTGAGGCCGCGAAAGCAGCTCTCTTCAATAATCCGCTGCTGGCAAATAGCAGCGAATGTGGCCTCAGACAGCGCATTACAGCCCATTTCTGGGGAACAAGATACCACTGAAGCAGAGTTCTGCAGAGCTTTGCATCTCTCGCCTATAGGTGACACCATGGAAATCGATAACATAGAATCATAGAATATTATAGCACAGTAGGGGGCATTCGGCCTATCGAGCCTTTGTAAGAGTGAACCAATTAATCCCACTCCCCTGCGGGTTCCCCATAGTCCAGCATATTTTTTTTATTTCCAAGTGTTTATCTAATTACCTTTTAAATGTTAGTATTGAATCAGCTCTGCACCTAACTGAAGTCTTTCATCACTTGTACCATTCCAGTAAATCTCCACTGCACACTCTCTGAGGGCTTGACATGATTCCTCACTGTGGAGCCCAGAATTGGCCACAATACTCCAGCTTGTGCCTAATTAGTATTTTATGAAGTTTGAACATAAATTCCTTGCTTTTTCCTCAAATCCTCGATTTATAAAGTCATGGACCGCGAATGCCCTCCTTACAGCCTTCTCAACTTGTCCCACCACCTGCAAATACATGTGAACGTACACCCCCAGGTCGCTCTGTTCCTGCACCCACTTTAAATGAAACACGTGGTTTATTTTGACTCTCCTGATACTTCCTACCAAACTTAATTAATTTGTCAAATTTCATCTGCCATGACCATTTCGCCGGTCTGTCTATGTCCTCCTGAAATCTGCCAATAGCATACTCACCACTTATTACGTTGCCAACACATCCACAAACTTTGAAATTTGACTCGCTATACCCAACTCCAGGTCATTTATATATAACAAGAAAAGAAACAATCCTAATACCCATCGCTGGGGGACCCACTGCAGCGAAAGCAGCGCATTACTGCCAGTGAAGCAAGATACCACATGGCCCAGCGAGGCCTCCTCATACACAGAACACATTGACAGTGAAATCCCAGGGCCTTCCAGCAACAGTTCGCGTTTTGTTTACCTCAGTGTGTAACTGCAGGGTCATTAGGTTTTGAATCAGGAGGTCAGAATGATCGAATGGTCTAAGGCGCTCTGTTTAGGTTGTAATTTCCTCTAGAGGCGAGTGTTCGAATTCCACTTCTGACAATTTGTCCTTTACTTATACAGAACGATTTTATCTAGATTTTTTGGAGGTAATTTTTCGGCCCAGTTGATTTATTCCTTCCAGAAAACGAAGCCCACTTCCATCCAAGGCAGGTTTGTTTCATTGGTTGTAAGTATGTATTGTGTTGGCAGTCAGCAGAACAGGGCCAGTGGAATCAATCCATTGTGCTTCAAACTTGCAGTTCCACATCATAAATTATCAGATAGGGCCCATATCATTCCACAGCAATCTCCAGTGGCATTGGAAGAAGGCTAATGTAAACTAACATATTTACTTCAGGACTTAAAGACACTCAATTAAAGTCTTTTTTTAGCAATCAATAACCTGTGATCCTTTTAAATATATTTAGATGTGCCCATGTTAGATACACGTGTATTTGCGAGTTGCTAATGTGTTGAATGTAAATGATTTTGCGTCTCTGTTATTTACTAATATAGTTAGATGTGTGTCTGTATTATTATTTTTGTATTGGGTGGGGGATCTGTGTCAGTAATAAATGTAATAAATGTATATCTGAGCGCTGCAAATGTCCAGTCCGACACCATTCTATCTTCCCATTGTCCCTGTTATGTTCATTAATAAATAGACATTCTTATTATGAACACAGCTAGCTTTTGCTAGTTACTTTATTGAGCTCATGTGGACTGGTACAGTATCTGTAGAGGCTTCGATCTTGACTGCTGCCTTGTGGGTAGCCTAGTGCCTCATGGGTAATGTAGTCTTAATATATATACAGCTGAGTAGTGTAGTCTTATATACAGCTCTACACAGCTCTACGGCTCCACCTAGTGTCCACTATAGAATGACATGTTATTGATCGTTACATCCCCCTTTCTTTGAGGTTTAACAAAATCAATATCAATCAACTTTCAAGAAAACAATAAAGATAATATCAGTAACACTTTTGTTAGTGCTCTATAAACATAAACATTTTCAAAACAGTCAGCCCTATTCAAAGCTTTACATTGTACTCAAAGATTAAGTCTATCAGGCTCTTTTACTTCACGTGTGGATCTTCTCAACACGGGTAAGTCTGATGTGTCTTCATGACATTGTTCTGGAGGTGAATGACAAGATGCAGTTGCGGCATTCTCATCAATCTGGTCTTGAATAGATCGAGGTCTCCTTGCAATCTTTGCTTGGAGAGGGTTTCAGTGTTTCCTTCACTCTTCATGCCATAACTCTCAATGGAGTCAATGCACCCTCGAAAAACTGCTGGCAGCTGGATCCCATCATACAGCATAGTCCTCTCAGCAGCCTCGGCTAATGGAACACCAAAGATTGGCCTGAGGGAAGAATGAGTATCCTCCGGAACTGCTTCCTGCTCTGGTGCAGGCTTCTTCTTTTTCTTTTTCTCTTTCCACTGCTTAACAACATCTGCTGCGGTTATATCTTTGGACTTTTTCTCCTTGTGTTTTCCTCTTTGTGCTTTTCTTCCTTTGGCTTCTCTTTGACCTTAAAGTATTTTTCCTTCTTCTTGGAGAAACTAGGCTTTTTGAAGACATGGATACCTTTCGCCTTTTCATCCTTGATGGGCTCTCTGCTTCATCACCTGAGTCATCTGGTCTGCTTATGGCACAGTTTATACGGTAGTCTCTCTTGACCAGTTCTCAGTCTTCACAAGCTTTGTCACCAAGTATCGAATCAAGTCATTCAGCCACAACAGAAAACAAGAGATGATGCACTTTGTCTTTGACTGTCACTTTAAGTCTGCATACACCTAAGCTATCTATGTTCTGTCCATCATAGCTCTTCAGTAGTACTGACTTTTTCCGTATTTTCGGCTTTTCTTTCTTATTTTTTATGTCACTCATACTGATTAAGTTTGCTTTTGCCCCAGTGTCCAGTATCAATGTAACTAATGCTCCATTTATCTGCAGTGGGATCATCCATTTGTCCACTTTTACTGCATTGACTTTATGTTCAGCATTGTCCATTTCTGAGGGCTGCACATTTTCTGTATTTTTTTTGATATCGTCACATGGCACCATTCCTACAAAAAATGTCTCACTTAAATCATAAGAACATAAGAACATAAGAAATAGGAGCTGGAGTAGGCCAATCGGCCCCTCGAGCCTGCTCCGCCATTCAATAAGTAATGGCTGATCTGATCCTAACCGCCAATCCACTATCACAGAACCATCTTCTGAATCTAACAGAATTAGACACACGAAATAGGAGCAGTATCAGGCTACACGGCCATGGGCCCGCTCCGCGACCCACAGGGCCATGACCGATCCGAACCTAGACTCATGTCCAAATTCCTGCCCGCTCCACGTAACCCTTAATTCCCTTTACTTCTAGGAAACTGTCTATTTCTGTTTTAAATTTATGTAATGATGTAGCTTCTACAGCTTTTTGGGGCAGCATATTCCATGGACCTACCACCGTCTGAGTGAAGTAGTTCCTCCACATCTCAGTTTTGAAAGAGCAGCCCCTTATTCTAAGACTATGCCCCCTAGTTCTAGTTTCACCCATCATCGGCAACATCTTCCCCGCATCCACCCGATCCACCCCCTTCACAATCTTATATGTTTCAATAAGATCGCCTCTCATTCTTCTGAACTCCAATGAGTAGAGTCCCAATCTACTCAACCTCTCCTCATATGTCCATCCTCTCATCACCGGGATTAACCGAGTGAACCTTCTTTGTACTGGCTCGAGAGCAAGTATGTCCTTTCTTAAGTGTGGACACCAAAACTGTACGCAGTATTCCAGGTGCGGTCTCACCAATACCTTGTACAACTGAAGCAATACCTCCCTATTTTTATTTTATATTCCCCTAGCAATGAAAGCCAACATTCCATTGGCCTTCTTAATCCTTTGCTGCACCTGCATACTAACCTTTTGAGTTTCGTGCATCAGGACCCCCAGATCCCTTTGTACTTCAGTACTTTCCAGTTTCTTGCCATTAAGATAATAACTTGCTCTACGATTTTTCCTGCCAAAGTGCATAACCTCACACTTTCCAGTATTGTATTCCATCTGCCAAATCTCTGCCCACTTACTTAGCCTGTCGATGTCCCCTTGCAGGTTATTTATGTCCTCCTCACTCACTACTTTCCCTCCCATCTTAGTATCATCTGCAAACTTTGATATGTTACACTCGGTCCCCTCCTCCAAATCGTTAATATAGATTGTAAAGAGCTGGGGCCCCAGCACTGACCCCTGCGGAACACCACTAGTTACTGATTGCCAGTCTGAGAATGAACCATTTATCCCAACTCTCTGCCTTCTGTTAGATAGCCAATCCTCTATCCATGCCAGAATATTACCCTCAATCCCGTGGTTTTTTAACTTAAGCAATAATCTTTTGTGTGGCACCTTGTAAAATGCCTTTTGGAATTCTAAATACACTACGTCCACTGGTTCCCCTTTATCCACCCTATATGTTACTTCCTCAAAGAACTCCAGCAAATTTGTCAAACATGACTTCCCCTTCATATAACCATGCTAACTTTGTCCTATTAAATTATGATATTCTAAATGTCCTGTTACTGTCTCCTTAATAATGCACTCCAAAATTTTACCTACCACAGATTTTAGGCTAACCAGTCTCTAGTTTCCAGCCTTCTGTCTACTGCCCTTTTTAAATAAGGGTGTTACATTAGCAGTTTTCCAGTCTGCTGGGACCTTTGCCGAGTCCAGGGAGTTTTGGAAAATTATTATCAATGCATCCACAATCCCAACCGCCACTTCCTTCAAGACCCTAGGATGTAAGCCATCAGGTCCAGATGATTTATCCGCCTTGAGTCCCATTATTTTACCGAGTACCACTTCCTTAGTGATTTTGATCGTGTTTAGCTCATCCCCCCCTTTAGCCCCCTGTTTATCCAGTGTTGGGATATTCTTAGTGTCTTCTACTGTAAAGACTGATGTAAAATATTCATTCAGTGTTTTTGCCATCTCCATATTTCCCACCATTAATTTCCCGGTCTCATCCTCTAAGGGACCAGCATTTACTTTAGCCACCCTTTTTCTTTTTATATAACTATAAAAACTCTTACTATCTGTTTTTATATTTTCTGCTAATTTACTTTCATAATCTATCTTCCCTTTCTTAATCAATCTTTTTGTTATTTTTTGCTGTCTTTTAAAGTTTTCCCAATCCTCTATCCTCCCAATAGATTTGGCTACCTTATATGCCCTTGTTTTTAGTCGAATACTATCCTTAATTTCTTTACTTAGCCACGGATGGCTGTCTTTTCTTTTACACTCTTTTCTTCTCAGTGGAATATATATTTTTTGGAAGTTGTAAAATAACTCCTTAAATGTACACCACTGATCATGTATCGTCTTACCCTTTAATCTATTGTCCCAATCCACTCTACTCAATCCGCTCTCATACCTTCATAGTCTCCTTTATTCAAGCTTAGCACGCTTGTTTGAGATCCAACCTTCTCACCCTCTAATTGAATATGGAATTCAACCATGTTATGGTCACTCATTCCAAGGGGATCCTTTACTAGGACATTTTTAATTAATCCCATCTCGTTACACAGGACCAGATCTAAGGTTGCTTGCCCCCTGGTCGGTTCAGTTACATACTGCTCAAGAAACCCATCCCTAATACACTCAATGAACTCATCCTCAAGGCAGCCCTGCCCAATTTGATTTGTCCAATTAATATGATAGTTAAAATCCCCCATAATTATAGATGTTCCCTTATTACAAGCCTCAACTATTTCCTGATTGATACTCCGTCCAACAGAGTTGCCACTGTTCGGAGGCCTATAGACTACGCCCACTAATGTTTTTTCCCCTTATTATTCCTTACCTCCACCCAAACTGTTTCATTATCCTGATCTTTTGACCCAATATCATTTCTCTCTATTACAGTGATTCCTTCCTTTAATATCATAGCCACCCCACCTCCCCTTCCTTCCTGCCTGTCCTTCCTGATCGTTAAATAGCCTGGTATGTTTAATCCCCAGGCATTGTCATCCTGCAGCCATGTTTCTGTAATGGCCACAAGATCATACCCATATGTAGTTATTTGTGCCATTAACTCGTCTATTTTGTTACAAATGCTACGTGCATTCAGATAGAGAACTTTCAAAGATGTTTTGTGACACTTAGTTCCTGCTTTTCCCCTTTTTAGTACTTTACCTTTTACTGCATACCTTCTGCCCCTTCCTGACACTCACTGATTTTTAATTTCCCCACTGCAACCTAAGTCTATGACCTTCTCTGTTGTCATTTTTATTATTTGCTCTCTAGGAATCTCCCCCCCACTAGTCAGTTTAAAGCCCTCTCTACAACCCTAGTTATATGATCCGCCAGGACTCTAGTCCCAGCACTGGCCAAGTGAAGCCCATCCCAATGGAACAGCTCCCTCCTGCCCCAGTACTGGTGCCAGTGCCCCAGGAAGCAAAACCCATTTCTCCCACACCAGTCTTTGAGCCACGCATTTAACTCTCTAATTTTATTTGTCCTAGCCAAATTCGCTCGTGGCTCAGGTAATAATCCAGAGATTATTACCCTTGTGGTTCTGCTTTTTAATTTGACCCCTAGCTGCTCAAACTCCCTCAGCAGTACCTCCTTCCTTGTCCTATCTATGTCGTTGGTACCAACATGGACCACGACAACTGGATCCTCCCCCTCCCACTCCAAGTTTCTCTCCAGTCCAGAGGCGATGTCCTTAACCCTGGCACCGGGCAGGCAACACAGCCTTCGGGACTCTCGCTCTCGGCTGCAAAGAACTCTATCTATCTCCCAAACGATACCATCCCCTACCACTACAACATTTATTTTAACTCCCCCAAATTGAATGGCCCCCTGTCCACGGTGCTGTGGCCAGGTTGCTCATCCTCCCTGCAGTTCCTGCTCCTGTTCCCACAGGGAGTAAGAGCCTCAAACCTGTTGGACAAGTGCAAGGGCTGCGGCTCCTCCAACACTACCTCCTTGGTCCCCGCACCTGCCTCACTTCTAGTCACACCATCCTGACCCTGGCCACGGACTACATCTGAATTAATTAATCTAATTGGTGTGACTACCTCGTGATACACAGAGTCCAGGTAACTCTCCCCCTCCCTGATGTGTCTCAGTGTTTGAAGCAAGGACTCCAGCTCTTCAACACGGAGCCGGAGTTCCTCGAGCAGCCAAAACTTACTGCAAATGTGATCACTTTGAGCATCAATGTCCTCAATCACATTAACTTGTTGCCCTTTCGTTGTTTTTACTTTTGAAAAGCATTGCTTGGCAAAGTGATTCTTTCCATTACACTTTGTGCACATTTTTCCAAACGCTGGGCATTGTCTTAACTGGTGTTTGTAACCACAGCGTTTACAATTAAAAATTTCATCCTCCGATTGCTTTTCATTTCTGTTCTGCCCACGTTTCTTCCCCTTGTAGTACACAGCACCGACAGCAGCATTATCACTCATTGCAATCGCATCATTATTGATTTCACTGAAAGGCTTCGTGTGCTTTCGAGCTAGCTCGCTGGCTTGGCATATTTTCACCGCATTTTTCAAATTTAGTTTGGTTTCTCTCAACAGACGTTCCCTGACTTTTTTATCATGAATACCAAACACAATCTGGTCACGAATCATGGATGCTTTGAGCTCAGAGAAATTACATGTCTGTGCTTTCAGTTTCAGGTCAGTTATAAAGCTAGCAAAAGTCTCATTTTGTTGCTGTGTCTGAGAACGGAAGATGTATCTTTCATACGTCTCATTCTTTTTGGGAGCGCAAAGTGCATCAAATTTTTTTAGCACATCTCCTAATTTTTCTCTGTTCTCCACTGGATTAAATACAAATGTATTAAATACCTCTATCACCTGTGGGCCTGCATCCGTAAGCAGCAATTCTATCTTCCTTGCATCTGGCTTCGTACCGAATCCGATGGCTGCAATGTAGAGTTCGAATTACTGTTTAAAAGTCTGCCAATTGTAGTCGATTTTTTCTGTGAGATCCAAACGCTCTGGTGGCTTCAAATTCTCCATGTCGCTTTTAACAATTTTCAGCAGATCTTCACCATCCTGGTACCATGTTATGTTCATTAATAAATAGACATTCTTATTATGAACACAGCTAGCTTTTGTTAGTTACTTTGTTGAGCACATGTGGACTGGTACAGTATCTGTAGAGGCTTCCATCTTGACTGCTTCCTTGTTGGTAGCCTAGTGCCTCATGGGTAATGTAGTCTTAATATATATACAGCTGGGTGGTGCAGTCTTATATACAGCTCTACACAGCTCTATGGCTCCACCTAGTGTCCACTATAGAATGACATGTTATTGATCGTTACAGTCCCCACATAGGACACGGCAGACCAGCTGTTACATTCGGATTCAACTTTGCTTTCATTAACCATGTTGATATTTAGACAATGTGAAGTTTACACGATAAAAACTCATGTTCCACCAGACTCACTGCTAGCACCTAAGCGTTCCTCAATCTTTCTGATAAAACCTGAGTGTTCATTTCTCACTCTGATATCTCCAGAGTATTGCTTACTCTCACTGATAGCTCCTCAGCGTCCCGTACCCTCTTCGATACATTCTGAGCGCCCCTTACACACTCTCATACCTCCCGAGCGCTCATTAAACCTCTCTGATAACTCCTGAGTTCCCTTTCCCTCTATAATACCTTCTGAGTGTCCGTTACTCTCTCTGGTATCCATTTAGAGCCCTCATACCCACGTGATACTATCTCAGAAACCCTTCAATTCCCTCACAGCTTCTGAGCTCCCCATTGCTCTGGCAATCCCTTCTGAGAAACTCTGAGACTCCCTGATGCCAGGAGCAACGTGTGTTTGGAATGTTGCGGTGCAGGAGAAAGTGGGCAGAAACAGCTGCCTTTACATCGTGTGCGGGGAAAGGTAAGTAGGTCTTGTATGTGAGAAGAGCGCAGAAACGTTTTGCCTGAAACTGCGCCCTTGAGGCAAGTTTTGTGTTGTCGGGTAAACTGCTACAGTGAAAGCACAAAATTAAAACAGAACATATTGGAAATATTCAATAGATCAGGCAGCATCTGAAGAGAAATTTTCCTTTTACCAGACGTCACTGTCCACTTTCAATTACACTTCACGTAACTTATAGCTTACAATTTCAACACCTCCGTGCAAGAAACAGTTTGGGCTGAAATGAGGACTTTGCTGATTTGTGCAAATAGAGTGAGGCAGCAAAACAAAACTTCCCACTGCGGATTGGGCAAGGAAAGGACTCAGGAGTCTTGGATGCGTTGAAAAAGATCTATTCTTAAATACAATAACGGTAGAATTCAAAACAATGCGTGTAGAGCACAGATGATTAGCGACCCACCGCCTTTACCCCTCAACCACCTCGCTCCATAAACAGAGCTCAGAAAGCTCTTTGTTTCCTTCTTTCTCAATGCAAAGCCCTTGACTCAATGCCGGCTTTCAATTATCAGTCACCAGTATCAGAAATAAAATCCCACCGGTGTGATAGCGTGGCCGAGCAGTCTAAAGCACTGAATTAAAGCTTCATTCTTTTCGGGGGCGTGGATTCGAAACGCACTCCTGTCATAAAATTGTATTGATTTTGTTGTTGCCCGAAGAAATGCTCGCTGCAAAGTTCAAAATAAAAAATATATGATGGAGCGAACGTTGATCAGGTCAAGTAGCATCTAGTGAGACAGGCACTTCATCAACAATCCCTTTATTAAGCAACATCAGGCGCGAAAAAACTGTTGTTTTTATTCCTTCCTGGAACGTGGGCCTCGCTGGCAATCCCTATCAAACGTAATAACGACGAGGATGGGATCCGCATTCTCGATGAACAGTTCATCGCCTCAACCTCTCGGCCACCCCGTCTCAACCATGCACTGCTCTCAGCCATTCCATTTCCTGGTTTTTGCATCTAAGCAGAAATACCCTGAAAGAAAGTTCACTTCACCGCTTATCCTGCCCATGCACACAGATCTACAATGTTGAAAATGTACAATCAGCTTAATGTAAGCAAAAGGCCTTCCGCTGCTTCAGTTGAGGGACTGTCAAAAATGGTTGGTTTGAAGCCAGATTCAGAACAGAAAAAGTGTCGCCCAGTTAATTGAACGACCGCGGCGGGACTCGAACCTGCAATCGTCTGATAACTGAAAAAGCTCGCAACCGAAGTCAGACGCCTTATCCATTAGGCCACGCTGCCACTGATGCGGCTGTACCTCTTTTTATGGGGAGAATTGTGAGCAGATTCAATTAAAATGCTCGCAAAAAGAAGCGGATTGAGGAAAAGAAAAACATATTTTAACTGAATGAACAGGACTTCTGCGAGCTGGGTTTGCACCAGCTCAGGGAATCGCAATGCAACTTGAAGCATAACATCGGCGGCTCGTTGGTCTAGGGGTATGATTCTCGCTTAGGGAATTTCTGTGGCTTAAAATGCGAGAGGTCCCGGGTTCAAATCCCGGACGAGCCCAGTCACATTTAGTTAAACTCAACACCTCAGTCATGAAAGCTGAAATCACTCTACTTTAAAAAAAACGGAATGATCCGGGACTGTGAGCTCTGCCATTTTAAACAGACACAGAATGATCCGGGACTGTAAGCACTCCCGGTTTAAACAGACCCAGAGTGATTAACAACTGACCACGAGCCATTCCATTAATGACAGGCCTGATTTTCAATGCTTAAGAAAGCGATGGCAACATAAATCGGACTGTTTCTATAATAGGCGGCCGATTACAATGCCCGCTCTTCTGTTGGACGACAAATTGAAGGTTTACTCCATTATAATTTTTCCATTTATCTCCGTCATTTCTCTCCAGCCAAATGACCTGAGTGTAGGTGTCAGCCGTGGCTCAGCTGCAGCCAAGTCAAGCAGCACTCCAGAGATTTGAGCACATAATCCAGGCTGACACTCCAGTGCAGTACTGAGGTAGTGCTGCACTGTTGGTGCCCCCGTCTTGCTGGTAAGACGTTAAACCGGGCCCTCCGATCCCATGAGAGTATGCCGAAAAGAACGAGGATTTCTCGCCCATTATTTAGCTCTCATCCAAAGACACTAAAACAGAAAATCTCTTCATTAAGGTTGATCAATATTTTTGAAATTACATTGCCTCCTGAAGGAGAAATTTATGTTTCTGCTCCCTAAACATTTGCCTCTGGTCCCGCTACTCTTTCATTCGGTGACAATCTCAGCAGAAGAAAGGAGGAGTTCGACAATCTCCGAATCACGATCACTGCTCCACATTCATTCAAGATGTTGAAGAATTGCTGTGGTCTCTTTTAATTTTAACAAGATATGAGTAATGCATGGGGCACAGACCAGGAGCACCAGGGCGATTCTGACGAAATTGCATTTGAAAGTTTATTTTAGGCAAGTTTCAGTTAAAAGCTCGGAAAGGGTACCAGTATCAAACGTAATAACGACGAGGATGGGATCCGCATTCTCGATGAACAGTCCATCGCCTCAACCTCTCGGCCACCTCGTCTCAACCATGCACTGCTCTCAGCCATTCCATTTCCTGGTTTTTGCATCTAAGCAGAAATACCCTGAAAGAAAGTCCACTTCACCTCTTATGCTGCCCATGCACACAGATCTACAATGTTGAAAATGTACAATCAGCTTAATGTAAGCAAAAGGCCTTCCGCTGCTTCAGTTGAGGGACTGTCAAAAATGGTCGGTTTGAAGCCAGATTCAGAACAGAAAAAGTGTCGCCGAGTTAAATTGAACGACCGCGGCAGGACTCGAACCTGCAATCGTCTGATAACTGAAAAACCTCGCAACCGAATTCAGACGCCTTATCCATTAGGCCACGCGGCCACTGATGCGCCTGTACTTCTTTTTATGGGGAGAATTGTGAGCAGATTCAATTAAAATGCTCGCAAAAAGAAGCGGATTGAGGAAAAGATAAACATATTTTAACTGAATGAACAGGACTTCTGCGAGCTGGGTTTGCACCAGCTCAGGGAATCGCAATGCAACTTGAAGCATAACATCGGCGGCTCGTTGGTCTAGGGGTATGATTCTCGCTTAGGGAATTTCTGTGGCTTAAACATGCGAGAGGTCCCGGGTTCAAATCCCGGACGAGCCCAGTCACATTTAGTTAAACTCAACACCTCAGTCATGAAAGCTGAAATCGCTCTACTTTAAAAAAAACGGAATATTCCGGGACTGTGAGCTCTGCCATTTTAAACAGACACAGAATGATCCGGGACTGTAAGCACTCCCGGTTTAAACAGACCCAGAGTGATTAAGAACTGACCACGAGCCATTCCATTAAAGACAGGCCTGATTTTCAATGCTTAAGAAAGCGATGGCAACATAAATCGGACTGTTTCTATAATATGCGGCCGATTACAATGCCCGCATCTTCTGTTGGACGACAAATTGAAGGTTTACTCCATTATAATTTTTCCATTTATCTCCGTCATTTCTCTCCAGCCAAATGACCTGAGTGTAGGTGTCAGCCGTGGCTCAGCTGCAGCCAAGTCAAGCAGCACTCCAGAGATTTGAGCACATAATCCAGGCTGACACTCCAGTGCAGTACTGAGGTAGTGCTGCACTGTTGGTGCCCCCGTCTTGCTGGTAAGACGTTAAACCGGGCCCTCCGATCCCATGAGAGTATGCCGAAAAGAACGAGGATTTCTCGCCCATTATTTAGCTCTCATCCAAAGACACTAAAACAGAAAATCTCTTCATTAAGGTTGATCAATATTTTTGAAATTACATTGCCTCCTGAAGGAGAAATTTATGTTTCTGCTCCCTAAACATTTGCCTCTGGTCCCGCTACTCTTTCATTCGGTGACAATCTCAGCAGAAGAAAGGAGGAGTTCGACAATCTCCGAATCACGATCACTGCTCCACATTCATTCAAGATGTTGAAGAATTGCTGTGGTCTCTTTTAATTTTAACAAGATATGAGTAATGCATGGGGCACAGACCAGGAGCACCAGGGCGATTCTGACGAAATTGCATTTGAAAGTTTATTTTAAGCAAGTTTCAGTTAAAAGCTCGGAAAGGGTACCAGTATCAAACGTAATAACGACGAGGATGGGATCCGCATTCTTGATGAACAGTCCATCGCCTCAACCTCTCGGCCACCTCGTCTCAACCATGCACTGCTCTCAGCCATTCCATTTCCTGGTTTTTGCATCTAAGCAGAAATACCCTGAAAGAAAGTCCACTTCACCGCTTATCCTGCCCATGCACACAGATCTACAATGTTGAAAATGTACAAGCAGCTTAATGTAAGCAAAAGGCCTTCCGCTGCTTCAGTTGAGGGACTGTCAAAAATGGTTGGTTTGAAGCCAGATTCAGAACAGAAAAAGTGTCGCCCAGTTAATTGAACGACCGCGGCAGGACTCGAACCTGCAATCGTCTGATAACTGAAAAACCTCGCAACCGAAGTCAGACGCCTTATCCATTAGGCCACGCGGCCACTGATGCGGCTGTACCTCTTTTTATGGGGAGAATTGTGAGCAGATTCAATTAAAATGCTCGCAAAAAGAAGCGGATTGAGGAAAAGATAAACATATTTTAACTGAATGAACAGGACTTCTGAGAGCTGGGTTTGCACCAGCTAAGGGAATCGCAATGCAACTTGAAACATAACATCGGCGGCTCGTTGGTCTAGGGGTATGATTCTCGCTTAGGGAATTTCTGTGGCTTAAAATGCGAGAGGTCCCGGGTTCAAATCCCGGACGAGCCCAGTCACATTTAGTTAAACTCAACACCTCAGTCATGAAAGCTGAAATCGCTCCACTTTAAAAAAAACGGAATGATCCGGGACTGTGAGCTCTGCCATTTTAAACAGACACAGAATGATCCGGGACTGTAAGCACTCCCGGTTTAAACAGACCCAGAGTGATTAACAACTGACCACGTGCCATTCCATTGAAGACAGGCCTGATTTTCAATGCTTAAGAAAGCGATGGCAACATAAATCGGACTGTTTCTATAATAGGCGGCCGATTACAATGCCCGCTCTTCTGTTGGACGACAAATTGAAGGTTTACTCCATTATAATTTTTCCATTTATCTCCGTCATTTCTCTCCAGCCAAATGACCTGAGTGTAGGTGTCAGCCGTGGCTCAGCTGCAGCCAAGTCAAGCAGCACTCCAGAGATTTGAGCACATAATCCAGGCTGACACTCCAGTGCAGTACTGAGGTAGTGCTGCACTGTTGGTGCCCCCGTCTTGCTGGTAAGACGTTAAACCGGGCCCTCCGATCCCATGAGAGTATGCCGAAAAGAACGAGGATTTCTCGCCCATTATTTAGCTCTCATCCAAAGACACTAAAACAGAAAATCTCTTCATTAAGGTTGATCAATATTTTTGAAATTACATTGGCTCCTGAAGGAGAAATTTATGTTTCTGCTCCCTAAACATTTGCCTCTGGTCCCGCTACTCTTTCATTCGGTGACAATCTCAGCAGAAGAAAGGAGGAGTTCGACAATCTCCGAATCACGATCACTGCTCCACATTCATTCAAGATGTTGAAGAATTGCTGTGGTCTCTTTTAATTTTAACAAGATATGAGTAATGCATGGGGCACAGACCAGGAGCACCAGGGCGATTCTGACGAAATTGCATTTGAAAGTTTATTTTAGGCAAGTTTCAGTTAAAAGCTCGGAAAGGGTACCAGTATCAAACGTAATAACGACGAGGATGGGATCCGCATTCTCGATGAACAGTCCATCGCCTCAACCTCTCGGCCACCTCGTCTCAACCATGCACTGCTCTCAGCCATTCCATTTCCTGGTTTTTGCATCTAAGCAGAAATACCCTGAAAGAAAGTCCACTTCACCTCTTATGCTGCCCATGCACACAGATCTACAATGTTGAAAATGTACAATCAGCTTAATGTAAGCAAAAGGCCTTCCGCTGCTTCAGTTGAGGGACTGTCAAAAATGGTCGGTTTGAAGCCAGATTCAGAACAGAAAAAGTGTCGCCGAGTTAAATTGAACGACCGCGGCAGGACTCGAACCTGCAATCGTCTGATAACTGAAAAACCTCGCAACCGAAGTCAGACGCCTTATCCATTAGGCCACGCGGCCACTGATGCGGCTGCCTCTCTTTTTATGGGGAGAATTGTGATCAGATTCAATTAAAATGCTCGCCAAAAAGAAACGGATTGAGGAAAAGATAAACATATTTTAACTGAATGAACAGGACTTCTGCGAGCTGGGTTTGCACCAGCGCAGGGAATCACAATGCAACTTGAAACATAACATCGGCGGCTCGTTGGTCTAGGGGTATGATTCTCGCTTCGGGAATTTCTGTGGCTTAAAATGCGAGAGGTCCCGGGTTCAAATCCCGGACGAGCCCCGACACATTTAGTTAAACTCAACACCTCAGTCATGAAAACTGAAATCGCTCTACGTTAAAAAAAACGGAATGATCCGGGACTGTGAGCTCTGCCATTTTAAACAGACACAGAATGATCCGGGATTGTGAGCACTCCCGGTGTAAACAGACCCAGAGTGATTAACAACTGACCACGACCCATTCCATTAAAGACAGGCCTGATTTTCAATGCTTATGAAATCGATGGCAACATAAATCGGACTGTTTCTATAATAGGCGGCCGATTACAATGCCCGCTCTTCTGCTGGACGACAAATTGAAGGTTTACTCCATTATAATTTTTCCATTTATCTCCGTCATTTCTCTCCAGCCAAATGAACCGAGTGCAGGTGTCAGCCGTGGCTCAGCGGCAGCAAAGTCAAGCAGCACTCCAGAGACTTGAGCACATAATCGAGGCTGACACTCCAGTGCAGTACTGAGGTAGTGCTGCACTGTTGGTGCCCCCGTCTTGCTGGTGAGACGTTAAACCGGGCCCTCCGATCCCATGAGAGTATGCCGAAAAGAACGAGGATTTCTCGCCCATTATTTAGCTCTCAACCAAAGACACTAAAACAGATATCTCTTCATTAAGGTTGATAAAAAAATTTCAAATTACATTGCCTCCAAAATAGAAATTTATGTTTCTGCTCCCTAAACATTTGCCTCTGGTCCCGCTACTCTTTCATTCGGTGACAATCTCAGCAGAAGAAAGGAGGAGTTCGACAATCTCCGAATCACGATCACTGCTCCACATTCATTCAAGATGTTGAAGAATTGCAGTGGTCTCTTTTAATTTTAACAAGATATGAGTAATGCATGGGGCACAGACCAGGAGCACCAGGGCGATTCTGACGAAATTGCATTTGAAAGTTTATTTTAGGCAAGTTTCAGTTAAAAGCTCGGAAAGGGTACCAGTATCAAACGTAATAACGACGAGGATGGGATCCGCATTCTCGATTAACAGTCCATCGCCTCAACCTCTCGGCCACCTCGTCTCAACCATGCACTGCTCTCAGCCATTCCATTTCCTGGTTTTTGCATCTAAGCAGAAATACCCTGAAAGAAAGTCCACTTCACCTCTTATCCTGCCCATGCACACAGATCTACAATGTTGAAAATGTACAATCAGCTTAATGTAAGCAAAAGGCCTTCCGCTGCTTCAGTTGAGGGACTGTCAAAAATGGTCGGTTTGAAGCCAGATTCAGAACAGAAAAAGTGTCGCCGAGTTAATTGAACGACCGCGGCAGGACTCGAACTTGCAATCGTCTGATAACTGAAAACCCTCTCATTCGAAGTCAGACGCCTTATCCATTAGGCCACGCGGCCACTGATGCGGCTGTACCTCTTTTTATGGGGTGAATTGTGATCAGATTCAATTAAAATGCTCGCCAAAAAGAAACGGATTGAGGAAAAGATAAACATATTTTAACTGAATGAACAGGACTTCTGCGAGCTGGGTTTGCACCAGCGCAGGGAATCGGAATGCAACTTAAAACATAACGTCGGCGGCTCGTTGGTCTAGGGGTATGATTCTCGCTTAGGGAATTTCTGTGGTTTAAAATGCGAGAGATTCCGGGTTCAAATCCCGGACGAGCCCCGACACATTTACTTAAACTCAACACCTCAGTGATGGAAGCTGAAATCGCTCTACGTTAAAAAAAACGGAATGATCCGGGACTGTGAGCTCTGCCATTTTAAACAGACACAGAATGATCCGGGACTGTGAGCACTCCCGGTGTAAACAGACCCAGAGTGATTAACAACTGACCACGACCCATTCCATTAAAGACAGGCCTGATTTTTAATGCTTATGAAATCGATGGCAACATAAATCGGACTGTTTCTATAATAGGCGGCCGATTACAATGCCCGCTCTTCTGCTGGACGACAAATTGAAGGTTTACTCCATTATAATTTTTCCATTTATCTCCGTCATTTCTCTCCAGCCAAATGAACTGAGTGCAGGTGTCAGCCGTGGCTCAGCGGCAGCAAAGTCAAGCAGCACTCCAGAGACTTGAGCACATAATCCAGGCTGACACTCCAGTGCAGTACTGAGGTAGTGCTGCACTGTTGGTGCCACCGTCTTGCTGGTAAGACGTTAAACCGGGCCCTTCGATCCCATGAGAGTATGCCGAAAAGAGCGAGGATTTCTCGCATATTATTTAGCTCTCAACCAAAGACACTAAAACAGAAAATCTCTTCATTAAGGTTGATAAATATTTTTGAAATTACATTGCCTCCTAAAGGAGAAATTTATGTTTCTGCTCCCTAAACATTTGCCTCTGGTCCCGCTACTCTTTCATTCGGTGACAATCTCAGCAGAAGAAAGGAGGAGTTCGACAATCTCCGAATCACGATCACTGCTCCTCATTCATTCAAGATGTTGAAGAATTGCAGTGGTCTCTTTTAATTTTAACAAGATATGAGTAATGCATGGGGCACAGACCAGGAGCACCAGGGCGACTCTGACGAAATTGCATTTGAAAGTTTATTTTAGGCAAGTTTCAGTTAAAAGCTCGGAAAGGGGACCAGTATCAAACGTAATAACGACGAGGATGGGATCCGCCTTCTCGATTAACAGTCCATCGCCTCAACCTCTCGGCCACCTCGTCTCAACCATGCACTGCTCTCAGCCATTCCATTTCCTGGTTTTTGCATCTAAGCAGAAATACCCTGAAAGAAAGTCCACTTCACCTCTTATCCTGCCCATGCACACAGATCTACAATGTTGAAAATGTACAATCAGCTTAATGTAAGCAAAAGGCCTTCCGCTGCTTCAGTTGAGGGACTGTCAAAAATGGTCGGTTTGAAGCCAGATTCAGAACAGAAAAAGTGTCGCCGAGTTAAATTGAACGACCGCGGCAGGACTCGAACCTGCAATCGTCTGATAACTGAAAAACGTCGCAACCGAAGTCAGACGCCTTATCCATTAGGCCACGCAGCCACTGATGCGGCTGTATTTCTTTTTATGGGGAGAATTGTGAGCAGATTCAATTAAAATGCTCGCAAAAAGAAGCGGATTGAGGAAAAGATAAACATATTTTAACTGAATGAACAGGACTTCTGCGAGCTGGGTTTGCACCAGCGCAGGGAATCGCAATGCAACTTGGAACATAACATCGGCGGCTCGTTGGTCTAGGGATATGATTCTCGCTTAGGGAATTTCTGTGGCTTAAAATGCGAGAGGTCCCGGGTTGAAATCCCGGACGAGCCCCGACACATTTAGTTAAACTCAACACCTCAGTGATGAAAGCTGAAATCGCTCTACGTTAAAAAAAACGGAATGATCCGGGACTGTGAGCTCTGCCATTTTAAACAGACACAGAATGATCCGGGACTGTGAGCACTCCCGGTGTAAACAGACCCAGAGTGATTAACAACTGACCACGACCCATTCCATTAAAGACAGGCCTGATTTTCAATGCTTATGAAATCGATGGCAACATAAATCGGACTGTTTCTATAATAGGCGGCCAATTACAATGCCCGCTCTTCTGCTGGACGACAAATTGAAGGTTTACTCCATTATAATTTTTCCATTTATCTCCGTCATTTCTCTCCAGCCAAATGAACTGAGTGCAGGTGTCAGCCGTGGCTCAGCGGCAGCAAAGTCAAGCAGCACTCCAGAGACTTGAGCACATAATCCAGGCTGACACTCCAGTGCAGTACTGAGGTAGTGCTGCACTGTTGGTGCCACCGTCTTGCTGGTAAGACGTTAAACCGGGCCCTTCGATCCCATGAGAGTATGCCGAAAAGAGCGAGGATTTCTCGCCCATTATTTAGCTCTCAACCAAAGACACTAAAACAGAAAATCTCTTCATTAAGGTTGATAAATATTTTTGAAATTACATTGCCTCCTAAAGGAGAAATTTATGTTTCTGCTCCCTAAACATTTGCCTCTGGTCCCGCTACTCTTTCATTCGGTGACAATCTCAGCAGAAGAAAGGAGGAGTTCGACAATCTCCGAATCACGATCACTGCTCCACATTCATTCAAGATGTTGAAGAATTGCAGTGGTCTCTTTTAATTTTAACAAGATATGAGTAATGCATGGGGCACAGACCAGGAGCACCAGGGCGATTCTGACGAAATTGCATTAGAAAGTTTATTTTAGGCAAGTTTCAGTTATAAGCTCGGAAAGGGGACCAGTATCAAACGTAATAACGACGAGGATGGGATCCGCCTTCTCGATTAAAAGTCCATCGCCTCAACCTCTCGGCCACCTCGTCTCAACCATGCACTGCTCTCAGCCATTCCATTTCCTGGTTTTTGCATCTAAGCCAGAAATACCCTGAAAGAAAGTCCACTTCACCTCTTATCCTGCCCATGCACACAGATCTACAATGTTGAAAATGTACAATCAGCTTAATGTAAGCAAAAGGCCTTCCGCTGCTTCAGTTGAGGTACTGTCAAAAATGGTCGGTTTGAAGCCAGATTCAGAACAGAAAAAGTGTCGCCGAGTTAAATTGAACGACCGCGGCAGGACTCGAACCTGCAATCGTCTGATAACTGAAAAACGTCGTCAACCGAAGTCAGACGCCTTATCCATTAGGCCACGCAGCCACTGATGCGGCTGTATTTCTTTTTATGGGGAGAATTGTGAGCAGATTCAATTAAAATGCTCGCAAAAAGAAGCGGATTGAGGAAAAGATAAACATATTTTAACTGAATGAACAGGACTTCTGCGAGCTGGGTTTGCACCAGCGCAGGGAATCGCAATGCAACTTGGAACATAACATCGGCGGCTCGTTGGTCTAGGGGTATGATTCTCGCTTAGGGAATTTCTGTGGCTTAAAATGCGAGAGGTCCCGGATTGAAATCCCGGACGAGCCCCGACACATTTAGTTAAACTCAACACCTCAGTGATGAAAGCTGAAATCGCTCTACGTTAAAAAAAACGGAATGATCCGGGACTGTGAGCTCTGCCATTTTAAACAGACACAGAATGATCCGGCACTGTGAGCACTCCCGGTGTAAACAGACCCAGAGTGATTAACAACTGACCACGGCCCATTCCATTAAAGACAGGCCTGATTTTCAATGCTTATGAAATCGATGGCAACATAAATCGGACTGTTTCTATAATAGGCGGCCGATTGCAATGCCCGCTCTTCTGCTGGACGACAAATTGAAGGTTTACTCCATTATAATTTTTCCATTTATCTCCGTCATTTCTCTGCAGCCAAATGAATTGAGTGTAGGTGTCAGCCGTGGCTCAGCGGCAGCAAAGTCAAGCAGCACTCCAGAGACTTGAGCACATAATCCAGGCTGACACTCCAGTGCAGTACTGAGGTAGTGCTGCACTGTTGGTGCCCCCGTCTTGCTGGTGAGACGTTAAACCGGGCCCTCCGATCCCATGAGAGTATGCCGAAAAGAGCGAGGATTTCTCGCCCATTATCTAGCTCTCAACCAAAGACACTAAAACAGAAAATCTCTTCATTAAGGTTGATAAATATTTTTGAAATTACATTGCCTCCAAAATAGAAATTTATGTTTCTGCTCCCTAAACATTTGCCTCTGGTCCCGCTACTCTTTCATTCGGTGACAATCTCAGCAGAAGAAAGGAGGAGTTCGACAATCTCCGAATCACGATCACTGCTCCACATTCATTCAAGATGTTGAAGAATTGCAGTGGTCTCTTTTAATTTTAACAAGATATGAGTAATGCATGGGGCACAGACCAGGAGCACCAGGGCGATTCTGACGAAATTGCATTTGAAAGTTTATTTTAGGCAAGTTTCAGTTAAAAGCTCGGGAAGGGGACCAGTATCAAACCTAATAACGACGAGGATGGGATCCGCATTCTCGATTAACAGTCCATCGCCTCAACCTCTCGGCCACCTCGTCTCAACCATGCACTGCTCTCAGCCATTCCATTTCCTGGTGTTTGCATCTAAGCAGAAATACCCTGAAAGAAAGTCCACTTCACCTCTTATCCTGCCCATGCACACAGATCTACAATGTTGAAAATGTACAATCAGCTTAATGTAAGCAAAAGGCCTTCCGCTGCTTCAGTTGAGGGACTGTCAAAAATGGTCGGTTTGAAGCCAGATTCAGAACAGAAAAAGGGTCGCCGAGTTAAATTGAACGACCGCGGCAGGACTCGAGCCTGCAATCGTCTGATAACTGAAAAACCTCGCAACCGACGTCAGACGCCTTATCCATTAGGCCACGCGGCCACTGATGCGGCTGTATTTCTTTTTATGGGGAGAATTGTGAGCAGATTCAATTAAAATGCTCGCAAAAAGAAGCGGATTGAGGAAAAGATAAACATATTTTAACTGAATGAACAGGACTTCTGCGAGCTGGGTTTGCACCAGCGCAGGGAATCGCAATGCAACTTGGAACATAACATCGGCGGCTCGTTGGTCTAGGGGTATGATTCTCGCTTAGGGAATTTCTGTGGTTTAAAATGCGAGAGGTCCCGGGTTGAAATCCCGGACGAGCCCCGACACATTTAGTTAAACTCAACACCTCAGTGATGAAAGCTGAAATCGCTCTACGTTAAAAAAAACGGAATGATCCGGGACTGTGAGCTCTGCCATTTTAAACAGACACAGAATGATCCGGGACTGTGAGCACTCCCGGTGTAAACAGACCCAGAGTGATTAACAACTGACCACGACCCATTCCATTAAAGACAGGCCTGATTTTCAATGCTTATGAAATCGATGGCAACATAAATCGGACTGTTTCTATAATAGGCGGCCGATTACAATGCCCGCTCTTCTGCTGGACGACAAATTGAAGGTTTACTCCATTATAATTTTTCCATTTATCTCCGTCATTTCTCTCCAGCCAAATGAACTGAGTGCAGGTGTCAGCCGTGGCTCAGCGGCAGCAAAGTCAAGCAGCACTCCAGAGACTTGAGCACATAATCCAGGCTGACACTCCAGTGCAGTACTGAGGTAGTGCTGCACTGTTGGTGCCACCGTCTTGCTGGTAAGACGTTAAACCGGGCCCTTCGATCCCATGAGAGTATGCCGAAAAGAGCGAGGATTTCTCGCATATTATTTAGCTCTCAACCAAAGACACTAAAACAGAAAATCTCTTCATTAAGGTTGATAAATATTTTTGAAATTACATTGCCTCCTAAAGGAGAAATTTATGTTTCTGCTCCCTAAACATTTGCCTCTGGTCCCGCTACTCTTTCATTCGGTGACAATCTCAGCAGAAGAAAGGAGGAGTTCGACAATCTCCGAATCACGATCACTGCTCCTCATTCATTCAAGATGTTGAAGAATTGCAGTGGTCTCTTTTAATTTTAACAAGATATGAGTAATGCATGGGGCACAGACCAGGAGCACCAGGGCGACTCTGACGAAATTGCATTTGAAAGTTTATTTTAGGCAAGTTTCAGTTAAAAGCTCGGAAAGGGGACCAGTATCAAACGTAATAACGACGAGGATGGGATCCGCCTTCTCGATTAACAGTCCATCGCCTCAACCTCTCGGCCACCTCGTCTCAACCATGCACTGCTCTCAGCCATTCCATTTCCTGGTTTTTGCATCTAAGCAGAAATACCCTGAAAGAAAGTCCACTTCACCTCTTATCCTGCCCATGCACACAGATCTACAATGTTGAAAATGTACAATCAGCTTAATGTAAGCAAAAGGCCTTCCGCTGCTTCAGTTGAGGGACTGTCAAAAATGGTCGGTTTGAAGCCAGATTCAGAACAGAAAAAGTGTCGCCGAGTTAAATTGAACGACCGCGGCAGGACTCGAACCTGCAATCGCCTGATAACTGAAAAACTTCGCAACCGAAGTCAGACGCCTTATCCATTAGGCCACGCAGCCACTGATGCGGCTGTATTTCTTTTTATGGGGAGAATTGTGAGCAGATTCAATTAAAATGCTCGCAAAAAGAAGCGGATTGAGGAAAAGATAAACATATTTTAACTGAATGAACAGGACTTCTGCGAGCTGGGTTTGCACCAGCGCAGGGAATCGCAATGCAACTTGGAACATAACATCGGCGGCTCGTTGGTCTAGGGATATGATTCTCGCTTAGGGAATTTCTGTGGCTTAAAATGCGAGAGGTCCCGGGTTGAAATCCCGGACGAGCCCCGACACATTTAGTTAAACTCAACACCTCAGTGAAATCGCTCTACGTTAAAAAAAACGGAATGATCCGGGACTGTGAGCTCTGCCATTTTAAACAGACACAGAATGATCCGGGACTGTGAGCACTCCCGGTGTAAACAGACCCAGAGTGATTAACAACTGACCACGACCCATTCCATTAAAGACAGGCCTGATTTTCAATGCTTATGAAATCGATGGCAACATAAATCGGACTGTTTCTATAATAGGCGGCCGATTACAATGCCCGCTCTTCTGCTGGACGACAAATTGAAGGTTTACTCCATTATAATTTTTCCATTTATCTCCGTCATTTCTCTCCAGCCAAATGAACTGAGTGCAGGTGTCAGCCGTGGCTCAGCGGCAGCAAAGTCAAGCAGCACTCCAGAGACTTGAGCACATAATCCAGGCTGACACTCCAGTGCAGTACTGAGGTAGTGCTGCACTGTTGGTGCCACCGTCTTGCTGGTAAGACGTTAAACCGGGCCCTTCGATCCCATGAGAGTATGCCGAAAAGAGCGAGGATTTCTCGCCCATTATTTAGCTCTCAACCAAAGACACTAAAACAGAAAATCTCTTCATTAAGGTTGATAAATATTTTTGAAATTACATTGCCTCCTAAAGGAGAAATTTATGTTTCTGCTCCCTAAACATTTGCCTCTGGTCCCGCTACTCTTTCATTCGGTGACAATCTCAGCAGAAGAAAGGAGGAGTTCGACAATCTCCGAATCACGATCACTGCTCCACATTCATTCAAGATGTTGAAGAATTGCAGTGGTCTCTTTTAATTTTAACAAGATATGAGTAATGCATGGGGCACAGACCAGGAGCACCAGGGCGATTCTGACGAAATTGCATTAGAAAGTTTATTTTAGGCAAGTTTCAGTTATAAGCTCGGAAAGGGGACCAGTATCAAACGTAATAACGACGAGGATGGGATCCGCCTTCTCGATTAACAGTCCATCGCCTCAACCTCTCGGCCACCTCGTCTCAACCATGCACTGCTCTCAGCCATTCCATTTCCTGGTTTTTGCATCTAAGCCAGAAATACCCTGAAAGAAAGTCCACTTCACCTCTTATCCTGCCCATGCACACAGATCTACAATGTTGAAAATGTACAATCAGCTTAATGTAAGCAAAAGGCCTTCCGCTGCTTCAGTTGAGGGACTGTCAAAAATGGTCGGTTTGAAGCCAGATTCAGAACAGAAAAAGTGTCGCCGAGTTAATTGAACGACCGCGGCAGGACTCGAACCTGCAATCGTCTGATAACTGAAAAAGCTCGTCAACCGAAATCAGACGCCTTATCCATTAGGCCACGCGGCCACTGATGCGGCTGTACCTCTTTTTATGGGGAGAATTGTGATCAGATTCAATTAAAATGCTCGCCAAAAAGAAACGGATTGAGGAAAAGACAAACATATTTTAACTGAATGAACAGGACTTCTGCGAGCTGGGTTTGCACCAGCGCAGGGAATCGCAATGCAACTTGAAACATAACATCGGCGGCTCGTTGGTCTAGGTGTATGATTCTCGCTTAGGGAATTTCTGTGGCTTATAAATGCGAGAGGTCCCGGGTTCAAATCCCGGACGAGCCCCGACACATTTAGTTAAACTCAACAGCTCAGTGATGAAAGCTGAAATCGCTCTACGTTAAAAAAACGGAATGATCCGGGACTGTGAGCTCTGCCATTTTAAACAGACACAGAATGATCCGGGACTGTGAGCACTCCCGGTGTACACAGACCCAGAGTGATTAACAACTGACCACGACCCATTCCGTTAAAGACAGGCCTGATTTTCAATGCTGATGAAATCGATGGCAACATAAATCGGACTGTTTCTATAATAGGCGGCCGATTACAATGCCCGCTCTTCTGCTGGACGACAAATTGAAGGTTTACTCCATTATAATTTTTCCATTTATCTCCATCATTTCTCTCCAGCCAAATGAACTGAGTGTAGGTGTCAGCCGTGGCTCAGCGGCAGCAAAGTCAAGCAGCACTCCAGAGACTTGAGCACATAATCCAGGCTGACACTCCAGTGCAGTACTGAGGTAGTGCTGCAGTGTTGGTGCCCCCGTCTTGCTGGTAAGACGTTAAACCGGGCCCTCCGATCCCATGAGAGTATGCCGAAAAGAACGAGGATTTCTCGCCCATTATTTAGCTCTCAACCAAAGACACTAAAACAGTAAATCTCTTCATTAAGGTTGATAAATATTTTTGAAATTACATTGCCTCCAAAAGGAGAAATTTATGTTTCTGCTCCCTAAACATTTGCCTCTGGTCCCGCTACTCTTTCATTCGGTGACAATCTCAGCAGAAGAAAGGAGGAGTTCGACAATCTCCGAATCACGATCACTGCTCCACATTCATTCAATTTGTTGAAGAATTGCAGTGGTCTCTTTTAATTTTAACAAGATATGAGTAATGCATGGGGCACAGACCAGGAGCACCAGGGCGATTCTGACGAAATTGCATTTGAAAGTTTAGTTTAGGCAAGTTTCAGTTAAAAGCTCGGAAAGGGGACCAGTATCAAACGTAATAACGACGAGGATGGGATCCGCCTTCTCGATTAACAGTCCATCGCCTCAACCTCTCGGCCACCTCGTCTCAACCATGCACTGCTCTCAGACATTCCATTTCCTGGTTTTAGCATCGAAGCAGAAATACCCTGAAAGAAAGTCCACTTCACCTCTTATCCTGCCCATGCACACAGATCTACAATGTTGAAAATGTACAATCAGCTTAATGTAAGCAAAAGGCCTTCCGCTGCTTCAGTTGAGGGACTGTCAAAAATGGTCGGTTTGAAGCCAGATTCAGAACAGAAAAAGTGTCGCCGAGTTAATTGAACGACCGCGGCAGGACTCGAACCTGCAATCGTCTGATAACTGAAAAACCTCACAACCGAAGTCAGACGCCTTATCCATTAGGCCACGCGACCACCGATGCAGCTGTACCTCTTTTTATGGGGAGAATTGTGATCAGATTCAATTAAAATGCTCGCCAAAAAGAAACGGATTGAGGAAAAGATAAACATATTTTAACTGAATTAACAGGACTTCTGCGAGCTGGTTTTGCACCAGCGCAGGGAATCGGAATGCAACTTGAAACATAACGTCGGCGGCTCGTTGGTCTAGGGGTATGATTCTCGCTTCGGGAATTTCTGTGGCTTAAAATGCGAGAGGTCGCGGGTTCAAATCCCGGACGAGCCCCGACACATTTAGTTAAACTCAACACCTCAGTCATGAAAGCTGAAATCGCTCTATCTTAAAAAAAACGGAATGATCCGGGACTGTGAGCTCTGCCATTTTAAACAGACACAGAATGATCCGGAACTGTGAGCACTCCCGGTGAAAACAGACCCAGAGTGATTAACAACTGACCACGACCTATTCCATTAAAGACAGGCCTGATTTTCAATGCTTATGAAATCGATGGCAACATAAATCGGACTGTTTCTATAATAGGCGGCCGATTACAATGCCCGCTCTTCTGCTGGACGACAAATTGAAGGTTTACTCCATTATAATTATTCCATTTATCTCCGTCATTTCTCTGCAGCCAAATGAATTGAGTGTAGGTGTCAGCCGTGGCTCAGCGGCAGCAAAGTCAAGCAGCACTCCAGAGACTTGAGCACATAATCCAGGCTGACACTTCAGTGCAGTACTGAGGTAGTGCTGCACTGTTGGTGCCCCCGTCTTGCTGGTGAGACGTTAAACCGGGCCCTCCGATCCCACGAGAGTATGCCGAAAAAAGCGAGGATTTCTCGCCCATTATTTAGCTCTCAACCAAAGACACTAAAACAGAAAATCTCTTCATTAAGGTTGATAAATATTTTTGAAATCACATTGCCTCCAAAATAGAAATTTATGTTTCTGCTCCCTAAACATTTGCCTCTGGTCCCGCTACTCTTTCATTCGGTGACAATCTCAGCAGAAGAAAGGAGGAGTTCGACAATCTCCGAATCACGATCACTGCTCCACATTCATTCAAGATGTTGAAGAATTGCAGTGGTCTCTTTTAATTTTAACAAGATATGAGTAATGCATGGGGCACAGACCAGGAGCACCAGGGCGATTCTGACGAAATTGCATTTGAAAGTTTATTTTAGGCAAGTTTCAGTTAAAAGCTCGGAAAGGGGACCAGTATCAAACCTAATAACGACGAGGATGGGATCCGCATTCTCGATTAACAGTCCATCGCCTCAACCTCTCGGCCACCTCGTCTCAACCATGCACTGCTCTCAGCCATTCCATTTCCTGGTTTTTGCATCTAAGCAGAAATACCCTGAAAGAAAGTCCACTTCACCTCTTATCCTGCCCATGCACACAGATCTACAATGTTGAAAATGTACAATCAGCTTAATGTAAGCAAAAGGCCTTCCGCTGCTTCAGTTGAGGGACTGTCAAAAATGGTCGGTTTGAAGCCAGATTCAGAACAGCAAAAGTGTCGCCGAGTTAATTGAACGACCGCGGCAGGACTCGAACCTGCAATCGTCTGATAACTGAAAAACCTCAGCAATCGAAGTCAGACGCCTTATCCATTAGGCCACGCGGCCACTGATGCGGCTGTACCTCTTTTTATGGGGAGAATTGTGATCAGATTCAATTAAAATGCTCGCCAAAAAGAAACGGATTGAGGAAAAGATAAACATATTTTAACTGAATGAACAGGACTTCTGCGAGCTGGGTTTGCACCAGCGCAGGGAATCGCAATGCAACTTGAAACATAACTTCGGCGGTTCGTTGGTCTCGGGGTATGATTCTCGCTTAGGGAATTTCTGCGGCATTATAAATGCGAGAGTTCACGGGTTCAAATCCCGGACGAGCCCCGACACATTTAGTTAAACTCAACACCTCAGTGATGAAAGCTGAAATCGCTCTACGTTAAAAAAAAACGGAATGATCCGGGACTGTGAGCTCTGCCATTTTAAACAGACACAGAATGATCCGGGACTGTGAGCACTCCCGGTGTAAACAGACCCAGAGTGATTAACAACTGACCAGAACCCATTCCATTAAAGACACGCCTGATTTTCAATGCTTATGAAATCGATGGCAACATAAATCGGACTGTTACTATAATAGGCGGCCGATTACAATGCCCGCTCTTCTGCTGGACGACAAATTGAAGGTTTACTCCATTATAATTTTTCCATTTATCTCCGTCATTTCTCTCCAGCCAAATGAACTGAGTGTCGGTGTCAGCCGTGGCTCAGCGGGGGCAAAGTCAAGCAGCACTCCAGAGACTTGAGCACATAATCCAGGCTGACACTCCAGTGCAGTACTGAGGTACTGCTGCACTGTTGGTGCCCCCGTCTTGCTGGTAAGACGTTAAACCGGGCCCTCCGATCCCATGAGAGTATGCCGAAAAGAACGAGGATTTCTCGCCCATTATTTAGCTCTCAAGCAAAGACACTAAAACAGAAAATCTCTTCATTAAGGTTGATAAATATTTTTGAAATTACATTGCCTCCTAAAGGAGAAATTTATGTTTCTGCTCCCTAAACATTTGCCTCTGGTCCCGCTACACTTTCATTCGTTGACAATTTCAGCAGAAGAAAGGAGGAGTTCGACAATCCCCGAATCACGATCACTGCTCCACATTCATTCAAGAAGTTGAAAAATTGCAGTGGTCTCTTTTAATTTTAATAAGATATGAGTAATGCATGGGGAACAGACCAGGAGCACCAGGGCGATTCTGACGAAATTGCATTTGAAAGTTTATTTTAGGCAAGTTTCAGTTAAAAGCTCGGAAAGGGTACCAGTATTAAACGTAATAACGACGAGGATGGGATCCGCATTCTCGATTAACAGTCCATCGCCTTAACCTCTCGGCCACCTCGTCTCAAACATGCACTGCTCTCAGCCAATCCATTTCCTGCCTTTTGCATCTAAGCAGAAATACCCTGAAAGAAAGTGCACTTCACCGCTTATCCTGCCCGTGCACACAGATCTGCAATGTTGAAAATGTACAATCAGCTTAATGTAAGCAAAAGTCCTTCCGCTGCTTCAGTTGAGGGACTGTCAAGGATGGTCGGTTTGAAGCCAGATTCAGAACAGATAAAGTTTCGCCCACTTAATTAAACGACCGCGGCAAGACTCAAACCTGCAATCTTCTGATAACTGTAAAACTCACAACTGACGTCAGACGCCTTATCCATTAGGCCACGCGGCCGCTGATGATATTGCGCCTCTTTTTAAGGGGAGAATTGTGAGCAGATTCAAGGAAACTGCTCGCAAAAAGAAGTCATTAACAACTGGCCACTCATAACTCTTGTGCCAAAGCCTATTGCATTTAAAACAGACATTTTTTTTTATTATTCATTGATGGGATTTGGGCGTCGCTAGCTGGTTGGCCTGCATTTAGTGCTTATCCCTAATTGCCCTTGAGAAGATGGTGGTGAGCCGCATTCTTGAACCGGTACTGTCCATATGGTGTAGGTACTCCCACAATGCTGTTCGGAAGGGAGTTCCAGGATTTTGGCCCAGCGGCAGTGAAGGACCGGCGATACAGGTCCAAGTCCGGATGGTGTGTGGCTTGGTGGGGAACTTGTAGGTGGTGATGTTCCGATGCGTCTGCTGCCCTTGTCCTTCTAAGTGGTAGAGGTCGCGGGTTTGGAAGGTGCTGTTGAAGGAGCTTTGGCGAGTTGCTGCAGTGCATCTTGTAGATGGTACACACTGCAGCCACAGTGCGCTGGTGGTGGAGGGAGTGAATGTTGAAGGTGGTGGATGGAGTGCCAATCAAGCGGGCTGCCTTATCTTGAATGGTGTCGAGCTTCTTGAGTGTTGTTGGAGCTGCACTCATCCAGGCAAGTGGAGAGAATTCCATCACACTCCCGACTTGTGCCTTATAGATGGTGGAAAGGCTTTGGGGAGTCAGGAGGTGAGACACTCGCCGCAGAATTCCCAGCCTCTGGCCTGCTCTTGTAGCCACAGTATTTACATGGCTGGTCCAGTTCAGTTTCTGATCAATGGTAACCCCTAGAATGTTGATAGTGGGGGATTCAGCGATGGTAATGCCATTGAATGTCAAGGGGAGATGGTTAGAGTCTCGCTTGTTGGAGATGGTCATTGCGTGGCAGTTGTGTGGTGCGAATGTTACTTGCCAGCCCAAGTCTGAATGTTGTCCAGGTCTTGCTGCATATGGACACGGACTGTGTCAGTATCTGACGAGTCTCGAATGGTGCTGAACAGTGTGCAATCATCAGCGAACATCACCACTTCTGACCTTATGATGGAGGGAAGGTCATTGATGAAACAGCTGAAGATGGTTGGGCCTAGGACACTGCCCTGAGGAACTCCTGCAGTGATGTCATGTGATTGAGATGAATGACCTCCAAGAACCACAGCCAACTTCCTTTGTGCTAAGTATGATTCTAACCAATGGGGAGTTTTCCCCTTGATTCCCATTGACTTCAGTTTTGCTAGGGCTCCTTGATGCCACACTCGATCAAATGCTGCCTTGATGTCAAGGGCAGTCACTCTCACGTCACCTCTTGAGTTCAGCTCTTTTGTCCATGTTTGGACCAAGGCTGTAATGAGGTCAGGAGCTGAGTGGCCCTGGAGGAACCCAAACTGGGTGTCAGTTAGTAGGTAATTGCTGAGTAAGTGCCGCTTGATGGCACTGTCAAGGACACCTTCCATCACTTTGCTGATGATTGAGAGTAGACTGATGGGACGGTAATTGACTGGGTCGGATTTGTCCTGCTTTTTGTAGACAGGACATACTTGGGCAATTTTCCACATTGCCGGGTAGATGCCAGTGTTGTAGCTGTACTGGAACAGCTTGGCTAGGGGCGCAGCTTGTTCTGGAGCACAAGTCTTTAGTACTATTGCCGGAATGTTGTCAGAGCCCATAGCCTTTGCAGTATCCAGTGTCTTCAGCCGTTTCTTGACATCACGTGGAGTGAATTGAATGGGCTGAAGACTGGCATCTGTGATGCTGGGGACCTCAGGAGGAGGCTGAGATGAATCATCCACTCGGCACTTCCGGCTGAAGATAGTTGCAAATGCTTCAGCCATGTCTTTTGCACTCACGTGCTGGGCTCCACCATCATTGAGGATGGGGATATGTTTGGAGCCTCCTCCTCCTGTTAACTGTTTAATTGTCCACCACCACTCACGACTGGATGTGGCAAGGCTGCAGAGCTTCGATTTGATCCGATGGTTGTGAGATCGCTTAGCTCTGCCATCTCCTATACTGCAGCTATATGTTCCTCCAAGGCAGCCAATTTAGCTTTCTGTTGGTTGTCTACCTCGGTCGCCCATCTGATCAGTTCATCAAAGGTCTGCATGGTGACCAATCCAGTTTTCAGTGTGGCCTGATGGGCACCACACAGCCCTTCCTTGTACATTTAACAACATGCCAAATTGTCTTGTTGTGGTGCTATTATGCCTGAGTGGGCTACAAAACTAGTCCACTTCCGTTCTCCATAGTCGTGGGCGGACTCCCCTTTCCCCTGACGAATTCCCATGACTTGTCCCTACTTTACTTGTACAAATCCTAAAACGTGCGTAACAGCGGTCCTAAATGCTGTGTAATCCATATCTCGTTGCTGCTTTGTCGGGGCTACATTTTGATACCATGTTCCGTCCCTATATTGTTGAGATAATTGACCCCACATATCTTCACTCATTTTTGCCCTCACTACTCCATCAGCATCCCGGTTTTGGAAGTTCTGACCTATTCTCATTTCTCTTAGTTTTTGTCAGAATATGGCATTACTCTGTCGGGGCTTTAGTTCCGGCAGTATTTGAAGCAACTTTAATTTATCTCCTGGGGAGAAAGGTACGTAAGTGTTTTTTTATCTGAACTGGTACTGCTGGGATGGTAATGGTGCCTGGGGATGCCCCAACAGTATAGGCACCGCCGGGGTGCCCGGAATAAATTCCACCTTAATCGGTGCCGCTTTTATGTCATCATATGGGGGCGGGATATCCCCATCATTATAGTCGAGGTCATGTTCAGCCCCTTTTTCGCTTAGCACCTCCCAGTCTATCCTGTCCTTGAATACTCTTTTCAGCTCTGATGGCGCTACAGGATCTGTTGCCATTACTGGTACTTCGGTACAATTTTCGCGCCCGTTTTTGGTCCAAATTCGAGCATGGCTACTCAACTCATAATATGCGTGAGCCACTAAAATGATGGCCTTTTCTTCATTTAATTTTGTTTCTTTAGCTTACCATTCTCTTTGTTTCGCCGGTGGGTCATTCGGTTGCCAATCCTTATTAACAATTTTGTCAATTAATCTTTTATTTTTGTCCGCTAAATAGCGTGTCAGAGACCCCACCGGTCCCCACTCGAGTTTTTCACTTTCCATGGTTAATTGTTGCCAGCAGTACATCCCGTACTTTACTCTCGCAGAGTGAGACAGTACTTGCAACCGCAGTTGTCAGAGTTACCATCTTTGCTTTACTCCCGCAGAGTGAGATGTTACTTGCAATCGCAGTTCTCAGAGGTATCTCCCTTATTTACTCTCACAGAGTGAGTCCATCCTGGCAACAATTTTGTTCGGGTAATTTGTTGTCAGATGTATGCTGAGCACTACTTTCAACTGGAGTTGTCAGAGGTATGCTTAAACTTTCTGCATTGCTTGCAACTCGATCTGTCAGAGTTATGTTTTAGACTTTTTCTCCAAAGTTAACGCACTACTTGCAACACATACCACACCTACACTTCCGCGCATTTCACCTGCACCCCAAGACCGCTTGACTTATCGATTCACATGTTTTAGTTCTTTGATTCAAAAGGGGGCGGTGGACATGAGACGGTGTTACCTTGCCCTAACTGTATGTGGCTTTTTAAAGTACTCACGTTTTTGGCTCAGCTTCACTCGCCCATGCTTCCCGTCCGTGAGGATCCTGTTCGTGATGCCAATTGATGTGGAGCATTTTAAACAAGCACTTGACACAAGGTTTTCGGATCGATAATCAAGTCTTCTTTATTACACTGGTGGGGAGACAATCTGCTCTGTCTTAGCCAGACTTCACCAAATTGGTACAGCAAACACTACATTTTTATACATTAAAACACATATGTCCTGCTCGCTCAGAATTCATTCCTGCCACCTGATTGGACCTTGGCCATATGCATCTTCACTGATTGGTTGCCTATGCTGCATAACATTAAAGTACCACTTTTATTATCGTAAACCTTTATGTCCGTTATCCCCCACGCTGTTGTTGCACCTATGATCTTTGCTTATGCCAGATAAGGTCTCATCAACATTGTACTTCTGACTCATTGTCCTCCTTTCCTGCCTCTCTAGGCCTCTTTAATTCCAACTCATTGTTTTACTTTCCTGCTAGAACAGAACTTACATCCTCTAGGCCTCTTATGGTTTCCACATCTGACTATTTGCAATTGTCTGTAAGTGACATAATCTGCAGTTCTAACACTACCGCTTAGGTTATCTCAACTGCCAGTTCAGCAATTTAGAAAAAGCTTACTACTGCAAAGACTTATTCGATTATTTTCTTTATTACACCATTCAGTGAAACTGCCAGCGATGTCACTTTTACTCTTTCCCCACTGCAGAAGGAACCATTTATTTAATATCAACATTTATAAACGGGCCATGCTGGGACACCCTGGCAGGGTCTGTGGGGAGAGGAAGGCAGAGTTAAGGTTTCAGCTCGATGACCATCTGTTCCTACAAATAAACATCATGCATATGTTAGTAGTTTTTAAACAGTAAAAAAGAGAACTTGCACTCCTATAGCACCTTTCACGACCGTCGGACGTCCCAGTTGCTCACCAATGCTCAGTTTGAGTCCCGACAGGACCACTAGGTTCCAGACCACATTACAGCCTTGATTCTAACATGGACAAAGGAGCTGAATTCTAAAGGCGAGGTGAGAGTGATTGCTCTTAGCAGCAAAACAGCATTAGACCAAGTGTTGCATCAAGGAGCCCGAGTAAAATTGAAGTCAATGGAACTTGTGGGTGGACACAGGGGAAAGTCGACTGTTGGAGACATACCTAGCAGAAAGGAAGATGCTTGTGGATGTTGGAGGCGAATCAAGTCAGCACCGGGACATCACTGCAGGAGTTAATCTTCACCTGCTTCATCAATGGCCTTCCTTCTATCATAAGGTCTGACCTGGGGATGTTCAGCGATGATTGCACAATGTTCAGTTCCATTCTCGTCTCATCAGATAATGAAGCAATCCTGGCCTGCATGCAGCAAGGCCTGCACAACATTCAGGCTTGGGCTGATATGCGGTAATAACCATCCCGCTACACAAGTGCCGAAGCTTCTTCCACAGCACCTCCCAAAACCGCGACCTCTACCGCATAGAAGGACAAGAGCAGTTAGCACATGGAAACTACCACCACCTGCAAGTTCCCCTCCAAGGAATGCATCATCCTGACTTGGAAATATATCGTCATTCCTTCATTGTCACTGGGTCAAAATCCGGGATCTCCATCCCTAAAAGCAACGTGGGTACCTTCACCTCACGGACTGCAGTGTTTCGAAAAGGCGCTCATCACCACCTTTTCAAGGGCAATTAGGGATGTGCAATAAATTCTGATATTGCCAGCGACACCCACATCCCATGAATGGTGATTATTTTTAAAATTGCTTTACAGAAAGTGAAGTACTTTTGAAGCGTAGTCACTGCTTATAATGTAGGAAAATATGGCAGCCGATTTCTACACAGCAAGATCCCACTGTGATATTAGCTGTCGGACACAGCTATGCCCAGGACACCTAGGAGAACTCAGTACCTCTTAGACTCAAAGAACCTTAGAAGTTTACAGCACAGAAGGAGGGTCATAGGCTCTGGCTGAATGACCGACCCAGCCTAATCCCACTTTCCAGCTATTGGTCCGTAGCCTTGCAGTTTACGGCACATCAAGTGTATATCCAAGTACTTTTCAAATATGACGTGGGTTCCTGCTCGACCACCATTTCAGGTAGAGAGCTACAGACCCCCACCACCCTTTGGGTGAAAAAAGTTCTCCCCAACTTCCCTCTAATTCTTCTACCAATTACTTTAAATCTATTCCTCCTTGTTATTAACCTCTCTGCTAACTGAAATGGATGCTTCCTATCCACTCTAGCTTGGCCCCTCATTATTTTATACACCTGAATTAAGTCTCACCTCCGCCTCCTCTGTTCCAAAGAAAGCAACTCCAGCCTATCCAATCTTTCCTCAGAGCCAAAATTCTCCAGTCCTGGCAAGACCCAGAGGACAACAGTCGAAATGTAATTGGCAAAAGAACCAGAGGGGAGATGAGGAGTTTTTCTTTTTTACATTACGAGTTATTATAATCTGTAATGCTCTGCCTGAAATGGTGGTGGATGCAGCTTCAATAGTGAGTTTCAAAAGGGAATTGGATAAATACTTGAATTGGAAAATTGTGCAGGGGTATGGCGAAAGAGCTGGGTATAATTGGATTGCTCTTTCAAGAGCACGACGGGGCAAATGGTCTCATTCTGTGATGTATGATTCTCTGATTCTCTGAAAGGTTTTATTAAAGGATTCATCTAAATGAGGCGGTTATTTGCCGGCTCCACTATCTCATTTTATTGCTGTATACAAGTGTCTGTTCTGTTTTCCCTCAACCTCAACTCAAGCTCTGAGTACTGCGCGGTGGTCACGTGGTAAGGCGTCCGTCTCATAAACCAAATATCACCCCCAACTGTGCCTGGGAGGGCTTTATCATATTTAATTTGACATTTTTAAGGTTTCTCCTTTTTTATCTCTATCAAAACCATTCTTAATTTTGAACATATCTATCAACAATCCTCTTGACATTCACTGCTCTAAGGAGAAAAATCCCAGCTGCTCCAGTCTCTTCGCATAAATGAGGTCCCCCATCCCTGGTACCATTCCAGTAACTCTATTCTAGACTCTCTACAAGGCCTTGAGTTCTTTCCTAAAGTGTGGTGCCCAGAAATGAACGCAATACTCCAGCTGAGGCTTCACCAGTGCTTTATACATGTTTAGCATAATTTCCTTGCTTTTATGCTCTAATCATCTATTAATAAAAGAAAGGAACCCTAATCATTTCTAACATCCTTCTCGCCTTGTCCTCCCACCTTCAAAGGTTTGTGTGCACACATCCAATGTCTCCCTGTTCCTGCACCCTCTTTATAATTGTACCATTTAGAGCTGTTTAATAAATTGCAGGGGAGAGCATTGTGAGCAATTTAGGGGCCAGTGATCTCCAGAGGGAGCCGATAAAAGGAAACAATCGGCCCCATTAAATTAGTACCATTTAGTTTATATTGCCTCTCCTCATTCTTCCGACCAAAATATATCCCTTTGCACTTCCCTACGTTAACTTTCATCTGCCATGTGTCTGCCCATTTCACCAGTCTCTTTCTGTTCATACTCCCTCTTTGTAGCTCTTATTAGCTGCTCTTACTATCTGTGCTTTGTATCTTTCCCATTCGCCAGGATCTGTGATATGTTTAGCATTTTTGTACGCTTTTTATTTTATTTTACCGCTGTCTGTCTCTTACCTCTTTAGTCGTCCGTGCCTGTTTGTTTGTCCAGTAGAGTTCTTGCCCCTCAGCGGTATAAACTGATTCTGTACCATGTTAAATTTATTTTGAACACCTCCCACTGATCTTCTGTCATTTTACCTATTAACAGATTTGCCCAGTTTAATGTGGACAGTCTCTGCCTCATCCCGTTGAAGTCGGCCCCACCCAAATCTAGAATCTTAGCAGTTGTTTCGCGTTTCTTCCTTTCAAACACTATGTTGAACTCGATCATGTTATGATCACTATTAAATAAATGTTCATGCGCCTTTAGTCTGTTGAATAAATCTGACTCATTACTCATTACTAAATCAAATATGGCCTGCCCGCGTGTTTTTTCTAAGGCATATTGTTGTAGAAAACTATTCCGGACGCACTCAATAAATTAATTAACTATCTGACAGGTGCTAGTCTGCTTATCGCTATCTATAGGAAAATTTAAATCCTCCATTAAAACCACTCTGCTTTTCCTGCACGCTTGTCTAATTTCTGCATTTATAAAATCTAACATTTCACAGCTGCGACCAGGGGGCCTCTACCCAACTTCCACTACAGTCTTAATTCTTTTCCTAGCTCTTAATTCTACCCATAAAGTCTCCATAGCCTACTTATCTCTCATTATATCCTCTCTTAGCATTGTAGTGATTTCATGCTTAATCACGAAGACTACGACTCCCCCTGTACCATTTCCCTATCTTTCCTGTAGACGTCCAGCAGACCTTCCACCAACTTGATATGAAGGCTACAATTCCATGAACCTTTCATTTTATGTTGTACCTGTCCAGTAGTTTGAAGTAATTACTCTACGTTAAGTTTTAATATTTTCTGCTCCTCCAGAGTTCCTAACTCCTCACCTTTTTGAATAGACTCTGATTTGTGTTACTCAGGTCTAAAGTGGATGATCTCACGGTTCTCCACTTTGAACTCAATCGGCCACAGTTTTGCCCACTCACTTAATCTATCAATGTTCCTTTGGAACTTTCTGCTCTCACCTACACTACTTACTGTGCCACCTAACTTAATGCCATCAGCAAACTTGGTTATAGGATGGACGTCATCGAAATGTGTAAGAGGCCTGGGAATGGGAATAGATCTGCGGGCTGAGATGACAGGATATTGGAATTCAGAATGTATAAAGTGCAGTCTCCAATGCTCCACTTATCTAAATCAGACTGAAAGTAATTTGTAATACATCATCGATCCTTATTGGTCGCTGTAATCTGAGGTTGTAGCTCGGTGTTTCAGTTAGGAAAGGGTTGTGTTTCTGTGGCACAATCGGTTGACAGGGTCAGCTGTCAGCTCAAATAATTGATGGTTCCATTAACGATCGAGTAATCTTTACCTTATTGTCTCACAGTTTCAGTTTTCAACGAATGAACACAAATGTGATGCAAACATTGCCAGCTGGGCCCGGTTGATATTCCCAACATTTACCCTGTGGTCAGATAGCACGCACATCAAAAATATTAAAAAGCCTGAGACTGGCTTCACGGAAATCAGAATTCATCTTAGCAGACTAGGCCCCGAAAGGACGGATGGGAGGCCGCACTGGTTGCAGGAGAGCTGCTTCGCTGTGACATGGATGTTTCCGCAGTGAGCCACACCAGGCTCTCTCCGTGTTTCTACAATGAATGTCACACTGTTTATTTTGGAAAGGCAAAATGATATTCACATTCTCACTGGCTTCAGTTGATTTGTGAGAGATCATTATAAGATCCTGCAGGGCTGCCTCGGTTAATAATAACTGCTTTAAGCTGAATTTGAGACACGGCAGCAAATCTATCATTTTGTTGCTGTTTTCCAGAGCCCAGAATGAGTGAGGCCGTGAAAAGCAGCTCTCTTCAATAACCCGCTGCTGGCAAATAGCAGCGAATGTGGCATCAGACAGCGCATTACAGCCCATCTCTGGGGAACAAAGTCCCACTGAAGCAGAGTGGTGCAGAGCTTTACATCTCACGCCTATAGGTGACGCCATGGAGATCGATATCATAGAATCATAGAATGATAGAATATTTCAGCACAGTAGGGGGCATTCGGCCCATCGAGCCTTTGAAAGAGTGAACCACTCCCCTGCGGGTTCCCCATAGCCCAGCATATTTTTTTATTTCCAAGTGTTTATCTAATTACCTTTTAAATGTTAGTATTGAATCTGCTTCCACTACCCCTTCAGGCAGTGCATTACAGATCATAAAAATTCACTGTATTAATGTTTCCTCCTGTCACTTCTTTTTCCGTTCCAAATACCGTAAATCTGTGAATTCAGGTAACTCACCCTCTGGTCACTGGAAACAGATTGTTCTTCTTAACTCTCTCAAATCCTTCAAGTTTTTAATCACCTCCCTCAAATCTCCCCTTAAGCTTCTCTGCTCTAACGAGAACAACCCAGCTTCTTTAGTCTCTGCACATAACTGAAGCCTTTGATCACTGGTACCATTCTAGTAAATCTCCACTGCACACTCTCTGAGGGCTTGACATCCTTCCTCATGGTGCTGCCCAGAATTGGCCACAATACTCCAGCTTGGGCCTAATTAGGTTTTTATGAAGTTTGAACATAAATTCCTTGCTTTTTTGCTCTATTCCCCGATTTATAAAGTCAAGGACCGCGATGCCCTCCTTGCAGCCTTCTCAACTTGTTCTACCACCCCCAAATACTTGTGACCGTACACCCCCAGGTCGTTCTGTTCCTGCACCCACTTTAAACGTAACACGTGGTTTATTTTCACTCTCCTGATACTTCCTACCAAAATTAATTCGTCAAATTTCATCTGCCATGACCATTTCGCCGGTCTGTCTATTTCCTCCTGAAATCTGCCAATAACATTCTTGTGGCGGTTCCACCGGGTGTCCCTTACATATATTATACATAATTCACTTTAACATACTTATGTATGTATATAACTTACCTCTTTGGGCCGTTACCCCTTTAACATACCTGTTTGGGCCGTTGCCACTTTAAGGATGCGACATAATGCACTGACGTTACATCACGCAGCACGTGACACACCTAAACGCGTCGGCCGCCGGCCTAGTTCGGCCGTCCGCTCCCTCGACGGTCACAACAGCCGGCAACAGTGCCGGGTGCCTCTCGCGCTCGGACTTCGGCCACAACGGCCAGACTCAGTGCTGGGTAAACGCGCCGACGTATCGGCGCAGATCATGTGACCGCCCCAAGCGCGGGCGAACGCTCTGAAGTCACGACGCGGTCCCGTGACGCCCGAACCGCGGGAAAACACTGCCGAGCGTGATGACATCATCACGCAACCCACAGGACTGCGGACTTAGTCCTCGTGGTGTCCCCGCTGGGTTAAGACCTACCTACCGGCTCTCCTGCATCCAACTCCATTGTCTGCTGTATAACATCTGTTTCCTGCATTAAATAACTTATTGATTGTTCTCCTGGCGTCCAACTCGATTATTTAGCAGTCATTCATTCAATACCTACCTAGGTGAACAGGAACTGCTGCATTGGTGACCCCAACCACGAAGACCCGTTCCCTGCCGACGATTCACCAGCCCGTCAGCCTGCTGGTTGTGTGACCTACCACACTTTTCAGCGAGGCGGAGAAGCGTGCCGCCCTCTCGGCAGTTTTTCCACTAAGTCAACAACAAAAAGCGTTGCCATCCTCCAGGCAGTTTACCGCTACCGAAATTCACAACAACCCGGACTGTTGCCGTCCTTTCTCCAGTTTTCTCCTTAACAAACGCAAACAGCTACTGACGCTGCAAACATCGAGGACGGGTGTCCCTTACTATGTATATACATAATTCCCTTTAACTTACCTTTGTATGTGCATAACTTACCTGTTTGGGCTGTTGCCCCTTTAACGTACCTGTTTGGGCCATTGCCCCTTTAAGGACGCGTCCTAATGCGCTGCCGTCACGTCACGCATCACGTGATGCATGCGCGGCAGCCGCCAACCCGGCTCGGCCTCCCGTGACGGCAGCCGACACAGCTCGGCCTACCGCGCCCGCGACTTCGGCCGCATCGGCCAGTTGCAGCGCCGGGTGTCACAGAGTCATAGAGTTTTACAGCACAGAAAGAGGCCCTTCGGCCTATCGTGTCTGCGCCGTCCATCAATCCCTGTACAGTCTAATCCCATTTTCCAGCATTTGGTCCATAGCCTTGTAGCAATGGCATTTCAAGTGCTCATCCAAATGCTTCTTGAATGTTGTGAGGGTTCCTGCCTCTACCACCCTTTCAGGCAGTGAGTTCCAGATTCCAACCACCCTCTGGGTGAAAAAGTTCCTCCTCAAATCCCCTCTAAATCTCCTGCCACTTACCCTGAATCTATGTCCCCTTGTTATTGACCCCCCTAATAAGGGGAAAAGTTCCTCTTTATCTACCCTATCTATGCCCCTCATCATTTTGTACACCTCAATCAGGTCCCCCCTCAGCCTTCTTTGCTCCAAGGAAAACAACCCCAGCCTGTTTCGCCTTTCTTCATAGCTGAGGCGCTCCATGCCAGGTAACATCCTGGTGAATCTTCTCTGCACCCTCTCCAAAGCAATCACATCCTTCCTATAGTGAGGCGACCAGAACTGCACACAGTACTCCAGCTGTGGCCTCAACAGCGTTTTGTACAGCTCCATCATAACCTCCCTGCTCTTATATACTATGCCTCGGCTAATGAAGGAAAGTATCCCATATGCCTTTTTAACCGCCTTATCTGCCTGTTCCGCTGCCTTCAGGGATCTATGTACATGTACACCAAGGTCCCTCTGATCCTCTGTACTTCCTAGGGTCCTACCACTCATTGTGTATTCCCTTGCCTTATTTGTCCATCCAAAATGCATCACCTCGCACTTTTCAGGGTTAAATTCCATTTGCCACTTTTCGGCCCATCTGACCAACCCGTTTATATCGTCCTGTAGCCTGAGGCTTTCCTCCTCGCAATTTACCACACCACCAATTTTCGTGTCATCTGCGAATTTAGTGATCATACCTTTTACATTCTCATCCAAATCATTTATGTAGATCACAAACAGCAAGGGACCCAGCACCGATCCCTGAGGTACCCCACTGGACACAGGCTTCCAGTCACAAAAGCAACCTTCGACCATCACCCTCTGCCTCCTGACACTCAGCCAGTTTAGGATCCAATGGGCCAAGGCACCCTGGATCCCATGGGCTCTTACCTTCTTGACCAGCCTCCTATGCGGGACTTTGTCAAAAGCTTTACTGAAGTCAATGTAAACCACATCCACAGCATTCCCCTCATCCACACACCTAGTCACCCCCTCGAAAAATTCAATCAGATTGGTCAGACATGATTTACCCTTGACAAAGCCATGCTGACTATCCCCAATTAATCCTTGCCTCTCCAAGTGGTGACTAATTTTGTCCCTCAGAATTTTTTCCAATAATTTCCCTTCCACAGATGTTAGGCTCACTGGCCTGTAATTCCCTGGTTTATCCCTGCTACCCTTCATGAATAATGGTACTATGTTAGCTGTTCTCCAGTCCTCTGGTACATCCCCTGTGGCCAGAGAGGTTCTGAAAATTTGTGTCAGAGCCCCTGCAATCTCCTCCTTTGCCTTACAAAACAGCCTGGGATACATCTCGTCCGGGCCTGGGGATTTATCCACTTTTTGGCCTGCTAAAAACGCTAGTACCTCCTCCCTCTCGATGCTAATATGTTCAAGTATGTCACAGTCCCCTTGCCCGATTTCTATGCCTACATCGTCTTTCTCCATATTGAACACAGATGCAAAACATTCATTTAAAACCCCGCCTGCATCATCTGGCTCTACACACAGATTGCCACTTTGGTCCCTAATCGGCCCGACCCTTTCCCTGGTTATCCTCTTGCCCTTAATAAACTTATAAAACATCTTAGGATTTTCCTTTATTTTGCTAGCCAGTGTTATTTCATGGCCCCTCCTCGCCCTCCTAATTTCTCTTTTAAGTATGCCCCTGCACTTTTTATACTCTGTCTTTAGTCTTTTGTAACTGCCAAATGCCCCTCTTTTTTTGCTAATGCATTTTTGTATATCCCTTGTCATCCAAGGTTCCCTTTGCTTGTTGGTCCCACCCTTGACCTTTACAGGAACATGTTGGCGTTGTACTCTCTCTATTTCCCTTCTGAAAGTCTCTCACTGTTTTGACGTGGATTTTCCTATAAGTAGCTGCTCCCAGTCCACTTTGGCCAGATCCTGCCTTATCATATTAAAATCGGCCTTCCCCCAATTTAGAACCCTTATTTCCGGGCCGTCTTTGTCTTTTTCCATGACCACCTTAAATCTCACCGAATTATGGTCACTGTCGCCAAAATGCTCTCCTACTGACACTTCCACCACTTGCCCGGCTACATTCCCTAGAATTAGGTCCATTACCGCCCCCTCTCTTGTAGGACTTTCCACATGTTGGCTCAAAAAGCTCTCCTGGATGCACTTTAAGAATTCTGCACCCTCTAACCCTTTCACACTCTGACTATCCCAATTAATATTCGTGAAGTTGAAATCCCCCACTATTATTACCCTATTATTTTCGCACATCTCTGAGATTTGCCTACATATCTGTTCCTCTATCTCCCCCTGACTGTTTGGGGGCCTATAGTACACTCCCAGCAAAGTGCTTGCCCCCTTTTTGTTTTTAATTCTACCCATATGGCCTCATTAGAGGAACCCGCTAATATATCGTCCCTCCTTACAGCAGTAATTGACTCCTTAATTAATATTGCAACACCCCCTCCCCTTTTACACCACCCTCTGTCTCGCCTGAAGATTCTATACCCCGGAATATTGAGCTGCCAGTCCTGACCCTCCCTCAACCATGTCTCCGTGATAGCAACAATATCGTACTCCCATGTTTTCAACAACAACTTCAGTTCATGCACCTTATTTGCAAGACTCCTTGCATTAAAATAAATGTCTTCCAGCCCTGCCATATTCCCTTTTGCCTTTACATATTTGCTCTGCCTTCCCAGCTGACTTGTTTTTTCCTCCGTATTTGGCTGTAAATCACCCCCTACTATAGCTCCACTCTGTATCCCATCCCCCTGCCAAGTTAGTTTAAACCCCCCCCAGCAGTGCTAGCAAACCTCCCAGCAAGGATATTGGTTCCCCTCTGGTTTGGGTGTAAACCGTCCGACTTGTACAAGTCCCACCTTTCCCAGAAGCAGACCCAGTGATCCAGGAAACTAAAGCCCTCCCTCCTGCACCATCCCTTTAGCCACGCATTCATCTGTTCTATCTTCCTATTCCTATACTCACTAGCACGTGGCACCGGGAGTAATCCAGAGATTACAACCTTTGAGGTCCTGCTCTTTAATCTTCCACCTAGCTCCCTAAATTCTTGCTGCAGGACCTCATCCCTCTTTTTACCTATGTCGTTGGTACCAATGTGGACCACGACCTCTGGCTGTTCACCCTCCCCCTCCAGAATGCCCTGCAGCCGCTCAGTGACATACTTGACCCTGGCACCAGGGAGGCAACATACCATCCTGGATTCACGTCTACGGCCACAGAAACGCCTATCTGTTCCCCTTACTATAGAATCCCCTACCACTATTGCTCTCCCACTCTTTTTCCTCCCTTCCTGGGCAGCAGGAGCACCCCCAGTGCCAGGAAGTTGGCTGCTGCTGCCTTCCCCTGGTGAGTCGTCCCCCTCAACAGTATCCAAATCGGTATACCTGTTTGAGAGGGGAATGGTCACAGGGGTCTCCTGCACTACCTGCCTGCTTCTATTGCTCCGCCTGGTGGTCACCCATTTCCTATCTTCCTGTGCAGCCCTTACCTGCGGTGTGAGCAACTCACTAAACGTGTTATCCACGACCCTCTCAGCATCGTGAATGCTCAACAACCCATCCACCCGCAGCTCCAGTGCCTCAATGTGGTCTGCTAGTAGCTGCAGATGGATGCATCTCCGGCACACGTGGTCATCAGGGGCACCGGCAGTGTCCCTGAATTCCCACATAGAGCAAGAGGAGCATATCACGGGGCTGGGCTCTCCTGGCATGACCTTCCCTTTAATTAATTTAAATTAATTTACTATCACCAATTAAAGATATCTCTAAGGCGCTTGTATAGTCTACCAACAGTCCCTGCTATACCAGAAAAGAACCTAGTAACTATAAACTACAGAGTTAAAGTTTAAAAAAGAGAAATACTCACCAACCAATCACTTACCTGCTCCCTGGTGACGTCACACTCTGATTACTTTTTACCTCTCCCCCGCTGCTGAGTTGGTATGCCTCAACTCCCTGCTCCGTGCTCCGACTGGTCTCGGGCCTCGCTGGTTGCCGGTTTTTATACCGGGCTCCTCACCTCCCTGCTCCGTGCTCCGACTGGTCTCGGGCCTCGCTGGTCGCCGATTTTTTTACCGGGCTCCGCACCTCCCTGCTCCGTGCTCCGACTGGTCTCGGGCCTCGCTGGTCGCCAGTTTTTATACCGGGCTCCTCACCTCCCTGCTCTGTGTTCCGACTGGTTTCGGGCCTCGCTGGTCGCAGGTTTTTATACCGGGCTCCTCACCTCCCTGCTCCGTGCTCCGACTGGTCTCGGGCCTCGCTGGTCGCCGGTTTTTATACCGGGCTCTCAAGGGATCGGAGGACCCGGTTTAATGTCTTACTAGAAAGACGGAGGCACCAACAGTGCAGCACAACCTCAGTACCGCACTGCAGTGTCAGCCTGGATTATGTGTTCAAGTCTCTGGAGTGGTGCTTGACTTTGCTGCCGCTGACCCACGGCTGACACCTACACTCAGTTCATTTGGCTGGAGAGAAATGACGGAGATAAAGGGAAAAATTATAATGGAGTAAACCTTCAATTTGTCGTCCAACAGAAAAGCGGGCATCGTAATCCGCCGCCTGTTATAGAAACAGTCCGATTTATGTTGCCATCGATTTCATAAGCATTGAACATCAGGCCTTTCTATAATGGAATGGGTCGTGGTCAGTTGTTAATCACTCTGGGTCTGTTTAAACCGGGAGTGCTCACAGTCCCGGATCATTCTGTGTCTGTTTAAAATGGCAGAGCTCAGAGGCCCGGATCATTCCGTTTTTTTAAAAGTAGAGCGATTTCAGCTTTCATGACGGAGGTGTTGAGTTTAACTAAATGCAGGGGAGCTCGTCCGGGATTTGGCCCCAAACCTCTCGCACTTTAAACCACGGAATTCCCTAAGCGAGAGTCATACCCATAGACCAAGGAGCCGCTGATGTTTTGCTTCCAGTTGCATTGCGATTCCCTGCGCTGGTGCAAACCCAGCTCGCAGAAGTCCTGTTCATTCAGTTATAATGTTTATCTTCTCCTCAATCCGCTTGTTTTTGCGAACAGTTTCCTTGAATCTGCTCACAATTCTCCACATAAAAAAGAGCTTACCACCATCAGCGGCCGCGTGGCCTAATGGATAAGGCGTCTGACTTCGGCTGCGAGTGTTTTAATTATCAGAAGATTGCAGGTTCGAATCCTGCCGCGGTCGTTTAATTAACTGGGTGACAATTTTTATGTTTTGAATCTAGCTTCAATCCGACCATTTTTGACAGTCCCTCAACTGAAGCAGCGGAAGGCCTTTTGCTTACATTAAGCTGATTGTACATTTTCAACATTGTAGATCTGTGTGCACGGGCAGGATAAGCGGTGAAGTGGACTTTCTTTCAGGATATTTCTGCTTAGATGCAAAAAGCAGGAAATGGAATGGCTGAGAGCAGTGTATGGTGGCGACGAGGTGGCCGACAGGCTAAGGCGATGGACTGTTTATCCATTGCCGATCTGTATGTGAGGGTTCGGATCCCACCCTCGTCGTTAATTACGTTTGAAACTGCTGTACTTTCCGAGCATTTAACTGAATCTTGCCTAAAATAAGCTTTCAAATGCAATTTCGTCAGAATCGCCCTGGTGCTCCTGGTCTGTGCCACATGCATTACTCATCTCTTGTTAAAATTAAAAGAGACCACTGCAATTCTTCAAATTCTTGAATGAAGTTGGAGCAGTGATCGTGATTCGGAGATTGTCGAACTCCTCCTTTCTTCTGCTGAGATTGTCACCGAATGAAAGAGTAGCGGGACCAGAGGCAAATGATTAGGGAGCAGAAACATAAATTTCTCCTTTAGGAGGCAATGCAATTTAAAAAATATTTATCAACCCTAATGAAGAGATTTTCTGTTTTAGTGTCTTTGGTTGAGAGATAAATAATGGGCGAGAAATCCTCGTTCTTTCCGGCATACTCTCAAGGGATCGGAGGACCCGGTTTAACGTCTTACTAGAAAGACGGAGGCACCAACAGTGCAGCACTACCTCAGTAGCGCACTGGATTGTCAGCCTGGATTATGTGCTCAAGTCTCTGGAGTGGTGCTTGACTTTGCTGACGCTGAGCCACGGCTGACACCTGCACTCAGTTCATTTGGCTGGAGTGAAATGACGGAGATAAAGGGAAAAATTATAATGGAGTAAACCTTCAATTTGTCATCCACCAGAAAAGCGGGCATCGTAATCGGCCGCCTGTTATAGAAACAGTCCGATTTATGTTGCCATCGATTTCATAAGCATTGAAAATCAGGCCTGTCTATAATGGAATGTCGTGGTCAGTTGTTAATCTCTCTGGGTCTGTTTAAACCGGGAGTGCTCACAGTCCCGGATCATTCTGTGTCTGTTTAAAATGGCAGAGCTCAGAGGCCCGGGTCATTCCATTTTGTTAAAAGTAGAGCGATTTCAGCTTTCTTGACGGAGGTCATATAGTCATAGAGTCATAGATTTATACAGCACAGAAAGAGGCCCTTCGGCCCATCGTGTCTGCGCCGTCCATGAATCCCTGTCCAGTCTAATCCCATTTTCCAGCATTTTGTCCATAGCCAAGTGCTCATCCAAATGCTTCTTGAATGTTATGAGGGTTCCTGCCTCCACCACCCTTTCAGGCAGTGAGTTACAGATTCCAACCACCCTCTGGCTGAAAAAGTTCCTCCTCAAATCCCCTCTAAACCTCCTGCCCCTTACCTTGAATCTATGCCCCCTTGTTATTGACCCCCCTACTAAGGGGAAAAGATTCTCTTTATCTACCCTATCTATGCCCCTCATCATTTTGTACACCTCAATCAGGTCCCCCCTCAGCCTTCTTTGCTCCAAGGAAAACAACCCCAGCCTGTTTAGTCTTTCTTCATAGCTGAGGTGCTCCATCCCAGGTAACATCCTGGTGAATCTTCTCTGCACCCTCTCCAAAGCAATCACATCCTTCCTATAGTGAGGCAACCAGAACTGCACGCAGTAATCCAGCTGTGGCCTCACCAGCGTTTTGTACAGCTCCATCATAACCTCCCTGCTCTTATATTCTATGCCTCGGCTAATGAAGGCAAGTATCCCATATGCCTTTTTAACCACCTTATCTGCCTGTTCCGCTGCCTTCAGGGATCTATGTACATGTACACCAAGGTCCCTCTGACCCTCTGTACTTCCTAGGGTCCTACCACTCATTCTGTATTCCCTTGCCTTATTTGTCCGTCCAAAATGCATCACCTCGCACTTTTCAGGGTTAAATTCCATTTGCCACATTTCCGCCCATCTGACCAACCCGTTTATATCGTCCTGTAGCCTGAGGCTTTCCTCCTTGCAATTTAACACCCCACGAATTTTCGTGTCATCTGCGAACTTACTGATCATACCTTTTACATTCTCATCCAAATCATATTTATGTAGATCACAAACAGCAAGGGACCCAGCACCGATCCCTGAGGTATCCCACTGGACACAGGCTTCCAGTCACAAAAGCAACCTTTGACCATCAAACCGCTAGTACCTCCTCCCTCTCGATGCTAATTATTTCAAGTATGTCACAGTCCCGTTGCCCGATTTCTATGTCTACATCGTCTTCTCCATAGTGAACACAGATGCAAAAAATTCATTTAAAACCCCGCCTACATCATCTGGCTCTACACACAGATTGCCACTTTGGTCCCTAATGGGCCCTACCCTTTCCCTGGTTATCCTCTTGCCCTTAATATACTTATAAAACATCTTAGGATTTTCCTTTATTTTGCTCGCCAGTGTTATTTCATGGCCCCTCCTCGCCCTCCTAATTTCTTTTTTAAGTATGCCCCTGCACTTTTTATACGCCTCTAGGGCTTCCTCCGTCTTTAGTCTTTTGTAACTGCCAGAAGCCCCCCTTTTTTTCCTAATGCATTTTTGTATATCCCTTGACATCCAAGGTTCGTTTTGAATCTAGCTTCAATCCGACCATTTTTGACAGTCCCTCAACTGAAGCAGCGGAAGGCCTTTTGCTTACATTAAGCTGATTGTACATTTTCAACATTGGAGATCTGTGTGCACGGGCAGGATAAGCGGTGAAGTGGACTTTCTTTCAGGATATTTCTGCTTAGATGCAAAAAGCAGGAAATGGAATGGCTGAGAGCAGTGTATGGTGGAGACGAGGTGGCCGACAGGCTAAGGCGATGGACTGTTTACACATTGCTGATCTGTACGTGAGGATTCGGATCCCATCCTCGTCGTTACTTACGTTTGAAACTGGTATACTTTCCGAGCATTTAACTGAATCTTGCCTAAAATAAGCTTTCAAATGCAGTTTCGTCAGAATCCTCCTGGTCTGTGCCCCATGCATTACTCATATCTTGTTAAAATTAAAAGAGACCACTGCAATTCTTCAAATTTCTTGAATGAAGTTGGAGCAGTGATCGCGATTCGGTGATTGTCGAACTCCTCCTTTCTTCTGCTGAGATTGTCACCGAATGAAAGAGTAGAGGGTCCAGAGGCAAATGATTAGGGCGCAGAAACATAAATTTCTCCTTTAGGAGGCAATGTAATTTCAAAAATATTTATCAACCCTAATGAAGAGATTTTCTGTTTTAGTGCCTTTGGTTGAGAGATAAATAATGGGCGAGAAATCCTCGTTCTTTCCGTCATACTCTCAAGGGATTGGAGGACCCGGTTTAACGTCTTACTACAAAGACGGAGGCACCAACAGTGCAGCACTACCTCAGTACCGCACTGGAGTGTTAGCCTGGATTATGTGCTCAAGTCTGTGGAGTGGTGCTTGACTTTGCTGCCGCTGAGCCACGGCTGACACCTACACTCAGTTCATTTGGCTGGAGAGAAATGACGGAGATAAAGGGAAAAATTATAATGGAGTAAACCTTCAATTTGTCGTCCAACAGAAAAGCGGATATCATAATCGGCCGCCTGTTATAGAAACAGTCCGATTTATGTTGCCATCGATTTCATAAGCATTGAAAATCAGGCCTGTCTATAATGGAATGGGTCGTGGTCAGTTGTTAATCACTCTGGGTATATTTAAACCGGGAGTGCTCACAATCCCGGATCATTCTGTGTCTGTTTAAAATGGCAGAGCTCACAGCCCCGGATCATTCCATTTTTTTTGAAGTAGAGCGATTTCAGCTTTCATGACCGAGGTGTTGAGTTTAACTAAATGCGGCGGGGCTCGTCCGGGATTTGAACCCGAAACCTCTTGCATTTTAAGCCACAGAAATTTTCTAAGCGAGAATCATACCCCTAGACCAACGAGCCGCTGATGCTGTGCTGCAAGTTGCATTGCGATTCCCTGCGCTGGTGCAAACCCAGCTCGCAGAAGTCCTGTTCATTCAGTGAAAATGCTTATCTTCTCCTCAATCCGCTTCTTTTTGCGAACAGCTTCCTTGAATCTGCTCACAATTCTCCCCATAAAAAGAGACGCAGCGGTATCGGCGGCCGCGTGGCCTAATGGATAAGGCATCTGACTTCGGTTGCAAGTTTCTCAGTTATCAGAAGATTGCAGGTTCGAGTCCGGCCGCGGTCGTTTAATTAACTGGGCAACAATTTTTATGTTTTGAAGCTAGCTCCAATCCGACCATTTTTGACAGTCCCTCAACTGAAGCAACGGAAGGCCTTTTGCTTACATTAAGCTGATTGTACATTTTCAACATTGTAGATCTGTGTGCACGGGCAGGATAAGCGGGAAGTGGACTTTCCTTCAGGGTATTTCTGCTTAGATGCAAAGAGCAGGAAATGGAATGGCTGAGAGTAGTGTGTGGTTGAGACGAAGTGGCCGAGAGGTTAAGGCAATGGACCCTTAATCTATTGCCGATCCATACGCGAGGGTTCAGATCCCATGCTCGTCATTATTACGTTTGATACTGGTACACTTTCCGAGAATTTAACTGAATCTTGCCTAAAATAAGCTTTCAAATGCAATTTCGTCAGAATCGCCCTGGTGCTCCTGGCCTGTGCCCCATGCATTGATCATATCTGGTTAAAATTAAAAGAGACCACTGCAATTCTTCAACTTCTTGAATGAAGGTGGAGCAGTGATCGCGATTCGGAGATTGTCGAACTCCTCCTTTCTTCTGCTAAGATTGTCACCGAATGAAAGAGTAGCGGGACCAGAGGCAAATGATTAGGGAGCAGAAACATAAATTTCTCCTTTAGGAGGCAATGTAATTTCAAAAATATTTATCAACCTTAATGATGAGATTTTCTGTTTTCGTGTCTTTGGTTGAGATATAAATAATGGGCGAGATATCCTCGTTCTTTTCGGCATACTCTCATGGGATCGGAGGGCCCGGTTTAACGTCTTACTAGAAAGACGGAGGCACCAACAGTGCAGCACTTCCTCAGTACTGCACTGGGGTGTCAGCCTGGATTATGTGCTCAGGTCTCTGGAGTGGTGCTTGACTTTGCTGCCGCTGAGCCACGGCTGACACCTGCACTCAGTTCATTTGGCTGGAGAGAAATGACGGAGATAAAGGGAAACATTTTAATGGAGTAAACCTTCAATTTGTCGTCCAACAGAAAAGCGGATATCATAATCGGCCGCCTGTTATAGAAACAGTCCGATTTATGTTGCCATCGATTTCATAAGCATTGAAAATCAGGCCAGTCTATAATGGAATGGGTCGTGGTCAGTTGTTAATCACTCTGGGTCTATTTAAAACGGGAGTGCTCACAATCTCGGATCATTCTGTGTCTGTTTAAAATGGCAGAGCTCACAGCCCCTGTGGTGTATGTGCCTTTAAGAGCAATTATGGTGTTTGTGCCTTTAAGAGCCCCAGGTGTGCGTAATGCCGGTAATTGCCACTTGGGCTATATAAGCCTGTGTATTGTGTATATCCTTTAGAAACACCCCCCCAGACTTGCTTAGTAAATACCTATGAACCAACTCCTGTCTTCAGTGTCTTTATCTACACACGGACACTGCAGTGGTGACGAAGTGGAAACGGACTTACCTGCAATTCGGCAGCACCTCAAGGACATCGATTCCTCCAGCGTCCAGAAGACTCAAGGAAGTAAGAGAAACTGTGGTTTCACCAGCTGGCCAAGCTGGTGGCAGGTACTGCGCTAATCCTTCCTGGGCGTCAGGCTGGAGTTCCAGCGGCGGGCTCTACAGCTGAGACAGGCAGCGAAATCGGAGGCAAGCAATAATGGACTGGGAGGGTGCACTCGTGAGACGGCCGGCGCGGCAAGCAGGTCAGCGTTTAGACCTCCATCGGGAACGAGTCTCCAACAGTGAATAAACGGAAACCACAGTAAAACAGCGTTGTTATCGGTAGCAGCGGCGGGAAAACGCGGGAAGCGCCATATCGTTGCTACAGAGAGAAAAAAAAAAGCGCGGGAAGCGCCATATCTTTTCTGAAATGCCTAAATCTGGTAATATTGAGGCTTTTGATGGCGAAATAGAAGATTGGACCACATAACTGGAAAGAGTAGAGGTTTATTGCACTGCAAATGGAATAACAGATGAAAAAAAAGCTTCAGTGCTTCTGAACTTAATGGGCGCGAAGACATACAGGCTGTTACGAAATTTAATCACTCCAGCCAAACCAAAGGACAAGACTTTTAAAGAAATTGTTGATACCCTGCAGGAGCATTTAAACCCAACACCGCTGCTGATAGCGGAACGATTCAAGTTCTTCAAGAGAAATCAACACAAGAATGAAAGTAACGCTGATTACCTAACCGAATTAAGAAAGCTATCAAAGTACTGCCAATTCGGAGCAGGACTATCGGATTATCTTCGAGACAAATTCGTTTGCGGTCTCTTAAGTGAAGGAACACAAAAAAGACTGCTTTCTGAAAAAGATTTAACATTGGACAAAGCTTTCAGTATGGCTGTATCATACGAAGCAGCAGCAAAAGGAGCTGCAGAGATACAACAAGAGACACAGGACTTCGGCACCCATAAAATGACACAGGAGTTCGGAAGATGTTATCGCTGCGGCAGATCCACCCATAACCAAAGGGACTGCTGGTTCAAGGGCAAAGCATGCAGGCAATGTGGTAAGATTGGACACATTGCACGGGTATGCCAATCTGGACAATAAAGATCCACTGACAGAAAACAAAAAATCAATAAAGAAAAGTACAGGAAGGTACAAATGATGACGGACAATAGCTCCGAAGACCAGAATAGCAATAGCGACTCCGGAAACAAGAGACTAAGCTGTCTCAAATTACATAATGTACTTGCCAAAGAGGATTACCAAACCATTTGGGTTACCCTCACAATAGCAGGGTCCCCAGTTAAAATGGAGCTAGATACAGGATCAGCTCTAACCGTAATAAATCGATGAGATTACGAGAGGCTATTTTTGCATATACCTCTAAAAGACACATCCATTATCTTAAAGACATATATGGGGCAGAAAGTCTACCCCAAAGGAAAAATTAGGGTGCCTGTGGTATACAACGGCAAAGAAATACAAAAGTTGTATTTATACATTCTACAAGATGGTGGTCCACCGTTGTTGGGACGTGAATGGATAAGGAAGATACGTTTAGACTGGCACTCCATTCAGGCACTGACGGTGACCAGTAAGGAAAAAAACAATGATGACATCATACCTGAACGATTAAAAGACATCTTGGCCAACGCCAAAGAAGTGTTTCAAGAGAAACTAGGAACCTTGAAAGGCATCACCGCCTCAATAAAAGTGGAAGATACAGCAATTCCAAAATTTTATAAGGCAAGACCGGTGCCATACGCAATACGTCCGGCAGTCGAGGCAGAGCTGAAGAATTTGGAAAAGGCAGGTGTATTATCCAAAATAGATTGGAGCGAATGGGCAACACCCATCGTTCCAGTCATGAGAAAAACATTGAAAAATAACTCTGAGGAACAGAAAAAAATTCGCATCTGTGGGGACTTTAAGGTGACTGTAAACCCGGTCCTTCACACCGTACAGTATCCTCTTCCGAGGATAGAAGATATTTTCGCCTCACTATCCAGAGGGAAACGTTTCACAAAAATTGACTTGGCACAGGCATATCTACAGATGGAGGTTGAGGAGACCTCTAAAAAATATCTCACAATAAACACACACAAAGGCCTGTACCAGTACAATCGACTGGTTTTTGGAATAGCATCAGCTCCAGCTATCTGGCAAAGAGCTATGGAGCAAGTCCTGCAAGGGATTCCGGGGACTCAATGCTACCTAGACGACATCCTTATAACAGGAGAAAACGACAACGAGCACCTTGCCAATTTGGAGCAGGTGCTCACTAGGCTGAAAGAACGGGGCCTACGAGCAAATCGCCCCAAGTGCGAATTTTTCCAAAATCAGATATCATATTGTGGCCACATAATTAATAAGGAAGGGTTGCATAAGTCACCTGAAAAAATTGAAGCAGTTATAAAAGCCCCAGCACCTGAAAATGTTTCACAATTAAGGTCATTCCTGGGATTAATAAATTACTATCATAAATTTTTACCGAACTTATCAACTATTCTATACCCTCTTAATGATCTTCTACAGACAGGAGTGATTTGGAAATGGAACGAAGACTGTAAACGTGCCTTCCATAAATGTAAAGACTTAATCACATCCGAGAAAATTTTGGCTCATTACAACACATCACTATCAATCAGACTGGCGTGCGATGCATCCCCTTACGGCACAGGAGCGGTATTGTCCCATAGATTCCCTGATGGCTCGGAACGGCCGATAGCTTTTGCGTCACGCTCATTGAACTCAGCTGAGCGTAACTATGCCCAGATAGACAGGGAAGCACTCAGCCTGGTATGGGGAGTGAAGAAATTCAACCATTACCTACACGGACAAAAATTTACCTTGCTGACTGACCATCAACCCCTCATCTCCATATTCAAACCTAAAAAAGGTGTCCCCATTATGACGGCACAAAGACTACAGAGGTGGTCCCTTTTCTAGGGGCACACCAATACAACATTGAATACAAAGGGTCAAAACAGCATAGGAATGCTGACGGTTTATCACGCCTACCGTTGCCAACGATAGAAGAGGCACCTACAGTAGACCCAGTAGAGATATTCCACTCTACCATCGTGGAATGTCTACCGGTGACAAATTCTGCCATTGAAAGGGAGACAAGAAATGACCCTACTCTCTCATGGGTCTACGATTTATCAGTGAAGGGATGGCCAGCACATGGCGAACCACTGTTGCCAGCATTCTCGCAAAGAAGAGAACAGCTGTCAGTGTGCCGAGGAACCTTGATGTGTGGATCCAGAGTGGTGATTCCACCCAAACTCCAGGATAAAGCGCTAAACGAGCTTCACGAGGGGCATCTGGGTGGAGTGAAAATGAAGAACCTAGCTAGGGCGTTTGTATGGTGGCCAGGTATCGATGGAGACATCGAAGACATGACCAAGAGCTGCCTAGGATGCCAGAAGGTCCAAAATGCTCTGCCACAGGCCCCTCTACATCCATGGGAGTGGCCCTCATCTCCCTGGCAAAGGGTGCACATCGACTTTGCTGGTCCATTTATGGACTCAATGTTCTTAATCGCAGTTGATGCACACTCCAAGTGGCCGGAGGTAATAAAGATGTCCTCCACCACCACGGAAAAAACCATCACAGTATTAAGGACCATATTTGCCAGGAATGGGCTGACGGAGCAGATTTGTTCTGATAATGGACCGCAATTTGTGTCCGAAGAATTCAGAAAGTCTTAAAGAACAATGGGGTAAAGCACTACACGTCCGCCCCATACCATCCCGCCACCAATGGATTGGCTGAAAGGTTTGTCCAGACCTTCAACAAGGCCATCAAGGCCATGGGTAATGAAGACATAAAACTTCAGCACAAGGTGGATAACTTCTTATTTGCATATAGGAATGCAACGCATATGGTTACTAACCAAACTCCCGCCATGATGTTCTACAATAGAAACCTAAGATGCCGGCTGGATTTGGCCAAGCCCAACATCCGAAGGGACGTGGAGAACCGGCAGTTTCAGGGCATGAATGAAAGGCCAACTAGGGCCTTCCAGATAGGCTAACCGGTTTTGGCCCGGGACTACCGTACCGAGAAATGGCAGCCTGGAACTATCTGCACACGATTAGGACCAGTGATGTATACCGTGGACATCGGAGGCAGCATAATAAGGCGCCATGCTGACCAAATCATCAACTCACCCGAAAAGGGACAACCTACACCACCACTCTATACATCTAACGATGAAGTAGAGATACCCATATCTACCTCCGATCAGGTGATACTGGAGCCCGATGAACCCGACACTGGCCTTCAAGCCGAATCAGCCTTGCCAGAAGAACCTACGACACCACCAGAAACTACTACACCCCCGAGGCATTATCCGGACCGAGTCAGGAAGCCTCCTGAGAGACTAACTTATAATTAATTAATACAGCAATGTATATTATTTTGCATATAACATGTAATTAATAATTACTTAAAATATGATGTACTAGTTAGCTAGAAGGGGAGGAATTGTGGTGTATGTGCCTTTAAGAGCAATTATGGTGTATGTGCCTCGAAGAGCCCCAGGTGTGCATAATGCCCCTGCATTGCTCATATCTAGTTAAAATTGAAACATTCCACTAGAATTCCTCAACTACCTTGAACGAAGGTGGAGCAGAGACCGCGAATCGGAGAATGAGAACCCTCCCTTCCTTCTTCTGAGATTGGCACCGAATGAAAGACTAGCGGCAACAGAGGCAAATGATTAGGGAGCAGAAACATAAATATCTCCTTTGGGGGCAATTTAATTTCAAAAATATTTATCAAACTTAATGACGAGATTTTCTGTTTTACTCTCTTTGGTTGAGATATAAATAATGCGAGAGAAATCCTCGTTCTTTTCAGCATTCTCTCATGGGATCTGAAGCCCCAGTTTAACGTCTTCCTAGAAAGACGACACTGCAGCACTACCTCAGTACTGCACTGGAGTGTCAGCCTGGATTATGTGCTCAAGTCTCTGGAGTGAGGCTTGAGTATGCTACCGCTGAGCCACGGCTGACACCTAAACTCAGTTCATTTGGCTTGAGTAAAATGACGGAGATAAAGGGAAAAATGAGAATGGAGTAAACTTTCAACTTGGCGTCCAAGAGTAAACCTGACATTGTTATAGAAACAGCGAGATTAATGTTGACATCGATTTCATAAGCATTGCAAATCAGGCCTGTCAAAAATGAGCGGGGTCGTTAACAGTTGCGAATCATTCTGGGTCTGTTTAAACTGGGAGTGCTCACAGTCCCGGATCATTCTGTGTCTGTTTGAAATGGCAGAGCTCACAATCTCGGATCACGCCTTTTTTTTTAGAAGTAGAGCGATTTCAGCTTTGATGACCGAGTTGTTGAGTTTAACTAAATGCACCAGGGCTCGTCCGGGATTTGAACCCAGAACCTCTCGCATTTCAAATCGTCAAATGCCCAAAGCGAGAATCATACACCTAGACCAACGAGCCACCGATGGGTATTTCTACTTAGATGCAAAAAGCAGGAAATGGAATGTCTGAGAACAATGCGTCGGCGAGACGAGGTGGCCGAGAGGTTAAGGCGATGGACTGCTAATCCGTTGCGTGCTACACGTGTGGGTTTGAATCCCATCATCGTCATTACTGTGTTACATGTTTGTTGCTGATGCACTTTGCTGATGCACTTTGCTGATGCAGTGCATCTTGCAGATGGTACACACTGCAGCCACAGTGCACCGGTGGTGGAGGGATTGAATGTGGAAGGTGGTGGATGGAGTGCCAATCAAGCGGGCTGCTTTATCCTGCATGGTGTCGAGCTTCTTGAGTGTTGTCGGAGCTGCACTCATCCAGGCAACTGGAGAGTATTCCATCACAGTCCTGACTTGTGCCTTGTAGATGGTGGAAAGGCTTTGGGGAGTCAGGAGGTGAGACACTCGCCACAGAATTCCCAGCCTCTGGCCTGCTCTTGTAGCCACAGTATTTATATGGCTGGTCCAGTTCAGTTTCTGATCAATGGTAACCCCCAGGCTGTTCATAGTAGGGGATTCAGCGATGGTAATGCCATTGAATGTCAAGGGGAGATGGTTAGAGTCACACTTGTTGGAGATGGTCATTGCCTGGCACTTGTGTGGTGCGAATGTTACTTGCCACTTATCAGCCCAAGTCTGAATGTTGTCCAGGTCTTGCTGCATATGGACACGGACTGCGTCAGTATCTGACGAGTCTCGAATGGTGCTGAACAGTGTGCAATCATCAGCGAACATCCCCACTTCTGACCTTATGATGGAGGGAAGGTCATTGATGAAGCAGCTGAAGATGGTTAGGCCTAGGACACTGCCCCGAGGAGCTCCTGCAGTGATGTCATGTGATTGAGATGAATGACCTCCAACAACCACAGCCAACTTCCTTTGTGCTAGGTATGATTCCAACCAATGGGGAGTTTTCCCCTTGATTCCCATTGACTGCAGTTTTGCTAGGGCTCCTTGATGCCACTCTCGATCAAATGCTGCCTTGATGTCAAGGACAGTCACTCTCACCTCACCTCTTGAGTTTAGCTCTTTTGTCCATGTTTGGACCAAGGCTGTAATGAGGTCAGGAGCCGAGTGGCCCTGGTGGAACCCAAACTGGGCGTCAGTCAGCAGGGTATTGCTGAGTAAGTGTCGCTTGATAGCACTGTCGACGACACCTTCCATCACTTTGCTGATGATTGAGAGTAGACTGATGGGACGGGAATTGGCCGGGTCAGATTTGTCCTGCTTTTTGTAGACAGGACATACTTGGGCAATTTTCCACATTGCCGGGTAGATACCAGTGTTGTAGCTGTACTGGAACAGCTTGGCTAGGGGTGCAGCTAATTCTGGAGCACAAGTCTTCCGTACTATTGCCGGAATGTTGTCAGGGCCCATAGCCTTTGCAGTATCCAGTATCTTCAGCCGTTTCTTGACATCACGTGGAGTGAATTGAATGGGCTGAAGACTGGCATCTGTGATGCTGAGGCCCTCAGGAGGAGGCCGAGATGGATCATCCACTCGGCACTTCTGGCTGAAGTTAGTTGCAAATGCTACAGCCTTGACTTTTGCACTCACGTGCTGGGCTCCACCATCATTGAGGATGGGGATATTTTTGCAGCCTCCTCCTCCTGTTAACTGTTTGATGCTGATGCACTTTCCAAGCATTTCACTGAATCTTACTTAAAATGCAATTTCGTGAAAGCTGCACTGGTGTTGCTGGTCTGTGCCCCTGCATTGCTCATGTCTTGTTAAGATTAAAACATTCCACTGGAATTCCTCAACCACCTTGAATGAAGGTGGAGCAGAGATCGCAAATCGGAGATTGAGAACCCTCTCTTCCTTCTTCTGAGATTGGCATCGAATGAAAGACTAGCGGCAACAGAGGCAAATGATTAGGGAGCAGAAAAATAAATTTCTCCTTTGGGGGCAATTCAATTTCAAAAATATTTATCAAACTTAATGACGAGATTTTCTGTTTTACTGTCTTTGGTTGAGAGATAAATAATGCGCGAGAAATCCTCGTTCTTTTCAGCATTCTCTCATGGGATCTGAAGCCCCAGTTTAATGTCTTAATAGAAAGACGGCAATGCTGACAGTGCAGCACTCCCTCGGTACTGCACTGGAGTGTCAGCCTGGATTATGTGCTCAAGTTCTGGAGTGGGGCTTGAGTTTGCTGCCGCTGAGCCACGGCTGTCAACTAAACTCAGTTAATTTGGCTGCAGTAAAATGACGGAGATAAAGGGAAAAATGATAATGGAGTAAACTTTCAACTTGGCATCCAAGAATAAACCGGGTATCGTTATAGAAACAGCGCGATTTATGGTGCCATCAATTTCATAAGCATTGCAAATCAGGCCTGTCTATAATGGGCGGGGTCGCGGTCAGTTGCGAATCATTCTGGGTATGTTTAAACCGGGAGTGCTCACAGTCCCGGATCATGCCGTTTTTTTTAGAAGTAGAGCGATTTCAGCTTTGATGACCGAGTTTTTGAGTTTAACAAAATGTGTCAGGGCTCGTCCAGAATTTGAACCCTGGATCTCTCGCATTTGTAAATCGTCAAATGCCCAAAGCGACAATCACACCCCTAGACCAACGAGCCGCCGATGTCATCCTCTCATTTGCATTGAGTTTCACTGCGCTGGTACGAATCCAGTTCGCAGAGGACCTGTTTATTCAGTTGAAATATTATTATCTTTTCCTCAATCCACTTCTTTTTTCGAGCAGTTGCCTTGAGCCTGCTCACAATTCACCCCATATAAAGAGATTCAGCAACATCAGCGGCCGCATAGACTAATCGATAATGCTTTCTGACTTCGGTTGCGAATTCTTCAGTTATCTGAAAAGTGCAGGTTCGCGTCCTGCCACGGTTGTTTAATTATCTGGGCGACACTTTTTCTGTTCTGAATCTGGCTTCAAACTGACCATTATTGACAGTCCATCACCTGAAGCAACGGAAGGCCTTTTGCTTACATTAAGCTAATTGTACATTTTCAGCATTGCAGATCTGTGTGCACGGGCAGGATAAGCGGTGAAATTGACTTTCTTTCAGGGTATCCTACTTAGATGCAAAAAGCAGGAAATGGAATGTCTGAGAGCAGTGCATCGGTGAGACGAGGTGGCCGAGAGGCTAAGTCGACGGACTGCTAATCCATTGTGTGCTGCACGCGTGGGTGGGGATGCCATCCTTCTCGTTACTGTGCTAAATGTTTAAAAAAAAAAAAATTAAATCATTGATGGGATGTGGACGTCGGTGGCTGGCTAGGCCTGCATTTAGAGGCCATCCCTAATTGCCCTTGAGGAGATGGTGGTGACCGTCTTCTTGAACCGCTGCAGTTCATGTGGTGTAGGTACACCCACAATGCTGTTAGGAAGGGAGTTTCAGGATTTTGGCCCAGTGACAGTGAAGGAACGGCAATACAGTTCCAAGTCAGTATGGTGTGTGGCTTGGAGGGGAACTTGTAGGTGGTGATGTTCCCATGCGTCTGCTGCCCTTGTCCTTCTAAGTGGTAGAGGTCGCGGGTTTGGAAGGAGCTGTTGAAGGAGCTTTGGCGAGTTGCTGCAGTGCACCTTGTAGATGGTACACACTGCAGCCACAGTGCGCCGGTGGTGGAGGGAGTGAATGTTGAAGGTGGTGGATGGAGTGCCAATCAAGCAGGCTGCTTTATCCTGAATGGTGTTCAGCTTCTTGAGTGTTGTTGGAGCTGCACTCATCCAGGCAAGTGGAGAGTATTCCATCACACTCCTGACTTGTGCCTTGTAGATGGTGGAAAGGCTTTGCGGAGTCAGGAGGTGACACGCTCGCCGCAGAATTCCCAGCCTCTGGCCTGCTCTTGTAGCCACAGTATTTATATGGCTGGTCCAATTCAGTTTCTGATCAATGGTAACCCCCAGGATGTTGATAGTGGGGGATGAAGCGATGGTAATGCCATTGAATGTCAAGGGGAGATGGTTAGAGTCTCGCTTGTTGGAGATGGTCATTGTCTGGCACTTGTGTGATGCGAATGTTACTTGCCACTTGTCAGCCCAAGTCTGAATGTTGTCCAGGTCTTGCTGCATATGGACACAGACTGCATCAGCATCTGACGAGTCTCGAATGGTGCTGAACAGTGTGCAATCATCCCCCCTTCTGACCTTATGATGGAGGGAAGGTCATTGATGAAACCGCTGAAGATATTTTGGCCTAGGACACTGCCCTGAGGAACTCCTGCAGTGATGTCATGTGATTGAGATGAATGACCTCCAACAACCACAGTCAACTTCCTTTGTGCTAGGTATGATCCCAACCAATGGAGAGTTTTCCCCTTGATTCCCATTGACTTCAGTGTTGTAGGTTTCTCTAGTTGTGTTTATCTTTCATTCTTCATCTATGAGCTGTTTCTAAATCCGTGAGTTTGTGCTGCTTTGTGGGTGAGCGGCAGACATGTAGATATGTGCTGTTCGCTCTCCCAGATTGAGAATGTGGAAAATGTGGAGCAGTCTTCTGTAAACAAGCGGATTTACATATTTACCTCACAGTTTTCACACATCTGGAACTGAATTCCTGCTTTTAATTATAAAATCGCGGAATTTTTGACAGTTATTGTTTTAAATCTTCTGCAACGTCGCCAAACTGAGGGAATTGGGGATTTTAGATTAAAGAGCGGGGGCTCATCCGGGATTTGGGTCCTCGCCTCTCGCTTTTAAATCAATGGATTTTTCTGTGCGAGAATCATACCGCTAGACGCTATCTTTCAATGTCTCACGTCTCTGTGTCTTGTCTCTCTGTGTTTTCCACTGATGGACGTCTCAGGCTTCCTTCAACTGCCAAGTCTGATCTAACCTGCCGCACCAGCAGGAAAGGGTAAAGAAAGAAACAATGACTGAGACGGCAGGGAACGTCTTTACAAAGTGAAATTCGAATTTTCAGACCGAACCCGGTGAAGTCAGGATGATATTGTTGACTTGAAATATTTCGGGTACCACTTGATATTGCGGTACATTTTATAGGAACTCGAGATTGGAAGGACAGAAGCAGTCTGAAAGAAATCTTACACCTTCGTTTACCGGCGGCTTGTTTGTCTCGGAGTTTGAATCTCGCTCGAGGGATTTCATTGGTTGCTATGGGAGAGGTTCCCAGATTCAAACGCTGTCTTTGTACAGTTGCAGAATGTGCGCAGATTGAAGCTGACATGATAATTGTTTACAACTCAACTGACCTCATTGGCGATTCTCAGTCCTTGAAAGACATCAATGTGGTTTTGCTTTAAAAGTTCATCACCAAAACCTGACTGAACAGCGACTTCTGGTGGGACTCAAAGCCACAACATTTGAATGATCTTTCCAGCCATTGCACTAGAAAGGCCAATGCGCTACCCATTGCGCCACAGAGCCGATTACGGCAAATGACGCTGAATCGATGAGATTGAGCTTCTTTGTGGGTGACCGGGAGACTTGACGATATGTTCAGATGATTTCCCTGTAAATAATTGCCAGCTCCGTCTTTTCCCAAAGTTTGTACAAACGTATTAATGAGAGGATCAGATACATCGCTTGGGGAAAATCGTCCACTAAACAATGAATGTTAACAGTATTTATTGTGAGCGGTTTAGATTTATTCTGGTATAAAAGTCGCCGCGATCTGGGCCTGATTCGAGCAGGCGGTCTTATGATCTGGAGTCAGACGGGTTCCCGAAATCCTATTGCATCTCAAATACCCTCATATACAGGCTCTTCCATTATAGGGTGGTACTTTGAGATGCCACACCAACAATTCTAGCTGTGTGACACATGAAGGCTTTCAAACCCCCGCCAGGTCCCGCGGGGTGTGAGACAGCCTTGCGAAGCAGCATTCCCTATCAGTGCCCATATCTCGCTTGCTTCTGCCGACTGCTGCCAGTTAACTGCAACAAATACATTTGCAGGTACAGGGCACAAAGAATCATCAGGGAAAGAGGCATGAACTCAAAATCCAAATTAGAGCGACAGGATCAGAGGGTCAGTTAATGTCCTGGGGTGAGCACCTCCGTCAGAGCGGCAAACAAATAGGTTTAAGAGAGAGAGAATCTATTTCCTCTGTTGGGAGGGTCCAGCACAATGGGGCACAACCGTAAAATCAGAGCTAACCCGTTCAGGGATGATGTAAGGAAGCGTTTCTTCACACAGACGGTAGTAGGAATCTTGAACTCTCTTCCCGAAACAGTTGTTCAGGCTGGGGATCAATTGACAATATCAAAATGAGATCGATAGGTTTGTGTTCGGCGAGGATGTGAAAGTTTATGGAATCATCGAAGGTAGCTGGAGTTCAGATGCAGATCTGCCATGATCTAATTGAATAGCGAGCAGGCTCGAGGGCCTGAATGGCCTCCTGCTGTTTCTATGTTCCTATGACAGTAACAGGACAGAAACGTCAACAGCTGCAAACATACATCGCATTTTATTCATATTTAACAGCAAAAATATCCAGGCCGTGCGCAACTATGCTGTGGTCAGAAGAATTACGTGAAGCCGACGTGTGGCGCTGTGATGGTATCATGGTTAGTGCCCTGCATTGTGGCCGCAGTAACCTCGGTTCAAACTTAAATCACGTCACAGCTCGCTTTGCATCTTCTGTCCTCTGCGGCACCTGCTAATGGAACAGACTGAAAAATCAATCTTTACGACATTAAAAATGATGCTTTGTTGGCGGTGAAAAGCTATTTACTCCTTTTAAACCCGCGCTCTCACATGCCTGAGCTTGATGCTCCATAATTCAAACCCGCCTCTTCTCCCAGCTTTTTCTTCTTCAACAATCAGTAGCCATTCTTTACTTGCCTCCTTACATTTCATTGTCACTTGCCTGCGGTATTACCTTAATCTAACATTCACTTTCATGCGCTTACGTGGTTACGTTCTCTCTGCTACCACCGCGGTTCATGGCGGCACATGTCCTATTCGCAGCAATGTACAACCAGTCGATACATTTAGATCTGTGTGACCACTTGACAGATAAGCGCTGCGAAAGCAGGACTGGACTTTAGAAGGACAGCGGCGGGATTGTTCACGAAATTTCCTTGGAGAATCTTGTGATATCTTGTTAACTGTAGAAGTGGGTTCTGTTTTGATGCTGGCTGGCGCTTTTCCCAAAACATTTGCAGTGCGTGAGCGACAGGTAGTCCTACCTAGCTGCCAATGAGAGTTTAAATGTGAGCTATTGGCCCGCTGTTATGTTGCAGTTAGATCGGAAGTGTTCCGTCTTAATCTTAACAAGTCTTTTGAAGTGTGTGATTGAAATAAATCTATATATATAAACCGGTACGTCTCTCTGTCTGTCTCTCTGTCTGTCTCTCTGTCTTTCTGTCTGTCCGGCTATACAATCAAAAGTTATAGAGCGTACCTACACGTATGTTATATCGAAAGAAACCTTATCGTTAGGGGACTCTCGTAGGCATATTTACTTTTTTGTCAGACAAAAATTGTTTGGACAGTATACAAAAAACCTTCACAAATCCTCAAAAATCCACTCATTAGCTGTTGACCAATCCTACCTCTCATTAGCGTTAAGTGATGTGCTGCTTGACCAATTCTGCAGTTCACTCACCTGATGGTTGACCAATCATTGCAGCACGGGCGGGTCCTAATCCTCCAGTCTCCCTAAATTTCGCCGCCATTTTTTCCATCCCCACAGGGACAGCAGCAGCAAAAGAAACCCCCACATTGCGGCTCCCGATCCCGCTCCCGCCCCGCCGGAGCGGCAGGTAAGTTGGGCTCACTCGGGCCGTGCCTCGCAACCGCTGGGCCTGACACATGGAGTGGTCCGGGGAGCGGCAGCGGCCGGCCGTCCTCGGTCCTGAAGCGCTAGGCCCCTCATGGCTGCTATCACAATGGCACCGGGCCTCAGGTGCTAGGCAGGGAGAGGGGAGGGAGGGGGAGGGGAGGGAGGGGGAGGACAGCACAGGGGGAGAGGGAGAGAGAGGGGGACAGACGGGGGCAGGGAGACCGTGCAGCCCAAAATTGCCCTGGCAACGCCGGGCACCCCCAGCTAGTAGAGGATAAATGGAAGGAGCACTAGTGGGTGAATGCAGCGATTACAGGAGGTTGGCCATAATTGAAATGTTTTTGAATGCCCGTGGCACGGGACCCTGTGTTCTTTATGAAGAGTGGGAGCAGGGATAAAGATTAACAGAAATAAAATGTACTGACTTGTTGCGAATCAGAAAACTGCACTGGTCTGTGATCAGTAAAAGTTTGAAATTAAATTCATTTCCAAAGGATAAAGTTAACCCTTTCTTCCAGCTCCCTCATAATTTGCTGTTTCCGTTAATCTTTCAAGCGGTGTAAGAACATACGAAGATAAGAAATAGGAACAGGAGTAGGCCATTCGGCCCTGCGTGCCTGCCCTGCCATTCATTGAGATCATGGCTGATTTCTGCCTCAACTCCATTCACCGGCCCTATTGGCATATCCCTTGATGCCCTTACTAGTAAGAAAACGATCGACTTCTGTTTTGAATACATCCAATGAAATTGCCTCCACAGCCAACTGGGCTAGAGAATTCCAAATATTCACCACCCTCTGTGTGAAGAAATGTCTTCTCTTCTCAATCCTAAATGGCCTACCCTTTATCCTGAGACTGTAGCCCCTGGTTCTAGACTCCCCAGCCTTGGAAAACATTCTCCCAGCATCCACCCTATTATAATATTGCACGCTTCAATGAGGTCCCCTCTCATTGTTCTGAATTCAAGAGAATATAGGCCTAGTTTACTCAATCTCTTCTCAAAGGGTGGTCCCGCCATCTGAGGAATCAATCTCGTGAATCTTCGATGCAGCCCCTCTATGGCAAGTATATCCTTCCATAGGAAAAGAGATCAAAATTGTACACAGTACTCCAGGTGTGGCCTCACCAATGCCCTATATATTTGGAGTAAGACTTCTTCACTCCTGTAACCAAATCATCTTGTAATGAAGGCCCGCATACCAATTGCCTTCCTAATGACTTGCTGCACCTGAACATTCCCTTTCAGTGACTGATATACAAGGACACCCAGGTCCCTTTGATCATCTGCATTCCCCAATTGTTCACCATTTAGGAAGTACTCTGCCTTTCTGTTTTTCCTAACAAAGTGGATACCCTCACATTTATCCACATTATCTTCCATCTGCCATGTTCTAGCCCACTCACTGAGCCTGTCGAGATCCCCTTGAAGCCTCCTCCATTCCTTTTCACAAAGGACCCTGCCACCTCGCTTTGTATCATCAGTAAATTTGGAAATGTTACATTTAGTCCCCTCATCCAAATCATTGATATAGATTGTGAGTAGGTGGGGCCCAAGCACCGATCCTTGCGGTACCCCACTAGTCAATGCCTGCCATCTGAAAAATACCCGTTTATCCCTCCTCTTTGTTTTATGTCTGTTAACCTGTGTAAAGCCCGTGTAGATTGGAGTTCGCTCTCAGCTATTCCCAGCGACGTGAAAATGAAACACGAGGAGACGAGGATTGCCCGAACAGCAAAACTGGGTACTTACTCTATTTCGATTGCTGAGGGTGCTGTTCTGGTCCTCTAATATTTCCTTCACCACTAAAACGCCTGTTTTAACTCACAGGCATTAATGGGCGGTTTTATTAAATGCTGGATAGTTTCCATCAAATAGATTTGAATAAATCTGCAAAAAGACGAGGTCAGGACTAGAACTGATAAGATGTCGATCACAGAGTTAAAATCAAAGTCAGCCTCATTGTCCAATGAGGCAGGAAACCGCGAACAAAGAGGAAGGGAATGAAGCAAGGAGGGAAGGAAGGGAGGAAGGCGCTCTCGATTCCAGCTTCTTTCCATTAGAGCTGGGTGAAATATTAGGTGGAGAAATTGGGAGAATTTTACCAATCAGGGAGAGAAAATATCGTCTAACTTGGGGACTGTAACATTTTCAGTCTACGTATCTTCCAACTCGATTAACAGTCCTGAGACATTAACCTCTCACCAACCTCGAACTAACATTATTATCCAAAAGGACTCATCCAAAAATCCCTTTTATTTCAGTATTTCTGTTTCCAGATTGACAATGTGGAAAATATGGAGAAGGCTTCTGGAAACAAATGGATTTACATATTTACCACACAGTTTCGGCACTTCTGGGACTGAATTCCTGCTTTAATAATAAAATTGCCGTTTTCTTGCAATGTACTGAACACATGCTGATTTTCTGGCAGTTTTTATTTGAAGACTTGTTGAATGTCTCCTGGCCGAGGAAAGTGCTTCTATTAAAATATTGGGGCATGTCCAGGATTTGAACCCGGCACCTCTTGCATTTTAATTTATGTGAAGTCCCAAAATGTGAAGTCCCAAAACGTGAAACACACCGCTAGTAGAAAGAGCCGCTAACCCTGCACAGACTGTTTAATCTCAGCAATGAAAATTTCATAAACATAAAGCAGATATTGTAGATCAGATACAGCATTAAGGGAAATTAGAGAAGCGTGCAATAAGGGCACAGTAGACATCATGGGCGACATTTTTCTACATATAGATTGGGCTAAGGAAATTTGTAACAATACTGTGGAGGACGAATTCCTGGAGTGTTTACGGGATGGCTTCCTGGACCAATATGTCGAGGAACCAACCAGAGATCAGGCCATCTTAGACTGGGTATTAAGTAACGAGAAAGGATTAATTAGCAATCTTGTTGTACGAGGCCCCTTGGGTCAGAGCGATCATTATATGATAGAATTCTTCATTAAGATGGAGAATGAAGTAGTTGACTCAGAGACTAAGATCCTGAATTTAAATAAAGGAAACTACGATGGTCTGAGGCACGAATTGGGTAAGATTGATTGGGGCATGTCAGTCAAAGTGGATATGCAATGGCAAACATTCAAAGACTGCATGGAAGAACTACTGTATTTGTTCATCCCAGTTTGGCATATAAATAAAACAAAAAAGATTACTCAACGGTGGCTACCAAGGGAAATTAGGGATAGCATAAGATCCAAGGAGAGGACATATAAATTGGCCAGAAAAAGCAGTAAACCTGAGGATTGGGAACAGTTTAGGATCCAACAAAGGAGGACAAAGGGATGAATTAAGAAGGGGAAAATAGAATATGAGAGTAAGCTTGCGCGGAACATAAAAGCTGACTGTAAAAGCTTTTATAGATATGTGAAGAGGAAAAGATTGGTGAAGTCAAGCGTAGGTCCCTTGCAGTCAAAATCAGGGGAATTTACAATGGGGAACAAAGAAATGGCAGACCAATTAAATACATATTTTGGTTCTGTCTTCACAAAGGAGGACACAATAACATCCCAGTGATGTCGGGGAACATAGGGTCTGACAAAAGGGAGGAACTGAAAGAAAGCAATATTTGTAGGGACATTGTGTTCGGGAAATTGATGGGATTGAAGGCCGGCAAATTCCCAGGGCCTGATAATCTACATCCTAGGGTACTTAAGGAAGTGGCGCTAGAAATAATGAATGCATTGCTGATCATCTTCCAACATTCGATGGAATCTGGAACAGTACCCATGGATTGGAGGGATGCTAATGTTAACCCACAATACAAAAAAGGTGGTAGAGAGAAAACGGGGAATTATAGACCGGTAAGCCTGACATCGGTAATGGGGAAAATGCTAGAGTCCATTATAAAAGATTTAATAGCAGAGCACTTGGAAAACAGTGACAAGATCGGACAAAGTCAACATGGATTTACAAAAGGTTAATAGTGCTTGACTAATCTACTGAAATTGTTTGAGGATGCAACTTGTAACATAGATAAGGGAGAACCAGTGGATCTGGTGTATTTGGACTTTCAGAAGGCTTTCGATAAGATCCCGCATAAGAGATGAGCGTGTAAAGTTAAGGCACATGGGATTGGGGGCAAGGTATTGACTTGGATAGAGAACTGGTTGGCAGACAGAAAGCAAAGAGTTGGAATAAACGGGTCTTTTTCTGCGTGGCAGGCAGTGACTAGTGGGGTACCGCAGGGTTCAGTCCTTGGACCCCAGCTATTCACAATATATATTAATGATCTAGACAAGGGAACTAGATGTAATATCTCCAAATTTGCAGATGACACAAAGCTGGGTGTGCGTGTGTGCTGTGAAGAGGATGCCAAGAAACTCCAGGATGATTTGGACAGGTTGGGTGATTGGGCAGAAGCATGGCAGATGCAATATAACGTGGATAAATGCGAGGTTATCCACTTTGGTGGCAAAAACAGGAAGGCAGATTATTATCTGAATGGCAATAGATTGGGAGAAGGGGAAGTGCAACAAGACCTGGGTGTCCTTGTGCACCAGTCGCTGAAGGTAAGCATGCAGGTGCAGCAGGCAGGTAAGAACGCAATTGGTATGTTGGCCTTCGTAGCGAGAGGGTTTGAGTACAGGAACAAGGATGTCTTGCTGCAGTTGTACAGGGCCTTGGTGAGACCACATCTTGAGTATTGTGTGCAGTTTTGGTCGCCTTATCTGAGGAAGGATGTTCTTGCCATGGAAGGAGTTCAGCGAAGATTCACCAGGCTGATACCTGGGATGGCATGAATGACGTATGAGGAGAGATTGGGTCGATTGGACTTGTACTCGCTGGAGTTTAGAAGAATGAGAGGGGATCTCATTGAAACTTATAAAATTCTGACAGGACTGGACAGACTAGATGCAGGAAGGATGTTCCCGATAGTCGGGGAGTCCAGAACCAGGTGTCACAGTCTAAGGATAAGGGGTAATCCATTTATGACAGAAATGAGGAGGAATTTCTTCACCCAGAGAGTGGTGAACCTGTGGAATTCTCTACCACAGAAGGCAGCAGAGGCCAATTCATTAAGTATATTCAAGAAGGAGTTGGATATATTTCTTAAGTAAAAGGTATCAAGGGGTATGGGGAGAAAGGAAGGACCGGGTACTGAATTTGGATGATCAGCCATGACCGCATTGAATGGCGGAGCAGGCTCGAGGGGCCGAATGGCCTACTCCTGCTCCTATCTTCCACTTTCCTATGTTTTACGTTAAATCTCAAATATTGCTCAAATGCTTTAAAATGTGAATATGCCTGCCTTTTCGTGGGATATGTGGATCACTCTTTGTTCCAGTTCTCCTCGGGTCCTCTCCCTCACCTCTTTTTCCGGTACATTGATGACTGACTTGGTGCCATTTCCTGCTCTCGCCCTGAACTTCACATTTTCATTCACTTTACCTCCAATTTCCACCCTTCCCTCACCTTCACATGGTCCATCTCCGAACCTTCCCTTCTCTTCCTCGACTTCTCCATCTCCATCTCTGGGGATAGGTTATTGACCAAAATTCAGTACAAGCCCACTGACTCCCACAGCAACCTGGACTACACTTCCTCCTCACCCCGCCTCCTGTAAGGACTCTATTCCATTCTCCCAGTTTCTCCATCTCTGCTGCATATGCTCCGATGATGCAACCTTCTGCACCGTTAATTCCGACATGTCTTCCTTTTTCCACAACCGAGCAATCCCCTCTACTGTGGTAGACACGGCCCTCGACCATGTCCATTCTATCTCCCGCACTTCTGCCCTCACTACTTCCACTCCCTCGCTGAATCATGATAGCGTTCCCCTTGTCCTCACCTTTCACACCGCCAGCCTCCACATTCAACGGATAATCCTCCACCACTTCCGCCACCTCCAATGTGATCCCACCATCAAATGCATCGTCCCCTCACCTCCCCTTTCAGCATTCCCTAGGGACAGCTCCCTCCGTGATACCCCAGGCCACTCCTCTATCACCCCCAACACCCCTTCCCCTTCACCCGGCACCTTCCCGCGCAAGCGCAGGAGATGCAACACCTGACCTTATACCTCCCTCCTTCCCGCTGTCCAGGGCCCTAAACACCCCTTCCAGGTGAAACAGCGATTTACTTGTACTTCTTGCAATCTAGTATACTGTATTCGATGCTCACGACGTGGCCTCCTCTACATTGGGGAGACTAAACGCAGATTGGGTGACCACTTTGCAGAATGCCTCTGTTCAGTCCATAAGGATGACCCCAACCTTCTGGTCGGCTGTCCTTGTAATTTACCACCCCATTCCCACTCAGGCATCACCGTCCTCGGCCTCTTGCATTGTTCCCCGGAAACTCAGCGTATGATCGAGGAACAGCACCTCATCTTCTGATTAGGCACCTTACAGCCTTCCGGACTCAAAATAGAGTTCGATCATTTCAGGTCATAACCTCGGCCCCATTACATTTTAACTTATATTTTTTATCCACACCTTTATTTTTGCCCTCCCCCTTTTTTCTCTCCCACATGCCAGCTGCCTCTCATTCTGCCAGCGCATTTCACACCTAATCTAGAGCCATCTTTTGTCTCCACTAGTCCTATCACCATCTCGTCTGGTTTTGAATATCTCTTAATGTCTCTTCACTTCTCTTTTGTTCTCTCCCAGCCTGGCATTTTAATCTGTTTCATTTTCTGTGCTTTTTCAGTCTTGGCAAAGTGTTTGGACCTGAAAAGTTGACTCTATTTCTCTCTCCACGGATGTTGCCTGGCCTGCTGAGTTTTTCCAGCATTTTCTGTTGTGATCTTCTGTGGTTGTCTTGCCTCCCTCTCCCCTTCCTCCCACACGCAGCCGGTTTTTAAACCTTGTTTTAAATCTGCTGCTCTGCTGGGCCAGTGCATTCCACAGTCTCACAACCCTTTCTACAAATACACTTTCACTGCATGACTTCTCTGTTTCTTAGACATTAATCACCTTGAGGTGCAATGGTGGCGTTTGTGACGTCAAATTAAAATGCGGCCAATTACAAACACGTTGGGGTCAAATTTTCTTTTGCACAGAATTAAACCTAAATCTTTCAAGATGGAATATTGTATTTGCTGCATCACAATAAACAATATCTTGTTATAAATGTTGGCTCATTAGTTCCCCAGTGTCAGACGAAGTATTGTCTGATCCCCTCATCTATTTCATACAAGACACAAACATAGGGTAATCATTCAGAATCACCTCACAGATTGACATTGAGGTAATTTAAGTGGGAGATACAGACAGCATCGGGACACGTGGAGGAATAGACAAGAGAGCTGGAGAAATAAAAAACGGCCTCAGAGGCCAGAGGACAGTGACTGGTTGCTGATAGATATCAATGAGTGGAGGCGAGAAATTATTTTGGGATTTGGCCCCATGGCTTAGCTGGTCAAAGCGTCTGTCTATTCAACAGGCGAACGTGGGTTTGACTCCCAGCAGGGCCATTTTTTTAAATGAATCTCTAGGGGTGAGCTGCTTCTCGTGTGAAAATGCTAAAATTATTTTAAATGTAACTGCAGCTGCACTAGTTGCCATTCTGGATGAATGCTCCAGTCGCTGCGGGGCCTGGGTCGAATTTCACCACTTCCTAATTCCTGGTGGTGCTGATTTTTAACTCTTCACCTATTCTCCATCTTTTATAAGCAGTGCCGTGTGTTACTTTGTGGTGGTCACAGCAGAGCTCCAATAGTTGATGTGTGGCGCCATGATCGTATAGCGGTTAGTACTCTGCGCTGTGGCCACAGCAACCTCGGTCCAAATCCGAGTCATGGGACAGATTTTTCTTCCTTCCACAATCAATAGCCCTCCTTTATTTTCCTCCTTCAATGTCATTGTAACTTTCCTGCGGTATTACCTTAATCTAACATTTACTTTCTCCTACTTAAACCGCGAAGTGTGCTCTGCTCCCACCGCTGATCCTGGGGCACATGTCCCATTCGTCCCAATCTGAATTGGTGCATTGAAACCAGTCGATAGATTTAGACCTGCGGGAGCTCTCGACAGACAAGCTCTGCGAAAGCAGGGCCGGCCTTTGGAACCAAAGCAGCCCGATTGTACATGAACATTCCTTGGGAAATGAAGTGCACTGGGGAGGCTAACTGAAGAATTGGGTTTGTTCACCTGGTAGTTGATGCTTTTCCCTAAATAGTTGATGAGCGTGAGCGACGGGAAGCGCTGCATAGCTGCGGATGAAGGGTGAAATATGCAATATTGGCAAACTGGTTGTCAAAAAGGAAAATGGAGGCTCAGGATTTATCAAGGAGAGTAAGGGACGGTCCGGACGTAATAGACAGCGGAAGGGACGCTCCGGATATACCAAACTGTTTCAGGGACGCTCCGGATTTACCAGACAGTGTAAGGGACGCTTCTGTTGTACTAGACAGGGTAAGGGACACTCCGGATGTAACTGACAGTGTAAGGGACGCTCCGGATATACCAGACAGTTTCAGGGACGCTCCGAATTTGCCATACATGGTAAGGGACGCTTCTGTTTTACTAGACAGTGTAAGGGACACTCCGGATGTAACAGACAGTGTAAGGGACGCTCCGGATGTACCAGACAGTTTCAGGGTCGCTCCGAATTTGCCATACATGGTAAGGGACGCTCCTGTTTTACCAGACAGGGTAAGGGACACTCCGGATATACCAGACAGTTTAAGGCACAGTCTAGATGTATCAAAAAGTGTAAGGGACGCTCTGGATATATCTCACAGGGTACGGGACGCTCCGGATGTATCAGACAGGGTAAGGGACGCTTCGGATGTACCAGACTGGGTAATGTGCGCTCCCGATGTACCAGACAGTGTAAGGGACGCTCCGGATGTTTCAGATAGGGTGAGGGACGCTCGCGATGTACCAGACAGGGTAAAGGACCCTCCAGATGTACGAGACAGGGTAAGGGATGCTCAAGAGGTTCTGGAGCGGGTAACGGATGCTCAGTGCTTATCAGACAGAGTAAGGGACGCTCAGGAGGTACCAGAGAGGCTGATGGATGCAGGGTTATTACTTTCTACAGCTCACATTTTTTAAGTATCAATAAAATAAAAGTTGAATCCGAATGTAACAGATGGTCTGCCGTGTCCCACGTGGGGGCAATGAGAAGGTAGAATGGGGCCGGACTGGACATTTGACGCGCTCAGAAATACATTTATAACTGAAACAGATTCCTCCACTCAATACAATAATAAATAATACAGATACATCTAAACGTATTTGTAACGATCAGAAGTGCAAATGCATTTACATCTAACACAACAGCAACTCACAAATACGTTCGTATCTAATATGGACACACACAAATATACTTACAACCATCACCTGTGATTGCTAGATAAAAAAATACTTTAATTGTTTGTCTTTAAAGCCATGATATTACATGACAGTTTGCATTGACCTTCCTCCTAAGCCGCTGGAGATTGATGGAGAATGATTTGGGTCCTGAACGATCATTTCTTAGGTGGATCAGAACAAGTTTTGAGCGCAAATCCAATATTAGAAGTCGAAGTTAAAAAAGGCTCACCTTTCGTAAATTTCAATCTACAATCCACAAAGCGAGATTCATAACCCTAGACTAAAGAGTCACTCTGTCTAGAATACAGGCCCAATCAACTGGTTATCAAACGTAAAATCAAATGGATTTGTCGTGTATTGTCCTTTGCATTTTGACTGAGACGTGTGCCCGCAGTTCAATTCCGGTTCCAAGCCCTCTTTTTACTGTCGATGACTTGCCCGGAATGTGTTTGGAGAAGTGTTGGAATCGCAGGACAGCTCTTCCCACTGTCGCTTCCTCTAAATCTCCATCCAGGATTTTCACCAGTGCAAGGTTCATCAACCTGAGCTACTGTTTAATTTGTTCTCGGCATTAACTGTGCTGATCCTTTAACTTGTCCCACTACACGGCATCTCCAAATTTGCCGATTGCACCTCGAGGGCACTTTTCATACGTAAAGCTGCAACATCTGCCGGAGAGAGATTCAATTTCAGCGGTTCCAAAACAATGAGTCGATCGAAGTCAAACTTTACTTCCTCACCTACACGCTGCAGATGCAAATCTCTGCGCTCCTCTGCTTCAGTGATATATTGTTTCGCAGCGATGGGCAGTTTTTGCTCTCTGAGGCTGCAATCGCTGCTTTCCGCCTGCAGAGGATGCTTGGCGAGAGCGGGGCCGGACAGACGGCCTGAACTTCGCTGCTGTCGCGGCCCCACTCACTCCGGGAGCTGGGGAACAGCAAAGCAACTCATGGGTTTGTTGCTGCGTCTGAAATGCGGCTCCGAACTGTTGCTATTAACAGAGGCAGCGCTGCAGGATCCTGTAATGATCTCTCACACATTCGGTATCTCTGTAGATTTTGAGTGTTTACAGAAGTGTATAGAGAAAAGGAGAATACCGCGTGGCTGTAAATGTATTTTATTAATCTCTTCCTGCAAAACATGATTGAACCAGGGACCTGTTGTACTTTAGACGGAAGTGATAATCGCTACACGGGCACGAATCATGGGCAAAGCTTTAAAACGTTTTTTTGTTTTGCATGTGATGAATTTTCATCGGTTCTCTTTTGCAGACTGTATTTTAGGAGCTGGGTAAAAATGTTCAGTGCTTATGGCACCAGGATCTGGTGCAGCCTTTGGTAAATTCACCAGCTCGCTAACACATGAGAGTAACTCCTGCTTCACTCTTTCATATGAACGCAGCCAATGCACCTCAATTAAACAACATTGCACCCCCGCACGATTAGACAACCTGAATCAATCACAGAATCACAGAAACCCCACAGTGCAGATAGAGGCCATTTCGGCCCACTGAGCCTGCACCGACACATATCCCACCCAATCCCCGTAACCCCTACACCAACACATATCCCACCCTATCCCCGTAAGCCCACGTATTTAATCCTCCTAACACTAAGGGTCAATTTATCATAGCCAATCAACTTAACCCGCAGATCAACCTAACCCTAGAACCCGCAGAAATGTGCAAGTAAATGAGCACAGATAACTAACCCAAATCAAGCGCAGCTCTAGTGGTGCAATCGGTTAGCGCGCGGTACTTATATAACAGTACAAACTCGGGGAAATGCTGAGGTTGTGAGTTCGAGCCTTCCCTAGAATAGCCAATACTTCTGCTGTGCGCTATTTCGAACAGAGCAGAAGGTGCAATTGTTTTTTCCGCTAACGATACACTTATTAGCTGTTCCACGTGCGCTCTTACATTCCTCAGGCCCACCGTGTTCCAATAAGGGATGGGAGGTTTAAAGGAGCCCTTCAGTGTTACTTATTGACAGGAGGGCAGGTGGGGCCAGTTTTAACTGTTAAACCAGCAACTATCATGCGAAGAATAATGTGCAGGAAATAGATTCGATTTCAAAGCAGTGACTAAGCCTTTGGCACAAGCGAGAAATGTGTAAACTCAGGAGTTATCTGTACAGGTTTCCGACATCATGTTGAACAAAAACAACGATTCACCTGAACATGATGTTGAGAATTACAAGGATGAGAGTTATGTACAGACAATCGCCCAAACACCATATCCACAATTAGGTTGTCGCCGACCTTCTTGTTATGGGGAGAATAGTGAGCAGATTCAGGAAACTTCTCATATAAAGAAGTCAATTTAGGAAAAGATAAACATATTTCAAATTAATGAACACGACCTCTGCGAACTGGGTTCGCGCTAGAGCAGAGAAACCTAATGCAAATTCGGACAAAAATCGGCGGCTCCTTGGTCTTGGGGCATGATTCTCGCGTAGGAAATTTCGCAAATTAAAATGCGAGAGCTACTGGGCTCAAATCCCAGACGAGCCCCACCGCATTTTAGATAAAACTCACCAACTCGGTCATCACAACTGCAGTCGCTTTTCTTTAAAATAGACTAACGCACTAAATGATCCGGGATTGTGAGCACACCCGGTTTAAACAGACACAGAGTGATCGTTGACTGACCACGACCCCGCCCATTATAGACAGGCCTGATTATCATTGCTTATGAAATCGATGGAAACATAACTGGTTTGTATAAAGGGCAGCCGATTACGATACGCGATTTTGCTAGGGCGCCAAGTTGAAGTTGAACTCCATATCATTTTTCCCTTTATCTCCGTCATTTCACTCCAGCTGAATGAACAGAGACCTGAGCACATAATCCAGGCTGACACTCCAGTGCAGTACTGAGGGAGAGCTGCACTGTCGGCGGTCCCATCTTTCCAGTAAAACGTTCAACCGAGGCCTCAGATCCCATGAGAGTATGCTGAAAAGAATCATGATTTCTCCCCATTGTCCTGCCCATTATTTATCTCTCACCCAAAGTCACTAAAACAGAAAATCTCCTCATTAAGTATGATAAATATTTTTGAAATTACATTTCCTCCTAAACGATGAAGTTATGTTTCTGCTCCCTAATCATTTGGCTTTGTTCCCGCTAGTCTTTCATTTGGTGCCAATCGCAGAGGAAGGAAGACAGGTAGGAATGATTCTCAATCTCTGATTCCCGTCCTGCCTTCATTCAAGAACTCCAGTGGTCTGTTTTAAATTTAACAAGATATGAAGAGTGCACAGACCTGAATCACCAGTGTGATTTTGACGAGATTGCGATTACAAAGCCTATTTTATGCAAAGTTCAGTGAAATGCTCGGAAGGTTTATCAGCATCAATCGTGTAATGGAATAATGATGAGGACGGGATTCGAACCCACGTGTGCAGATTACAATGGGTTACACTGCGCTCAACCATTCCAAGGGATATGGGGAGAAAGCAAGGACATGGTACTGAAATCGGATGATCAGCCATGATCTCATTAAATGGCGGATCAGGCTCGAGCGACCGAATGGCCGACTCCTGCTCCCATCATCTATGTTTCTATTTCCTGCTATTTGCTTCTAAGCAGAAATACTCTGAAAGAAAGTCCCCTTCACTGCTTGTCCTGCCCGTGCACACAGACCTACAATGTTGAAAATGTACAATCAGCTCATATAAGCAAAAGGCCGTCCGTTATGTTCAGGTGAGGGGCTGTCAGAAGTGGTCGGTTTGAAGGCAGATTCAGAACAGGTTTCGCCCAGTTATTTAAACGACCGCGACAGGAGTCGAATCTGCAATCATCTGCTGACTGAACGATTCGCACCAAAATCAAACCCCTTATCCATTTGGCCACGTGACCACTGCTGCCCGGATCTTCTTGTGATGGGGAGAATTGTGAGCAGTTTCAGGGAAGCGGCTCATATAAAGCAGTGGATTTAGGAAGATATAAACATATTTCATAAAACTGAACAGGTCCTCTGCGAAGTGGGTTTGCAACAGCGCAGGGAAACCGAACGCATCTTCGAGCCCAAAATCGGCGGTTCGTTGTTCGAGACATCTGATTCTCGTTCAGGGAATTTCGCTGCTTAAATAAATGCGAGAGATCCCGGGTTCAAATCCCGGGTTCAAGTCCCGGCCTGAACCCCGCCAACCTTAACAACAGGGGTCATCACAGCTAAATTCGCATTCCTGTTAAAAAGACTTATACAATTGATGATCCGTGACTGTGCACTCACCCGATTTAATCATAGGGTCATAATCACACAGACGGAGGTAATTCGGCCCATCGAGCCAGTGCCGGGTCTCTGTAGTGCAATCAAGTCAGTACCATTCCCTCGCACTATCGCCGTATTTCTGCAGTTTATTTCCCTCAAATGCCTATCCAGTCTCCCCTGGAAAACATTCAGTGTCTCTGATTCCACCACTTCTAACGGCAGTGAATTGCAGGTCATCACCAGTGCGTAATTTTGTTTCTTCACACTCCCCTGTATCTCTTGCCTATAATCTTAAATCCCCTAGTCCTTGTACCAACAAATAGTGGGAAAAGCCATTCCCTGCCTCGCCTATCGAAACCCGTCATTATCTTGTACACTTCTATCAAATCACTCCTCAACCTCTAATGAAAACAAATCCAGCTTCTCCAACCTCTCCTTGTAACTAAGATCCCCCATCCCCAGAACCATTTTGGTAAATCTCCTCTGCACCCTCTCAAGGGCCTTCACATCCTTCCTAAAGTGTGGTGGCCAGGTGAGACGCAATACTCCAGTTGTGGCCTAGCCAGCACTCTATAAAGTCTCAGCATAACTTCTCTACTTTTGTACTCAATACCTCTCTATATGAAGCCCGTGATCACAAATGCTTTGTTAACCACCCTCTCAATATGTCTTGCCACCTCCAAGGACCTATGCACATTAACTCCCAGGTCCCTCTGTCCCTGCACACTATTTAAAACTGTGCCTTTAAGTGTATATTCCCTCTCCCTGTTCGTTCTGCCAAAATGCATCAGCTCACAATTCTCTGTGTTAAATCCCATCTGCAACTTTTCTGCCCGTTCTGCTAGCCTTTTTATGTCCTGTTGCAGTCGTTTGGCATCATCATTACTGTTTGCCACACCCCCAGGTTTGGTGTCATCGGCGAATTTAGAAACTCTACTGCGTATTCCAATATACAGGTCATTTATATATATATCAAAAAAAGGCAGTGGCCCCAGCACTGACCCTTGGGGAAACCACTGTCTACTATCCTCCAACCTGAAGTACAGCCAGTTACAACAACTCGCTGTTTCGGTCCTTAAGCCAATTCATTATCCAAGCTGCCACTGACTCACCTATTCCATGAGCCTTCAATTTTTTAACCAGCCTTTCTTGTGGTACTTTGTCAAACGCCTTCCGAAAATCCATGTAGTCAACATCCATTGCTTTCACTTCATCAATTCTCTCTGTAACATCATCAAAAAATGCAATTAGATTAGCCAAGCACGTTCTGCATTTTACAAATCCGTTTTGGTGCTACTTAATTAGCTTAAACTTCTCCAAGTGCCCGTGAAGTTTTTTCCTTGATAATTGTTTCTAAAACTTTACCAACCACTGATGTTAAACTGACCGGCCTGAAGTTATTGGATCATCCTTACATCCTTTCCTGAAAAATTGTGTCACATTTGCCACTTTCAAGTCCTCAAGCACCTCCCCCGCATCTATGGAAGATTGGAAAATTATGGCAAGCCTTCCTTGTCTCTAATAGGCCGCACCCCGCCTCTTACTACCCGCTTACTGTTTACATGCCATTAGTAGATTTTGGGTTCCATTTTATGTTTCACACCATTCTACTCTCATACTCTCTTTGCCAATCTCATTTGTATCTTCACATCCCCTCTCAACTTATTATATTTGGTCTGATTCTGCCTTGATGAATTCGCCTGATATGCATCATACAACCTCCTTTCTTGTTTAAACAGAAAGGAGGTTTTATGATGCATTTAAGTTAAACATCCCCTTTGAACGGATAAAGAATGATCTAGGAATGACCGCACATCCCTTTTAAACAGACACAGAATGATCCGGGACTGACAGCACATCCCTTTTAAACAGACATGAGTGATCCTGGCCTGACAGCACATCACTTTTAAACAGACACAGAATGATCCGGGACTGACAGCACATCCCTTTTAAACAGACACAGAATGATCCGGGACTGGCAGCACATCCCTTTTAAACAGACACAGAATGATCCGGGACTGACAGCACATCCCTTTTAAACAGACACAGAATGATCCGGGACTGGCAACACATCCCTTTTAAACAGACACAGAATGATCCGGGATTGACAGCACATCCCTTTTAAACAAACACAGAATGATCCGGGACTGGCAGCACATCCCTTTTAAACAGACACAGAATGATCCGGGACTGGCAGCACATCCCTTTTAAACAGACACAGAATGATCCGGTACTGACAGCACATCCCTTTTAAACAGACACAGAATGATCCGGGATTGACAGCACATCCCTTTTAAACAGACACAGAATGATCCGGGACTGGCAGCACATCCCTTTTAAACAGACACAGAATGATCCGGGACTGACAGCACATCCCTTTTAAACAGACACAGAATGATCCGGGACTGGCAACACATCCCTTTTAAACAGACGCAGAATGATCCGGGATTGACAGCGCATCCCTTTTAAACAGACACAGAATGATCCGGGACTGGCAGCACATCCCTTTTAAACAGACACAGAATGATCCGGGACTGACAGCACATCCCGTTTAAACAGACACAGAATGATCCGGGACTGGCAACACATCCCTTTTAAACAGACACAGAATGATCCGGGATTGACAGCACATCCCTTTTAAACAGACACAGAATGATCCGGGACTGGCAGCACATCCCTTTTAAACAGACACAGAATGATCCGGGATTGACAGCACATCCCTTTTAAACAGACACAGAATGATCTGGGATTGACAGCACATCCCTTTTAAACAGACACAGAATGATCCGGGATTGACAGCACATCCCTTTTAAACAGACACAGAATGATCCGGTACTGACAGCACATCCCTTTTAAACAGACACAGAATGATCCGGGATTGACAGCACATTCCTTTTAAACAGACACAGAATGATCCGGTACTGACAGCACATTCCATTTAAACAGGTACACAATGAGGCGGTTTATTCATGGGCCGCAACTTGAAGATTTAGCCCACTGTCATTTTTTTGTCTTCGCCATTTCACTCGAGCCAAATAAATTGAGTTTAGGTGTCAGCCGTGGCTCAGCGGTAGCAAACTCAAGCCCCACTCCAGAGACTTGAGCTCATAATCCAGGCTGACACTCCAGTGCAGTACTGAGGGAATGCTGCACTTTCGACGGTACCGTCTTTCTGAAAGGACGTAACACCGAGGCCTCAGGTACCAGGGCACTATTTTGAAAATAATGAGGATTTCTCCCCAGTGTACTGCCCATTATTTATCTCGCGACGAAAGACAAAAAAAACAGATAATCTGGTCATTAATGTTGATAAAATCTTTTAAAATTACATTTGTTCCTAAAAGTTAAAATTATGTTTCTGCTCTCCAATAATTTCTTTTCCCGCTAGTCTTTCATTCGGTTTCAATCTCAGAGGAAAGAATAGAGAGGAAATGGTGTATCTGTGATTCGCGATCTCTGTTCTACGTTTATGCAATGAGTCCGTGTTTATTTTATTATTTGCATGAACAGCGCAGAGCCACAGCCTGAAAAGCACAGTGTGGCCAGCAGTGATGAGAATGGGATTCAACCCCACGAGTCCAGAGCGCAATGGATTAGTCCAAATGACCGTCGGTTTTAATGGTCGGTTTTAAGCTGGATTCAGAGCAGAGAAGAACAAGTTCTGCCCAGTGAGTTAACAGACCGTGCCCCACTCCGCTGCTCTCCCCCATAGTCCGACAAGATGTTCCATTCCACCTATATTTTAGTAATTTAAGCCTTGCCATGAGCTAAGTGTAGCAAGCTTGGGAGGAAAATGTGACTTTGGACACATTTGGTTTTAGTTTTAACTCTCTTCACTCTTTAGGGTAATCAGAGCTCAGATCAACCAAAGCTTTAAACTTTTCAAACAAATCGTTTTATTAACATAATAATACAAGTTTTACAGAGAGAGATTTGTACAACCTTTAACTCAGTGGTGCAACTCGACACTCAGAATAGTCAATTCTTCTGCTTCAGGAGAGGGAGAGATGAATTATGTGTTGGTGTCCTCCTTGTTGTTTTTCTGGTCAGTCTTCCAGATCTCCACTCCGTTAGTCTCTCTCCTGGCCTGTCTCCTGGAATGTGTTGTGCTTTTCACTTTAGAATGGCTGCTCTTGTACCATTGCTGCTGACAGAAACAAGCCTTCCAGTGACTTTCCATTCCCTCTCTCCCATGGTTACACAGACTGATGCTACCGGACAGCACCGAGTGTATGCGAAGGTTCCTCAGAGACTATCGAGGCCTCCTTATCTGGAGCTTCCAGACAATCTGCAGCACACTTTTGGAATTCGGTCAGCAAACCTTCTTGAAGAAAGTAAGTGATCCAGGTCTCTCGGCAATCCTTTAGTTTCCTTAAAACCGGCATTGCAAATTCCAAAATACTTCCAGAGGGAGCAGATTGAAGAAAATAAATTATTTGAAGTAATTAATGTAATGAGAGAACCTGCTGCTAGTAGGGTTTAGAACCTGCACGGGAAAACCCCATTATATTTCAAATCCAATGCCTTAACCACTCGGCCATCGCAGCTACATAAATGTCACTTCCAACAAGTTAAATTCTCAAATCGCTGACCCTGTTTATTATTGGTGATGACGGTTTCGTGATATTTAATTTGCTGTAAATTCACCAAGGCCAGAAGAATCGCAGTGATCATCATTACAATAAAACAAAACTTCTGATATTTAACGGTAATGTAAGATGTTGAGAACAGTATGGAATATTCTGCAGGAACATTGTGTTCTGTTTCCACAAGACTCAGATCAGCCTCAGCCTCTGCTCCCTGCCCGCTGGCTGCAGGAACCTTGTCTCCAGATTATTAACTGATTCTACGTTGGAGATCAATATTCAGGATAGAGACTAAACACAGCGGGTGGGATCAAATATATAAAGCAGTTATTTTAGACCAGAGACAGCGACAGATGTCCTATATTGCTCAAATGCATCAATGTGTGAATATGACATTAAATGTGTTTAAATACAGTGGGGGATTTAAAGTAGATTCAGGGCCAGTAAATTCCAAGGTGATCTTTCCTGTGTCTCTCTTGCCTCTCTCCCTCCTTCCTCCGTTGGGATCACAGGTGTTTTTGCACAGAATTGAATCTAAATCATTCAAGTTCGAATACTGTAATTGCTGCATCACAATAAACAATATCTTGTTATAAATGTTGGCTCATTAGTTCCCCAGTGTCAGAGCAAGAATTGTCTGATCCCCTCATTTATTTCATGTAAGGCACAAACACAGGTATTCATTCAGAATCAACCCACAGATTGAAACTGAGGCAAACACAGTGAGATACAGACAACATCGGGATACATGGCGGAATAGACAGGAGAGGTGAATCAATAAAAAACGGCCTCAGCCTCCAACAGACAGTGACAGGTAGCTGATAGATATCAGTGAGAGGAGGCGACAGTATTGAGGTGTGATTTGGCTCCGTGGCTTAGCTGGTTTACATACTTCTTTAATCAACTAAGTTGATTCTGGGTTCGACTCCCACCCAGGCCTTTTTCTTTGTCCGAATGAATCTCCAGGGGTGAGTTTCTTCTCGTGTGAAAGGGATGCAATCCTTTTAACTCTAACTGCGGCTGCACTAGTTCAATTCAATTCAATTCAAATCGCTTTATTGGCATGACAAGTTACATCTTATGTTGCCAAAGCATTGGAAAACATTCATGTTTGTTCACAAAAATACAGATCTATCCATACAGTGTATAAACAGATATATCCCTGAGTGTATAAATATACTTTCATATAATTTATATATACTCTTATCTTATCTTTAGTGGTTGTCCCTCTGTTTATGGCAAGCTGTAACATAGTGTGCCGCCAGTGTTATGCAACTTCTCTCTTCCCCGAGTAGGTATGGGAGTTTTTGGTCGTCATTCAATTTTCTGAATTCCGGGCATATTTTTGTAAATTTTGGGTTGAAAATCTCCCTTATGCCCTGATATTTTCTACAAGCTGTGAGGAAGTGCATCTCTGTCTCCACCATTCCCTGACTGCAGTGAGAGCATATCCTGTCCTCTCTTGGTAGCCGTTATTATGGATTATTATGGATTAAGACTCCATTCGCTGCGGGTCGTGGGTTGAATTTCACCGGTGTCAAAATTTCTGGCGGTGCTGATTTTGGCATCTTCACCAAAAATCGATCTTTTCTAAGCAGTGCCATGCGTGAGTTGGCTGTGGTTAGGACAGAGCTGGCGCAGCTGATATGTGACGCCAGGATCGTTTAGTGGTCAGTGCTCTGCGTTGCGGCCACAGCAACCTTAGTTCTGAATCGAACTCACGGTATAGCTCGCTTTGTATCTTCTGTTCTCTGCGGCACCTGCTGATAGAACACAGCAAGAAATCAATCTTCACTACATCAAACAGCACTTTTTTTATTGATGGTGAAATCCTATTTACTCCTTCAAACCGTGCGCTCTCACATGCCTGAGCTTAATGCTCCATAATTCAAACCCGCCTCTTCTCCCAGCTATTTCTAACATCCACAATCAATAGCCCTCCTTCACTTTCCTCCTTCCATTTGTTTGTCTCTTTCCTGCAGCATCACCTTAATCTAACATTCACTTTCACCTACTTACACCGTTAAGTTTGCTCTGCTACCACCGCTGTTCCTGGGGCACGTGTCCCATTCGCAGCAATCTGAATTGATGCTTTGAAACCAGTCGATACATTTAGAACTGTGGGACCGCTCGACAGACAAGCATTTAGAAAGCAGGGCTGGCTTTTGGAAGCAAAACAACCGGATTGCATAAGAAATGTTCTTGGCCGAATGGAAAAAGCATCTGACGGTAATTGCTAACCGTATTTGGGATTGCTGTCAGTAGCGGATCATTCTATGTCTGTTTAAAATGGGTGTGCTCACATTCTTGCTTTGGTGTTTCATAGCTGCGAGACGCCCCGTGTTCCAATCCCGGAACAGCCCCGCTAGCTTTTAGTCAAAACTCAGTTTCTTATGCCGATCGACATTTCAGAAAACATAAATACTTTCCATTAAAAACATGAGATTTCGTGTCATTTTGCCCATATACTTCGAAATCACAGAGCTTCATTTAAGCAACTGAAAACCAACCAACTGAGAAAAGTTAAAGGCTCCCAGGTGTATTCAGCTCGGTGTCTCATTGGAGTTATTGCATCCGTGTTCGATTCCGACCAATGCAGGACCTTTACGTTTTGCTTTCTGCACCCATGAGCTCGACTGAATTGGGATAAACTTACATTCAGCGTCAATCTACTTGAAACACCATCTTCCCTGAATATTAGTCAGTCCTGCTTCCTCTAGCGCTGAAAGGATGTGAGAAGCTGGCTTGCGAATTGGTCCTATGGGTGCCGAATTCAAACCGTACAGGGTTCTGTACTGACCGGGAATCAAACCGGCGTGACCAGCCTGCCTGGTCTGATTAAAAGGGGTGCGCACCTCATCTTTTGATCAGGCACATTACTGCCTTCCTGGACTAATGGAAGGCCTTTTGCTTACAGAAGCTGATTCTACATTTTCAGCCTTGTCGATCTGGGTGCACGGGCAGGACAAGCTGTAAAGGGGACTTTCTTGCGGAGTATTTCTGTTTGGATGCAAAAAGCAGGAAATGGAATGGCTGAATTGTTGTAGCCGGGAGACGAGAGGTTAAGAGGATGGAATGTTAATCCATTGTGCTTATTTATTGTGTTGAATGTTTGATGCTGAAAAACCTTCCCAGCATTTGACTGAATCTTACATAAAATTAGCTTTAAATTCTAATCTCGTCCAAACCACTGGTCTTGGCCGCTTCATTGTTCATATCTTGTTTAAATTAACACGGGCCATTGGAATTTGTCACCTTCTCCAATGAAGGTGAAACAGAGATCGCGAATCGGAGAGAGGACTTTCTTCCTTCTTCCTTCAGTTCGTTCGGCTGGAGTGAAATGACGGAGGTAAAAAAAGATGACATCCAAACAGAAACAATTTGCACGAAAGTCCTCTTCACCACAAGTCCTGCTCGTTAAACCCAGATCCACAACATTGAAAATGTACAGTCAGATTCTCTGAACAAAAGGAATTTAGATATTTCCGTTACATGAGGTCAGTGATTGTTAGAAATGGTCAGGTGTAAAACAGGTCCGATCCACGTTGGAACCCAGTGTGCAAACTGACCACGGCAGACTGGAAACTACAATTTTCTGATAACATTATAATACACATCAAACTTAAACACCTTATCCATTATGTGATGCGGTTTTTATTTTCTGATTTCTTATTGTTCTTGAAATTCCACTGAATTAACTGAGGGCGGAATCGCTTTAACTCCACGTGATCGTCTCGGCTCATCCTTGGGCCGAGTGGCGAGTGGTGAAAACAAATTCTGCAACTGAATCATTAATGTTCTTCAAGGAAGGGAAACTGCCCCCTACACTCCCTGTCACACAAGTGGCCCCAGTCCCATTCCACTTTCATGATGCTTAATCCCCTCTGAGCTGGACTGACGAACCATTGTCAAGAAGGAGGCTCATCATCTGCTCAGCAGAAAAGTCAATCTGCTGGAGGTCCAGCTCTGCCGGACTGCATGTTCTTTCAGATAGCTTTCCAACTGGACACAGGCATCCAACTGCCGTGCGAGCATTGCTGACTAGTTCAAGTCAACAATATCAGACTCTCTTTACAAGACTAGTTTTGAATCTACTACCTGTATTATCAAATAAGATATTGCAAAATGAATAGCTCATCTTTGTCGTCTGTCTCCGCATCCTCTTATAATACACTCTAGAATAGTCAACTGTACTGAAAATATTGCGTTATTTTACTGTGGCAGCGAAAAATCATTTGAGTGAATACATTGGCCACGAAGTTTCACCATTTCTTGTCCTATATACGTGGCTGGAGAGATGGTGCAGGAGGGAGGGCTTTAGATTCCTGAGGCATTGGGATCATTTCTGGGGAAGGTGGGACCTGTACAAGCTGAACGGTTTACACCTCAAGAGAGCCAGAACCAACATTCTCGTGGGGAGGTTTGCTAGTGCTGTTGGGCAGTGTTTAATCTAGCTTGGCAGGGGGATGTGCACCAGAATATAGGGGCAGAAAAGAGGAATAAGGTGCATAAAAGAGTGAGTGTGTTGGATAGTACTAGAGAAGAAAGTAGTACTAGAGGCGGAAGTAATACAATATTAGATAGGAGCAGTCTAAGAAAGACTACGTAAAATTAAAAAATGGGTTTAGAATGCATGCACATAAAAGCACAAAGTGTGGTGAATAAGGTTGGTGAGCTACAAGCACAATTTCCTTGACCAGTATGTTCTTGGCCCAAGTAGGAAGGAGGCTTTGTTGGATCTGATGCTGGAGAATGAGGTGTGCCCGGTTGACCAAGTGTCTGTGGGAGAACACTTGGGTACGAGTGATCATTGTATCATAAGATTTAGATTAGCAATGGAGAGGAGCAAGGAACAATCTAGAGTGGAACTTCTAAACTGCAAAAGTGCTAACTTCAATGGGAAGCGGAAGGATCCAGCCAGATTAAAATGGAACCAAAGGATGATTGGAAAACTGTAACGGAACAATGGTTGATCTTTAAGGAGGAGGTGTTCCAAGTACAGGCTAAGTACATTGCAACAAGAGGGAGGGGTAAGGGAACTAAAGCAAGGATTCCTTGGATGGCGAGGGAGATAGAGAAGATGATGAAACCAAACAAGAGGGTGTATGATGAATGTCAGGTGCATTCTTCAACAGTGAACCATGGATTTATGGAAGGCGATTGACAAAGTACCACATAGAAGGCTAGTTGATAAAATTGAGACTCATGAAGTAGGTAAGTCAGTGGCAGCTTGGATAAGAAATTGGCTTAAGGACAGAAAAGATCTGCAGTTCTCTTCCATTTTTCTTTTTTTCCTCCATATAACTTGATTCCCTTACCAAACAACACCGTGTAGAGCTCAGTTTGGAAGCTACAATTGACCTCCAGCATCCAAAGCCTTTTCAGATAGAGAGTTCTGGATTTCTACACACCTTTGGGAGAAAAGTTGCTTTCCAATTGAATTTCCAAATGGCCCAGCTCTAATTTTGAGGTTATGACCCTTGCCTTTGATTCCCCAACCAGAGGAACTAGTTGATGTCTATCTACCCTAATAATCCATTTAACATGTTAAACCGATCACCCCTCAATCTCTTAAACTCAAGTGAACAGAAGGCAACTTTATACAAGCAATCCTCACAATTTAACGCTGTAAGTCTTGGTGTTAATCTGGTAAATCTGCACTGCACAGCTCCAAGACCAATATGCCCTTCCTGCGTGCCGTGCCCAGAACAGAACACAATACTCCAGATTTGGTCCCACTATAACATTGTAAACTGGAGAATATCTTCCTCCTCTTTAGTATTTCAGCCCTCTTGAGGTAAAGGCCAACCTGCTTTGGAAAGGATGCAGAGGAGAACCACTAGACTAATTCCCAGTATAAAGCAGCTTAGTTGTCAAGATCGGCTGAACGAGTTGCGTGTCGACACTTTACAGAAGCCTAGACTGAGGGTTGATATAATCGATGTTTATAAGATGATGAGGAGTAGATTTTCTTCCAGTTCACAAATTGTTCCAATTAAATATTTGAGGGAGGAGCAGGGGTGACTCTTTTAAGTTGTATAAGGCCAGATCTTGATCAGCTGTCTGGAGGTGGTTCTTTTCCCAGAGGATAGTGGAAGTCTGGAACAATCTGCCGGCTCGGGCAGTGGACGCCGAGTCACTGAATTTCTTCTGGCTGGGGCAGATTCACCTCGTACAACAGCTCTGTACTGTGAGGAATAAAGGGCCAGAGTGATTTCCTCGACTAATTCCGCTCACCTAGATGCGTCAGAGGAATTTCCCCGAATAGAAACTGAGATGGAATGGACAGAAGCTGTCTGAAATGGTGGCAGATAAATTCTACACAGGCTGAATGGCTACGTTGCCAGCGGCTCGTTGTTTTGGTTGTGTGATTCTCGCTAAAGGGTTTCACTGATTGATATGTGAGAGGTCTCATGTACAAATCCCGGACAAGTGCAATATTTTCCCAATTTGTAGCGCAGTGCAACCCATCTCGCCTCATGCTTGCTGCAACATTTACGTATTAATAATGACGCACGCCTTTAATGCATCATTATTATGATTTGCGTTCCCAGTAATGTCAGGCTCCATAATGATAATTGATCATACGCTGCCAATCAGCGATTCTGGTTTGTCTAAAGTTAGACTCAAAATGAAAAAGTCCTCGTTGGCTCCGGGTTTCAATAGCCTACCACGTGCCTATAATATCCGAGTCGCCCAGTTATTCACACAGAAATCGTTGCCCTGTCAATCCAGGTTAGTAAGCACAGGGGTGATGGCTGAATGGGACTTGGTGCGAATAATGACGCGGGCATGCAGGATTACCTCAGTTCTCCGAAGGATAGAACGTAGGAGGCCGGCCAGGCGTGCATTGGAACAGTCAAGTCTGTTGTGTTCTGTTCTGGGCACCGCACACAGGAAGGATATATTGTCCTTGGAGTGGTGCAGCGCAGATTTACCAGGTTAATACCGATGTTTACAGGGTTATGTTATGAGGATTAATTGTATAAACTTGGCTTCTGTTGTCTTTAATACAGTAGATTGATGGGTGAGCTGATCATAGTGTTTAAAGTGTTAAAAGGTTTAATAGTGTAGATAGAGGTAAACTAGTTCCTCTGACTGGGGAATCAAGTACAAGGGGAAAAAAAATAAAACTACAGCAGCTCCATTCAAAAGTCAAATCCGAAAGCATCTTTACACATAAAGGTTTGTAGGAATCTGAAACTCTTCCCGATAAGTCCATGGGGGTCAATTGTTGCTTCCAAGACTGAGATCGACACGTTGTTATTAGATAAGGGGATCAAGTTATATGGAGCAACGGCAGAAAATGTAGTTGAGGTGAAGACCAGCCTTGGTCCAATGTAATGTCGGAGCAGGTAGAAGGTTGAAAAGACTACTCCCGCTCTAAGTTTGTGAATTCTGTTCTCTTCCTTCTCAGATAACTTTACCCTACATTAGCCGTCAGCAGACTGGATCAAGAAATCATCTTTTCACTCCTTCTATTCTTTAAGGTCGCGTCCCCACCCTTCATTCTCCTCTTCCAGTTCTGGCACAGCTAGAAGCAGAGGAGGTCGAAGTTGCACTAGCTTCAACCGTACACAGCAGTACTGAGCAGCAGCCAGCAGAGGGAGCAGGTGCTGCAATACTGAACAGCGGCCAGTGGAGGGAGCAGCAGTATCAGGTGGTGTAATACTGCACAGCGGCCAGAGGAGGGAGCAGCAGTACCAGGTGGTGCAATGCTGCACAGCGGCCAGAGGAGGGAGCAGCAGCACCAGGTGGTGTAATACTGCACAGCGGCCAGAGGAGGGAGCAACGGTACCAGGTGGTGCAGTACTGCACAGCGGCCAGAGGAGGGAGCAGCAGTACCACACACCTCGATCGGGTCGAACAAACATACACGGGGGGAGGGATTTTACCCCTACCAGCTGGATCGAAATTTTCAGCCTAGAACGGAGGCATGTGCGACATGGTAATGCAGAGATCTACAAGAAAGTAACTCGATAGCAAAATACTGCGGATGTTGGCAATCCGAAATAACAACAGAAAATGCTGGAAAAACTCAGCAGGTCAGGCAACATCCGTGGAGAGAAATTTGAGCTGAAGTTTCGGGTCGAACCCTCCTTCAAAACTGGAAAGAAAATATAGATCGGAGGCAGGGCTGCGATCGGACAAAAGAATAAAAGAAACAAAAGAAGTAAAAAAGAGACAATGAAAGGTGTTAGAAGCTTGACGAGATGGTAATAGGCTGAGATTGGGTGTAAAGTGTACTGGCAGGGCAAGAGATAGCTGCCAGGTGTGAGAAACAAAAGGAAAGGGGGGGGGAGGAGTGGAATAATGAGAAGAAAAGATGTAATAGGGGCTGAGGTTATGATCTGCAATTGTTGAACTCGATATTGAGTCCGGAAGGCTGCAGAGTGCCTAATCGGAAGATGAGGTGCTGTTCCTCGAGTTTACGTTGAGCTTCCGTGGAACAGTACAAGAGGCCAAGGACGGTGAGGTCCGAGTGGGAATGGAGCGTTGAATTAAAATGACAGGCGACCGGAAGCTCGGGGTCACCCTTACGGACTGAACGGAGGTGTTCCGCAAAGGGGTCACCCAATCTGCGTTTGTTCTCCCCAATGTAGAGGAGACCGCATCGTGAGCAGCGAATACAGTATACTAGATTGCAAGAAGTACAAGTAAATCGCTGTTTCACCTGGAAGGGGTGTTTGGGGCCCTGGACAGTGGAAAGGGGGGAGGTATAGGGGCAGGTGTTACATCTCCTCCGCTTGCATGGGAAGGTGCCAGGCGAAGAGGAAGGGCTGTTTGGGGTGATAGAGGAGTGGACTAGGGTGTCTCGGAGGGAGCGGTCCCTGCGGAATGCTGAAAGGGGAGGGGAGGGGAGGATACGTTTGGTGGTGGGATCACTTTGGAGGTAGCGGAAATGCCGGAGGATGATCCGTTGAATGTGCAGGCTGGTGGGGTGAAAGGTGAGGACAAGGGGAACCCTATCGTGGTTCCGGGAGGGAGGGGCAGGGGTGAGGGCAGAAGTGCGGGAGATAGAACTGACACGGTCGAGGGCAGTGTCAACCACAGTAGAGGGGAATCCTCGGTTGCGGAAAAAGGAAGACATGTCTGAAGCACTGGTGTGGAAGGTGGCGTCGTCGGAGCAGATACGGCGGAGGCGGAGAAACTGGGAGAATGGAATAGAGTCCTTACAGGAAGCGGGGTGGGAGGAAGTGTAGTCCAGGTAGCTGTGGGAGTCAGTGGGCTTGTAGTAAATATTGGTCGATAACCTATCCCCAGAGATGGAGACGGAGAAGTCGAGGAAGGGAAGGGAAGAGTCAGAGATGGACCATGTGAAGGTGATGGAAGGGTGAAAATTGGAGGCAAAGTGAATGAAATTGTCAAGTTCGGGACGAGAGCAGGAAACGGCACCGATACAGTCATCAATGTATCGGAAAAAGAGGTGAGGGAGGGGACCCGAGTATCACAGAATCACAGAAACAGAAACCCCACAGTGCAGATAGAGGCCATTTCGGCCCATCGAGCCTGCACCGACACATATCCCACCCGATCCCCATAACCCCTACACCAACACATATCCCACCCTATCCCTGTAACCCCCACGTATTTAATCCCCCTAACACTAAGGGTCAATTTATCATAGCCAATCAACCTAACCCGCACATCTTTGGACTGTGGGAGGAAACCGGAGCACCCGGAGGAAACCCACGCAAACACGGGGAGAATGTGCAAACTCCACACAGACAGTCGCCCGAGGCCGGATTTGAACCCGGGTCCCTGGCGCTGTGAGGCAACAGTGCTAACCACTATGCCACCGTGGACTGGACCAAAGATTGTTCCACAAAGCCCACGAAAAGGCAGGCATAGCTAGGACCCATGCGGGTACCCATAGCAACACCTTTGATTTGGAGGAAATGAGTGGAGTTAAAGGAGAAGTTGTTCAATGTGAGAACAAGTTCAGCCAGGCGGAGGAGGGTCGTGGTGGATGGGGACTGGTCGGGCCTCTGTTCAAGGAAGAAGCGGAGCGCCCTCAGGCCATCCGGGTGGGGGATGGAGGTGTAGAGGGATTGTACGTCCATGGTGAAAAGGAAGCGGTTGGGGCCAGGAAACTGGAAACTGTTAAAGTGGCGGAGGGCGTCGGAAGAGTCGCGGATGGAGGTGGGAAGAGACTGGACAAGGGGAGGAAAGATAGAGTCAAGATAGGAAGAGATAAGTTCCGTGGGGCAAGAACAGGCTGAAACGATGGGTCTACCAGGGCAGTTCTGTTTGTGGATCTTGGGGAGGAGGTAGAAGCGGGCTGTGCGGGGTTGGGGAACTATGAGGTTGGTGGCAGCGGGGGAAGATCTCCAGAGGAGATTATGTCAGTGACAGTCTTGTAAACGGTGGTTTGATGTTCGGTAGTGGGGTCATGGTCCAGGGGGAGGTAGGAGGAGGTGTCGGACAGTTGGCATTCAGCTTCTGCTAGGTAGAGGTCAGTGCGCCAAACAACAACAGCACCACCCTTGTCAGTGGGTTTAATGACAATGTTAGGGTTGGATCTAAGAGAATGGAGTGCTGCAAGTTCAGAGGGAGGTAGGTTGGAGTGAGTGAGGGGAGCAGAGAAATGGAGACATCCGATATCACGGCGGCAGTTAGCGATGAAACGATCTAGAGAGGGTAAGAGGCTAGGGGGAGGGGTCCAGGTAGAACGGGAATTCTGCAAGCGGGAGAAAGGGTCAGTTGTGCGGGGGGAAGACTCCTGGCCAGTGAAGTGGGCACGGAGATGAAGGCGGCGGAAAAAGAGCTCAACATCGTGCCGAGCTCGAAATTCATTGAGGTGGGGGCATAAGGGGATGAAGCTCAGCCCTTTGCTGAGGAATGATCGTTCGGGGTCAGAGATGGGAAGGTCAGAGGGGATAGTGAAAACGCGGCAGGGGGTGGGATTGGGAGAAGGGGGGTCAGAGGAAAGTGAAGGGGAAGAAGGTTCCGGAGGGGCGTTGGTGTCCATGAGTTGATGAAGCTTGCGATCCTTGACATCGGAAAGGAAGAAGAAAAGTTTTTTGTTGAAGCGTCGGATGAGTCGAAGGATGAAATGGAACTGTGGACCCGGACAGTTTTGAGATAGAGTGCGTCGGTGCTGCTGAAGAGAGAGGTCGAGGTTGATCATGTGGCAGCATTGAGCGTGGATCTCAAGATGCGGCGAGAGCAGTAGTTAGAGGTACGATGAATATCTTGGACTGCCCTGGTAGACCCATCGTTTCAGCCTGTTCTAGCCCTACGGACCTTATCTCTTCCTATCTTGACTCTATCTTTTCTCCCCTTGTCCAGTCTCTTCCCACCTCCATCCGCGACTCTTCGGACGCCCTCCGCCACTTTAACAGTTTCCAGTTTCCTGGCCCCAACCGCTTCCTTTTCACCATGGACGTACAATCCCTCTACACCTCCATCCCCCACCAGGATGGCCTGAGGGCGCTCCGCTTCTTCCTTGAACAGAGGCCCGATCAGTCCCCATCCACCACTACCCTCCTCCGCCTGGCTGAACTTGTTCTCACATTGAACAACTTCTCCTTTAACTCCACTCATTTCCTCCAAATTAAAGGTGTTGCCATGGGTACCCACATGGGTCCTAGCTATGCCTGCCTTTTTGTGGGCTTTGTGGAACAATCTTTGTTCCAGTCCTACTCGGGTCCCCTCCCTCACCTCTTTTTCCGATACATTGATGACTGTATCGGTGCCGTTTCCTGCTCTCGTCCCGAACTTGACAATTTCATTCACTTTGCCTTCAATTTCCACCCTTCCCTCACCTTCACATGGTCCATCTCTGACACTTCCCTTCCCTTCCTCGACTTCTCCGTCTCCATCTCTGGGGATAGGTTATTGACCAATATTCACTACAAGCCCACTGACTCCCACAGCTACCTGGACTACACTTCCTCCCACCCCGCTTCCTGTAAGGACTCTATTCCATTCTCCCAGTTTCTCCGTCTCCGCCGTATCTGCTCCGACGATGCCACCTTCCACACCAGTGCTTCAGACATGTCTTCCTTTTTCCGCAACCGAGGATTCCCCTCTACCGTGATTGACACGGCCCTCGACCGTGTCAGTTCTATCTCCCGCACTTCTGCCCTCACCCCTGCCCCTCCCTCCCGGAACCACGATAGGGTTCCCCTTGTCCTCACCTTTCACCCCACCAGCCTCCACATTCAACGGATCATCCTCCGGCATTTCCGCTACCTCCAAAGTGATCCCACCATCAAACGTATCTTCCCCTCCCCTCCCCTTTCAGCATTCCGCAGGGACCGCTCCCTCTGAGACACCCTAGTCCGCTCCTCTATCACCCCAAACAGCCCTTCCCCTTCGCCTGGCACCTTCCCATGCAAGCGGAGGAGATGTAACACCTGCCCCTATACCTCCCCCCTTTCCACTGTCCAGGGCCCCAAACACCCCTTCCAGGTGAAACAGCGATTTACTTGTACTTCTCGCAATCTAGTATACTGTATTCGCTGCTCACGATGCGGTCTCCTCTACATTGGGGAGACCAAACGCAGATTGGGTGACCGCTTTGCGGAACACCTCCGTTCAGTCCGTAAGGGTGACCCCGAGCTTCAGGTCACCTGTTATTTTAATTCAACGCTCCATTCCCACTCGGACCTCACCGTCCTTGGCCTCTTGTATTGTTCCACGGAAGCTCAACGTAAACTCGAGGAACAGCACCTCATCTTCCGATTAGGCACTCTGCAGCCTTCCAGACTCAATATCGAGTTCAACAATTTCAGATCATGACCTCGGCCCATATTTCATTTTTTCTTTTAATTTTTCCACTCCTTTCCCCCCCCGCCCCCCCTTTCCTATTGTTTCGCTCTCACACCTGGCAGCTATCCCTTGCCCTGCCAGTACACTTTACACCCAATCTCAGCCTATTACCATCTCGTCTAGCTTCTAACACCTTTCATTGTCTCTTTTTTACTTCTTTTGTTTCTTTTATTCTTTTGTCCGATTGCAGCCCTACCTCCGATCCATCTTTTCTTTCCAGTTTTGAAGAAGGGTTCGACCCGAAACTTCAGCTTAAATTTCTGTCCACGGATGTTGCCTGACCTGCTGAGCTTTTCCAGCATTTTCTGTTGTTATTTTAAGAAAGTAACTCGTGTGGAATACCAGTTTACATTGTGGGAGAAATAACAAGAAGAAACAGCCTCAAATGTCAAAGTAAACTCATTAGGACTGATATCAGGAGAATGATCAACATTTAAAATGGACTCCAGGCAGAGCGGTGGTGGTGAAAGCCCCGGAATGATTTAGGAAAAAACTGGATTAAACAATGAGGTGAAGACTACGAATGCTCTGGAGGGCTCTGTTCGAATGGGCTGAATGGCCTTCCTCAAGGATCTTGTGATCATTGCGGGTAGGTGTGAAAACGGTGTCCTTCCCAGTCTCAATCATTATTTATCTTAATGACTGTCTGTATACTGAATAAAACTGGGACATCAATCATTCTGGCCAATTTTTATACCTCAATCAACATAACAAAAAATACCAGATGATCTGGTCATTATCACATTGCTGTTTGTGGGAACTTGCTGCGCGCAAATAGGCTGCCACGTTTCCTACATTACAACAGCGATGTACAACAGTACTTCATTGGCTGCAAAGTTCTTTGGGACATCCGGTGGTGGTAAAAGGCGCCCAATAAATGCAAGTCTTTCGTTCATTTATCCACTTCAGTGAGATGAAAATCCAGAACTGGTTGAATATCGCATTCAACTTCCCGAAAAAACTCTATGATAGAAAGTGTGGGCCGTAGAGATTGCCTCTGATCCGGAATATTTGCACTGACCCTCTTCCCAAAACACTTGCGATTCACGTGGATTGATTTGGAATCTTCTCTTTTATCTTTCCAAATGTTACAAAGGGAATTCAAGGTCAAAAGTCACGAGCGAAATGAGGGCTCATCCGTGATTTGAACGCGGGTCCTCTCGCATATTCTACATTCAGTCACAGCTAAAGCAAGAATCATACACCGAGACCAACGAGCCACTGGTGAGCAAATGTATACGTAAAACATTTCCATAATCAAGCCTTGTGTTGGCTGCTCTTGATCAGCAGAGCACTTGAGACCGAGACAGCTCTGACGTTGCCTTCTCTACCTGTCTTCTGAAGCGCCGCACTGCTCCACTCAGACAATTAATGAACTGTTAGGACGGTAATGTATCCAGGCAGCAGGTGCCCATCCCGAGAGCAGCAGCAGAGTTTCTGCATTAGTTTGGCGCTGTAAAGTCTGTGGGTTGTGCAGTTAATAAATACACAGACTTCAGAAGTAACAAACAAACAGATCTTTACTATTCGAAGGTCCGGGCGAATCTGCCCCAGCAATCCTGCTACAACACTTATATACTGGTGTGGTCACTATCGGTATTACAGTATACAGAAGCCAAACAAATAGTGCCACACCTAAAGTAGTTCCCTTAAAGGTGAACGGTTACATTCAATAGTTCCCTTAAAGATAGACGGGTACATACACTACAATCCTCCCTTTTTAGCTTATTACTTACAGAGTCCCCGTTAAACATACATATCTTCAACTTCCTATAAAACAAATTACAGATATAATCTCGGTGGAGTCAATGTCATATAAAACAATTTACAGATATAATCTCGGTGGAAACAGTTCACAGGTTCAGTCTCTGCGGAAACAGTTCATAGATTCAGTCTCTGATCTTGACTCGTTCCGAACAACATTTCTTTGGTGTAGCCGGTTCACCTGGCTAGCGTGACTCCTCCATAGCCTTTTTCTTGACGTAACAGCTTGAACTTTCGTCCTGTTGAACCAGCAGTGCGGACTTTTACAACCAACTGGCTGTCTTGACATTTTCCAGTTTTTCAACTAATTTAGCTCCTTTCGTAATGTCCCGCCTGGAATGGTAGAAGTGCTAATATTTTAGACAGTTATTATCTTCTGCTTCTTCTTTTTCTTTTCTGCCTTTTTGAAACTCTCGGAGCTCCTTTCTCGGCTGCCAGCTGTAGCGCCACCAACTCTCTATGTTCCTTAGACCTTAAGTGCTTCATCCGGATTTCAGCACTTTGAGAGTTTTCATCACAAGCTGGGCAGACCACATCCTCGTAATATTCAGTGTCACTCAACAGGTCATGGTAATATTCGGGTTCATCCTGAGTTAGGCCAGCGAGAGAGACTTCTTCTTCCTCCTCACCCGTCTGGACGTTAGCTGACGGTGGTTCCTTCCCTAGACATCTTTCTTGAAAAGCCTTCTTCATGCATTCATATTCATCCCGCTCTTCCTGGGTTATCTGCCATTCCTTCACAACGGACCTCATTTGTGAGTTCAATACCTTCCCTTCCATCGGGAATTGCGTTATCAGGCTATTTAATCCTTCTACTGAAGTAACGGTTTCCACATTCTTCTGTTCACCTTGACGTGATTCAACGTACTTTTGGCATCCTTGTAAAATTTGTGTTGCCACCTCAGCTATCTCCGTGACTTTTGAGAGCTCCGAACTCGTTCCCCCTGAAGATTGAAGCTCGTGTTCAGATTGTTCCCCTTGCAGAGTCTTGTCCTTCAGCATATGAAGGAGTTGGCTGACCGTTAACTCTTCCCTGGGAACACGGTGGATCAGAGTCTTCTCCATTTCATCCACCTCTTTCTCCAATACTTCCACCTTACGTTCCTCTTGAACTTTGGCTTTCAGCGCTCGGAAAAGTTGCGCCCTGATGCTCTCTAGTTCATGTTCAGGGACCATTCTTACAGTTTCCTTTTCTTCCACTGAAAGGATTCCCAGTTGAATCTGTTCTTCAAGTTGTTGAACCTCGGTCATTGCCGCCTCATATTTGTCTTGAGTGTCCTTCAATGTTTTTATAAGTTCTTGGACATCCTGTCTTTCATGCTCTGCCATGATTTTCACCTCTAATTTCTCATCTATGGATGGAACTTCTACCGATGAGTCTGTCTTGGCCTTGAGCTCATCAAGAATTTCCTGCAGCCTTTGGACTTCTTGCTCATGTTCAACCTTTAGTTGTTCATATGCTTCTACTGAAACTAGCTTTTCGGAGGCTGCCGAGTTAACCCCCTCCAGAATTGTAGCCTGGGCCTGTTCATACTGTTCTTTCAACTTCTCACACTCTGCTTGTAAGGAGTCGTAGAGAAGAACTGGAATAAAATCCTGGCTCCCTGAAGATTCCTCTTCCTTTGGTTCGTTCTGTAAATATTCTAGTTCCTGAACAGCATCAGGGGAATGTGATTGGTATTTGACCACGATGGCTCTATGGTCGCTCTCTGCTTGAGCTAGCTGTCTCTGTTGTCTTTCCAGGTTCTCCCATTCGGTGTCCCAGAACGTTTCCATATTTTTCATCTCTTGTACGAGACGGTCACTCAACTGTTCTAATTGTTGTCGTACTTTGACATAAGTTTGCGTCCGAGCTCGGTGTTCTTCCGTCATGGATGAATCCTTTGCTTGAACAGGCTCAGAATTCTCTGTCAACCTGGAGTTCTGCTCTGCAGCTTTATTCTTCTTGGTACCATAAGTCCTTCTGCATGTCTTCGTTTTCTTCCCCATCGTCGGCAAGTCCCTTTTAGCCTTGTCTTCCATATTCGACTTGGTCTTATCATCATCCATTTCAGAATCTGAGCTAATAGCTTGCACCGAGTCCTCCCTCATTATGGCTTTTAGGTAATGCCATTCCATGTCTATTTTCTTAATCCACTCCCGTCCTAGAAGTGGTGGTCCTCCCTCAGGTAATACGTACAAGTTCATTCTTGGGTGTTCTTTACCCCTATCTCTCACCTTGACTCTTATTTTCCCCACGGGGTATACGTTATGCCCCGTGTATGTCTGTAATACGAACTTGGTATTTCTTAAAGGTATGTGAGAGAATAGCCGGTGGTAGTCCCTTCGGTTGATGACTGATAGAGCTGATCCAGTGTCCAGCTCCATTCTTACTTGGAGTCCAGCTATTTTTAGTATGACCCAGATGGTCTGTAGATCCGTTTCTTTACCCACATTGTGGATTCTCAGACTACCCAGCTACTGGTTGTTTGGGTCTGAGTCTGAATTCTGTTCGTCTGAACTCTTCTCAGCCACCTTGTGTACCTTGTTGTACTTTTCTTGTGGTGGCTTCCTTTGATTGTTGGTCTTTTTCCCGGACCGGCATACCTTCGCGATGTGACCCAGTTTGCCACATTTCCTACACTCTTGGTTCTTAAACCAGCATTGAGTCTGGTCATGCGTGGTCTTCCCACAACGGTAGCATTTTGTTGTGCTTGAAGTAATTTGGTCCTCCCCGAGTGCCGCCGCCTTTAGTTGCATTTCCGCCGTTCCTTTCGCTGCGGCTTCGTGCGATGCAGCTATAAGGACAGCCCTGTCCAGTGTGAGGTCGTTCTCTTCCAGTAGTCGCTTCTGCGTCCCTTCTTTGGACAATCCACATACGAACTTGTCCCGCAGTGCTTCTGTCAGATTCCCTCCGAACTGGCAGTATTTCGCTAGCCTACGCAGTTCGACCAAGTATTCCGCATTGCTTTCGTCTTTCTTCTGCGTTCTTGCGTAGAATTTGAATCGTTCAGCCAGCATCAACAGTGTGGGGTTCAAGTGGTCCTTCAGCACAGCCACAATCTCTTCGAAGGTCTGATCCGCTGGTTTATTTGGTGCTATTAGATGCTTCAAGAGCCTGTATGTTTTTGCCCCCATCGAGTTTAGCAATGTTATCGCCTTGTCGTCTTCCTCTATTTTGTTGGCTTCGCAATAGATCTCTATGCGTTCCACGTATGTGGCCCAGTCTTCTATTTCAGAATTAAAGTCGTTAATATTCCCTCGCTTAGGCATCTTTCTTCCCTTGGGAGCAGCACCAGTATTTCTTGAAGTATTCTTATTTATTTGTTTATTTCTAAGATGGCGGGTTTCCCGCGAAATCGGCGGTTTCCCGCTCTTTCCGTCTCTCCCCGCCCACTTCAATGGCAGTATGTCAGTTAAGATGGCGGTTTTCCCGCGAAAATGGCGGTTTCCCGCTCTTCCTTTCTCGCCCCGCCCACTTCAATGGCGGTTTCCCGCTTCTGGCGTCTTCTCCGCCTAATGGCGGCTTCCCGCGTTTCTTCCCGATGGAAGGGGTACGCTTCCCCCACAGCGGACAGGTTCAGCTGCTGGCTGGCTTCCGCACAGCTCCCCTTACCCGGCTCTGTCTTTTCCTCCCGCCCGCACGGCTCTACCGGCGCTGGGTACACCCCGTTAACGGAGGACAGTTCAGCCGCTGGACTGGCTCTCACGCAGTCTCTCTCTCTGTACCCGGCTCTGTCGCGCTCTCTCTCCCGCACGTTCGGTGCTACCAGCCCTGGGTACCCCGTTGGTGGAGAACAGTTCAGCCGCTGGACTGGCTCTCGCACAGTCTCTCTCCCCTTGCTCGGCTCTGTCTCTCCCTCTCCCGCACGTTCGGTTCTACCGGCTCTGGGTACCCCATTGGTGGAGGACAGCTCAGCCGCTGGACTGGCTCTCGCGCAGTCTCTCTCCCCTTGTTCGGCTCTGTCTCTCTCTCCCACCCGCACGGTTCCTGTTCGCCTCCCAGCCCTCTCGCAGACCGGTGTTTCCCTCCCCGGCTGTGGCTGGGCTTCTCTTCCTGCACCTACTCCCAGTCTCAGCGCTTCGTGGCTGCGGTCGCTGCCCGGCTTTTCCCGCCGATCGCGGTCCGGCTGTCACCCGACGCCGTTGGACCCGACTTCTGACCGGCTCAGCTCCCCCTCGACCGTGGTCGAGTGCACAGCCCTTATCCTCCGGATATTCTCTGCACCTTCCCCTACTCACAGTCTCCGCGGCCGCCTTGTTTCCTGCTGATCGGCTCACTCCGCACCGTGGTAGAAGGGTAGTCAATGCCTGTTGCAGACGGAAGCTTTTGTTGCTAAAGTCTTCCTCCTTCTTCCTGCTGCAGCCTCGTGTTTTCTTCCAGCAGCACGACGAGGGCGGTTGCCTCTCTTCGACGCTCTTCTTGCTTTGGTAATCTTGCCGCAGGGTTCGATCGGACTCGTCGCCACTGTAAAGTCTGTGGGTTGTGCAGTTAATAAATACACAGACTTCAGAAGTAACAAACAAACAGGTCTTTACTATTCGAAGGTCCAGGCGAATCTGCCCCAGCAATCCTGCCACAACACTTATATACTGGTGTGGTCACTATCGGTATTACAGTATACAGAAGCCAAACAAATAGTGCCACACCTAAAGTAGTTCCCTTAAAGGTGAACGGTTACATTCAATAGTTTCCTTAAAGATAGACGGGTACATACACTACAGGCGCGAGGCCTCAGATTTGGACAATGGATCAGCAAAGGCAGTGAGAAGACATGGAAGCAGAAAGTGACGCAACAACTGACCCGGAAGTGACCATTCGGTTCTGTGACTGGGGCAAGTTTTGTTTGGGCAGGGGGTTCAGTTCATAGCCCCACCCATCTCCTACCCCGCCCATCGTGATTTCTGCCACATTTGTACTTTCAGGACTGGGCCCGGCAGATCCGCCCCTGATTATCAGTTCACCCATCTGTAAATTAAAACCTAAAAAAAAACTGTTTTATAAAGCACAGGTGCGGACGGAGACGCTGTGACCTTCTGACCAAATCTCAGCCCCATCAGACAGATTCTTTTGTCTATAAAGATCAAAGCAGTTCCTATGTAGTCCCAGAGAGCTTCGACTCAGACCAATAAGCTTACTCAGAGCTAGACTGTACCTACCCTGACATAAGGAGCGCCATCACAGGCGCAGACTTTCCTAGATGGGTCCAGGCAGCTCCTACCCTGAAACAGGGAGCACCACTAAGGCACAGACTTTCCTAGACGGGTCCAGGCAGCTCCTACCCTGAAACAGGGAGCACCACTACAGGCACAGACTTTCCTAGACGGATCCAGGCAGCTTCTACCCTGACACAGGGAGCACCACTAAGGCACAGACTTTCCTAGACGGACCCAGGCAGCTCCTACCCTGACACAGGGAGCACGATCACAAGCACAGACTTTCCTACACAGACCCATTCAGCTTCTATCTTGACACAGGGCACACCATCACTGTCATAGACTTTCCTACACAGACCCAAACAGCTCCTAACCTGACACAGGGAGCACCATCACAAGCACAGACATTCATACACAGTCCCAGGGAGCTCCTGCCTTGATAAAGGAAGCACCATCACAGGCACAGACTTTCCTACACAGACCCAGGGAGCTCCTACCCTGACACAGGGAGCACCATCAATGGCACAGACCTTCCTACAAAGACCCAGGGAGCTCCTACCCTGACACAGGGAGCACCATCACAAGCACAGACATTCATACACAGTCCCAGGGAGCTCCTGCCTTGATAAAGGAAGCACCATCAATGGCACAGACTTTCCTACAAAGACCCACGGAGCTCCTACCCTGATCCGGGAAGCACCATCAATGGCACAGACTTTCCTACAAAGACCCACGGAGCTCCTACCCTGACACAGGGAGCACCATCAATGGCACAGACTTTCCTACAAAGACCCAGGGAGCTCCTACACAGACCCAGACATTCCTACGCAGACCCAGACAGCTCCTACACAGACCCAGACATTCCAACACAGACCCAGACATTCCTACACAGACCCAGACATTCATACACAAATCCAGACAGCACCTGCACAGACCCAGACATTCCTACAGAGACACAGACATCTTCATAATAGAAACCAAAGCAAAATGCTGCTGTTGCTGGAAATCTGAAATAAAAGCAGTAAATGCTGGTTATACGGAGCAGGTCTGTCAGCATCTGTGGAGAGAGAAACAGTTAATGTTGCTGGTTGATTGCCTTTCATCAGCTTCTTCATATACCCTGGTTACACCTACAAAAACCTAGAAAGAACCTACACTGACTCAGATATGACATACAGAGCCAAACAATTCCTACCCTGACACAGACAGCTCGTACACAGATTCAGATATAATATACAGACTCAGACAGCTCCTATCCTGACACAGACAGCCCTTACATAGACCCATTTTTAATATACAGACCAGACAGCTCGTACACAGACCCAGATATAACATACAGAACCAGACAGCTCCTACCCTGACACAGCCAGCTCTTACACAGACACAGATATAACATACAGACCCAGACAGCACCTACCCTGACACAGACCGCTCTTACACAGACCCAGATATAACATACAGAACCAGACCGCTCCTACACTGACACAGGCAGCTGTTAAACTGACCCAGATATAACATACAGACCTAGACAGCTTCTATCCTGAAACAGACCGCTCTTACACAGAACCAGATATAACATACAGGCCCAGACAGATCCTACCCTGACACAGACCGCTGTTACACAGACCCAGATATAACATACAGAACCAGACAGCTCCTAACCTGACACAGAGAGCTCTTGCACACACACTCAGATATAACATACAGACCATACAGCTCCTAACCTGACACAGAGAGCTCTTACACAGACCCAGATACAATATACAGACCCAGATAGCACCTACCCTGACACAGACCGCTCATACACAGACTCAGATATAACATACAGAACCAGACAGCTCCTACGCTGAAACAGACATCTCTTACACACACACTCAGATATAACATACAGAGCCAGGTAGCTCCTAACCTGACACAGAGAGCTTTTACACACACACACTCAGATATAACATACAGAGCCAGATAGCTCCTACGCTGACACAGACAGCACTTCCACAGACCCAGATATAACATACAGAGCCAGACAGCTCCAACACTGAAACAGACAGCTCGTACACTGACCCAGATATAACATACAGAGCCAGATAGCTCCTACGCTGACACATACAGCACTTACACAGACCCAGTAGCTCCAACACAGACCCAATAAGTTCTTACACAGACCCAGGAAGCTTCTACAAAGACCTGAACAATTCCTGCGCAGATCATGACCTACTACTCGGACAGTTGCTACAAGGACCCAGATATGCCGAACAAAGGCCCAGACAGCAGGTGAGATCAGAGAATTCAGCTTAGCCCAGAGATGAAGCCTGGACCTTTCCTGTTCTATAGGCTCAGTAACTCGCCAAATAAGATCAGCGGACACACCACAAGCCGCGGAATGATCCTGGGCCCAACCTGCTCTGTATGGGGCTCAGTACCACACCGGGTGATATCTGCTAACTCAATACAAACCGGGGATGAATACAGAGAGTTTACTGATTTGTATGGCTCAGTAGCACACATCATGCGATGATCTAACACACCACAGGCCGGTGATGAAGCCTGGGCCCATCGTGCTTTGTGCGGCTCAGTATCATGCCGGGTGAGATCAGCTGATGAAGCACAGGCCAGTGTAGGAACCTCGGCCCTTCCTACTTTCTGTGGAGCCCGGCAGCACACTGGGTGAGATAATCGATCTCAGTGCAGGCAGAAATGAAGCCTGGGACTTTCCATCGCGCCTGTGCTGCCTCTTTGTTAATACTCTCCATTAGTTCCAATACCCGGATATATTTCTATAGCCATGTAAAGATTTCCTTTCCAGTATTAATCCAATTCCCTTTTGAAAGTTATTATTGAATCTGCTTCCACCATCAATTCAGGCAGTGCATTCCAGATCACAACAACTCCCCGTATGAAACAATGGTCCCTTATGTCGCCTCTGGTTCATTTACCAATGAGATTCAATTCGTGGTTTCTGGTTACCGGCCCTTCTGACACTGGAAACAGTTTCTCCTTATTTACGATGTCAAAACCGTTCATGATTTTGAACACCTCTGTCAAATCTCCTCTTAGCCGTCTCTGCTCTAAACAACCCCATCTTCTCCAGTCTCTCCACATAATTGAAGTCCGTCATCCCTGGAACCATTCCAGTAAATCTCTTCTATTCATTTCTTCCCTCTCATCAATAATTACAATGAAATGTTTACAAAGAAAAGCAGGAACATAATAAAAAGGAAAACGAAATAAATACTGAGCAAAATGGATGTGAATGGTTGGAAGGTGAAAACAGCAGAAAATCTGAGTTTTGTTATCGATCAGTGAGAGGAATCCATCGCTCTTTCGGGCTTGTGTGGGTTGGTTTACTGACAAACCCTGGAATTGAGAAGAAGAAGAAGTTTGGTTTGCAGAACAAGACGGGCCCCTGGGGTGGAGCCAACAGCTGTCGCTCTGCAATAACAGAGAGAGTGCAAAGTGCTGTGGGTCCCGTTAGCTCAGTCGGTAGAACTTAACACTCTTAATTTCAGCGTCGTAGGTTCGAGCCCCACCTTAAGCAGTTGTATTATTTTATTTTAAGGCTGATTTCACAGGCGATCCCCAGCTCTGAATTCCTGCAGTGCTTCAGTGAGTGTTTGATAGAAATGTAATTCAACAGTTGTATCAGAAAACCTCTCCCTGATTCGAGACTATTATCTCTCCAGCATCGCGCTGCTGAACATTGAACTTCGCATAATTTCCCCTGCAGCTCGGGGTTACTCTGCTCTGTATATGTTACAAAAAAACATTCAGTGTATTTCACTCCGTGTCCAGCCCTGTGCGGTCTCCCCGGGTGTGTCAGCTTTCTGTGTTTATAAACACTTCAACAGATCATTAACATAACCTGAGCTCCGAGATCTGGTCGGGTCCCATTCCCACGGAGTGAGGAATGAGCGGAGTCCACCCGGGGTTAGATTTTCTTCCAAAAGAGAGACACGAAGCTTCATTAACGGGAGGCCAGAATAGCTCAGTTGGGAGAGCGCTCGACTGAAGATCGGAAGGTCCCTGGTTTCGGCCGTTTTAAGTTATTTTGTGTCTCTTTCTTTGGTCCGATTCTCGAACAGAACGATGTACACTGAAGTTATTTACCCGTCACTGAATTATTGGGTTGGAATCGAGAGAAATCAAGGATAGGAAATATTTATATTTTCTGTATTTAGATTTGTTTCCCTATCTCCTTCTACACTTTTCTCTGTTTTTCCTTTCAGTCTCTCGGGTGAACATTTGATTTGATGCATTTGTCCTAAACTGATGCTATAGAGCTATAAAGTGGTGATATTGGGGGGATTTAATTACCCAAATATCGATTGGGATAATGCTAGGGAAAAGGGAAACGAGGGGGAGGAATTTCTGAAATGTGATCAGGAGGATTTTCATGACCAATATGTTCTTGGCTCAACTAGGAAGGAAGTGTTTCTGAATCTGGTGCTGGGGAATGAGTTGGGGCAGTTCGACCAGGTGTCTGTGGGAGAACACTTGGGTATGAGTGATCATCGGATCATAAGATTTAGATTAGCAATGGAGAGGAGCAAGGAACAATCTAGAGTGGAGCATCTAAAGTGGAATAGGGCTAAATTCAAGGGGATACGAAAGGATCCAGCCAGGATATAATGGTACCAAACACATACAGGAAAAACAGTAACAGAACAATGGGTGATCTTTAAGGAGGAGATGTTCCAGGTACAGGCTAGATACATTCCAACAAGTGGGAAAATTAATGGAACCAAAGCAAGGGCTCCAGGGATGATGAGGCAGATAGAGAAGATGATGAAACAAAAAGGTTAATGATGAATGACAGGTGAATACTTCAAGGGAGAACCAGAACAAATACAATAAGTTGAGAGGGGAAGTGAAGATTAAAATTAGATTGGCACAGAGAATATAAGAGTAGAATTGTGGTTAACATAAAATGGAACTCAAAAATCTTCCACCAGCATGTAAACAGTAAGCGGGTTGTAAGAGGCGGGGTGGGGCCTGTTAGGGGAAAATAAGGTGATATATGCTTAGAGGTGCAGGGCAAGGCTAGAATACTCAGTGAGCACTTTGTATCGGTGTTTACTAAGGAGGTGGATGCTGACAACATGTCGGTAGAAGCGGAAAACTTTTTTACACAGCGAGTGGTGATGGCCTGGAATTCGCTTCCGATGCAAGTGGTGGAAGCGGAGACACTCAATGTTTTCAAGGTGAGACTGGATAGGCACTTGAAGGGAAATAAACTTGCAGGGCTACGTAGATAGAGAGGGAGAATGGGACTGACTGGATTGCTCTACACAGAGAGCCGGCATCAACTCGATGGGCCGAATGGCCTCCTGCTGTGCCGATGTCCTAGGGGAAGTGTTTGCTAGTGCTGTTGGGGATGGTTTAAATTAAAAATGTAGAGGGTTGGGAACCTGTGCAGAGAGGCAGAGGAAAGGGAAGCAAGGATAGAAGCAAAAGACAGGAAGGAGAAAAGCAAAAGTGGCAGGCAGAGAAATCAAGGGTTTAAATCAATCATGGCACAGTAAGCAATAATTCTAAAAGGTCTAAGAGTGTTAAAAAAATAAGCCTGAAAGCTTTGTGTCTTAATGCGAGGAGCATTCGTAGTAAGCTGAATGATTAAGCTGTGCAAATAGATGCAAACGGATATGATATAATTGGGATTACGGAGATATGGCTCCAGGGTGACCAAGCCTAGGAATTCAACATCCAGGGGTATTCAATATTCAGGAAGACAGGCAAAAAGGAAATGGAGGTGGGGTAGCATTGCTGGTTAAAGTGGAGATGAACGCAATAGTAAGGAAGGATATTAGCTCTGATGATGTGGAATCTGTATGGGTAGAGCTGAGAAATGCCAAGGGGCAGAAACCATTAGTGGGAGTTGTATACAGACCTTCAAATCAGTAATGCTGACATTGGGGATGGCATTAAACGGGAAATTAGAGATGCGTGCAATAAGGGCACAGCAGGAATCATGGGTGACTATAATCTACATATAGATTGGGCTAATCAAATTAGTAACAATACTGTGGAGGAGGAATTCCTGGAGTGTATACGGGATGGTTTAATGGACCAGTAAGTCGAGGAACCAACTAGAGATCAGGCAATTTTAGACTGGGTATTGTTAAGGAGAATTTCAGTATTAAGGACTTTGCAAAGACTGTCGGGATACTTGACATTAAAACTGGCTAACAAGGGGCCCCCGAGCTTGCACGTAGGCAGGGGTGAGGTAATTGTCAGCTGCAGTTTTATTACTGAACATTTGTGGTCACCTTGCAACGATGAACAGTCTGGAACCATTGTTTACTTCTGCTTGTCTCATCTGTGGTAGAGGTCCCAAAAGGTTTTAACCTATGGCCATCGCTTGCTTAAGAATAGATTACCGTTTGCTCAAGAATAGATAACCGTTTTAGATGTCACGGCGGATCGCTGTGATTATGTAATCAACCGTCTAAGTTGTTTTGACTCCTGTATAAAGGTAGGAGCCTTGTGTGTGTAAAACGAGAGACTTGGTGATCACACAAGGCGTGTGTAACGGTTTCTCCCAGAGCTCTGCAATAAAGCATTCTTTTACTTTGCTATCCAACTCGTAGTCGGAGTTTTATTGACTCTAAAAAGCTTCTGTTGGGTATCGCGTCGACCTCGAATATCACCTGGCCCGCTTAGCCCCAAATTAGCTACAACAAATTGGCGCTGCGAGCAGGGTCACCGCGTGACTGGCCGCCCTAATCAAGCGGACACACGCTCGAGTGATTCAAAAAGAACAAGAGAGAGGTGAGATGGCATATGTAAAATTGTGCTAGGATACTAACAACTGTGAGACTGCATTAATTTATGTGATTCCAGGGAACCTAGGTATAGCCTAGGAGGAGAACTGGAGGAGAAGTAAAGGAGCCGGACCAACCTTTACATTACACGTGACGGGAACCCGAGAGAAAGGTATTTGTGTTCTCAGATTTACGGGGACCGGAGATAGTGACCAAGGGACATAATGTCGAGTAAGGATCTGAAGCGGGGGCCCCCAAGCTCCCTTATCGATACTTATGTGACAGATAGATGCTCCCTAATTGAGAAAATGCAGAAAGATGGGTGGGATGTATCAAAAAGTTTGGACCAACAGCGGTCATGGTGGGGCACACAGAAAAAGGAAAGGACTAAGAAAGCAGGTGTACTGTTGGTTCATCAATTGGCAGGATTGATAGAACAGGCAGAAAAGGTGGCGGTAAGCCTTAAGGGAAAACAATTCCAGATAGATAACCTCCGGACGGAGTGTGAGGGATGTAAGTGGGAAAACCCAAGGGGGACGAATATATGTGTCTGCACTAATAGGGGGCCGACAGTGTGAGATGTTAGTGGACACTGGAGCAGCAATATCTATAACCGACCTCCCCCTTCCCACCACAAAGAAAAGTGCAGTAATAATAGGGGTAGGCGGTGAAAACTTCACCGCCTTCCGTAGTATTCCACAAATTGTAGAAATAAATGGACGACATATTCCCATGAGATTTTATGTATGTAAGAACAATGAAGGTCAGCCCCAAAAAGGCACAGATAGGAAAAACCCAGGTCTAATATTTATTTAGGGCACCTTATCTCACAAGGGGTAAAAGAGATGCCCGCAGATAGAAAAGGGGCAATACAAACTATGCCAAGACCTGTAACAGTAAGAGGAGCACGGAAAGTACTGGGGCTTTTTAATTACAGCCAAAACTTCATCCCGGGGTTCGCTAAAACAGCGGAACCCATACAGCGATTGGTAAAAGGGGGTAAGCCCGCCCTGGAACCCATCGGATGGGGTCCTGAGCAGGAACAAGCTTATACCCAACTTAAATGAGATCTGATTTCAGCCCCAGGACTAGGACTCCCGGATATGAATAAACCCTTCCACATACACTGTGATAATGAGGAAGGATTTTATTCAGCCGTAGTCACCCAGGAGCATGGAGATAAATGTAGACCCAAAGCATACTATTCCACTGCAGAATGGCCAGTAGTATCGGGGACTCTCACGCTGCATAGCCGCTCTAGATTGTGCAGCTTGGGCCGTAAAAATTAGCGAGCCCGTTGTAATGACAGGAGATATCGTTCTCCACACAAAGCATACTCTAGTAGAAATGTTAAACACTAGAAAATTGCGATCAGTCTCACACTTGAGACGAGCGAAATGGGAGGCTGTCCTCCTCCCTCCCAGTAAAGCAGTAACAATAGTCAGAGACGCAGGGGAAAACCCAGCTGAAGGAGTATTGGGCTCGGGAGTGTCCCATGATTGTGGAGATGTAGATGCTGGCTTAGAGGGAGACAAAATAAAAGACACTCCGTTACCAGGGGCTGAAGAGACACTGTACGTGGATGGGTCCCGAAAATATATAGACGGACAGCCTCGCATGGGCTGGGCTGTGGTAAATTATCAGATGAGGACTGTACGATCAGGGAGGCTTGAAGGAGGCTTGTCAGCCCAAGTGGCAGAACTAGTGGCACTGACAGTAGCACTAGAAGAGTCCGAGAATAAAATGGTAAATATATATACGGACAGCCGATATGCGTTCGGAGTAGTCCATGACTACATGACTGCATGGGGCAGATGGGGATTTGTAACTACTGGGGGAACCCGCATAAGACATCAGGAAAGCATCGAAGCCCTCCTGGAAGCTAATAATAAGCCTAAACAGGTCGCAGTAATAAAGATTAAAGCGCACCAAAAAGAACCAGCCAGAGACAGCCCGGAATGGAAGGGTTATATGGGCAACCAGGCAGCTGACAGGGCAGCTCAGGCAGCCCTGGTCTTGGAACGGAAAGAAGCAAACCTGGAACGGAAGGAGGGAAAGCAGATAGCGAAACAATCCGCGGAGTTAGCCTTAGAATGGGAACCCGAGGAACCTGTAGCCAGTGTAGTTAGCCTTAGAATGGGAACCCGAGGAACCTGTAGCCAGTGTAGATAGGCCAGGAAATGAAATTAGTATTGCCGAGCTACATGAGGATATATTACCTAGTGAAAGGCAGAGATGGAAAGCACAAGGAGCCAGACCAAAAGCTGACGGAGTATGGCGAGTAAATAATAAGGTAATGGCCCCCGAGTGTATACAGAATACCCTACTCGAATTACACCATGGATTAAGCCACTCTGGAAAGGAGGCGAAGCAACAGACTTTAGGTAAGGAGTGGTGGTGGAAGGGTATAGGACGGGATATTGCTAAGCATTGTCAACGATGCATCGTGTGCGCTCAGCATAATCCAGGAAGACCAGTTAAAATTAGACGAGGGCACCAACCCAGGCCTCGAGGGCCATGGGAGCACTTGCAAATTGATTTTACGGGGCCCCTACCCATGTCAAAGGGTAAGACGTATTGCTTGGTAATTATTGACCAGTTTGCAAGGTGGGTGGAGGCATTTCCCACCAGTAATTGTACTGCTACTACTGTCGCTAGAATCTTGGCAGAAGAGGTATTCCCCCGTTTGGGAATGCCACTTCAGATAGATTCCGATCAAGGGACCCACTTTACAGGAGGTGTGTGCAAACATATGTGCCAGTTAATGGGAATTAAGCAAAAGTTTCATATACCCTACCATCCCCAGAGCTCGGGAATGGTAGAAAGAATGAACCGAACATTAAAAAATGCGTTGGCTAAGGCCATGCAGGAATCGGGAAAAACATGGGTGGAAGTGTTACCTATCATTCTGATGAAATTACGAGCCACCTGTAATCGCACTACAGTCCTTGCCCCGTATGAACTTATGACAGGACGAGCAATGCAATTGCCAGAAGGCATAATTACGGGAGGGGTGGATGTAGGCCCCTTAAAGGACAAGCTACGGTGATATGTCCAAGAAATGAGTAAACAATTAAAAGAAATGCGGAAGCAAGTAAGGTACCACCAGAAGGAGCAGGACGAGAAGGAACTCCCCTTCCCGTTACAAGAAGTCCCTACAGCGGGAACTAGGGTAATGCTAAAGGTATTTCCAATCAAATCAGGCTTTGCTCCCAGATGGACCGGGCCTTATGAAGTTATTATTAGTGGAGATACTTGCGCCTGTCTAGACATACGGGGAAAGGGAGTGTGGAAACATTGGACACAGCTAAAGATATATGAGCCCAAGTCATCCCTGGAGCCCCCTGAGAAGGAGACTACCGGGGAGAGTGTAACCACGAAAGAAAAGACTGACTAAATGAATGTAACCAGCATAAAATTAAGAATAAAGTTGTTAAGTTATTGTGTTAAGGACTCAATCTATAGGGGCGTAAAACGCAGATTGAGAATTGATAATGTTTAGTTAAAGCATAAGGATTACGTCTCGAGGTCACAGAACTCGTGCTCGGACTTGGAAAGGTGACTGCAGTTTTACGAGGTCTGGTATGGTGTTTGGGTTGTTCTGGCCTGCTGAAATCCTACACCCATTGTACTCTCAGCCTGTGCTGGCCTTGATTCTGCTAAATTTTTAAGTTTTAAGTTTAATCTAGTGTGAGGAAAAACAAACAAATAAACCTCAAAAAGGGTGTGCATAGAAGTTGCTAATGATACACCCCTTGTATTATTTTCCAGATCAACATCAGCTGATTAATGCCTGATACTTTGATCTGTTTGCCTGTGGGCATTTGTTTTGTGGCTTATTGCATCGGTTGTGCTTATATGCTTTTATCTTAACGCGTTAGTACAAGAGTGGTATCGGAAGGGCCAGAGAAAGAATAAGCCAGCTTCAGACAGGCAGCACCTACTTAAAATTGAAGATGAAGACCGTAATATGTTTAGTTGCAATAATATGCATTGTTACGGTAACTCGGGGCAGGCCGCGATGTAAGCGTGATTTGCACGTAAATACCTTTGTTTATAGAGTATGCTAAGTAAAGGGGGCAGTCCAGCTGTTGGGTCTGTAGCCACATCCCGATACATAGTAGGGGTGGAATACCCATTCGTCCGGTGGCCTTTAATGTGACTCAAATGCTAACATGGATGCACCACCAGAACCAGACTAACGTACCGTGTGAGGGGGCAGTTGGGAACAGTACTGCCACCAGGGGTGCGATCCGTCAGAACCCTTTTACTGGAATGAATTGTTCCGCCCTCAGGACGGCGGGTTATGAAATGACCGAGTTTGAGGGATGGTACTTTCCATCCTATAATAACAGTGTAAACCCCCCTTATCTGGTACTAACCAATACCAGTGGAATGGGAAACTCAAAGACGGGAATATGTATTATGCATAACATAAAGAAAGGTGGTGTCCCGGTAGGAAACAGTAGCTGCTATAAGATCATTAACTGTAGCACCGGGCCCAATGGGACGAACCAAGCGAACAGGATTCTGATTCCCCCCCCCGACCAGGGTACCAGGAATCCGTTATCGTAACGGGACCAGGCACATACAATTGGGAGCAGGATCCTGGTAACCCAAGCCCTGGGTTAGATAATTTAAAGGCATACAACGGCACATACTTTATATGTGGCCACAAAGCCTACCCGTGGCTGCCCCGGTCTTGGACCGGGTCTTGCTATTTGGGGTATGCGTGCTCACATATGTCTACCATCTGTCCTCCCTAAATGGACCATCATCAATACCGAGCCAAGCATGACATTACAGAGACCGAGAGGTATTTCGCCATTTTATTCCCTGGTTATGGGGTAGGCAGAGTCATAAAGGAAATCCAGCTTGTGGCGTCATTATTAGAGTCAGTAACTAATGACACCGAGGAGGCATTCACATTTATAAGTGATGAGATGACAGCGATACGAACTGTTGCCTTACAGAACCGAATGGCAGTGGATTACTTGCTAGCAGAGAGGGGTGGTACATGTGCCCTGATAGGGCAGGAGTGTTGTACTTACGTCCCAGATAGTTCAGAGAATATCACAAACTTGGTAAGCCATATGAGGGAGGAAGTGAAGAAACTCAATACTGATCCTGGAACAGGATGGTTGGAATGGCTAGGACTAACAGGATGGGGTCCATGGATAATGCATACAATGGTAATTATAGTCGCGATATGCGTTGCTATATGCTGCCTGTTAACCATTGTAAACGCTTGTTGCAAAATGGCAATGACTGAACTATTGCTTATGGAAGAGGACAAGGCTGATGAACCTGAGCCGCCTGACATCCCCGGGATGAGGCAGTGGTTGTAAGAACAACACTGTGAAGAAAGAAGATTGATGGTCAGCTGGAACAAGAAGATCGTGATCCAGGACCAAAAGGAGGGATTGTTAAGGAGAATTTCAGTATTAAGGACTTTGCAAAGACTGTCGGGATACTTGACATTAAAACTGGCTAACAAGGGGCCCCCGGGCTCGCACGTGGGCAGGGGTGAGGTAATTGTAAGCTGCAGTTTTATTACTGAACATTTGTGGTCACCTTGCAACGATGAACAGTCTGGAACCATTGTTTTCTTCTGCTTATCTCGTCTGCGGCCAGAGGTCCCAAAAGGTTTTAACCTATGGCCATCGCTTGCTTAAGAATAGATAACCGTTTGCTCAAGAATAGATAACCGTTTTAGATGTCACGGGGGATCGCTGTGATTATGTAATCAACCGTCCAAGTTGTTTTGACTCCTGTATAAAGGTAGGAGCCTTGTGTGTGTAAAACGAGAGACATGGTGATCACAAAGGCGTGTGTAACGGTTTCTCCCAGAGCTCTGCAATAAAGCATTCTTTTACTTTGCCATCCAACTCGTAGTCGGAGTTTTATTGACTCTAAAAAGCTTCTGTTGGGTATCGCGTCGACCTCGAATATCACCTGGCCCGCTTAGCCCCAAATTAGCTGCAACAGTATTATGTAATGAGAAAGGATTAATTAGCAATCTTGTTGTGCGAGGTCCCTTGGGGCGGAGTGATCATAATATGATAGATTTCTTCAGTAAGATGGAGAGTGAAGTATTTGACTCAGAGACTAGGGTTCTGAATTTAAATAAATGAAACTACGATGGTATGAAGTGCGAGTTGGCTAGGATGGATTGGGGAATGTTACTTAAAGGGTCGACGGTGGATAGGCAATGGCAAACATTTAAACATCGCATGGATGAACTGCAGAATTTGTTAATTCTGTTTGGCAAACAAATAAAACAAAAAAGGTGACTCAACCATGGCTAACTAGGGAAATTAGGGATAGCATAATATCCAAGCAGGGGATATATAAACTGGCCAGAAAAGGCAGCAAACCTGAGGATTGGGATCTCTTTAGGATTCAGCAAAGGAGGACAAAGGGATTAATTAAGAGGGGGGAAATAGAGTATGAGAGTAAGCTTCAGGGAACATGATAACTGACTTTAATAGCTTCTATAGATATGTGAAGAGAATAAGATTGCTGAAGTCAAGCGTAGGTCCCTTGCAGTCAGAATCAGCGGAATTTAAAATGGGGAGCAAAGAAATTGCAGACCATTTAAATACATACTTTGATTCTGTCTTCACAAAGGAGGCCACAGATAACCTCCCAGAGATGTCGGGGAACATAGGCTGTAATGAGAGGGAGGAACTGAATGAAATCAGTATTTGTAGGGAGATGGTGTTAGGAAAAATGACGTGATTGAAGGCCGATAAATCCCCAAGGCCTGATAATCTACATCCGAGGGTACTTAAGGAAGTGGCCCTAGAAATAGTAGATGCATTGCTGATCATCTTGCAAAATTATTTATAGACGCTGGAACAATTTCCATGGATTGGAGTGTATCTAATATAAACCCACTATTTAAAAACGGTGGTAGAGAGAAAACGGGGAATTTTAGACCAATGAGCCTGACATCGGTAATGGGGAAAATGCTGGAGTCCATTATAAAAGATGTAATAGCAGAGCACGTGGAAAACAGTGACAGGATCGGACAAACTCATCATGGATTTACAAAAGGTAAATCGTGCATGACTAATCCACTGGAATATTTTGAGGATGTAACTGGTAGAATACATAAGGGAGAAACAGTGGGTGTGGTGTATTTGGCCCTTCAGAAGGCTTTCGATAAGGTCCCGCATAAGAGATTATTGTGTAAAGTTAAAGCACATGGGATTGGGGGTAAGGTACTGAATTGGATAGATAACAGGTTGACAGACAGGAAGCAAAGTGTTGGATTAAACGTGTCTTTTTCTGTGTGGCAGGCAGTGACAAGTGGGCTACCGCAGGGATCAGTCCTAGGACCCCAGCTAATCACAATATATATTAATGATATAGACAAGGGAACTTGATGTAATATCTCCAAGTTTGCAGACGACACAAAGCTGGGTGGGCGGGTGTGCTGTGAGGAGGATGCAGAGCAACTCCAGGTTGATTTGGACAGGTTGGGTGATTGGTCAGTAGCATGGCAGATGCACATTAACGTGGATAAATGCGAGGTTATCCACTTTGGTGTCAAAAACAGGAAGGCAGATTATTATCTGAATGCCAATAGACTGGGAGAAGGGGAAGTGCAGCGAGACCTGGGTTTCAGTGTGCACCAGTCGCTGAAGGTATGCAAGCAGGTGCAGCAGGTGGTTAAGAAGGCAAATGGTATGTTGGCCTTCGTAGCGAGAGGGTTTGAGTGGAGGAACAAGAATTTGTTGCTGCAGTTGTACAGGGCCTTGGTGAGACCTCATCTTATGTATTGTGTGCAGTTTTGGTCGCCTTGTCTGAGGAAGGATGTCATTGCCATGGAGGGAGTTCAGCGAAGATTCAACAGGCTGATACCTGGGATGGCAGGAATGACGTAAGAGGAGAGATTGGGTCGATTGGGCTTATACTCGCTGGAGTTCAGAAGAATTAGAGGGGGTCTCATTGAAACTTATAAAATTCTGACAGGACTGGACAGACTAGATGCAGGAAGGATGTTCCCGATGGTCGGGGAGTCCATAAACAGGGGTCACAGTCTAAGGATAAGGGGTAAGCCATTTCGGACAGAAATGCGGAGGAATTTCTTCACCCAGAGAGTGGTGAACCTGTGAAATTCTCTTCCACAGAAGGCAGTGGATGCCAATTAATTAAATATATTCAAGAAGGAGTTGGATATATTTCTTAAGCCTAAAGGCATCAAGTAATATGGTGAGAAAGCAGTGATAGGGTACTGAATTTGGATGATCAGCCATGATCGCATTGAATGGCGGAGCAGACTCGACGGGCCGAATGGCCTACTCCTATCTTCTTTGTTTCGATGCAAAAATCTGTTCCATTTCCTGCTTTTTTCCAGTTCTCACAAAAGATCAGTGACCTGAAATTTTAACTCTGTTTCTCTGTTCACAGATGCTGCCTGACCTGTTGAGTATTTCCAGCATTTTCTGTTTTTATTCCTGCAACATTATCCAGTGATTTCCTCACTGAGGCAAGTAAAACGTTTCATTTCATTCGGTCCTCGCCAACTGTTGCTGGAAGGACGAGTGACCTGGATTCAATCTCCACGGATTTTACTGTCGCTGTGCTCGGTGTATGAGGAGGCTTCGCCGGGCCATATTGTATCTTGCTTCCTAAGGATGGAGAGTAATGCGCTGCATTCACTGCACTGGGGTCCCCCAGGGGTGGGTATTGTCACCATCGCTTGTCATCATTTTATATAACTGACCTGGACTTGGGGATTGGGATTAAATTCCAAAGTGTGCTGATGGTTTGGCAACGTCGTAAATATTGAGCAGGACAGTATTCAGCTTCGGGATCTTTGATTTTATTAATAGGGAAATAGAGTACACAAGCAAGGGATCTACGCTCAAACTTCATAAAACACCATTTAGGCACAAGCTGGTGTATTTAAAACAGAAATACACAGTTTCCTAGAAGTAAAGGGAATTAGGGGTTATGGGGAGCGGGCAGTGAATTGGACATGAGTCTAGGTTCAGATCGGTCATGGCATTGTGGGTAGTGGAGCGGGCCCAGGGGCCGTGTAGCCTGGTCCTGCTCCTACTTCTTGTGTTCTAATTCTGTGTTAGATTTCAGGAGGTGGTTCTATTCACAGGGATTAGTGGAGACCTCGGGAACAGGCTGCCAGCTAGGAGTCCTTCAAGAGTAAATTGGGCCTTATCCTGGCTGGAGTGGAGATCACCTTTTACAGAAGAACATAAGAACATAAGAAATAGGAGCAGGAGTAGGCCAATCGGCCCCTCGAGCCTGCTCCGCCATTCAATAAGATCATGGCTGATCTGATCCTAACCGCCAATCCACTATCACAGAACCATCTCCTGAATCTAACAGAATTAGACACACGAAATAGGAGCAGGATCAGGCTACACGGCCCTGGGCCCGCTCCGCTACCCACAGGGCCATGACCGATCCGAACCTAGACTCATGTCCAAATTCCTGCCCGCTCCCCGTAACCCTTAATTCCCTTTACTTCTAGGAAACTGTCTATTTCTGTTTTAAATTTATGTAATGATGTAGCTTCTACAGCTTTTTGGGGCAGCATATTCCATGGACCTACCACCATCTGAGTGAAGAAGTTCCTCCTCATCTCAGTTTTGAAAGAGCATTCCCTTATTCTAAGACTATGCCCCCTAGTTCTAGTTGCACCCAGCATCGGGAACATCTTCCCCACATCCACCCGATCCAACCCCTTCACAATCTTATATGTTTCCATATGATCGCCTCTCATTCTTCTGAACTCCAATGAGTAGAATCCCAACCCACTCAACCTCTCCTCATATGTCCATCCCCTCATCCCCGGGATTAACCGAGTGAACCTTCTTTGTACTGACTCGAGAGCAAGTATGTCCTTTCTTAAGTATGGACACCAAAACTGTACGCAGTATTCCAGGTGCGGTCTCACCAATACCTTGTACAACTGAAGCAATACCTCCCTATTTTTATATTCTATCCCCCTAGCAATGAAATCCAACATTCCATTGGCCTTCTTAATCACTTGCTGCACCTGCATACTAACCTTTTGAGTTTCGTGCACCAGGACCCCCAGATCCCTTTGTACTTCAGTACTTTCAAGTTTCTTGCCATTAAGATAATAACTTGCTCTGCGATTTTTCCTGCCAAAGTGCATAACCTGTCACTTTCCAGTATTGCATTCCATCTGCCAAATCTCTGCCCACTTACTTAGCCTGTCGATGTCCCCTTGCAAGTTTTTTATGTCCTCCTCACTCACTACTTTCCCTCCCATCTTAGTATCATCTGCAAACTTTGATATGTTACACTCGGTCCCCTCGCCCAAATCGTTAATATAGATTGTAAAGAGTTGGGGACCCAGCACTGACCCCTGTGGAACACCACTAGTTACTGTTTGCCAGTCTGAGAATGAACCATTTATCCCATCTCTCTGCCTTCTGTTAGATAGCCAATCCTCTATCCATGCCAGAATATTACCCCCAATCCGGTGATATTTTATCTTAAGCAATAATCTTTTGTGTGGCCCCTTGTCAAATGCCTTTTGGAAGTCTAAATATACTACGTCCACTGGTTCCTCTTTATCCACCCTATACGTTACTTCCTCAAAGAACTCCAGCAAATTTGTCAAACATGACTTACCCTTCATAAAACCATGCTGACTTTGTCCTATTAAATTATGATTATCCAAATGTCCTGTTACTGTCTCCTTAATAATGGACTCCAAACTTTTACCTACCACAGATGTTAGGCTAACCGGTCTATCGTTTCCAGCCTTCTGTCTACTGCCCTTTTTAAATAAGGGTGTTACATTAGCAGTTTTCCAGTCTTCCGGGGTCTTTGCTGAGTCCAGGGAGTTTTGGAGAATTATTACCAATGCATCCACAATCCCTACCGCCACTTCCCTCAAGACCCTAGGATGTAAGCCATCAGGTCCAGGTGATTCATCCACCTTGATTCCCATTATTTTACCGAGTACCACTTCCTTAGTGATTTTGATCGTGTTAGCTCCTCACCCCCTTTAGCCCCCTGTTTGTCCAGTGTTGGGATATTCTTAGTGTCTTTTACTGTAAAGACTGATGTAAAATATTCATTCAGTGTTTTTGCCATCTCCATATTTCCCACCATTAATTTCCCGGTCTCATCCTCTAAGGGACCAAAATTTACTTTAGCCACCCTTTTTCTTTTTATATAACTATAAAAACTCTTACTATCTGTTTTTATATTTTTTGCTAATTTACTTTCATAATCCATCTTCCCTTTCTTAATCAATCTTTTTGTTATTTTTTGCTGTCTTTTAAAGTTTTCCCAATCCTCTATCCTCCCACTAGATTTGGCTACCTTATATGCCCTTGTTTTTAGTCGAATAATATCCTTAATTTCTTTACTTAGCCACGGATGGCTGTCTTTTCTTTTACACCCTTTTCTTCTCAGTGGAATATATATTTTTTGGAAGTTGTAAAATAACTCCTTAAATGTACACCACTGATCATGTATCGTCTTACCCTTTAATCTATTTTCCCAATCCACTCTACTCAATTCCGCTCTCATACCTTCATAGTGTCCTTTATTCAAGCTTAGCACGCTTGTTTGAGATCCAACCTTCTCACCCTCTAATTGAATATGGAATTCAACCATGTTATGGTCACTCATTCCAAGGGGATCCTTTACAAGGACATTTTTAATTAATCCCATCTCGTTACAAAGGGCCAGATCTGAGGTTGCTTGCCCCCTGGTCGGTTCAGTTACATACTGCTCAAGAAACCCATCCCTAATAAACTCAATGAACTCATCCTCAAGGCTGCCCTGCCCAATTTGATTTGTCCAATTAATATGATCGTTAAAATCCCCCATAATTATAGATGTTCCCTTATTACAAGCCTCAACTATTTCCTGATTGATACTCCGTCCAACATAGTTGCCACTGTTCGGAGGCCTATAGACTACGCCCACTAGTGTTTTTTTCCCCTTATTATTCCTTACCTCCACCCAAACTGTTTCATTATACTGATCTTTTGACCCAATATCATTTTTCTGTATTACAGTGATTCCTTCCTTTATTAACATAGCCACCTCACCTCCCCTTCCTTCCTGCCTGTCCTTCCTGATCGTTAAATAACCTGGTATGTTTAATTCCCAGGCATTGTCACCCTGCAGCCATGTTTCTGTAATGGCCACAAGATCATACCCATATGTAGTTATTTGTGCCATTAACTCATCTATTTTGTTACGAATGCTACGTGCATTCAGATAGAGAACTTTCAAAGATGTTTTGTGACACTTAGTTCCTGCTTTTGCCCTTTTTTTACTTTACCTTTTACTCCATACCTTCTGCCCCTTCCTGACACGCTCTGGTTTTTAATTTCCCCACTGCTACCTAAGTCAATGACCTTCTCTGTTGTCATTTTTATTATTTGCCCTCTAGGAATCTCCCCCCCCCCCCACTAGTTAGTTTAAAGCCCTCTCTACAGCCCTAGTTATATGATCCGCCAGTACTCTAGTCCCAGCACTGGCCGAGTGTAGCCCGTCCCAACGGAACAGCTCCCTCCTGCCCCAGTACTGGTGCCATTGTCCCAGGAAGCAAAACCCATTTCTCCCACACCAGTCTTTGAGCCATGCATTTAACTCACTAATTTTATTTGTCCTAGCAAAATTCGCTCGTGGCTCAGGTAATAATCCAGAGATTATTACCCTTGTGGTTCTGCTTTTTAATTTGGCCCCTAGCTGCTCAAACTCCCGCAGCAGAACCTCCTTCCTTGTCCTATCAATGTCGTTGGTACCAACATGGACCATGACAACTGGATCCTCCCCCTCCCACTCCAAGTTTCTCTCCAGTCCAGAGGAGATGTCCTTAACCCTGGCACCGGGCATGCAACACAGCCTTCGGGACTCTTGCTCTCGGCTGCAAAGTACTCTATCTATCCCCCTAATGATACTATCCCCTACCACTACAACATTTCTTTTAACTACCCCAACTTCAATGGCCCCCTGCTCCACGGTACTGTGGCCAGGTTGCTCATCCTCCCTGCCGTCCCTGCTCCTGTCCCCACAGGGAGTAAGAGCCTCGAACCTGTTGGACAAGTGCAAGGGCTGCGGCTCCTCCAACACTACCTCCTGGATCCCCGTACCTGCCTCAATTCTAGTCACACCATCCTGACCCTGGCCACGGACTACATCTGAATTAATTAATCTAATTGGTGTGACTACCTCGTGATACACAGAGTCCAGGTAACTCTCCCACTCGATCTGTTCAGTACTTTATTTAAACAGATACTCGGAGCTCTGCTTCACAGGGTGCCGACTGTTTAAGTCATTCTCAGTCCCACTACTCCTATTAATAACACTTTTTGCTGTTAACTGCTGCTTGATACAAACTGACCGGGAAATAGGGAATTTCTCCTCGGTGCTGGGGATCCGATTTGGATTCGGCTGTACCCGATAAATCCACAATGTTATTGTCACTGCCGCTGCACTGGATTAAAGGAAGGTACCGGACCAGAAAAGATTTTAAATTATTACTGACAAATCAGGGTAAAAAGGGAAAGGACACAACCTGCTTCTCTGCGGGGTTGACTCACAGCCAGCTCCAGTCTCTGTCTCTCACTTTGTCTCCCACTTTATCCGTCTGATTGAGAGTCTGTCTTATTCCCCAGCCCTTCATTTGCTGAGTGCAGACCTTCCGACCCGCCTGACTGACTAACTACTGTGAATCAGGGTCAGCCTATTTATGGGCCTGAATGGCCACATTTGTGAGTTGCTGCCATCGCTCTGTGTCACGGGGCTGTCGCTGTCTCTCAGGATGTCAACACACCCACACCCTCGACACACCGCCTTTGATGGTCGGACGCAGGTTTGGTCAGTTTGTACTCGCAACTCCCTCGGCAGTTTAATGAGGACTTTTTCCCTGTGTGACTTGTGTAGTTTTGATCAGTGAAATGTTTGTGAAAGGGGTCGGAGGAGAAGGATTGAGATTTTCAGTGTGGGACACAAGTGATGGTGTTTAATGGAGAAGTAACACAATCTCTGTCAGTGCAGAGAGAGGCGACTCAGCGATTCACCTTTTCCCTGAACACGTCCTCTGACTTGCGGCTATTAAACCGGGCAGGGCTTTCCGTGGTGTAGTGGTTGTCACGTTCACCACACACCAGAAATATCCCTCGTTCAATCCCGGGCATGAAACATTATCTGGGACTTGCTCTCGATGAATTTCCAGCAGCGAAGAATGAAGCCTTTGATTTCATCCCCACCACGAACTCTGTTCCTTAACACTAATTCCATCCCTCTCCCTAACATTTTTTGAGGCTGAACCACACTTTTCGCAACCTTTGTGTCATACTTGACCCTGAAATGAGCTGCCGACCACATATCCGCTGCATAACAGCGACTGCCTACTTCCACCTCCGTAACATTGCCCGTCTCCACCCTTGCCTTGGCTCATCTACTGCATGAAACCCTCATCCATGACTTTGTTACCTCTAGACATGTCTATGTCAATGCACTCCTGGCTGGCCTCCCACATTCCACCCTATGACACTTGAGGACATCCAAAACTAGGCTGTCCGTGTTCTAATTCGCACCAAGTCCCGTTCGCCCATCAACCCTTTGCTCGCTGACCTACATTGGCTCCCGGTTAAACAGCGCCTCGATTTCAAAAGTCTCATCCTCGTTTTCAAATCCCACCATGACATCGCCTCTTCCTATCTCTGTAATCACCTCCAGCCCCATAAATCCCCCAATATCTGCGTTCCTCTAATTCTGCCCTCTTGAGTATCCCTGATCATAATCGCTCTGCCTTTAGTGGCCGTGCCTTCTGTTGCCTAGGCCCTAAGTGATGGAATTCCCTGTCTGAACCTGTTCACCTCGGTACCTCTCTTTCCCAATTGAAGACGATCCTTAAAACCTATCGCTTTGTGCATTCTTTGGGGCATGTGAACTAATTTACCCTTATGTGGATCGGTGTCAAATGTTTTGACTTAAAATACTCCTGTGCAGCGCCTTGGGACATTTAACTACGTCAAAGGCGCTGTATAAATACAAGTTGTTGTTGTTATTGTTGTTGAGAGCCACCGAGACCCGGATGTACTCTCCAGATAACGAAGCCCCTCGGTCCTGCTCCGAAATTTAGCTGATATTTTGTTGGAAGTTTGACGACAAGAATATGTGTGATACTGTCCATCAGGGCAATAGTAATTGAACATCCTTTATGGAAGTTCTCACTCCTGCAGTGTTGAAGTTCGGCGGTTATATTATTCTATATCTTTGTGTGCTCGGTCAGGATTTGGTCAATGTGCCAATTTCTGTGCGATCAGTAAGGATTTGGTCAATGGATCAGTTTCGTTGTGTTCGGTCAGGTTGTGGTCAGTGGGTCAGTTTCAGTGTGTTCAGTCAGTTTGTGGTCAGTGGACCTGTTTCTATAATTGTGGATATGATTGTCTGTTCGTAATTCCCAACAACGTGTTCAGGTGCTTCCTTGTTTGTGTTCAATAATGTAGGAAGCATGTGAGATTACACATCTTCTCGTTTGTGCCAAAGGCTTAGTCACTGCCTTGAAATCGAATCTATTTCCTGCACATTATTCTTTGCCTGATAGTTGCTGGTTTAACAGTTAAAACTGGACCCAACATCCCTCCTCTCAATAAGTAATACTGTAAAGGCTATTTTAAAACTCTCACCTGTTCTTGCAACACGATGGCCCTGCGTGCCCACAGGTAACAGCTATTTAGAAGAAAACACCAATTATACCTTCTGCTTCGGTCGAAATATCACACTGCAAAGGCATTGGCTGTTTTAGGGGAGGTTGGAACTCACAACCTCGGCATTTCTCAAGCCTGCACTGTCATATAAGTACCTCATACTGACCGATTGCGCCACTGGAGTCGCACAAGTGCTCATTTACTTGCACATCTCCAGTTGTTTAATAGTGCGGGGGGCAGGAGCCATGGTTAATGTTGTTTATTGGAGGAGCATTGGCTGGGGTTATATGATAGCGTGCAGCAGAAGTTACTCTCATGCATTCGCGAGCTTGTGAACTTACCAAAGGCTGCACCAGATTTCTGGCGCCATAAGCACAGAATATTTTTACCCAACTTCTGAAATACAGTCGGTAAAATGAGAACCGATGAAAATTTATCACATGCAAAACACAAAAAGCTTTTTAAAGATTTGCCTGTGACTCGGAGTATTTCGGTCAGTCCGAAACAGAAAGTTATCGCTTCATTAATGGCGATTACAACAAACTATTGCACGGTTTAATGAGCTTTGCGTATTTAATAGAATAAACAGTGTTCTAAAAGTTAATGGAACCAATGTCGCACGAATAAGAACATTTATAGATGACAGTTCTCTTCTGAGCTGTTTCTCTCCTTATTTAGAGAGCAACGGTTTCCGAAGTGAAGCGGTTATCACTTCCGTCTAAAGTACATCAGGTCCCCGGTTCAATCACTTCTTGCAGGTAGAGATCAATAAAATATATTAACAGCCGCGCGGTATTCTCCTTTTCTCTATACAGTTCTGTCCACACTCAAACCTTACAGAGACACCGAGAGTGTGAGAGATCATTGCAGGATCCTGCAGCGCTACCTCTGTTAATAGCAACAGTTTGGAGCCTCATTTCAGACGCGGCCACAATCCCATGATTTTGTTTGCTGTTCCCCAACTGCCGGAGTGACTGAGGCCGCGACAGCAGCGAAGTTCAGGCCGCCTGTCCGGCCCCGCTCTCACCCAGCGCCCGCTGCCAGCGAAAAGCAGCGATTGCAGCCTCAGAGAGCATAAACTGCCCATCGCTGCGAAACAAGATATCACTGAAGCAGAGGAGAGCAGAGATTTGCATCTGTAGCGTGTAGGTGAGGATGGTCGAGGTTGATATCGATCGACTCATTGGCCCAGAAATTCGGGTCAGGGGCTTCCCGCGGGTGTAAGCCCCCGACCTGCACTTACCTTGCACGCCGGCCGTGAAGCTGTGGGCCCCCGTGGAATTCCGATCCGGGGCCTGCTCCAGCTGCCGGCGCGCAGTGCTTGTGTATCCCATGGGCGCAGTTAGTTCGAAGCATCCCCTGGGATCACGTGGGCCATGGGGAGCAAATGGGAGCAGGGAATGCTCCATTCATAAGATTGACAGGAAGACCTGTCAAAAGTTATAAATACTACGGCCCCAAAACAGCACTAATCGTCAAATAAATTTGAAAAATCTTCACATTTTTAAAATAAACTATAATTTACATGAAATAACTAATTTATACACTAATTTAAATTTTTGAAAAAATAATTTCATTTTCTAACGGGGCTAAAAATAAACTTACCTTGCTTTAAAGTATTTAAAAAATAATAAACCTGTGGAAAATATGTTTCAATTTTAATTAGTTCACCACTTACCTTGTAAAAAGCAGGCCTTGTGACTGCTTTTTAAATGTCTAACTTCTGCAGGCTTCCCCTCCCGGGAAAACCTGCAAAAAAACGTAACTTCGCTGCGCACGCGCAGCCGCTCCTGCGCACGCGATCGACCACTGAACCTCTTCGTTCAGGGGAGCGGAAGTGCCGGTTTCCCGGGCATGCAGGTGAGTGCCCCGTGCATACTCACCCGTGGAGACCCGAACTTCTGGGCCACTGTTGTTGGAACCGATGAAATTGAATCTCTTTCTCCGGCAGTTGTTGCAGGTTTACGTATGCAAGGTGTCCTCGAGGTGCAATCGACAAGTTTGAAGATGCCGTGTAGGGCAACAAGTTGAAGCATCAGCACAGTAAATGCCGAGAACAAATTAAACAGTGGCTCAAGCTGATGAGCCTTGCACTGACGAAAATCCTGGACGGAGATTTAGAGGAAGCGACAGTATGAAGGGCTGTACTGCGATTCTAACACTTCTCCAAGCACATTCCGGCAAGTCATCGACAGTCAAAAGAGGGCTTGGAACGGGAATGGAACTGCGGCCACACGTGACAGAGCATTGGGAATGTAAAACTGCTGTCTCCAATCGTCTGTTTACCTGAATCAGACAAAATGTAATGGACAATACATGACAAATCCATTTGAATTTATGTTTGATAACCAGTTGATTGGATCTGTATTCTAGACAGAGTGACACTTAAGTCTACGGGTATGAATCTCGCTTTGGGGATTGTAGATGGAAATTTGCGCAAGGTCCCGCGTGAGCCCCTTTTTAACGTCGCCTTCTAAAATTTGACTTGTGCCCAAAACTTGTTCTAATCCGCCTAAGAAATAATCGGTCAGGACACAAATCATTCTCCAACAATCTCCAGCGTCTTTGGTGGAAGTACAATGCAAGCTGCCATGGAAATATCATGGCTTTAAAGACAATCAATTAAAGTATTTTTTAGCACACAATCACCTGTGATGGTTGTAGGTATATTGGTGTGTGATGATATTAGATACCAATGTATTTGTGAGTTTATATTGTGTTAGATGTAAATGGTTTTGCACCTCTGTTCGTTATAAATATATTTAGATGTATCTGTATTATTTATTAATGTATTGGGTGGGGGAATCTGTGTCAGTTATGAATTTATTTTTGAGCGCTGCAAATGTCCCGTCCGGCCCCATTCTACCTTCTCATTGCCCCAAGTGGGACACGGCAGAACATCTGTTAGATTCGGATTAAACTTTTCATTTTATTGATACTTAGAAAATTTGAGGTTTTGAAAGTAATAACTCTGCATCCATCAGCCTCTCGGATACCTCTGGAGCGTCCTTTATTCTGTCTGATAGGCCCTGAGCATCCCTAAACCGCTCTAGAAACTCCTAAGCATCCCTTACACTGTCTGTTACTTCCGGAGTGTCCCTTACCCTGCCTGGTACTTCCGGAGCGTCCCTTAACCTATCTGATATATCCGGAACGTCCATTAAACTCTCTGGTACTACTGGAGCGTACCTTACCCTGTCTGGTACATCCGGAGTGTTGCTTAGATATCTGATACATCCGGAGCCTCCCTTACCCTGTCTGGTACAACAGGAGAGTCCGTTACCCTCTCTGGTAAATCCGGAGTGTCCCTTAAACTGTCTGGTACATCCGGAGCGTCGCTTAGATATCTGATACACCCGGAGCGTCCCTTAGCCTGTCTGGTACAACTGCAGCGTCCCTTACCCTGTCTGGTGATTCCGGAGCGTCCCTTAAACTGTCTGTTATATTCAGAGTCCCCCTTACCCTGTCTGTTACATCCGGAGCGTCCCTTACTCTCCTTCATAACTCCTGAGTTTCCGTTATCCTTTTTGATAACTAGTTTGAAAACATTGCATATTTCACCCTTCATCCGCAGCTATGTAATGCTTCCCGTCGCTCATGCTCCTCAACTGTTTAGGGAAAAGCGCCGACTACCAGGTAAACAACCCGAGTTCTTCAGATAGCCTCCCCAGTGCACTTCATTTCCTTAGGAATTTTCTTGTATAATCGGGCTGCGTTGAATCCAAAGGCAGGCCCTGCTTTCGCAGAGCTTGACTGTCGAGCGGTTCCGCGGGTCTAAATGTATCGACTGGCTTCAAGGCACCAACTCAGGTTGGGGCGAATGGAACATGTGCCCCCTGGAACAGCGGTGGCAGCAGAGCACACTTGGCAGTGTAATTTGGTGAAAGTGAATGTTAGATGCAGGTAATACCGCAGGAAACTTTCAATGAAATTGAAGGAGGAAAGTAAAGGAGAGGCTATTGATTGAGGAAGGAAGAAAAATCTGTGCCGTGTCTAGCAATCGAGCTGAAGTTGCTGCGGCCACAACGCAGAGTACTAACCCACTAAACGATCATGGCGCCACACATCAACTACTGCAACTCTGACCACAACAATGTAATGCACGGCACTGCTGAAAAAAGATGGATTGTTGGTGAAGGCCAAAATCAGCACCACCAGAAATTAGGACAGCGGTGAAATTCGACCCAGGCCCCGCAGCGACTGGAGCCTTCATCCAGATGGGAACTAGTGCAGACGCAGTGGCATTTAAAAGGATTTTAGCTTTTTCACACGAGCGTCTTAAATAAAACAAAGGCCCCGTTGGGAGTCGAACCCAGGATTTCCTGTTTATTAGACAGACGCTATGACCAGCTAAGCCACGTGACCGAATCCCGAGACCATGTCTCGCCTCCACTCACTGATGTTAATCAGCTACCGGTCATTGTCTTCTGGAGTCTCAGGCCGTTTTTGTATTTCACCAGCTCTCTTGTCTATTTGCCATGTCTCCCGATGCTGTCTGTATCTCCCGCTTTGTTTATCTCAGTGTCAATCTGTGAATTGATTCTGAATGAATACCTGTATTTCCGTCTTACATGAAATAAATGAGGGCATCAGTCAATTCCTCCTCTTACACTGGGGAACTAATGAGCCAACATTTATAACATGATATTGCTTATTGTGATGCAGCAAATAGAATATTCCAACGTGAAAGATTCAGGTTCAATTCTGTGCCAAAAGAAACTTTGACCCCAACGTGTTTGCAAAAGGCCGCCTTTTAATTTGTCGTCACAAACGCCACCATTGCACCTCAAGGTGATTCATAACTAATAAACAGAGAAGTCAAGCAGTGAAACGGTATTTGTAAACAGGGTTGTGAGACTGTGGAAAGCACTGGCTCAGAGCAGCAGTTTTAAAACAAGGTTTAAAAACCGGCAGCGTGTGGGCGGAAGGGGAGAGAGAGGCAAGAGAGCCACAAGTGTGATCACCTTGGAAACCATTGGCCCCGAATCTGCTTTAAATCCCCCCTCTGGATTTAAACACATTTAATGTCATATTCACAAATTGATGCATTTGAACAATATATGAGATTTAACACTGTCTCTGATGTAAAATAACTGCTTTATGCATGTGAAATTATCATTGCCGAGATTAAACACTCAGTGCAGGGTTAGCGGCTCTTTGTTCTGGGGTAAGATTCTTGTTTTGGGAATTTACAAAAATTTTAAATGCAAAAGATCCCGGGTTCCAATCCCGGGCAGCGCCCTAACATTTTAATAGAACCAGTTCCCCCGGCCTGGAAACATTCCACAAGTCTTCAAATAATACCGGCCAGAAAATCAGCCTGTGTTCAGTACATCACAAGAAAACGGCAATATTATTCTTTAAAGCAGGAATTCAGTCCCAGAAGTGCCGAAACTGTGAGGTAAATATGTAAATCCGTTTATTTACAGAAGCCTAATCCGCATTTTCCACATTGTCAATCTGGGAGCTCGGCAGGACGTGCGGTAAAGGGGACTTTATTCAAGATTGGTTCTGCCGTTTGCAAACAGAAATACTGAAATAAAAGGGATTTTTGGATGACTCCTTTTGGATAATAATGTTAGATCGAGGTTGGTGAGTGGTTATATTCGCAGGACTGTTAATCTGTTTGGAAGATACGTGGCCTGAAAATATTACTTTCCCCAAATAAAAATCTTTTCTCTCCCTGTTTGTTAAAATTCCCCCACTTTCTCAAACTAATATATCACCCAGCTCTAATGGAACAAAGATCGAATCGAGAGCTAATTCCTCCTTCCTCCCTTCCTTCCCTCTGTCCTTCATTCCCTTCCTCCTTGTTCGCGGTTTCCTGCCTCATTGGAAAATGAGCCTGACTTTGATGTTAACTCTGTGATCTATATCTTATCATGGTGTGGAGATGCCGGAGTTGGACTGGGGTGGACAAACGTAAGAAGTCACACAACACCAGGTTATAGTCCAACAGCTTTATTTGAAGTCACAAGCTTTCAGAGCGCTGCTCCTTCGTCAGGTGAAGTGGAGAGCTGCATAAAGACACAGCTTATATAGTCAGAGAATAATGTCAGATGTTTATAGGTAATCTTTCTAACTGCCATTTATCACAAGGTGATCACCAGCAGCAGCAACCAAGCCACCCCGGGTACCACGGTTGAAACCACAGGGAAGTCCATCGTCAACCTATCCGACCTCACCCTTCAACCAGACGAAATTGAAGCTCTCAGCCAGGGCTCAATTTCTGCCCCACCACCAAAATGGACTCTCACTTCCTCCTTCTGAGATTGGAACCGAATGCGGGAACAGGGGCAAATGATTAGGGAGCAGAAACATAAATTTCTCCTTTAGGAGGCAATGCAATTTCAAAAATATTTATCAACCTTAATGATGAGATTTTCTCTTTTAGTTTCTTTGGTTGAGAGGTAAATTATGGGCGAGAAATCCTCGTTCTTTTCGGCATACTCTCATGGGATCTGAGACCCCGGTTTAACATCTTACTAGAAAGACGGCACTACCTCAGTATTACACTGGAGTGTCAGCCTGGATTATGTGCTCAATTCTCTGGAGAGGGGCTTGAGTTTGCTACTGCTGAGCGAGGGCTGACACCTACACTCAGTTCATTTGGCTGGAGTGAAATGTCGGAGATAAAGGGAATAATTATAATGGAGTAAACCTTCAACTTGGCGTCCAGGAAAAACCGGGCATCGTAATCGGCCGCTCGGTAAAGAAACAGCCCGACTTATGTTGCCATCGATTTCATAAGCATTGAAAATCAGGCCTGTCTATAATGGGCGGGGTCGTGGTCAGTTGCGAATCATTCTGGGTCTGTTCGAACCGGGAGTACTCACAGTCCCGGATCATTCTGTGTCTGTTAAAAACGGCAGAGCTCCCAGTCCCGGATCATTCCGGTTTTTTTTAAAGAAGAGCGATTTCACCTTTGATGACCGAGTTGTTGAGTTTAACAAAATGTGCGAATCCAGCTCACAGAGGACCTGTTTATTCAGTTGAAATATTTTTATCTTTTACTCAACCCACTTCTTTTTTCGAGCAGTTTCCTTGAACCTGCTCACAATTCGCCCCGTAAAAAGAGTTTCACCGGCATCAGTGGACGCAGAGATTAATGGATAAGACGTTTGACTTCCGTTCCAAATGCTTTAGTTATCAGAAGATTGAAGGTTCGAGTCCTACCACGGTCGTTTAGTTATCTGGGTGACACTTTTTATATTCTGAATCTGGCGTTAAACCGACCATTTTTGACAGTCCCTCACCTGAAGTTGAATTTCTTTCAGGGTAGTTCTACTTAGATGCAAAAAGCAAGAAATGGAATGTCTGAGAGCAGTGTATCGGTGAGAAAAGGTGGCCGAGAGGTTAAGGCGATGGACTGCTAATCCATTGTGCTTTACAAGCGTGGGTTAGAATCCAATCCTCGTCGCTGTTATATTACACGTTTGATGCTGATGCACTTTCTAAGCATTTTACTGAATCTTACTTGAAATACAATTTGCTGAAAATTGCACTGGTGTTGCTGGTCTGTGCCTCTGCATTGCGCATATCTTGTTACAATTAAAATATTCCAAAAAATTTCTCAACCCACCTTGAATGAAAGTGGAGATGAGATCGCGAATCGGAGACTGAGAATCCTCTCTTCCTTCTTCCGTCCTCTGCGATTGGCACCGAATGAAAGACTAGCGGCAACACAGGCAAATGATTAGGGAGCAGAAACATAAATTTCTCCTTTGCGGGCAATTTAATTTCAAAAATATTTATCAAACTTAATGGCGAGATTTTCTGCTTTTGGGACTTTGGTTGAGAGATAAATAATGCGCGAGAAATCCTCGTTCTTTTCAGCATTCTCTCATGGGATCTGAAGCCCCAGTTTAACATCTTACTAGAAGGACGGCACTGCCGACAGTGCAGCACTACCTCAGTACTGCCCTGGAGTGTCAGCCTGGATTATGCACTCAAGTCTCTGGAGTGAGGCTTGAGTATGCTGCCGCTGAGCCACGGCTGACACCTAAACTCAGTTCATTTGGCTGGAGTAAAATGACGGAGATAATGGGAAAAATGATAATGGAGTAAATTTTCAACTTGGTGTCCAAGATTAAACCGGGCATCGTTTTAGAAACAGCCCGATTATGTTGCCATAGATTTCATAAGCTTTGAAAATCAGGCCTGTCTATAATGGGCGGGGTCGCGGTCAGTTGCGAATCATTCTGGGTCTTTTTAAACCGGGAGTGCTCACAGCCCCGGATCATTCTGTGTCTGTTTGAAATGGCAGAGCTCACAATCTCGGATCATGCCGTTTTTTTAGAAGCAGAGCGATTTCAGCTTTGATGACCGAGTTGTTGAGTTTAACAAAATGTGTCAAGGTTCGCCCGGGATCTCTCGCATTTTAATGCTGAATTGCCCAAAGCGAGAATCATAACCCTAGACCAACAAGCCGGCGATGTCATTCTTCAATTTGCATTGAGTTTCAGTGCGCTGGTGCGAATCCAGCTCACAGAGGACCTGTTTATTCAGTGGAAATATTTTTATCTTTTCCTCAATCCACTTCTTTTTTCGAGCTGTTTCCTTGAACCTGCTCACAATTCACCCCATAAAAAGAGATTCAGCGGCATCAGCGGCCGCATAAACTAATGGATAATGCGTCTGACTTCTGTTGCAAATTCTTCAGTTATTTGAATGGTTCAAGTCCTACAAAGGTCTTTTAATTATCTGGGCGACACTTTTTATATTCTGAATCTGGCGTGAAACCGGCCATTTTTGACAGTCCCTCATCTGAAGTAACGGAAGGCCTGTTGCTTACATTAAGCTGATTGTACATTTTCAACATTGTAGATCTGTGTGCACGGGCAGGATAAGCGGTGAAGTTGAATTTCTTTCAGGGTAGTTCTAATTAGATGTAAAAAGCAAGAAATGGAATGTCTGAAAACAGTATGTTGGTGAGACGAGGTGGCCGAGAGGTTAAGGCGATGGTACTGCTAATCCATTGTGCTCTGCAGGCCAGGGTTCGTATCCCATCCTCGTCGTTACTGTATTACACGTTTGATGCTGATGCACTTTCCAAGCATTTCACTGAATCTTACTTGAAACTTAATTTCGTGAAAATTGCACTGGTGTTGCTGGTCTGTGCCCCTGCATTGCTCATATCTTGTTAAAATTAAAATATTCCAAGAAATTTCTCAACCCACCTTGAATGAAAGTGGAGATGAGATCGTGAATCGGAGATTGAGAACCCTCTCTTCCTTCTTCCTTCCTTTGAGATTGGCACCGAATGAAAAGACTAGCGGCAACAGAGGCAAATGATTAGGGAACAGGAACATAAATTTCTCCTTTGGAATTTCAAAAATATTTATCAAACTTAAAGACGAGATTTTCTGTTTTTGGGTCTTTGGTTGAGAGATAAATAATGCGCGAGAAATCCTCGTTCTTTTCAGCATTCTCTCATGGGATCTGAAGCCCCAGTTTTACATTTTACTAGAAAGACGGCACTGCCGACAGTGCAGCACTACCTCAGTACTGCCCTGGAGTGTCAGCCTGGATTATGCACTCAAGTCTCTGGAGTGAGGCTTGAGTATGCTACCGCTGAGCCACGGCTGACACCTAAACTCAGTTCATTTGGCTGGAGTAAAATGACGGAGATAATGGGAAAAATTATAATGGAGTAAACTTTCAACTTGGCGTCCAAGATTAAACCGGGCATCGATTTAGAAACAGCCCGATTGATGTTGCCATGGATTTCACAAGCTTTGAAAAACAGGCCTGTCTATAATGGGCGTGGTCGTGGTCAGTTGCGAATCAATCTGGGTCTGTTTGAACCAGGAGTGCTCACAGTCCCGGATCATTCTGTGTCTGTTTGAAATGGCAGAGCTCACAATCTCGGATCATGCCGTTTTTTTAGAAGCAGAGCGATTTCAGCTTTGATGACAGAGTTGTTGAGTTTAAGAAAATGTGTCAGAGCTCGTCCGGGATTTGAACCCGGGACCTCTTGCATTTTAATCGTGAAACGCCCAAAGCGAAAATCATACTCCGAAACCAACGAGCCGCCGATGTCATTTCCCATTTGCATTGAGTTTCACTGCGCTGGTGCGAATCCAGCTCACAGAGGACCTGTTTATTCACTTTAAATATTATTATCTTTTCCTCAATCCACTTCTTTTTTCGAGCAGTTTCCTTGAACCTGCTCACAATTCGCCCCATAAAAAGAGATGCAGCGGCATTAGCGGCCGCATAGACTAATGGATAATGCGTCTGACTTCTGGTTGCAAATTCTTCAGTTATCAGAAGATTGAAGGTTCAAATCCTACAAAGGTCGTTTAATTATCTGGGCGACACTTTTTATATTCTGAATCTGGCGTGAAACCGGCCATTTTTGACAGCCCCTCATCTGAAGTAACGGAAGGCCTGTTGCTTACATTTAGCTGATTGTACATTTTCAACATTGTAGATCTGTGTGCACGGGCAGGATAAGCGGTGAAGTTGAATTTCTTTCAGGGTAGTTCTAATTAGATGCAAAAAGCAAGAAATGGAATGTCTGAGAGCATTGCCTCGGTGAGACGAGGTGGCCGAGAGCTTAAGGCGATGGACTGCTAATCTATTGTGCTCTGCACGCGTGGGTTGGAATCCCATCCTCGTCGTTACTGTATTACACGGTTGAAGCTGATGCACTTTCCAAGCATTTCACTGAATCTTACTTGAAATACAATTTCGTGAAAATTGTGCTGGTGTTGATGGTCTGTGCCCTTGCATTACTCATATCTTGCTAAAAGTAAAATATTCCAAGAATTTCCTCAACCCACCTTGAATGAAAGTGGAGTATGAGATCGCGAATCGGAGACTGAGAACCCTCTCTTCCTTCCTCTGAGATTGGCACCGAATGAAAGACTAGCGGCAACAGAGGCAAATGATTCGGGAGCAGAAACATAAATTTCTCCTTTGGGGGCAATTTAATTTCAAAAATATTTATCAAACTTAATGACGAGATTTTCTGTTTTTGGGTCTTTGGTTGAGAGATAAATAATGCGCGAGAAATCCTCTTTCTTTTCAGCATTCTCTCATGGTATCTGAAGCCGCAGTTTAACATCTTACTAGAAAGACGGCACTGCCGACAGTGCAGCACGACCTCAGTACTGCCCTGGATTGCCAGCCTGGATTATGCACTCAAGTCTCTGGAGTGAGGCTTGAGTATGCTACCGCTGAGCCACGGCTGACACCTAAACTCAGTTCATTTGGCTGGAGTAAAATGACGGAGATAAAGGGAAACATTATAATGGAGTAAACTTTCAACTTGACGTCCAAGATTAAACCGTGCATCGTTTTAGAAACAGCCCGATTTATGTTGCCATAGATTTCATAAGCTTTGAAAATCAGGCCTGTCTATAATGGGCGGGGTCGCGGTCAGTTGCGAATCAATCTGGGTCTGTTTGAACCGGGAGTGCTCACAGTCCCGCATCATTCTGTGTCTGTTTGAAATGGCAGAGCTCACAATCTCGGATCATGCCGTTTATTTAGAATCAGAGCGATTTCAGCTTTGATGACCGAGTTGTTGAGTTTAACAAAATGCGCCAGGGCTCGTCCGGGATTTGAACCCGGGACCTCTCGCATTTTAATCGTGAAACGCCCAAAGCGAGAATCATACACCTAGACCAACGAGCCGCCCATGTTATTCTTTCATTTGCTTTGAGTTTCACTGCGCTGGTGCGAATCCAGCTCACAGAGGACCTGTTTATTCAGTTTAAATATTATTATCTTTTCCTCAATCCACTTCTTTTTTCGAGCAGTTTCCTTGAACCTGCTCACAATTCGCCCCATAAAAAGAGATGCAGCGGCATTACGGCCGCATAGACTAATGGATAAGGCGTCTGACTTCGGTTGCAAATTCTAAAGTTATCAGAAGATTGAAGGTTCAAATCCTACAAAGGTCGTTTAATTATCTGGGCGACACTTTTTATATTCTGAATCTGGCGTGAAACCGGCCATTTTTGACAGCCCCTCATCTGAAGTAACGGAAGGCCTGTTGCTTACATTTAGCTGATTGTACATTTTCAACATTGTAGATCTGTGTGCACGGGCAGGATAAGCGGTGAAGTTGAATTTCTTTCAGGGTAGTTCTAATTCGATGCAAAAAGCAAGAAATGGAATGTCTGAGAGCATTGCCTCGGTGAGAAGAGGTGGCCGAGAGGTTAAGGCGATGGACTGCTAATCCATTGTGCTCTGCACGCGTGGGTTGGAATCCCATTCTCGCCGTTACTGTATTACACGTTTGATGCTGATGCACTTTCCAAGCATTTCACTGAATCTTACTTGAAATGCAATTTCGTGAAAATTGTGCTGGTGTTGATGGTCTGTGCCCTTGCATTACTCATATCTTGTTAAAAGTAAAATATTCCAAGAAATTCCTCAACCCACCTTGAATGAAAGTGGAGTGTGAGATCGCGAATCGGAGACTGAGAACCCTCTCTTCCTTCCTCTGAGATTGGCACCGAATGAAAGACTAGCGGCAACAGAGGCAAATGATTAGGGAGCAGAAACATAAATTTCTCCTTTGGGGGCAATTTAATTTCAAAAATATTTATCAAACTTAATGACGAGATTTTCTGTTTTTGGGACTTTGGTTGAGAGATAAATAATGCGCGAGAAATCCTCGTTCTTTTCAGCATTCGCTCATGGGATCTGAAGCCCCAGTTTAACATCTTACTAGAAAGACGGCACTGCCGACAGTGCAGCACGACCTCAGTACTGCCCTGGAGTGTCAGCCTGGATTATGCACTCAAGTCTCTGGAGTGAGGCTTGAGTATGCTACCGCTGAGCCACGGCTGACACCTAAACTCAGTTCATTTGGCTGGAGTAAAATGACGGAGAAAAAGGGAAACATTATAATGGAGTAAACTTTCAACTTGACGTCCAAGATTAAACCGGGCATCGTTTTATAAACAGCCCGATTTATGTTGCCATAGATTTCATAAGCTTTGAAAATCAGGCCTGTCTATAATGGGCGGGGTCGTGGTCACTTGCGAATCATTCTGGGTCTGTTTAAACCGGGAGTGCTCACAGTCCCGCATCATTCTGTGTCTGTTTGAAATGGCAGAGCTCACAATCTCGGATCATGCCGTTTATTTAGAATCAGAGCGATTTCAGCTTTGATGACCGAGTTGTTGAGTTTAACAAAATGTGTCAGGGCTCGTCCGGGATTTGAACCCGGGACCTCTCGCATTTTAATCGTGATACGCCCAGAGCGAGAATCATACCCCTAGACCAACGAGCCGCCCATGTTATTTTTCCATTTGCATTGAGTTTCACTGCGCTGGTGCGAATCCAGCTCACAGAGGACCTGTTTATTCAGTTTAAATATTATTATCTTTTCCTCAATCCACTTCTTTTTTCGAGCAGTTTCCTTGAACCTGCTCACAATTCCCCCCATAAAAAGAGATGCAGCGGCATTAGCGGCCGCATAGACTAATGGATAATGTGTCTGACTTCGGTTGCAAATTCTTCAGTTATCAGAAGATTGAAGGTTCAAATCCTACAAAGGTCGTTTAATTATCTGGGCGACACTTCTTATATTCTGAATCTGGCGTGAAACCGGCCATTTTTGACAGCCCCTCATCTGAAGTAACGGAAGGCCTGTTGCTTACATTTAGCTGATTGTACATTTTCAACATTGTAGATCTGTGTGCACGGGCAGGATAAGCGGTGAAGTTGAATTTCTTTCAGGGTAGTTCTAATTAGATGCAAAAAGCAAGAAATGGAATGTCTGAGAGCATTGCCTCGGTGAGACGAGGTGGCCGAGAGGTTAAGGCGATGGACTGCTAATCTATTGTGCTCTGCACGCGTGGGTTGGAATCCCATTCTCGTCGTTACTGTATTACACGTTTGATGCTGATGCACTTTCCAAGCATTTCACTGAATCTTACTTGAAATACAATTTCGTGAAAATTGTGCTGGTGTTGATGGTCTGTGCCCTTGCATTACTCATATCTTGTTAAAAGTAAAATATTCCAAGAAATTCCTCAACCCACCTTGAATGAAAGTGGAGTATGAGATTGCGAATCGGGGACTGAGAACCCTCCCTTCCTTCCTCTGAGATTGGCACCGAATGAAAGACTAGCGGCAACAGAGGCAAATGATTAGGGAGCAGAAACATAAATTTCTCCTTCGGGGGCAATTTAATTTCAAAAATATTTATCAAACTTAATGACGAGATTTTCTGTTTTTGGGACTTTGGTTGAGAGATAAATAATGCGCGAGAAATCCTCGTTCTTTTCAGCATTCTCTCATGGGATCTGAAGCCCCAGTTTAACATCTTACTAGAAAGACGGCACTGCCAACAGTGCAGCACGACCTCAGTACTGCCCTGGAGTGTGAGCCAGGAATATACACTCAAGTCTCTGGAGTGTGGCTTGAGTATGCTACCGCTGAGCCACGGCTGACACCTAAACTCAGTTCATTTGGCTGGAGTAAAATGACGGAGATAAAGGGAAAAATGATAATGGAGTAAACTTTCAACTTGGCGTCCAAGATTAAACCGGGCATATTTTTAGAAACAGCACGATTTATGTTGCCATAGATATCATAAGCTTTGAAAATCAGGCCTGTCTATAATGGGCCGGGTCGTGGTCACGGTCACTTGCGAATCATTCTGGGTCTGTTGAAACCGGGAGTGCTCACAGTCCCGCATCATTCTGTGTCTGCTTGAAATGGCAGAGCTCACAATCTCGGATCATGCCGTTTATTTAGAAGCAGAGCGATTTCAGCTTTGATGACCGAGTTGTTGAGTTTAACAAAATGTGTCAGGGCACGTCCGGGATTTGAACCCGGGACCTCTCGCATTTTAATCGTGAAACGCCCAAAGCGAGAATCATACCCCTAGACCAACGAGCCGCCCATGTTATTCTTCCATTTGCATTGAGTTTCACTGCGCTGGTGCGAATCCAGCTCACAGAGGACCTGTTTATTCAGTTTAAATATTATTATCTTTTCCTCAATCCACTTCTTTTTTCGAGCAGTTTCCTTGAACCTGCTCAAAAATCGCCCCATAAAAAGAGATGCAGCGGCATTACGGCCGCATAGACTAATGGATAAGGCGTCTGACTTCGGTTGCAAATTCTAAAGTTATCAGAAGATTGAAGGTTCAAATCCTACAAAGGTCGTTTAATTATCTGGGCGACACTTTTTATATTCTGAATCTGGCGTGAAACCGGCCATTTTTGACAGCCCCTCATCTGAAGTAACGGAAGGCCTGTTGCTTACATTAAGCTGATTGTACATTTTCAACATTGTAGATCTGTGTGCACGGGCAGGATAAGCGGTGAAGTTGAATTTCTTTCAGGGTAGTTCTAATTAGATGCAAAAAGCAAGAAATGGAATGTCTAAGAGCATTGCCTCGGTGAGACGAGGTGGCCGAGAGGTTAAGGCGATGGACTGCTAATCTATTGTGCACTGCACGCGTGGGTTGGAATCCCATTCTCGTCGTTACTGTATTACACGTTTGATGCTGATGCACTTTCCAAGCATTTCACTGAATCTTACTTGAAATACAATTTCGTGAAAATTGTGCTGGTGTTGATGGTCTGTGCCCTTGCATTACTCATATCTTGTTAAAAGTAAAATATTCCAAGAAATTCCTCAACCCACCTTGAATGAAAGTGGAGTGTGAGATCGCGAATCGGAGACTGAGAACCCTCTCTTCCTTCCTCTGAGATTGGCACCGAATGAAAGACTAGCGGCAACAGAGGCAAATTATTAGGGAGCAGAAACATAAATTTCTCCTTTGGGGGCAATTTACTTTCAAAAATATTTATCAAACTTAATGACGAGATTTTCTGTTTTTGGGACTTTGGTTGAGAGATAAATAATGCGCGAGAAATCCTCGTTCTTTTCAGCATTCTCTCATGGGATCTGAAGCCCCAGTTTAACATCTTACTAGAAAGACGGCACTGCCAACAGTGCAGCACGACTTCAGTACTGCCCTGGAGTGTGAGCCAGGATTATACACTCAAGTCTCTGGAGTGTGGCTTGAGTATGCTACCGCTGAGCCACGGCTGACACCTAAACTCAGTTCATTTGGCTGGAGTAAAATGACGGAGATAAAGGGAAAAATGATAATGGAGTAAACTTTAAACCGGGCATCGTTTTAGAAACAGCCCGATTTATGTTGCCATAGATTTCATAAGCTTTGAAAATCAGGCCTGTCTATAATGGGCGGGGTCGTGGTCACTTGCGAATCATTCTGGGTCTGTTTGAACCGGGAGTGCTCACAGTCCCGCATCATTCTGTGTCTGTTTGAAATGGCAGAGCTCACAATCTCGGATCATGCCGTTTATTTAGAATCAGAGCGATTTCAGCTTTGATGACCGAGTTGTTGAGTTTAACAAAATGCGCCAGGGCTCGTCCGGGATTTGAACCCGGGACCTCTCGCATTTTAATCGTGAAACGCCCAAAGCGAGAATCATACCCCTAGACCAACGAGCCGCCCATGTTATTCTTTCATTTGCTTTGAGTTTCACTGCGCTGGTGCGAATCCAGCTCACAGAGGACCTGTTTATTCAGTTTAAATATTATTATCTTTTCCTCAATCCACTTCTTTTTTCGAGCAGTTTCCTTGAAGCTGCTCACAATTCGCCCCATAAAAAGAGATGCAGCGGCATTACGGCCGCATAGACTAATGGATAAGGCGTCTGACTTCGGTTGCAAATTCTAAAGTTATCAGAAGATTGAAGGTTCAAATCCTACAAAGGTCGTTTAATTATCTGGGCGACACTTTTTATATTCTGAATCTGGCGTGAAACCGGCCATTTTTGACAGCCCCTCATCTGAAGTAACGGAAGGCCTGTTGCTTACATTTAGCTGATTGTACATTTTCAACATTGTAGATCTGTGTGCACGGGCAGGATAAGCGGTGAAGTTGAATTTCTTTCAGGGTAGTTCTAATTAGATGCAAAAAGCAAGAAATGGAATGTCTGAGAGCATTGCCTCGGTGAGACGAGGTGGCCGAGAGGTTAAGGCGATGGACTGCTAATCTATTGTGCTCTGCACGCGTGGGTTGGAATCCCATTCTCGCCGTTACTGTATTACACGTTTGATGCTGATGCACTTTCCAAGCATTTCACTGAATCTTACTTGAAATGCAATTTCGTGAAAATTGTGCTGGTGTTGATGGTCTGTGCCCTTGCATTACTCATATCTTGTTAAAAGTAAAATATTCCAAGAAATTCCTCAACCCACCTTGAATGAAAGTGGAGTGTGAGATCGCGAATCGGAGACTGAGAACCCTCTCTTCCTTCCTCTGAGATTGGCACCGAATGAAAGACTAGCGGCAACAGAGGCAAATGATTAGGGAGCAGAAACATAAATTTCTCCTTTGGGGGCAATTTAATTTCAAAAATATTTATCAAACTTAATGACGAGATTTTCTGTTTTTGGGACTTTGGTTGAGAGATAAATAATGCGCGAGAAATCCTCGTTCTTTTCAGCATTCTCTCATGGGATCTGAAGCCCCAGTTTAACATCTTACTAGAAAGACGGCACTGCCGACAGTGCAGCACGACCTCAGTACTGCCCTGAAGTGTCAGCCTGGATTATGCACTCAAGTCTCTGGAGTGAGGCTTGAGTATGCTACCGCTGAGCCACGGCTGACACCTAAACTCAGTTCATTTGGCTGGAGTAAAATGACGGAGAATAAGGGAAACATTATAATGGAGTAAACTTTCAACTTGACGTCCAAGATTAAACCGGGCATCGTTTTAGAAACAGCCCGATTTATGTTGCCATAGATTTCATAAGCTTTGAAAATCAGGCCTGTCTATAATGGGCGGGGTCGTGGTCACTTGCGAATCATTCTGGGTCTGTTTAAACCGGGAGTGCTCACAGTCCCGCATCATTCTGTGTCTGTTTGAAATGGCAGAGCTCACAATCTCGGATCATGCCGTTTATTTAGAAGCAGAGCGATTTCAGCTTTGATGACCGAGTTGTTGAGTTTAACAAAATGTGTCAGGGCTCGTCCGGGATTTGAACCCGGGACCTCTCGCATTTTAATCGTGAAACGCCCAAAGCGAGAATCATACCCCTAGACCAACGAGCCGCACATGTTATTCTTTCATTTGCTTTGAGTTTCACTGCGCTGGTGCGAATCCAGCTCACAGAGGACCTGTTTATTCAGTTTAAATATTATTATCTTTTCATCAATCCACTTCTTTTTTCGAGCAGTTTCCTTGAACCTGCTCACAATTCGCCCCATAAAAAGAGATGCAGCGGCATTACGGCCGCATAGACTAATGGATAAGGCGTCTGACTTCGGTTGCAAATTCTAAAGTTATCAGAAGATTGAAGGTTCAAATCCTACAAAGGTCGTTTAATTATCTGGGCGACACTTTTTATATTCTGAATCTGGCGTGAAACCGGCCATTTTTGACAGCCCCTCATCTGAAGTAACGGAAGGCCTGTTGCTTACATTTAGCTGATTGTACATTTTCAACATTGTAGATCTGTGTGCACGGGCAGGATAAGCGGTGAAGTTGAATTTCTTTCAGGGTAGTTCTAATTCGATGCAAAAAGCAAGAAATGGAATGTCTGAGAGCATTGCCTCGGTGAGACGAGGTGGCCGAGAGGTTAAGGCGATGGACTGCTAATCTATTGTGCTCTGCACGCGTGGGTTGGAATCCCATTCTCGTCGTTACTGTATTACACGTTTGATGCTGATGCACTTTCCAAGCATTTCACTGAATCTTACTTGAAATGCAATTTCGTGAAAATTGTGCTGGTGTTGATGGTCTGTGCCCTTGCATTACTCATATCTTGTTAAAAGTAAAATATTCCAAGAAATTCCTCAACCCACCTTGAATGAAAGTGGAGTGTGAGATCGCGAATCGGAGACTGAGAACCCTCTCTTCCTTCCTCTGAGATTGGCACCGAATGAAAGACTAGCGGCAACAGAGGCAAATGATTAGGGAGCAGAAACATAAATTTCTCCTTTGGGGGCAATTTAATTTCAAAAATATTTATCAAACTTAATGACGAGATTTTCTGTTTTTGGGACTTTGGTTGAGAGATAAATAATGCGCGAGAAATCCTCGTTCTTTTCAGCATTCTCTCATGGGATCTGAAGCCCCAGTTTAACATCTTAATAGAAAGACGGCACTGCCGACAGTGCAGCACGACCTCAGTACTGCCCTGAAGTGTCAGCCTGGATTATGCACTCAAGTCTCTGGAGTGAGGCTTGAGTATGCTACCGCTGAGCCACGGCTGACACCTAAACTCAGTTCATTTGGCTGGAGTAAAATGACGGAGAAAAAGGGAAACATTATAATGGAGTAAACTTTCAACTTGACGTCCAAGATTAAACCGGGCATCGTTTTAGAAACAGCCCGATTTATGTTGCCATAGATTTCATAAGCTTTGAAAATCAGGCCTGTCTATAATGGGCGGGGTCGTGGTCACTTGCGAATCATTCTGGGTCTGTTTAAACCGGGAGTGCTCACAGTCCCGCATCATTCTGTGTCTGTTTGAAATGGCAGAGCTCACAATCTCGGATCATGCCGTTTATTTAGAAGCAGAGCGATTTCAGCTTTGATGACCGAGTTGTTGAGTTTAACAAAATGTGTCAGGGCTCGTCCGGGATTTGAACCCGGGACCTCTCGCATTTTAATCGTGAAACGCCCAAAGCGAGAACCATACCCCTAGACCAACGAGCCGCACATGTTATTCTTTCATTTGCTTTGAGTTTCACTGCGCTGGTGCGAATCCAGCTCACAGAGGACCTGTTTATTCAGTTTAAATATTATTATCTTTTCCTCAATCCACTTCTTTTTTCGAGCAGTTTCCTTGAACCTGCTCACAATTCGCCCCATAAAAAGAGATGCAGCGGCATTACGGCCGCATAGACTAATGGATAAGGCGTCTGACTTCGGTTGCAAATTCTAAAGTTATCAGAAGATTGAAGGTTCAAATCCTACAAAGGTCGTTTAATTATCTGGGCGACACTTTTTATATTCTGAATCTGGCGTGAAACCGGCCATTTTTGACAGCCCCTCATCTGAAGTAACGGAAGGCCTGTTGCTTACATTTAGCTGATTGTACATTTTCAACATTGTAGATCTGTGTGCACGGGCAGGATAAGCGGTGAAGTTGAATTTCTTTCAGGGTAGTTCTAATTCGATGCAAAAAGCAAGAAATGGAATGTCTGAGAGCATTGCCTCGGTGAGACGAGGTGGCCGAGAGGTTAAGGCGATGGACTGCTAATCTATTGTGCTCTGCACGCGTGGGTTGGAATCCCATTCTCGTCGTTACTGTATTACACGTTTGATGCTGATGCACTTTCCAAGCATTTCACTGAATCTTACTTGAAATACAATTTCGTGAAAATTGTGCTGGTGTTGATGGTCTGTGCCCTTGCATTACTCATATCTTGTTAAAAGTAAAATATTCCAAGAAATTCCTCAACCCACCTTGAATGAAAGTGGAGTATGAGATTGCGAATCGGGGACTGAGAACCCTCCCTTCCTTCCTCTGAGATTGGCACCGAATGAAAGACTAGCGGCAACAGAGGCAAATGATTAGGGAGCAGAAACATAAATTTCTCCTTCGGGGGCAATTTAATTTCAAAAATATTTATCAAACTTAATGACGAGATTTTCTGTTTTTGGGACTTTGGTTGAGAGATAAATAATGCGCGAGAAATCCTCGTTCTTTTCAGCATTCTCTCATGGGATCTGAAGCCCCAGTTTAACATCTTACTAGAAAGACGGCACTGCCAACAGTGCAGCACGACCTCAGTACTGCCCTGGAGTGTGAGCCAGGATTATACACTCAAGTCTCTGGAGTGTGGCTTGAGTATGCTACCGCTGAGCCACGGCTGACACCTAAACTCAGTTCATTTGGCTGGAGTAAAATGACGGAGATAAAGGGAAAAATGATAATGGAGTAAACTTTCAACTTGGCGTCCAAGATTAAACCGGGCATATTTTTAGAAACAGCCCGATTTATGTTGCCATAGATATCATAAGCTTTGAAAATCAGGCCTGTCTATAATGGGCCGGGTCGTGGTCACTTGCGAATCATTCTGGGTCTGTTTAAACCGGGAGTGCTCACAGTCCCGCATCATTCTGTGTCTGCTTGAAATGGCAGAGCTCACAATCTCGGATCATGCCGTTTATTTAGAAGCAGAGCGATTTCAGCTTTGATGACCGAGTTGTTGAGTTTAACAAAATGTGTCAGGGCTCGTCCGGGATTTGAACCTGGGACCTCTCGCATTTTAATCGGGAAACGCCCAAAGCGAGAATCATACCCCTAGACCAACGAGCCGCCCATGTTATTCTTCCCTTTGCATTGAGTTTCACTGCGCTGGTGCGAATCCAGCTCACAGAGGACCTGTTTATTCAGTTTAAATATTATTATCTTTTCCTCAATCCACTTCTTTTTTCGAGCAGTTTCCTTGAACCTGCTCAAAAATCGCCCCATAAAAAGAGATGCAGCGGCATTACGGCCGCATAGACTAATGGATAAGGCGTCTGACTTCGGTTGCAAATTCTAAAGTTATCAGAAGATTGAAGGTTCAAATCCTACAAAGGTCGTTTAATTATCTGGGCGACACTTTTTATATTCTGAATCTGGCGTGAAACCGGCCATTTTTGACAGCCCCTCATCTGAAGTAACGGAAGGCCTGTTGCTTACATTTAGCTGATTGTACATTTTCAACATTGTAGATCTGTGTGCACGGGCAGGATAAGCGGTGAAGTTGAATTTCTTTCAGGGTAGTTCTAATTCGATGCAAAAAGCAAGAAATGGAATGTCTGAGAGCATTGCCTCGGTGAGACGAGGTGGCCGAGAGGTTAAGGCGATGGACTGCTAATCCATTGTGCTCTGCACGCGTGGGTTGGAATCCCATTCTCGCCGTTACTGTATTACACGTTTGATGCTGATGCACTTTCCAAGCATTTCACTGAATCTTACTTGAAATGCAATTTCGTGAAAATTGTGCTGGTGTTGATGGTCTGTGCCCTTGCATTACTCATATCTTGTTAAAAGTAAAATATTCCAAGAAATTCCTCAACCCACCTTGAATGAAAGTGGAGTGTGAGATCGCGAATCGGAGACTGAGAACCCTCTCTTCCTTCCTCTGAGATTGGCACCGAATGAAAGACTAGCGGCAACAGAGGCAAATGATTAGGGAGCAGAAACATAAATTTCTCCTTTGGGGGCAATTTAATTTCAAAAATATTTATCAAACTTAATGACGAGATTTTCTGTTTTTGGGACTTTGGTTGAGAGATAAATAATGCGCGAGAAATCCTCGTTCTTTTCAGCATTCTCTCATGGGATCTGAAGCCCCAGTTTAACATCTTACTAGAAAGACGGCACTGCCGACAGTGCAGCACGACCTCAGTACTGCCCTGGAGTGTCAGCCTGGATTATGCACTCAAGTCTCTGGAGTGAGGCTTGAGTATGCTACCGCTGAGCCACGGCTGGCACCTAAACTCAGTTCATTTGGCTGGAGTAAAATGACGGAGATAAAGGGAAACATTATAATGGAGTAAACTTTCAACTTGACGTCCAAGATTAAACCGGGCATCGTTTTAGAAACAGCCCGATTTATGTTGCCATAGATTTCATAAGCTTTGAAAATCAGGCCTGTCTATAATGGGCGGGGTCGTGGTCACTTGCGAATCATTCTGGGTCTGTTTAAACCGGGAGTGCTCACAGTCCCGCATCATTCTGTGTCTGTTTGAAATGGCAGAGCTCACAATCTCGGATCATGCCGTTTATTTAGAATCAGAGCGATTTCAGCTTTGATGACCGAGTTGTTGAGTTTAACAAAATGTGTCAGGGCTCGTCCGGGATTTGAACCCGGGACCTCTCGCATTTTAATCGTGATACGCCCAAAGCGAGAATCATACCCCTAGACCAACGAGCCGCCCATGTTATTTTTCCATTTGCATTGAGTTTCACTGCGCTGGTGCGAATCCAGCTCACAGAGGACCTGTTTATTCAGTTTAAATATTATTATCTTTTCCTCAATCCACTTCTTTTTTCGAGCAGTTTCCTTGAACCTGCTCACAATTCCCCCCATAAAAAGAGATGCAGCGGCATTAGCGGCCGCATAGACTAATGGATAATGCGTCTGACTTCGGTTGCAAATTCTTCAGTTATCAGAAGATTGAAGGTTCAAATCCTACAAAGGTCGTTTAATTATCTGGGCGACACTTTTTATATTCGGATCTGGCGTGAAACCGGCCATTTTTGACAGCCCCTCATCTGAAGTAACGGAAGGCCTGTTGCTTACATTTAGCTGATTGTACATTTTCAACATTGTAGATCTGTGTGCACGGGCAGGATAAGCGGTGAAGTTGAATTTCTTTCAGGGTAGTTCTAATTAGATGCAAAAAGCAAGAAATGGAATGTCTGAGAGCATTGCCTCGGTGAGACGAGGTGGCCGAGAGGTTAAGGCGATGGACTGCTAATCTATTGTGCTCTGCACGCGTGGGTTGGAATCCCATTTTCGTCGTTACTGTATTACACGTTTGATGCTGATGCACTTTCCAAGCATTTCACTGAATCTTACTTGAAATACAATTTCGTGAAAATTGTGCTGGTGTTGATGGTCTGTGCCCTTGCATTACTCATATCTTGTTAAAAGTAAAATATTCCAAGAAATTCCTCAACCCACCTTGAATGAAAGTGGAGTATGAGATTGCGAATCGGGGACTGAGAACCCTCCCTTCCTTCCTCTGAGATTGGCACCGAATGAAAGACTAGCGGCAACAGAGGCAAATGATTAGGGAGCAGAAACATAAATTTCTCCTTCGGGGGCAATTTAATTTCAAAAATATTTATCAAACTTAATGACGAGATTTTCTGTTTTTGGGACTTTGGTTGAGAGATAAATAATGCGCGAGAAATCCTCTTTCTTTTCAGCATTCTCTCATGGGATCTGAAGCCCCAGTTTAACATCTTACTAGAAAGACGGCACTGCCAACAGTGCAGCACGACCTCAGTACTGCCCTGGAGTGTGAGCCAGGATTATACACTCAAGTCTCTGGAGTGTGGCTTGAGTATGCTACCGCTGAGCCACGGCTGACACCTAAACTCAGATCATTTGGCTGGAGTAAAATGACGGAGATAAAGGGAAAAATGATAATGGAGTAAACTTTCAACTTGGCGTCCAAGATTAAACCGGGCATATTTTTAGAAACAGCCCGATTTATGTTGCCATAGATATCATAAGCTTTGAAAATCAGGCCTGTCTATAATGGGCCGGGTCGTGATCACTTGCGAATCATTCTGGGTCTGTTTAAACCGGGAGTGCTCACAGTCCCGCATCATTCTGTGTCTGTTTGAAATGGCAGAGCTCACAATCTCGGATCATGCCGTTTATTTAGAATCAGAGCGATTTCAGCTTTGATGACCGAGTTGTTGAGTTTAACAAAATGTGTCAGGGCTCGTCCGGGATTTGAACCCGGGACCTCTCACATTTTAATCGTGATATGCCCAAAGCGAGAATCATACCCCTAGACCAACGAGCCGCCCATTTTATTTTCCCATTTGCATTGAGTTTCACTGCGCTGGTGCGAATCCAGCTCACAGAGGACCTGTTTATTCAGTTTAAATATTATTATCTTTTCCTCAATCCACTTCTTTTTTCGAGCAGTTTCCTTGAACCTGCTCACAATTCCCCCCATAAAAAGAGATGCAGCGGCATTAGCGGCCGCATAGACTAATGGATAATGCGTCTGACTTCGGTTGCAAATTCTTCAGTTATCAGAAGATTGAAGGTTCAAATCCTACAAAGGTCGTTTAATTATCTGGGCGACACTTTTTATATTCGGATCTGGCGTGAAACCGGCCATTTTTGACAGCCCCTCATCTGAAGTAACGGAAGGCCTGTTGCTTACATTTAGCTGATTGTACATTTTCAACATTGTAGATCTGTGTGCACGGGCAGGATAAGCGGTGAAGTTGAATTTCTTTCAGGGTAGTTCTAATTAGATGCAAAAAGCAAGAAATGGAATGTCTGAGAGCATTGCCTCGGTGAGACGAGGTGGCCGAGAGGTTAAGGCGATGGACTGCTAATCTATTGTGCTCTGCACGCGTGGGTTGGAATCCCATTTTCGTCGTTACTGTATTACACGTTTGATGCTGATGCACTTTCCAAGCATTTCACTGAATCTTACTTGAAATACAATTTCGTGAAAATTGTGCTGGTGTTGATGGTCTGTGCCCTTGCATTACTCATATCTTGTTAAAAGTAAAATATTCCAAGAAATTCCTCAACCCACCTTGAATGAAAGTGGAGTATGAGATTGCGAATCGGGGACTGAGAACCCTCCCTTCCTTCCTCTGAGATTGGCACCGAATGAAAGACTAGCGGCAACAGAGGCAAATGATTAGGGAGCAGAAACATAAATTTCTCCTTCGGGGGCAATTTAATTTCAAAAATATTTATCAAACTTAATGACGAGATTTTCTGTTTTTGGGACTTTGGTTGAGAGATAAATAATGCGCGAGAAATCCTCGTTCTTTTCAGCATTCTCTCATGGGATCTGAAGCCCCAGTTTAACATCTTACTAGAAAGACGGCACTGCCAACAGTGCAGCACGACCTCAGTACTGCCCTGGAGTGTGAGCCAGGATTATACACTCAAGTCTCTGGAGTGTGGCTTGAGTATGCTACCGCTGAGCCACGGCTGACACCTAAACTCAGATCATTTGGCTGGAGTAAAATGACGGAGATAAAGGGAAAAATGATAATGGAGTAAACTTTCAACTTGGCGTCCAAGATTAAACCGGGCATATTTTTAGAAACAGCCCGATTTATGTTGCCATAGATATCATAAGCTTTGAAAATCAGGCCTGTCTATAATGGGCCGGGTCGTGATCACTTGCGAATCATTCTGGGTCTGTTTAAACCGGGAGTGCTCACAGTCCCGCATCATTCTGTGTCTGCTTGAAATGGCAGAGCTCACAATCTCGGATCATGCCGTTTATTTAGAAGCAGAGCGATTTCAGCTTTGATGACCGAGTTGTTGAGTTTAACAAAATCTGTCAGGGCTCGTCCGGGATTTGAACCCGGTACCTCTCGCATTTTAATCATGAAACGCCCAAAGCGAGAATCATACCCCTAGACCAACGAGCCGCCCATGTTATTCTTCCATTTGCATTGAGTTTCACTGCGCTGGTGCGAATCCAGCTCACAGAGGACCTGTTTATTCAGTTTAAATATTATTATCTTTTCCTCAATCCACTTCTTTTTTCGAGCAGTTTCCTTGAACCTGCTCAAAAATCGCCCCATAAAAAGAGATGCAGCGGCATTACGGCCGCATAGACTAATGGATAAGGCGCCTGACTTCGGTTGCAAATTCTAAAGTTATCAGAAGATTGAAGGTTCAAATCCTACAAAGGTCGTTTAATTATCTGGGCGACACTTTTTATATTCTGAATCTGGCGTGAAACCGGCCATTTTTGACAGCCCCTCATCTGAAGTAACGGAAGGCCTGTTGCTTACATTAAGCTGATTGTACATTTTCAACATTGTAGATCTGTGTGCACGGGCAGGATAAGCGGTGAAGTTGAATTTCTTTCAGGGTAGTTCTAATTAGATGCAAAAAGCAAGAAATGGAATGTCTAAGAGCATTGCCTCGGTGAGACGAGGTGGCCGAGAGGTTAAGGCGATGGACTGCTAATCTATTGTGCACTGCACGCGTGGGTTGGAATCCCATTCTCGTCGTTACTGTATTACACGTTTGATGCTGATGCACTTTCCAAGCATTTCACTGAATCTTACTTGAAATACAATTTCGTGAAAATTGTGCTGGTGTTGATGGTCTGTGCCCTTGCATTACTCATATCTTGTTAAAAGTAAAATATTCCAAGAAATTCCTCAACCCACCTTGAATGAAAGTGGAGTGTGAGATCGCGAATCGGAGACTGAGAACCCTCTCTTCCTTCCTCTGAGATTGGCACCGAATGAAAGACTAGCGGCAACAGAGGCAAATTATTAGGGAGCAGAAACATAAATTTCTCCTTTGGGGGCAATTTACTTTCAAAAATATTTATCAAACTTAATGACGAGATTTTCTGTTTTTGGGACTTTGGTTGAGAGATAAATAATGCGCGAGAAATCCTCGTTCTTTTCAGCATTCTCTCATGGGATCTGAAGCCCCAGTTTAACATCTTACTAGAAAGACGGCACTGCCAACAGTGCAGCACGACTTCAGTACTGCCCTGGAGTGTGAGCCAGGATTATACACTCAAGTCTCTGGAGTGTGGCTTGAGTATGCTACCGCTGAGCCACGGCTGACACCTAAACTCAGTTCATTTGGCTGGAGTAAAATGACGGAGATAAAGGGAAAAATGATAATGGAGTAAACTTTAAACCGGGCATCCTTTTAGAAACAGCCCGATTTATGTTGCCATAGATTTCATAAGCTTTGAAAATCAGGCCTGTCTATAATGGGCGGGGTCGTGGTCACTTGCGAATCATTCTGGGTCTGTTTAAACCGGGAGTGCTCACAGTCCCGCATCATTCTGTGTCTGTTTGAAATGGCAGAGCTCACAATCTCGGATCATGCCGTTTATTTAGAATCAGAGCGATTTCAGCTTTGATGACCGAGTTGTTGAGTTTAACAAAATGTGTCAGGGCTCGTTCGGGATTTGAACCCGGGTTCTCTCGCATTTTAATCGTGATACGCCCAAAGCGAGAATCATACCCCTAGACCAACGAGCCGCCCATGTTATTCTTCCATTTGCATTGAGTTTCACTGCGCTGGTGCGAATCCAGCTCACAGAGGACCTGTTTATTCAGTTTAAATATTATTATCTTTTCCTCAATCCACTTCTTTTTTCGAGCAGTTTCCTTGAACCTGCTCACAATTCCCCCCATAAAAATAGATGCAGCGGCATTAGCGGCCGCATAGACTAATGGATAATGCGTCTGACTTCGGTTGCAAATTCTTCAGTTATCGGAAGATTGAAGGTTCAAATCCTACAAAGGTCGTTTAATTATCTGGGCGACACTTTTTATATTCTGAATCTGGCGTGAAACCGGCCATTTTTGACAGCCCCTCATCTGAAGTAACGGAAGGCCTGTTGCTTACATTTAGCTGATTGTACATTTTCAACATTGTAGATCTGTGTGCACGGGCAGGATAAGCGGTGAAGTTGAATTTCTTTCAGGGTAGTTCTAATTAGATGCAAAAAGCAAGAAATGGAATGTCTGAGAGCATTGCCTCGGTGAGACGAGGTGGCCGAGAGGTTAAGGCGATGGACTGCTAATCTATTGTGCTCTGCACGCGTGGGTTGGAATCCCATTCTCGTCGTTACTGTATTACACGTTTGATGCTGATGCACTTTCCAAGCATTTCACTGAATCTTACTTGAAATACAATTTCGTGAAAATTGTACTGGTGTTGATGGTCTGTGCCCTTGCATTACTCATATCTTGTTAAAAGTAAAATATTCCAAGAAATTCCTCAACCCACCTTGAATGAAAGTGGAGTATGAGATTGCGAATCGGGGACTGAGAACCCTCCCTTCCTTCCTCTGAGATTGGCACCGAATGAAAGACTAGCGGCAACAGAGGCAAATGATTAGGGAGCAGAAACATAAATTTCTCCTTCGGGGGCAATTTAATTTCAAAAATATTTATCAAACTTAATGACGAGATTTTCTGTTTTTGGGACTTTGGTTGAGAGATAAATAATGCGCGAGAAATCCTCGTTCTTTTCAGCATTCTCTCATGGGATCTGAAGCCCCAGTTTAACATCTTACTAGAAAGACGGCACTGCCAACAGTGCAGCACGACCTCAGTACTGCCCTGGAGTGTGAGCCAGGATTATACACTCAAGTCTCTGGAGTGAGGCTTGAGTATGCTACCGCTGAGCCACGGCTGACACCTAAACTCACTTCATTTGGCTGGAGTAAAATGACGGAGATAAAGGGAAAAATGATAATGGAGTAAACTTTCAACTTGGCGTCCAAGATTAAACCGGGCATATTTTTAGAAACAGCCCGATTTATGTTGCCATAGATATCATAAGCTTTGAAAATCAGGCCTGTCTATAATGGGCCGGGTCGTGGTCATTTGCGAATCATTCTGGGTCTGTTTAAACCGGGAGTGCTCACAGTCCCGCATCATTCTGTGTCTGTTTGAAATGGCAGAACTCACAATCTCGGATCATGCCGTTTATTTAGAAGCAGAGCGATTTCAGCTTTGATGACCGAGTTGTTGAGTTTAACAAAATGTGTCAGGGCTCGTCCGGGATTTGAACCCGGGACCTCTCGCATTTTAATCGTGAAACGCCCAAAGCGAGAATCATACCCCTAGACCAACGAGCCGCCCATGTTATTCTTCCATTTGCATTGAGTTTCACTGCGCTGGTGCGAATCCAGCTCACAGAGGACCTGTTTATTCAGTTTAAATATTATTATCTTTTCCTCAATCCACTTCTTTTTTCGAGCAGTTTCCTTGAACCTGCTCAAAAATCGCCCCATAAAAAGAGATGCAGCGGCATTACGGCCGCATAGACTAATGGATAAGGCGTCTGACTTCGGTTGCAAATTCTAAAGTTATCAGAAGATTGAAGGTTCAAATCCTACAAAGGTCGTTTAATTATCTGGGCGACACTTTTTATATTCTGAATCTGGCGTGAAACCGGCCATTTTTGACAGCCCCTCATCTGAAGTAACGGAAGGCCTGTTGCTTCCATTAAGCTGATTGTACATTTTCAACATTGTAGATCTGTGTGCACGGGCAGGATAAGCGGTGAAGTTGAATTTCTTTCAGGGTAGTTCTAATTAGATGCAAAAAGCAAGAAATGGAATGTCTAAGAGCATTGCCTCGGTGAGACGAGGTGGCCGAGAGGTTAAGGCGATGGACTGCTAATCTATTGTGCACTGCACGCGTGGGTTGGAATCCCATTCTCGTCGTTACTGTATTACACGTTTGATGCTGATGCACATTCCAAGCATTTCACTGAATCTTACTTGAAATACAATTTCGTGAAAATTGTGCTGGTGTTGATGGTCTGTGCCCTTGCATTACTCACATCTTGTTAAAAGTAAAATATTCCAAGAAATTCCTCAACCCACCTTGAATGAAAGTGGAGTGTGAGATCGCGAATCGGAGACTGAGAACCCTCTCTTCCTTCCTCTGAGATTGGCACCGAATGAAAGACTAGCGGCAACAGAGGCAAATTATTAGGGAGCAGAAACATAAATTTCTCCTTTGGGGGCAATTTACTTTCAAAAATATTTATCAAACTTCGTGACGAGATTTTCTGTTTTTGGGACTTTGGTTGAGAGATAAATAATGCGCGAGAAATCCTCGTTCTTTTCAGCATTCTCTCATGGGATCTGAAGCCCCAGTTTAACATCTTACTAGAAAGACGGCACTGCCAACAGTGCAGCACGACTTCAGTACTGCCCTGGAGTGTGTGCCAGGATTATACACTCAAGTCTCTGGAGTGTGGCTTGAGTATGCTACCGCTGAGCCACGGCTGACACCTAAACTCAGTTCATTTGGCTGGAGTAAAATGACGGAGATAAAGGGAAAAATGATAATGGAGTAAACTTTAAACCGGGCATCGTTTTAGAAACAGCCCGATTTATGTTGCCATAGATTTCATAAGCTTTGAAAATCAGGCCTGTCTATAATGGGCGGGGTCGTGGTCACTTGCGAATCATTCTGGGTCTGTTTAAACCGGGAGTGCTCACAGTCCCGCATCATTCTGTGTCTGTTTGAAATGGCAGAGCTCACAATCTCGGATCATGCCGTTTATTTAGAATCAGAGCGATTTCAGCTTTGATGACCGAGTTGTTGAGTTTAACAAAATGCGCCAGGGCTCGTCCGGGATTTGAACCCGGGACCTCTCGCATTTTAATCGTGAAACGCCCAAAGCGAGAATCATACCCCTAGACCAACGAGCCGCCCATGTTATTCTTTCATTTGCTTTGAGTTTCACTGCGCTGGTGCGAATCCAGCTCACAGAGGACCTGTTTATTCAGTTTAAATATTATTATCTTTTCCTCAATCCACTTCTTTTTTCGAGCAGTTTCCTTGAACCTGCTCACAATTCGCCCCATAAAAAGAGATGCAGCGGCATTACGGCCGCATAGACTAATGGATAAGGCGTCTGACTTCGGTTGCAAATTCTAAAGTTATCAGAAGATTGAAGGTTCAAATCCTACAAAGGTCGTTTAATTATCTGGGCGACACTTTTTATATTCTGAATCTGGCGTGAAACCGGCCATTTTTGACAGCCCCTCATCTGAAGTAACGGAAGGCCTGTTGCTTACATTTAGCTGATTGTACATTTTCAACATTGTAGATCTGTGTGCACGGGCAGGATAAGCGGTGAAGTTGAATTTCTTTCAGGGTAGTTCTAATTCGATGCAAAAAGCAAGAAATGGAATGTCTGAGAGCATTGCCTCGGTGAGACGAGGTGGCCGAGAGGTTAAAGCGATGGACTGCTAATCTATTGTGCACTGCACGCGTGGGTTGGAATCCCATTCTCGCCGTTACTGTATTACACGTTTGATGCTGATGCACTTTCCAAGCATTTCACTGAATCTTACTTGAAATACAATTTCGTGAAAATTGTGCTGGTGTTGATGGTCTGTGCCCTTGCATTACTCATATCTTGTTAAAAGTAAAATATTCCAAGAAATTCCTCAACCCACCTTGAAGATTAGACAGGGCTTGATGGCCGGCATGGACACGATGGGCCGAAGGGACTCTATCCGTGCTGTATTACTCTATGACTCTATGAATGAAAGTGGAGTGTGAGATCGCGAATCGGAGACTGAGAACCCTCTCTTCCTTGCTCTGAGATTGGCACCGAATGAAAGACTAGCGGCAACAGAGGCAAATGATTAGGGAGCAGAAACATAAATTTCTCCTTTGGGGGCAATTTAATTTCAAAAATATTTATCAAACTTAATGACGAGATTTTCTGTTTTTGGGACTTTGGTTGAGAGATAAATAATGCGCGAGAAATCCTCGTTCTTTTCAGCATTCTCTCATGGGATCTGAAGCCCCAGTTTAACATCTTACTAGAAAGACGGCACTGCCGACAGTGCAGCACGACCTCAGTACTGCCCTGGAGTGTCAGCCTGGATTATGCACTCAAGTCTCTGGAGTGAGGCTTGAGTATGCTACCGCTGAGCCACGGCTGACACCTAAACTCAGTTCATTTGGCTGGAGTAAAATGACGGAGATAAAGGGAAACATTATAATGGAGTAAACTTTCAACTTGACGTCCAAGATTAAACCGGGCATCGTTTTAGAAACAGCCCGATTTATGTTGCCATAGATTTCATAAGCTTTGAAAATCAGGCCTGTCTATAATGGGCGGGGTCGTGGTCACTTGCGAATCATTCTGGGTCTGTTTAAACCGGGAGTGCTCACAGCCCCGGATCATTCTGTGTCTGTTTGAAATGGCAGAGCTCACAATCTCGGATCATGCCGTTTATTTAGAAGCAGAGCGATTTCAGCTTTGATGACCGAGTTGTTGAGTTTAACAAAATGTGTCAGGGCTCGTCCGGGATTTGAACCCGGGACCTCTCGCATTTTAATCGTGATACGCCCAAAGCGAGAATCATACCCCTAGACCAACGAGCCGCCCATGTTATTCTTCCATTTGCATTGAGTTTCACTGCGCTGGTGCGAATCCAGCTCACAGAGGACCTGTTTATTCAGTTTAAATATTATTATCTTTTCCTCAATCCACTTCTTTTTTCGAGCAGTTTCCTTGAACCTGCTCACAATTCGCCCCATAAAAAGAGATGCAGCGGCATTAGCGGCCGCATAGACTAATGGATAATGCGTCTGACTTCGGTTGCAAATTCTTCAGTTATCAGAAGATTGAAGGTTCAAATCCTACAAAGGTCGTTTAATTATCTGGGCGACACTTTTTATATTCTGAATCTGGCGTGAAACCGGTCATTTTTGACAGCCCCTCATCTGAAGTAACGGAAGGCCTGTTGCTTACATTTAGCTGATTGTACATTTTCAACATTGTAGATCTGTGTGCACGGGCAGGATAAGCGGTGAAGTTGAATTTCTTTCAGGGTAGCTCTAATTAGATGCAAAAAGCAAGAAAGCATTGCCTCGGTGAGACGAGGTGGCCGAGAGGTTAAGGCGATGGACTGCTAATCTATTGTGCTCTGCACGCGTGGGTTGGAATCCCATTCTCGTCGTTACTGTATTACACGTTTGATGCTGATGCACTTTCCAAGCATTTCACTGAATCTTACTTGAAATACAATTTCGTGAAAATTGTACTGGTGTTGATGGTCTGTGCCCTTGCATTACTCATATCTTGTTAAAAGTAAAATATTCCAAGAAATTCCTCAACCCACCTTGAATGAAAGTGGAGTATGAGATTGCGAATCGGGGACTGAGAACCCTCCCTTCCTTCCTCTGAGATTGGCACCGAATGAAAGACTAGCGGCAACAGAGGCAAATGATTAGGGAGCAGAAACATAAATTTCTCCTTCGGGGGCAATTTAATTTCAAAAATATTTATCAAACTTAATGACGAGATTTTCTGTTTTTGGGACTTTGGTTGAGAGATAAATAATGCGCGAGAAATCCTCGTTCTTTTCAGCATTCTCTCATGGGATCTGAAGCCCCAGTTTAACATCTTACTAGAAAGACGGCACTGCCAACAGTGCAGCACGACCTCAGTACTGCCCTGGAGTGTGAGCCAGGATTATACACTCAAGTCTCTGGAGTGAGGCTTGAGTATGCTGCCGCTGAGACACGGCTGACACCTAAACTCAGTTCATTTGGCTGGAGTAAAATGACGGAGATAAAGGGAAAAATGATAATGGAGTAAACTTTCAACTTGGCGTCCAAGATTAAACCGGGCATCGTTTTAGAAACAGCCCGATTTATGTTGCCATAGGTATCATAAGCTTTGAAAATCAGGCCTGTCTATAATGGGCCGGGTCGTGGTCACTTGCGAATCATTCTGGGTCTGTTTAAACCGGGAGTGCTCACAGTCCCGCATCATTCTGTGTCTGTTTGAAATGGCAGAGCTCACAATCTCGGATCATGCCGTTTATTTAGAAGCAGAGCGATTTCAGCTTTGATGACCGAGTTGTTGAGTTTAACAAAATGTGTCAGGGCTCGTCCGGGATTTGAACCCGGGACCTCTCGCATTTTAATCGCGAAACGCCCAAAGCGAGAATCATACCCCTAGACCAACGAGCCGCCCATGTTATTCTTCCATTTGCATTGAGTTTCACTGCGCTGGTGCGAATCCAGCTCACAGAGGACCTGTTTATTCAGTTTAAATATTATTATCTTTTCCTCAATCCACTTCTTTTTTCGAGCAGTTTCCTTGAACCTGCTCAAAAATCGCCCCATAAAAAGAGATGCAGCGGCATTACGGCCGCATAGACTAATGGATAAGGCGTCTGACTTCGGTTGCAAATTCTAAAGTTATCAGAAGATTGAAGGTTCAAATCCTACAAAGGTCGTTTAATTATCTGGGCGACACTTTTTATATTCTGAATCTGGCGTGAAACCGGCCATTTTTGACAGCCCCTCATCTGAAGTAACGGAAGGCCTGTTGCTTCCATTAAGCTGATTGTACATTTTCAACATTGTAGATCTGTGTGCACGGGCAGGATAAGCGGTGAAGTTGAATTTCTTTCAGGGTAGTTCTAATTAGATGCAAAAAGCAAGAAATGGAATGTCTAAGAGCATTGCCTCGGTGAGACGAGGTGGCCGAGAGGTTAAGGCGATGGACTGCTAATCTATTGTGCACTGCACGCGTGGGTTGGAATCCCATTCTCGTCGTTACTGTATTACACGTTTGATGCTGATGCACATTCCAAGCATTTCACTGAATCTTACTTGAAATACAATTTCGTGAAAATTGTGCTGGTGTTGATGGTCTGTGCCCTTGCATTACTCACATCTTGTTAAAAGTAAAATATTCCAAGAAATTCCTCAACCCACCTTGAATGAAAGTGGAGTGTGAGATCGCGAATCGGAGACTGAGAACCCTCTCTTCCTTCCTCTGAGATTGGCACCGAATGAAAGACTAGCGGCAACAGAGGCAAATTATTAGGGAGCAGAAACATAAATTTCTCCTTTGGGGGCAATTTACTTTCAAAAATATTTATCAAACTTCGTGACGAGATTTTCTGTTTTTGGGACTTTGGTTGAGAGATAAATAATGCGCGAGAAATCCTCGTTCTTTTCAGCATTCTCTCATGGGATCTGAAGCCCCAGTTTAACATCTTACTAGAAAGACGGCACTGCCAACAGTGCAGCACGACTTCAGTACTGCCCTGGAGTGTGTGCCAGGATTATACACTCAAGTCTCTGGAGTGTGGCTTGAGTATGCTACCGCTGAGCCACGGCTGACACCTAAACTCAGTTCATTTGGCTGGAGTAAAATGACGGAGATAAAGGGAAAAATGATAATGGAGTAAACTTTAAACCGGGCATCGTTTTAGAAACAGCCCGATTTATGTTGCCATAGATTTCATAAGCTTTGAAAATCAGGCCTGTCTATAATGGGCGGGGTCGTGGTCACTTGCGAATCATTCTGGGTCTGTTTAAACCGGGAGTGCTCACAGTTCCGCATCATTCTGTGTCTGTTTGAAATGGCAGAGCTCACAATCTCGGATCATGCCGTTTATTTAGAATCAGAGCGATTTCAGCTTTGATGACCGAGTTGTTGAGTTTAACAAAATGCGCCAGGGCTCGTCCGGGATTTGAACCCGGGACCTCTCGCATTTTAATCGTGAAACGCCCAAAGCGAGAATCATACCCCTAGACCAACGAGCCGCCCATGTTATTCTTTCATTTGCTTTGAGTTTCACTGCGCTGGTGCGAATCCAGCTCACAGAGGACCTGTTTATTCAGTTTAAATATTATTATCTTTTCCTCAATCCACTTCTTTTTTCGAGCAGTTTCCTTGAACCTGCTCACAATTCGCCCCATAAAAAGAGATGCAGCGGCATTACGGCCGCATAGACTAATGGATAAGGCGTCTGACTTCGGTTGCAAATTCTAAAGTTATCAGAAGATTGAAGGTTCAAATCCTACAAAGGTCGTTTAATTATCTGGGCGACACTTTTTATATTCTGAATCTGGCGTGAAACCGGCCATTTTTGACAGCCCCTCATCTGAAGTAACGGAAGGCCTGTTGCTTACATTTAGCTGATTGTACATTTTCAACATTGTAGATCTGTGTGCACGGGCAGGATAAGCGGTGAAGTTGAATTTCTTTCAGGGTAGTTCTAATTCGATGCAAAAAGCAAGAAATGGAATGTCTGAGAGCATTGCCTCGGTGAGACGAGGTGGCCGAGAGGTTAAAGCGATGGACTGCTAATCTATTGTGCACTGCACGCGTGGGTTGGAATCCCATTCTCGCCGTTACTGTATTACACGTTTGATGCTGATGCACTTTCCAAGCATTTCACTGAATCTTACTTGAAATACAATTTCGTGAAAATTGTGCTGGTGTTGATGGTCTGTGCCCTTGCATTACTCATATCTTGTTAAAAGTAAAATATTCCAAGAAATTCCTCAACCCACCTTGAAGATTAGACAGGGCTTGATGGCCGGCATGGACACGATGGGCCGAAGGGACTCTATCCGTGCTGTATTACTCTATGACTCTATGAATGAAAGTGGAGTGTGAGATCGCGAATCGGAGACTGAGAACCCTCTCTTCCTTCCTCTGAGATTGGCACCGAATGAAAGACTAGCGGCAACAGAGGCAAATGATTAGGGAGCAGAAACATAAATTTCTCCTTTGGGGGCAATTTAATTTCAAAAATATTTATCAAACTTAATGACGAGATTTTCTGTTTTTGGGACTTTGGTTGAGAGATAAATAATGCGCGAGAAATCCTCGTTCTTTTCAGCATTCTCTCATGGGATCTGAAGCCCCAGTTTAACATCTTACTAGAAAGACGGCACTGCCGACAGTGCAGCACGACCTCAGTACTGCCCTGGAGTGTCAGCCTGGATTATGCACTCAAGTCTCTGGAGTGAGGCTTGAGTATGCTACCGCTGAGCCACGGCTGACACCTAAACTCAGTTCATTTGGCTGGAGTAAAATGACGGAGATAAAGGGAAACATTATAATGGAGTAAACTTTCAACTTGACGTCCAAGATTAAACCGGGCATCGTTTTAGAAACAGCCCGATTTATGTTGCCATAGATTTCATAAGCTTTGAAAATCAGGCCTGTCTATAATGGGCGGGGTCGTGGTCACTTGCGAATCATTCTGGGTCTGTTTAAACCGGGAGTGCTCACAGCCCCGGATCATTCTGTGTCTGTTTGAAATGGCAGAGCTCACAATCTCGGATCATGCCGTTTATTTAGAAGCAGAGCGATTTCAGCTTTGATGACCGAGTTGTTGAGTTTAACAAAATGTGTCAGGGCTCGTCCGGGATTTGAACCCGGGACCTCTCGCATTTTAATCGTGATACGCCCAAAGCGAGAATCATACCCCTAGACCAACGAGCCGCCCATGTTATTCTTCCATTTGCATTGAGTTTCACTGCGCTGGTGCGAATCCAGCTCACAGAGGACCTGTTTATTCAGTTTAAATATTATTATCTTTTCCTCAATCCACTTCTTTTTTCGAGCAGTTTCCTTGAACCTGCTCACAATTCGCCCCATAAAAAGAGATGCAGCGGCATTAGCGGCCGCATAGACTAATGGATAATGCGTCTGACTTCGGTTGCAAATTCTTCAGTTATCAGAAGATTGAAGGTTCAAATCCTACAAAGGTCGTTTAATTATCTGGGCGACACTTTTTATATTCTGAATCTGGCGTGAAACCGGTCATTTTTGACAGCCCCTCATCTGAAGTAACGGAAGGCCTGTTGCTTACATTTAGCTGATTGTACATTTTCAACATTGTAGATCTGTGTGCACGGGCAGGATAAGCGGTGAAGTTGAATTTCTTTCAGGGTAGCTCTAATTAGATGCAAAAAGCAAGAAAGCATTGCCTCGGTGAGACGAGGTGGCCGAGAGGTTAAGGCGATGGACTGCTAATCTATTGTGCTCTGCACGCGTGGGTTGGAATCCCATTCTCGTCGTTACTGTATTACACGTTTGATGCTGATGCACTTTCCAAGCATTTCACTGAATCTTACTTGAAATACAATTTCGTGAAAATTGTGCTGGTGTTGATGGTCTGTGCCCTTGCATTACTCATATCTTGTTAAAAGTAAAATATTCCAAGAAATTCCTCAACCCACCTTGAATGAAAGTGGAGTATGAGATCGCGAATCGGAGACTGAGAACCCTCCCTTCCTTCCTCTGAGATTGGCACCGAATGAAAGACTAGCGGCAACAGAGGCAAATGATTAGGGAGCAGAAACATAACTTTCTCCTTTGGGGTCAATTTAATTTCAAAAATACTTATCTAACTTAATGACGAGATTTTCTGTTTTTGGGACTTTGGTTGAGAGATAAATAATGCGCGAGAAATCCTCGTTCTTTTCAGCATTCTCTCATGGGATCTGAAGCCCCAGTTTAACATCTTACTAGAAAGACGGCACTGCCGACAGTGCAGCACGACCTCAGTACTGCCCTGGAGTGTCAGCCTGGATTATGCACTCAAGTCTCTGGAGTGAGGCTTGAGTATGCTACCGCTGAGCCACGGCTGACACCTAAACTCAGTTAATTTGGCTGGAGTAAAATGACGGAGATAAAGGGAAACATTATAATGGAGTAAACTTTCAACTTGACGTCCAAGATTAAACCGGGCATCGCTTTAGAAACAGCCCGATTTATGTTGCCATAGATTTCATAAGCTTTGAAAATCAGGCCTGTCTATAATGGGCGGGGTCGTGGTCACTTGCGAATCATTCTGGGTCTGTTTAAACCGGGAGTGCTCACAGTTCCGCATCATTCTGTGTCTGTTTGAAATGGCAGAGCTCACAATCTCGGATCATGCCGTTTATTTAGAAGCAGAGCGATTTCAGCTTTGATGACCGAGTTGTTGAGTTTAACAAAATGTGTCAGGGCTCGTCCGGGATTTGAACCCGGGACCTCTCGCATTTTAATCGTGAAACGCCCAAAGCGAGAATCATACCCCTAGACAAACGAGCCGCCCATGTTATTCTTCCATTTGCATTGAGTTTCACTGCGCTGGTGCGAATCCAGCTCACAGAGGACCTGTTTATTCAGTTTAAATATTATTATCTTTTCCTCAATCCACTTCTTTTTTCGAGCAGTTTCCTTGAACCTGCTCACAATTCGCCCCATAAAAAGAGATGCAGCGGCATTAGCGGCCGCATAGACTAATGGATAATGCGTCTGACTTCGGTTGCAAATTCTTCAGTTATCAGAAGATTGAAGGTTCAAATCCTACAAAGGTCGTTTAATTATCTGGGCGACACTTTTTATATTCTGAATCTGGCGTGAAACCGGCCATTTTTGACAGCCCCTCATCTGAAGTAACGGAAGGCCTGTTGCTTACATTTAGCTGATTGTACATTTTCAACATTGTAGATCTGTGTGCACGGGCAGGATAAGCGGTGAAGTTGAATTTCTTTCAGGGTAGTTCTAATTAGATGCAAAAAGCAAGAAATGGAATGTCTGAGAGCATTGCCTCGGTGAGACGAGGTGGCCGAGAGGTTAAGGCGATGGACTGCTAATCTACTGTGCTCTGCACGCGTGTGTTGGAATCCCATTCTCGTCGTTACTGTATTACACGTTTGATGCTGATGCACTTTCCAAGCATTTCACTGAATCTTACTTGAAATACAATTTCGTGAAAATTGTGCTGGTGTTGATGGTCTGTGCCCTTGCATTACTCATATCTTGTTAAAAGTAAAATATTCCAAGAAATTCCTCAACCCACCTTGAATGAAAGTGGAGTATGAGATTGCGAATCGGGGACTGAGAACCCTCCCTTCCTTCCTCTGAGATTGGCACCGAATGAAAGACTAGCGGCAACAGAGGCAAATGATTAGGGAGCAGAAACATAAATTTCTCCTTCGGGGGCAATTTAATTTCAAAAATATTTATCAAACTTAATGACGAGATTTTCTGTTTTTGGGACTTTGGTTGAGAGATAAATAATGCGCGAGAAATCCTCGTTCTTTTCAGCATTCTCTCATGGGATCTGAAGCCCCAGTTTAACATCTTACTAGAAAGACGGCACTGCCAACAGTGCAGCACGACCTCAGTACTGCCCTGGAGTGTGAGCCAGGATTATACACTCAAGTCTCTGGAGTGTGGCTTGAGTATGCTACCGCTGAGCCACGGCTGACACCTAAACTCAGTTCATTTGGCTGGAGTAAAATGACGGAGATAAAGGGAAAAATGATAATGGAGTAAACTTTCAACTTGGCGTCCAAGATTAAACCGGGCATATTTTTAGAAACAGCCCGATTTATGTTGCCATAGATATCATAACCTTTGAAAATCAGGCCTGTCTATAATGGGCCGGGTCGTGGTCACTTGCGAATCATTCTGGGTCTGTTTAAACCGGGAGTGCTCACAGTCCCGCATCATTCTGTGTCTGCTTGAAATGGCAGAGCTCACAATCTCGGATCATGCCGTTTATTTAGAAGCAGAGCGATTTCAGCTTTGATGACCGAGTTGTTGAGTTTAACAAAATGTGTCAGGGCTCGTCCGGGATTTGAACCCGGGACCTCTCGCATTTTAATCGTGAAACGCCCAAAGCGAGAATCATACCCCTAGACCAACCATACGCCCATGTTATTCTTCCATTTGCATTGAGTTTCACTGCGCTGGTGCGAATCCAGCTCACAGAGGACCTGTTTATTCAGTTTAAATATTATTATCTTTTCCTCAATCCACTTCTTTTTTCGAGCAGTTTCCTTGAACCTGCTCAAAAATCGCCCCATAAAAAGAGATGCAGCGGCATTACGGCCGCATAGACTAATGGATAAGGCGTCTGACTTCGGTTGCAAATTCTAAAGTTATCAGAAGATTGAAGGTTCAAATCCTACAAAGGTCGTTTAATTATCTGGGCGACACTTTTTATATTCTGAATCTGGCGTGAAACCGGCCATTTTTGACAGCCCCTCATCTGAAGTAACGGAAGGCCTGTTGCTTCCATTAAGCTGATTGTACATTTTCAACATTGTAGATCTGTGTGCACGGGCAGGATAAGCGGTGAAGTTGAATTTCTTTCAGGGTAGTTCTAATTAGATGCAAAAAGCAAGAAATGGAATGTCTAAGAGCATTGCCTCGGTGAGACGAGGTGGCCGAGAGGTTAAGGCGATGGACTGCTAATCTATTGTGCACTGCACGCGTGGGTTGGAATCCCATTCTCGTCGTTACTGTATTACACGTTTGATGCTGATGCACATTCCAAGCGTTTCACTGAATCTTACTTGAAATACAATTTCGTGAAAATTGTGCTGGTGTTGATGGTCTGTGCCCTTGCATTACTCACATCTTGTTAAAAGTAAAATATTCCAAGAAATTCCTCAACCCACCTTGAATGAAAGTGGAGTGTGAGATCGCGAATCGGAGACTGAGAACCCTCTCTTCCTTCTTCCTTCCTCTGAGATTGGCACCGAATGAAAGACTAGCGGCAACAGAGGCAAATTATTAGGGAGCAGAAACATAAATTTCTCCTTTGGGGGCAATTTACTTTCAAAAATATTTATCAAACTTCGTGACGAGATTTTCTGTTTTTGGGACTTTGGTTGAGAGATAAATAATGCGCGAGAAATCCTCGTTCTTTTCAGCATTCTCTCATGGGATCTGAAGCCCCAGTTTAACATCTTACTAGAAAGACGGCACTGCCAACAGTGCAGCACGACTTCAGTACTGCCCTGGAGTGTGTGCCAGGATTATACACTCAAGTCTCTGGAGTGTGGCTTGAGTATGCTACCGCTGAGCCACGGCTGACACCTAAACTCAGTTCATTTGGCTGGAGTAAAATGACGGAGATAAAGGGAAAAATGATAATGGAGTAAACTTTAAACCGGGCATCGTTTTAGAAACAGCCCGATTTATGTTGCCATAGATTTCATAAGCTTTGAAAATCAGGCCTGTCTATAATGGGCGGGGTCGTGGTCACTTGCGAATCATTCTGGGTCTGTTTGAACCGGGAGTGCTCACAGTCCCGCATCATTCTGTGTCTGTTTGAAATGGCAGAGCTCACAATCTCGGATCATGCCGTTTATTTAGAATCAGAGCGATTTCAGCTTTGATGACCGAGTTGTTGAGTTTAACAAAATGCGCCAGGGCTCGTCCGGGATTTGAACCCGGGACCTCTCGCATTTTAATTGTGAAACGCCCAAAGCGAGAATCATACCCCTAGACCAACGAGCCGCCCATGTTATTCTTTCATTTGCTTTGAGTTTCACTGCGCTGGTGCGAATCCAGCTCACAGAGGACCTGTTTATTCAGTTTAAATATTATTATATTTTCCTCAATCCACTTCTTTTTTCGAGCAGTTTCCTTGAACCTGCTCACAATTCGCCCCATAAAAAGAGATGCAGCGGCATTACGGCCGCATAGACTAATGGATAAGGCGTCTGACTTCGGTTGCAAATTCTAAAGTTATCAGAAGATTGAAGGTTCAAATCCTACAAAGGTCGTTTAATTATCTGGGCGACACTTTTTATATTCTGAATCTGGCGTGAAACCGGCCATTTTTGACAGCCCCTCATCTGAAGTAACGGAAGGCCTGTTGCTTACATTTAGCTGATTGTACATTTTCAACATTGTAGATCTGTGTGCACGGGCAGGATAAACGGTGAAGTTGAATTTCTTTCAGGGTCGTTCTAATTCGATGCAAAAAGCAAGAAATGGAATGTCTGAGAGCATTGCCTCGGTGAGACGAGGTGGCCGAGAGGTTAAGGCGATGGACTGCTAATCTATTGTGCACTGCACGCGTGGGTTGGAATCCCATTCTCGCCGTTACTGTATTACACGTTTGATGCTGATGCACTTTCCAAGCATTTCACTGAATCTTACTTGAAATACAATTTGGTGAAAATTGCACTGGTGTTGCTGGTATGTGCCCCTGCATTACTCATATCTTGTCAAAATTAAAATATTCCAAGAAATTCCTCAACCCACCTTGAATGAAAGTGGAGATGAGATCGCGAATGCGGAGATCTGAGAACTCTCTCTTCCTTCCTCTGAGATTAGCACCGAATGAAAGACTCGCGGCAACAGAGGCAATTGATTAGGGAGCAGAAACATAAATTTCTCCTTTGGGGGCAATTTAATTTCAAAAATATTTATCAAACTTAATGACGAGATTTTCTGTTTTTGGGACTTTGGTTGAGAGATAAATAATGCGCGAGAAATCCTCGTTCTTTTCAGCATTCTCTCATGGGATCTGAAGCCCCAGTTTAACATCTTACTGGAAAGCGGCACTGCCAACAGTGCAGCACGACCTCAGTACTGCCATGGAGTGTCAGCCTGGATTATGCACTCAAGTCTCTGGAGTGAGGCTTGAGTATGCTACCGCTGAGCCACGGCTGACACCTAAACTCAGTTCATTTGGCTGGAGTAAAATGACGGAGATAAAGGGAAAAATGATAATGGAGTAAACTTTCAACTTGGCGTCCAAGATTAAACCGGGCATCGTTTTAGAAACAGCCCGATTTATGTTGCCATAGATTTCATAAGCTTTGAAAATCAGGCCTGTCTATAATGGGCGGGGTCGTGGTCACTTGCGAATCATTCTGGGTCTGTTTAAACCGGGCGTGCTCACAGTCCCGCATCATTCTGTGTCTGTTTGAAATGGCAGAGCTCACAATCTCGGATCATGCCGTTTATTGAGAAGCAGAGCGACTTCAGCTTTGATGACCGAGTTGTTGATTTTAACAAAATGTGTCAGGGCTCGTCCGAGATTTGAACCCGGGACCTCTCGCATTTCAATCGCGAAATGCCCAAAGCGAGAATCATACCCCGAGACCAACGAGCCGCCGATGTCATTCGCCCATTTGCATTGAGTTTCACTGCGCTGGTGCGAATCCAGCTCACAGAGGACCTGTTTGTTCAGTTGAAATATTATTATCTTTTCCTCAATCCACTTCTTTTTTCGAGCAGTTTCCTTGAACCTGCTCACAATTCGCCCCATAAAAAGATTTCAGCAGCATCAGCCGCCGCATAGACTAATGGATAAGGCGTCTGACTTCGGTTGAAAATTCTTCAGTTATCAGAAGATTGAAGGTGCTAATCCTATCACGGTCGTTTAATTATCTGGGCGACACTTTTTATATTCTGAATCTGGCGTGAAACCGCCAGTTTTTGCCAGTCCCTCACCTGAAGTAACGGAAGGCCTGTTGCTTACAATTAGCTGATTGTACATTTTCAACATTGTAGATCTGTGTGCACGGGCAGGATAAGCGGTGAAGTTGAATTTCTTTCAGGATAATTCAACTTCGATGCAAAAAGCAAGAAATTGAAAGTCTGAGAGCAGTGCATCGGTGAGACGTGTCGGCTGAGAGGTTAAGGCGATTTTCTGCTAATTCATTGTGCTTTGCACGCGTGGTTTCGAATCCCATCCTTCGTTGTTACTGTATTCCACGTTTGATGCTGATGCACTTTCCAAGCATTTCACTGAATCTTACTTGAAATGCTATTTCGTGAAAATTGCATTGGTGTTGCTGGTCTGTGCCCCTGCATTGCTCATATCTTGGTAAATTAAAATATTCCAAGAAATTCCTCAACCCACCTTAAATGAAGGTGGAGATGAGATCCCGAATTGGAGACTGACAACCCTCTCTTCCTTCTTCCTTCCTCTGAGATTGGCACCGAATGAAAGACCTGCGGCAAATGATTAGGGAGTAGATACATAAATTACTCCTTTGGGGGCAATTTAATTTCAAAAATAGTTTTCAAACTTAATGACGAGATTTTCTGTTTTAGGGTCCTTGGTTGAGAGACAGATAATACGCGAGAAATCCTCGTTCTTTTCAGCATTCTCTCATGGGATCTGAAGCCCCAGTTTAACATCTTACTAGAAAGACGGCACTGCCGACAGTGCAGCATTACCTCAGCACTGCCCTGGAGTGTCAGCCTGGTATAATGCACTCAAGTCTCTGGAGTGAGGCTTGAGTATGCTACCACTGAGCCACGGCTGACACCTAAACTCAGTTCATTTGGCTGGAGTAAAATGACGGAGATAAAGGGAAAAATGAGTGCTCACAGTCCTGGATCATTCTGTGTCTGTTTGAAATGGCAGAGTTCACAATCTCGGACCATGCCGTTTTTTTTACAAGCAGAGCGATTTCAGCTTTGATGACCTAGTTGTTGAGTTTATCAAAATGTGTAAGGGCTCGTCCGGGATTTGAGCCAGGAACTTTTCGCATTTTAATCGTAAAATGCCCAAAGCGAGAATCATACCCCTAGACCAACGAGCCGCCGATGCTCTGCTTCGAGTTGCATTGCGATTCCCTGCACTGGTGCAAACCCAGCTCGCAGAAGTCCTGTTCATTCAGTTAAAATGTTTATCTTTTCCTCAATCCGCTTCTTTTTGCGTGCAGTTTCCTTGAATCTGCTCACAATTCTCCCCATAAAACGAGGCTTAACAGCATCAGTGGCTGCGTGGCCTAATGGAGAAGGCGTTTGACTTCAGTTGCGAGATTTTCAGTTATCAGAAGATTGTAGGTTCGAGTCCTCCCGCGGTTGTTTAATTAACTCAGCGACACCCGTTCTGAATCTGGCTGCGAACCGACCATTTTTGATCGTCCCTCAATTGAAGCAGTGGAAGGCCTTTTGCTTACATTAAGCTGATTGTACATTTTCAACATTGTAGATCTGTGTGCACGGGCAGTTTAAGAGGTGAAGTGCACTTTCTTTCAGGGTATTTCTGCTTAGATGCAAAAAGCAGGAAATGGAATGGCTGAGAGCGGTATATGGTTGAGACAAGGTGGCCGAGAGGTTAAGGCGTATGGGCTGTTAATCCATTACCGATCTGTACGCGATGATTCGGTTCCCATCCTTGTCGTTATTATGTTTGATACTGGTACACTTTCCGAGCATTTAACTGAATCTTGCCTAACATAAGCTTTCAAATGCAATTTCGTCAGAATCGCCCTGGTGCTCCTTGACTGTGCCCCATGCATTATTCATATCTTGTTAAAATTAAAAGAGACCACTGCAATTCTTCAACTCCTTGAATGACGGTGGAGCAGTGATCGCGATTCGGAGATTGTCGAATTCCTCCTTTCTTCTGCTGAGATTGTCACCGAATTAAAGAGTAGCGGGACCAGAGGCAAATGATTAGGGAGCAGAAACACAAATTTCTCCTTTAGGAGGCAATGGGGCAGACATTCCTGTTTGAAAGAGAAGAATCCCGGGGAGCGTATGATGTCACGCCGCCCAGGAGTGCAGACAGCGCGAAGCCTGTAGCGCGCTGTGCAAGTGAGACACGCTCCTTGAGGTCTCATTGTAATAGGACACGCCCATAACCTGTGAAAGCAGCTGGAGAGCACTCTTTCTTACAGAACAGAAGTGCAGGTAGGTTCTGTGTATTTTTATCAATGTTTTGGTAACTTTTAAAATTTTTTGAATGATTTTGATGACTCTCAGAAAGTTTTAAAGAGAATTGAAGCTGTTTGAGCCGTTTTTAAAGCCTTGAAAACAATCTTTTAATTCTGTTCAGTTAATTAGCAAATTGAGATGGCTGGAATGACCACATTTAACGTGATTAAAAGAAGTCAGAACTTCACTGAGGATCACCTCAGAAATCTCCTCAGCGAGGTGGAGGCGAGGCGCCTGCGCATCATGGGGAATGAGGAGACGAGGGCACCGCGAAAATGTCAGATGGCAGCGTGGTCGGAACTTGCACAAGCTGTCAGCGTGAACTCCACCATTCCACGTACAGCGGAACAATGTCGCAAGAAATTCAGTGACTTGTTGCGATGTGTCAGGGTTTGTACAGTTTTAACGAAAGTGTACCGTTAAATTGCTAAGAGTTTATTTTAACTGGATTGCAAAAGGCTTCTGCATTTAATTTTCTAAATTAAATTCATGGTAAAGTCACCTGAGCTAGCAATAAAACTTTATGGCTTTGGGGCCAGCTCAGGGTTACCTTCTGTTCTCTTATCTTGATTCCAGTGCTTTGAGCTGTAAAACTTCAATCAGAGATTTTAAGAAACACCTAACCCAGTCTTCAAAGCCTCTGCTGACCATGTCAGAAATGCAGCTGTGTGATTCTATTTTCACTTCTTTAATATCAGAGTAAGATATCACACAATGCCAGAGAACGCACACGCACAGGCGGTGGTTTTGCCATGCTGAGGGTTTTGACCGAGCATGAGGAATGGGTCGAACAAATGTGTGGATTTGCTAGCAATCGCCCTGCTGAAGGATCTGAAACAAACATTGCTGACCCTCATAGTGAGTTGCCCTGCCCAGCTATATGTTGAAGAAGGATAGGTGTCTGCTGAATATCGGTGATGTGGCACATCTTGCTTTACCTTTGCAAATGTTTTCTGCTTCATTCCCACAGCTGGACAGAGTACCTCTCAAATGCGGGATGAGCAGTGCGTGGAGTCAGCGGCCGCAGAGGGCATTGAAAAGGCGCAGGAAACGTTAGCATGTCACCTTCTGCCCACTCTGCCTCCTTCAACCCTCAGCCACAGAGGCCAGTGGCCAATTTGTTTAATTGTTATATTTCTCATTTTATTGAAATGTTTCATGATTTCTTACATATTTAAATTTAAATGTTTATTTCTGCATGAAAGGATGTGTTACCTTTTCGTTTAAGCAGTACACCCAGTAGTCAATCTTAAAACAATTTAAACATTTCTTTTATTTCAAATATTTTACAACAGTTACAGAAGTAGAAACTAGCTAGTTCCCACCTTGAATGTTTGTATCGCAGTAAGAAAGTAAAAATTACTGTAAAATGTTTACACTTTCTTTGCCAACAGTTAGCATTATGCACATGTTTGAAAACGTTACATGAGGTAGTACCCATCTTAAATTTTGCCATTTCACTGTGAATCAAACAAAAATTACTTAAACCTGTTTACAAAATGATTTCAAAACTGTTAACTTTAATATTATTAAAGTGCATAAAAGAAGTCCTTAACATCCTGAATGTCTTACTTGCACAACAAAAGAAAGACAAGTAAAAACTAACTGTTTACAATATTTCTTCCTCATTGTTCATTTTTAGAAATTTTTTAAAAGTAAAGAAGCTTTATTTAAAATTTACAAGTTATTCACTGCATACATCGAAACAGAAGATGAAAAGTTTTTGATGATGCAATAAAAGGTCACTGTTTCACTTTAATAGGTGTCTGCTTCTGTCTTTGCCTTGCGGGGGGAGGGGTAGGTTCAGGGCGTAACTACCGCATGAAGCTTTTAGCTGCCAGCAGTTCGCGAGCAGCCTTAGATTCGGCGGCACTTGGCTCCTCCCCATGAGGCCTGGCAACATGCACATTGCCATCGCCTTCATCCTCCACTTCAACAGGCAGCTGTTCATTATTGTTAAGGGTCAGTCCTTCCTGCAGGGCAAGGAGGCCAGCACAATCCGTGCCACTTTCTGGTGAGAGTACTGCAAGGTCACCCCTGACCTATCCAGGCACCGGAAGCGTGATTACAGAACTCCTATTGTCCTCTCCACCACTTGACGTGTAGTCACGTGTGCATGGTTGTATCTCTCCTGAGACTGATTAATGGTATTGCGGCAGGGGGTCATCAGCCATGGTTTTAGCGGGTAGCCCTTGTCGCCCAATATCCATGCGGATCCTGTAGGCAATTTGCTGAGAGAATCATACAATTTAGAGTTACGGAGGACGAAGGAGTCATGATTACTTTCCCGGTGCCCTGCATTCACGTTTATGATCCGGAGGTGTGCACCACATAATATCATAACATTCAATGAATGATACCCCTTCCTGTTAATGAATGTCACAGGTGCATCCTTGGGTGACTTCAAAGCAATATGGGTTCCATCGACGGCCCCAATCACTTTGGGTAATCCAGCAATGCGATAAAAAGCTAAGGCCATCTCCTTCTGATGTCGAGTGGACAAGTCATAACGAATGAAATCTGAAAGCCTACGGCAAATGGCTTCTGCGACCTGGTGAATGCAGACGTTCGCAGCATTCTTGGAGATGTTGCATATGTCACCGGTGCCTGCTTGAAATGATACACTTGCAAAGAAGTTCAATGCTGTGGTTACCTTCATGTTCACTGACAAGGCAGTGCGTGTTTTCGAGCTTGGCTACAAGTCCGCCTTCAACGTGTCACATAGTCGGCCAATTGCCTCTTTACTGAAGCGCAGCCTCCTGATACACAACTCCTCGGACAGCATATCAAATGATCGCCTCTCCCTGTAAACTCTGTGGGGTGGGTAGTTGTTTCTTCTGATCAGGAGACGGTTATGGTTCCTCAATCTTCTATGTTGCTCCTGGCCTTGCGATTTCTTTGAAGCAAATACACATAGAACATCGCGGCAACATTTCTATAAGAGGGCATGTTTCTCGCTCACAGGACTCCTCACTACACAGACGTACCTGTTCGGAGTAAATGGAAATAGTTGTTACAGTTATTTTAATAAACTTAGTGCCTATAACATCAACTCGGCCTATACCAGGAAGCATGCTTTAACAGCTTGCAAACACATCCTTCCCGCCTGATGAATATCACAGACCTAGATCCTTTTCTAATAAATTACATTTGCAGAAATTCATCATTACATAAATACATTCATCCACGTACTGAAAAGAATACATACATAAATGCACATCCTTAATGGAATATATACAGACATACATACAATCGTACATACATATTACTAAATATTACTGATGACAATTTCATTTTGTAAGCATTTTATTATTTTTAAAACAGTAAATTTCACATTTTATAAAAATAAATTCAATGAGGCCTTGCCCACAGCCACAATTGCTCCTTCTACCTACAATACTGAAAAACAGTTTTAAACAAAAAAAAATTTTTAAACTTACCTCAGCCTTTCTTAAAATAACTTTCCTCCCCTTCCCAAACAGAAATAAAATGACTTTCAGAAGCTCCACGATGACAGACTTCTTCCTCCGCAGTTTCTCGATAGCTTTACTTCTGCTTTTTTTATTTCCAAGTTGTCAGGACTGACCCTCACTGAATCCATGAATGAAATCGACAAAGTTCACTGCGCACGCGCTGCCTGTGCAGTCGCACGCGCTGTGCCTCTGAACCCCTTAGGTCAGAGGACAGGAAATGTGACTTTTCCCCGCATGCGCTGTGCATGCTGAAAACCGGCAATTCCTCCGGCCACACGCATGAGTACCCCGTCCGTACTCACGCATTCAGAGAGGAATTACTGGGCCAATGTAATTACAAAAATATTTATCAACCTTAATGACGAGATTTTCTGTTTTAGTGTCTTTGGTTGAGAGGTAAATAAAGGGCGAGAAATCCTCGTTCTTTTCGGCATACTCTCATGAGATCGGATGGCCCGGTTTAACGTCTTACTAGAAAGAGGGAGGCACCAACAGTGCAGCACTACCTCAGTACTGCACTGGAGTGTCAGCCTGGATTATGTGCTCAGGTCTCTCGAGTGGTGCTTGACTTTGCTGCGGCTGAGCCACGGCTGACACCTACACTCAGTTCATTTGGCTGGAGAAAAATGACGGAGATAAAGGGAAAAATTATAATGGAGTAAACTTTCAATTTGTCACCCAACAGAAAAGCGGGCATCGTAATCGGCCGCCTGTTATAGAAACAGTCCGATATATGTTGCCATCGATTTCATAAGCATTGAAAATCAGGCCTGTCTATAATGGAATGGGTCGTGGTCAGTTGTTAATCACTCTGGGTCTAATTAAACCGGGAGTGCTCACATTCCCGGATCATTCTGTTTCTGTTTAAAATGGCAGAGCTCACAGTCCCGATTAATTCCGTATTTTTTAAAGTAGAACGGTTTCAGCTTTCATGACCGAGGTGTTGAGTTTAACTAAATGCGGCGGGGCTCAGTCCAGGATTATGAACCCGGGACGTCTCGCATTTTAAGCCACGAAAATTCCCTAAGCGAGAGTCATACCCCTAGACCAACGAACCACCGATGCTGTGCTTCAAGTTGCATTGTGATTCCCTGCGCTGGTGCAAACCCAGCTCGCAGAAGTCCTGTTCATTCAGTTAAAATGTTTAACTTTTCCTCAATCCGCTTCTTTTTGCGAGCAGTTTCCTTGAATCTGCTCACAATTCTCCCCATAAAAAGACACCCAGCAGTATCAGCGGCTGCGTGGCCTAATGGATAAGGCGTCTGATTTCGGTTATGAGTTATTCAGTCATCAGAAGATTGCAGGTTCGAGTCCTGCCGCAGTCGTTTAATTAACTGGGCGACACTTTTTCTGTTCTGAATCTGGCTTCAAACCGAACATTTTTGACATTCCCTCAACTGAAGCAGTGGAAGGCCTTTTGCTTACATTAAGCTGATTGTACATTTTCAACATTGTTGATCTGGGTGCACGGGCAGGATAAGCGGTGAAGTGGACTTTCTTTCAGGGTATTTCTGCTTAGATGCAAAAAGCAGGAAATGAAATGGCTGAGAGCAGTATATGGTTGAGTCGAGGTGGCCGAAAGGTTAAGGCGATAGACAGTTAATCTATTGCCGATCTGTACGCGAGGGTTCAGCTCCCATTCTCGTCATTATTACGTTTGATACTGGTACAATTTCCGAGCATTTAACTGAATCTTGCCTAAAATAAGCTTTCAAATGCAATTTCGTCAGAATCGCCCTGGTGCTCCTGGTCTGTGCCCCATGCATTACTCATATCTTGTTAAAATTAAAAGAGACCGCTGCAATTCTTCAACCTCTTGAATGAATGTGGAACAGTGATCGTGATTCGGAGATTGTCGAACTGCTCCTTTCTTCTGCTGAGATTGTCACCGAATGAAAGAGTAGCGGGACCAGAGGCAAATGTTTAGGGAGCAGAAACATAAATTTCTCCTTTAGGAGGCAATGTAATTTCAAAAATATTTATCAACCTTAATGAAGAGATTTTCTGTTTTAGTGTCTTTGGTTGAGAGCTAAATAATGGGCGAGAAATCCTCGTTCTTTTCGGCATATTCTCATGGGATCGGAGGGCCCGGTTTAACGTCTTACTAGCAAGACGGGGGCACCAACAGTGCAGCAGTACCTCAGTACTGCACTGGAGTGTCAGCCTGGATTATGTGCTCAAGTCTCTGGAGTGCTGCTTGACTTGGCTGCAGCTGAGCCACGGCTGACACCTACACTCAGTTCATTTGGCTGGAGAGAAATGACGGAGATAAATGGAAAAATTATCATGGAGTAAACCTTAATTTGTCGTCCAACAGAAGAGCGGGCATTATAATCGGCCGCCTATTATAGAAACAGTCCGATTTATGTTGCCATCGCTTTCTTAAGCATTGAAAATCAGGCCTGTCTTTAATGGAATGGGTCGTGGTCAGTTGTTAATCACTCTGGGTCTGTTTAAACCGGGAGTGCTCACAGTCCCGGATCATTCTGTGTCTGTTTAAAATGGCAGAGCTCACAGTCCCGGATCATTCCGTTTTTTTTAAAGTAGAGCGATTTCAGCTTTCATGACTGAGGTGTTGAGTGTAACTAAATGCGACTGGGCTCGTTCGGGATTTGAACCCGGGACCTCTCGCATTTTAAGCCACAGAAATTCCCTAAGCGAGAATCATACCCCCTGGACAGACGAGCCGCCGATGTTATGTTTCAAGTTGCATTGCGATTCCCTGCGCTGGTGCAAACCCAGCTCGCAGAAGTCCTGTTCATTCAGTTAAAATATGTTTATCTTTTCCTCAATCCGCTTCTTTTTGCGAGCATTTTACTTGAATCTGCTCACAATTCTCCCCATAAAAAGAGATACAGCCGCATCGGTGGCCGCGTGGCCTAATGGATAAGGCGTCTGACTTCGGTTGTGAGGTTTTTCAGTTATCAGACGATTGCAGGTTCGAGTCCTGCAGCGGTCGTTCAATTAACTGGGCGACACTTTTTCTGTTCTGAATCTGGCTTCAAACCGACCATTTTTGACAGTCCCTCAACTGAAGCAGCGCAAGGCCTTTTGCTTACATTAAGCTGATTGTACATTTTCAACATTGTAGATCTGTGTGCATGGGCAGGATAAGCGGTGAAGTGGACTTTCTTTCAGGGTATTTCTGCTTAGATGCAAAAAGCAGGAAATGGAATGGCTGAGAGCAGTGCATGGTTGAGACGAGGTGGCCGAGAGGTTGAGGCGATGGACTGTTCATCGAGAATGCGGATCCCATCTTCGTCGTTATTACGTTTGATCCTGGTACCCTTTCCGAGCTTTTCACTGAAACTTGCCTAAAATAAACTTTCAAATGCAATTTCGTCAGAATCGCCCTGGTGCTCCTGGTCTGTGCCCCATGCATTACTCATATCTTGTTAAAATTAAAAGAGACCACTGCAATTCTTCAACATCTTGAATGAATGTGGAGCAGTGATCGTGATTCGGAGATTGTCGAACTCCTCCTTTCTTCTGCTGAGATTGTCACCGAATGAAAGAGTAGCGGGACCAGAGGCAAATGTTTAGGGAGCAGAAACATAAATTTCTCCTTTAGGTGGCAATGTAATTTCAAAAATATTTATCAACCTTAATGAAGAGATTTTCTGTTTTAGTGTCTTTGGTTGAGAGCTAAATAATGGGCGAGAAATCTTCGTTCTTTTCGGCATACTCTCATGGGATCGGAGGGCCCGGTTTAACGTCTTACTAGAAAGACGGGGGCACCAACAGTGCAGCACTACCTCAGTCCTGCACTGGAGTGTCAGCCTGGATTATGTGCTCAAGTCTCTGGAGTGCTGCTTGACTTTGCTGCCGCTGAGCCACGGCTGACACCTACACTCAGTTCATTTGGCTGGAGAGAAATGACGGAGAGAAATGGAAAAATTATAATGGAGTAAACCTTCAATTTGTCGTCCAACAGAAGAGCGGGCATTGTAATCGGCCGCCTATTATAGAAACAGTCCGATTTATGTTGCCATCGATTTCCTAAGCATTGAAAATCAGGCCTGTCTTTAATGGAATGGGTCGTGGTCAGTTGTTAATCACTCTGGGTCTGTTTAAACCGGGAGTGCTCACAGTCCCGAATCATTCTGTGTCTGTTTAAATTGCAGAGCTCACATGACCGGATCATTCCGTTTTTGTCAAAGCAGAGCGATTTCAGCTTTCATGACTGAGGTGTTGAGTTTAACTAAATGTGACGGGGCTCGTCCGGGATTTGAACCCGGGACCTCTCGCATGTTTAAGCCAGAGAAATATCCCTGAGCGATAATCATACCCCTAGACCCACGAGCCGCCGATGTTATGTTTCAAGTTGCATTGCGATTCCCTGCGCTGGTGCAAACCCAGCTCGCAGAAGTCCTGTTCATTCAGTTAAAATATGTTTATCTTTTCCTCAATCCGCTTCTTTTTGCGCGCATTTTACTTGAATCTGCTCACAATTCTCCCCATAAAAAGAGATATCGCCGCATCAGTGGCCGCGTGGCCTAATGGCTAAGGCGTCTGACTTCGGTTGCGAGGTTTTTCAGTTATCAGACGATTGCAGGTTCGAGTCCTGCCGCGGTCGTTCAATTAACTGGGCGACACTTTTTCTGTTCTGAATCTGAATATTTTTGAAATTACATTGCCACCTAAAGGAGAAATTTATGTTTCAGCTCCCTAAACATTTGCCTCTGGTCCCGCTACTCTTTCATTCGGTGACAATCTCAGCAGAAGAAAGGAGGAGTTCGACAATCTCCGAATCACGATCACTGCTCCACATTCATTCAAGATGTTGAAGAATTGCAGTGGTCTCTTTTAATTTTAACAAGATATGAGTAATGCATGGGGCACAGACCAGGAGCACCAGGGCGATTCTGACGAAATTGCATTTGAAAGTTTATTTTAGGCAAGTTTCAGTTAAATGCTCGGAAAGGGTACCAGTATCAAACGTAATAACGACGAGGATGGGATCCGCATTCTCGATTAACAGTCCCTCAGAACCGACCATTTTTGACAGTCCCTCAACTGAAGCAGCGCAAGGCCTTTTGCTTCCATTAAGCTGATTGCACATTTTCAACATTGTAGATCTGTGTGCATGGGCAGGATAAGCGGTGAAGTGGACTTTCTTTCAGGGTATTTCTGCTTAGATGCAAAAACCAGGAAATGGAATGGCTGAGAGCAGTGCATGGTTGAGACGAGGTGGCCGAGAGGTTAAGGCGACGGACTGTTAATCGAGAATGCGGATCCCATCCTCGTCGTTATTACGTTTGATACTGGTACCCTTTCCGAGCATTTAACTGAAACTTGCCTAAAATAAACTTTCAAATGCAATTTCGTCAGAATCGCCCTGGTGCTCCTGGTCTGTGCCCCATGCATTACTCATATCTTGTTAAAATTAAAAGAGACCACTGCAATTCTTCAACATCTTGAATGAATGTGGAGCAGTGATCGTGATTCGGAGATTGTCGAACTCCTCCTTTCTTCTGCTGAGATTGTCACCGAATGAAAGAGTAGCGGGACCAGAGGCAAATGTTTAGGGAGCTGAAACATAAATTTCTCCTTTAGGTGGCAATGTAATTTCAAAAATATTTATCAACCTTAATGAAGAGATTTTCTGTTTTAGTGTCTTTGGTTGAGAGCTAAATAATGGGCGAGAAATCCTCGTTCTTTTCGCCATACTCTCATGGGATCGGAGGGCCCGGTTTAACGTCTTACTAGCAAGACGGGGGCACCAACAGTGAAGCACTACCTCAGTCCTGCACTGGATTGCCAGCCTGGATTATGTGCTCAAGTCTCTGGAGTGCTGCTTGACTTTGCTGCCGCTGAGCCACGGCTGACACCTACACTCAGTTCATTTGGCTGGAGAGAAATGACGGAGATAAATGGAAAAATTATAATGGAGTAAACCTTCAATTTGTCGTCCAACAGAAGAGCGGGCATTGTAATCGGCCGCCTATTATAGAAACAGTCCGATTTACGTTGCCATCGATTTCCTAAGCATTGAAAATCAGGCCTGTCTTTAATGGAATGGGTCGTGGTCAGTTGTTAATCACTCTGGGTCTGTTTAAACCGGGAGTGCTCACAGTCCCGAATCATTCTGTGTCTGTTTAGAATGGCAGAGCTCACATGACCAGATCATTCCGTTTTTGTCAAAGCAGAGCGTTTTCAGCTTTCATGACTGAGGTGTTGAGTTTAACTAAATGCGACGGGGCTCGTCCAGGATTTGTACCCCGGACCTCTCGCATGTTTAAGCCAGAGAAATTCCCTAAGCGATAATCATACCCCTAGACCAACGAGCCGCCGATGTTATGTTTCAAGTTGCATTGCGATTCCCTGCGCTGGTGCAAACCCAGCTCGCAGAAGTCCTGTTCATTCAGTTAAATATGTTTATCTTTTCCTCAATCCGCTTCATTTTGCGAGCATTTTAATTGAATCTGCTCACAATTCTCCCCATAAAAAGAGGTACAGCCACATCAGTGGCCGCGTGCACTAATGGATAAGGCGTTTGACTTCGGTTGCGAGGTTTTTCAGTTATCAGACGATTGCAGGTTCGAGTCCTGCCGCGGTCGTTTAATTAACTCGGCGACACTTTTTCTGTTCTGAATCTGGCTTCAAACCGACCATTTTTGACAGTCCCTCAACTGAAGCAGCGGAAGGCCTTTTGCTTACATTAAGCTGATTGTACATTTTCAACATTGTAGATCTGTGTGCATGGGCAGGATAAGCGGTGAAGTGGACTTTCTTTCAGGGTATTTCTGCTTAGATGCAAAAACCAGGAAATGGAATGGCTGAGAGCAGTGCATGGTTGAGACGAGGTGGCCGAGAGGTTAAGGCGATGGACTGTTAATCGAGAATGCGGATCCCATCCTCGTCGTTATTACGTTTGATACTGGTACCCTTTCCGAGCTTTTAACTGAAACTTGCCTAAAATAAACTTTCAAATGCAATTTCGTCAGAATCGCCCTGGTGCTCCGGGTCTGTGCCCCATGCATTACTCATATCTTGTTAAAATTAAAAGAGACCACTGCAATTCTTCAACCTCTTGAATGAATGTGGAACAGTGATCGTGATTCGGAGATTGTCGAACTGCTCCTTTCTTCTGCTGAGATTGTCACCGAATGAAAGAGTAGCGGGACCAGAGGCAAATGTTTAGGGAGCAGAAACATAAATTTCTCCTTTAGGAGGCAATGTAATTTCAAAAATATTTATCAACCTTAATGACGAGATTTTCTGTTTTAGTGTCTTTGGTTGAGATATAAATAAGGGGCGAGACATCCTCGTTCTTTTCGGCATACTCTCATGGGATCGGAGGACCCGGTTTAACGTCTTACTAGAAAGACGGAGGCACCAACAGTGCAGCACTACCTCATTACTGCACTGGGGTGTCTGCCTGGATTATCTGCTCAAGTCTCTGGAGTGGTGCTTGACTTTGCTGCCGCTGAGCCACGGCTGACACCTAGACTCAGTTCATTTGGCTGGAGAGAAATGACGGAGATAAAGGGAAAAATTACAATGGAGTAAACTTTCAATTTGTCACCCAACAGCAAAGCGGGCATCGTAATCGGCCGCCTGTTATAGAAACAGTCCGATTTATGTTGCCATCGATTTCATAAGCATTGAAAATCAGGCCTGTCTATAATGGAATGGGTCGTGGTCAGTTGTTAATCACTCTGGGTCTATTTAAACCGGGAGTGCTCACATTCCCGGATCATTCTGTTTCTGTTTAAAATGGCAGAGCTCACAGTCCCGATTAATTCCGTATTTTTTAAAGTAGAACGGTTTCAGCTTTCATGACCGAGGTGTTGAGTTTAACTAAATGCGGCGGGGCTCAGCCCGGGATTTGAACCCGGGACGTCTCGCATTTTAAGCCACGAAAATTCCCTAAGCGAGAGTCATACCCCTAGACCAACGAACCACCGATGCTGTGCTTCAAGTTGCATTGTGACTCCCTGCGCTGGTGCAAACCCAGCTCGCAGAAGTCCTGTTCATTCAGTTAAAATGTTTAACTTTTCCTCAATCCGCTTCTTTTTGCGAGCAGTTTCCTTGAATCTGCTCACAATTCTCCCCATAAAAAGACAATCAGCAATATCAGCGGCTGCGTGGCCTAATGGATAAGGCGTCTGACTTCGGTTATGAGTTATTCAGTCATCAGAAGATTGCAGGTTCGAGTCCTGCCGCAGTCGTTTAATTAACTGGGCGACACTTTTTCTGTTCCGAATCTGGCTTCAAACCGAACATTTTTGACAGTCCCTCAACTGAAGCAGTGGAAGGCCTTTTGCTTACATTAAGCTGATTGTACATTTTCAACATTGTTGATCTGGGTGCACGGGCAGGATAAGCGGTGAAGTGGACTTTCTTTCAGGGTATTTCTGCTTAGATGCAAAAAGCAGGAAATGAAATGGCTGAGAGCAGTATATGGTTGAGTCGAGGTGGCCGAAAGGTTAAAGCGATAGACAGTTAATCTATTGCCGATCTGTACGCGAGGGTTCAGCTCCCATCCTCGTCGTTATTACGTTTGATACTGGTACACTTTCCGAGCATTTAACTGAATCTTGTCTAAAATAAGCTTTCAAATGCAATTTCGTCAGAGGCGCTCTGGTGCTCCTGGTCTGTGCCCCATGCATTACTCATATCTTGTTAAAATTAAGAGAGACCACTGCAATTCTTCAAATTCTTGAATGAAGTTGGAGCAGTGATCGCGATTCGGAGATTGTCGAACTCCTCCTTTCTTCTGCTGAGATTGTCACCGAATGAAAGAGTAGCGGGACCAGAGGCAAATGATTAGGGAGCAGAAACATAAATTTCTCCTTTAGGAGGCAATGTAATTTCAAAAATATTTATCAACCTTAATGACGAGATTTTCTGTTTTAGTGTCTGGTTGAGATATAAATAAGGGGCGAGACATCCTCGTTCTTTTCGGCATACTCTCATGGGATCGGAGGACCCGGTTTAACGTCTTACTAGAAAGACGGAGGCACCAACAGTGCAGCACTACCTCATTACTGCACTGGGGTGTCTGCCTGGATTATCTGCTCAAGTCTCTGGAGTGGTGCTTGACTTTGCTGCCGCTGAGCCACGGCTCACACCTAGACTCAGTTCATTTGGCTGGAGAGAAATGACGGAGATAAAGGGAAAAATTACAATGGAGTAAACTTTCAATTTGTCACCCAACAGAAAAGCGGGCATCGTAATCGGCCGCCTGTTATAGAAACAGTCCGATTTATGTTGCCATCGATTTCATAAGCATTGAAAATCAGGCCTGTCTATAATGGAATGGGTCGTGTTCAGTTGTTAATCACTCTGGGTCTATTTAAACCGGGAGTGCTCACATTCCCGGATCATTCTGTTTCTGCTTAAAATGGCAGAGCTCACAGTCCCGATTAATTACGTATTTTTTAAAGTAGAACGGTTTCAGCTTTCATGACCGAGGTGCTGAGTTTAACTAAATGCGGCGGGGCTCAGTCCGGGATTTGAACCGGGGACGTCTCGCATTTTAAGCCACGAAAATTCCCTAAGCGAGAGTCATACCCCTAGACCAACGAACCACCGATGCTCTGCTTCAAGTTGCATTGTGATTCCCTGCGCTGGTGCAAACCCAGCTCGCAGAAGTCCTGTTCATTCAGTTAAAATGTTTAACTTTTCCTCAATCCGCTTCTTTTTGCGAGCAGTTTCCTTGAATCTGCTCACAATTCTCCCCATAAAAAGACACCCAGCAGTCTCAGCGGCTGCGTGGCGTAATGGATAAGGCGTCTGACTTCGGTTATGAGTTATTCAGTCATCAGAAGATTGCAGGTTCGAGTCCTGCCGCAGTCGTTTAATTAACTGGGCGACACTTTTTCTGTTCCGAATCTGGCTTCAAACCGAACATTTTTGACAGTCCCTCAACTGAAGCAGTGGAAGGCCTTTTGCTTACTTTAAGCTGATTGTACATTTTCAACATTGTTGATCTGGGTGCACGGGCAGGATAAGCGGTGAAGTGGACTTTCTTTCAGGGTATTTCTGCTTAGATGCAAAAAGCAGGAAATGAAATGGCTGAGAGCAGTATATGGTTGAGTCGAGGTGGCCGAAAGGTTAAGGCGATAGACAGTTAATCTATTGCCGATCTGTACGCGAGGGTTCAGCTCCCATCCTCGTCGTTATTACGTTTGATACTGGTACACTTTCCGAGCATTTAACTGAATCTTGCCTAAAATAAGCTTTCAAATGCAATTTCGTCAGAGTCGCTCTGGTGCTCCTGGTCTGTGCCCCATGCATTACTCATATCTTGTTAAAATTAAAAGAGACCACTGCAATTCTTCAACTTCTTGAATGAAGTTGGAGCAGTGATCGCGATTCGGAGATTGTCGAACTCCTCCTTTCTTCTGCTGAGATTGTCACCGAATGAAAGAGTAGCGGGACCAGAGGCAAATGATTAGGGAGCAGAAACATAAATTTCTCCTTTAGGAGGCAATGTAATTTCAAATATATTTATCAACCTTAATGACGAGATTTTCTGTTTTAGTGTCTTTGGTTGAGATATAAATAAGGGGCGAGACATCCTCGTTCTTTTCGGCATACTCTCATGGGATCGGAGGACCCGGTTTAACGTCTTACTAGAAAGACGGAGGCACCAACAGTGCAGCACTACCTCATTACTGCACTGGGGTGTCTGCCTGGATTATCTGCTCAAGTCTCTGGAGTGGTGCTTGACTTTGCTGCCGCTGAGCCACGGCTGACACCTAGACTCAGTTCATTTGGCTGGAGAGAAATGACGGAGATAAAGGGAAAAATTACAATGGAGTAAACTTTCAATTTGTCACCCAACAGAAAAGCGGGCATCGTAATCGGCCGCCTGTTATAGAAACAGTCCGATTTATGTTGCCATCGATTTCATAAGCATTGAAAATCAGGCCTGTCTATAATGGAATGGGTCGTGGTCAGTTGTTAATCACTCTGGGTCTGTTTAAAAAGAGAGTGCTCACAGTCCCGGATCATTCTGTTTCTGTTTGAAATGGCAGAGCTCACAGTCCCGGATCATTCCGTTTTTTTTAAAGGAGAACGATTTCAGTTTTCATGACCGAGGTGTTGAATTCAACTAAATGTGGCGGGGCTCGTTCGGGATTTGAACCCGGGACCTCTCGCAATTTAAGCCATGGAAATTCCCTAAGCGAGAATCATACCCCTAGACCAACGAGCCGCCGATGTTATGTTTTAAGTTGCATTGCGATTCCCTGCGCTGGTGCAAACCCAGCTCGCAGAAGTCCTGTTCATTCAGTTAAAATGTTTAACTTTTCCTCAATCCGCTTCTTTTTGCGAGCAGTTTCCTTGAATCTGCTCACAATTCTCCCCATAAAAAGAAACTCAGCAGCATCTGCGGCTGCGTGGCCTAATGGGTAAGGCGTCTGAATTCGGTTAGCGAGTTTTTCAGTTATCAGAAGATTGCAGGTTCGAGTCCTGCTGCGGTCGTTTAATTAACTGGGCGACACTTCTTCTGTTCCGAATCTGGCTTCAAACCGACAATTTTTGACAGTCCCTCAACTGAAGCAGTGGAAGGCCTTTTGCTTACATTAAGCTGATTGTACATTTTCAACATTGTAGATCTGGGTGCACGGGCAGGATAAGCGGTGAAGTGAACTTTCTTTCAGGGTATTTCTGCTTAGATGCAAAAAGCAGGAAATGGAATGGCTGAGAGCAGTATATGGTTGAGTCGAGGTGGCCGAAAGGTTAAGGCGATAGACTGTTAATCTATTGCCGATCTGTACGCGAGGGTTCAGCTCCCATTCTCGTCATTATTACGTTTGATACTGGTACAATTTCCGAGCATTTAACTGAATCTTGCCTAAAATAAGCTTTCAAATGCAATTTCGTCAGAGTCGCTCTGGTGCTCCTGGTCTGTGCCCCATGCATTACTCATATCTTGTTAAAATTAAAAGAGACCACTGCAATTCTTCAACTTCTTGAATGAAGTTGGAGCAGTGATCGCGATTCGGAGATTGTCGAACTCCTCCTTTCTTCTGCTGAGATTGTCACCGAATGAAAGAGTAGCGGGACCAGAGGCAAATGATTAGGGAGCAGAAACATAAATTTCTCCTTTAGGAGGCAATGTAATTTCAAAAATATTTATCAACCTTAATGACGAGATTTTCTGTTTTAGTGTCTTTGGTTGAGATATAAATAAGGGGCGAGACATCCTCGTTCTTTTCGGCATACTCTCATGGGATCGGAGGACCCGGTTTAACGTCTTACTAGAAAGACGGAGGCACCAACAGTGCAGCACTACCTCATTACTGCACTGGGGTGTCTGCCTGGATTATCTGCTCAAGTCTCTGGAGTGGTGCTTGACTTTGCTGCCGCTGAGCCACGGCTGACACCTAGACTCAGTTCATTTGGCTGGAGAGAAATGACGGAGATAAAGGGAAAAATTACAATGGAGTAAACTTTCAATTTGTCACCCAACAGCAAAGCGGGCATCGTAATCGGCCGCCTGTTATAGAAACAGTCCGATTTATGTTGCCATCGATTTCATAAGCATTGAAAATCAGGCCTGTCTATAATGGAATGGGTCGTGGTCAGTTGCTAATCACTCTGGGTCTATTTAAACCGGGAGTGCTCACATTCCCGGATCATTCTGTTTCTGTTTAAAATGGCAGAGCTCACAGTCCCGATTAATTCCGTATTTTTTAAAGTAGAACGGTTACAGCTTTCATGACCGAGGTGTTGAGTTTAACTAAATGCGGCGAGGCTCAGCCCGGGATTTGAACCCGGGACGTCTCGCATTTTAAGCCACGAAAATTCCCTAAGCGAGAGTCATACCCCTAGACCAACGAACCACCGATGCTGTGCTTCAAGTTGCATTGTGACTCCCTGCGCTGGTGCAAACCCAGCTCGCAGAAGTCCTGTTCATTCAGTTAAAATGTTTAACTTTTCCTCAATCCGCTTCTTTTTGCGAGCAGTTTCCTTGAATCTGCTCACAATTCTCCCCATAAAAAGACAATCAGCAATATCAGCGGCTGCGTGGCCTAATGGATAAGGCGTCTGACTTCGGTTATGAGTTATTCAGTCATCAGAAGATTGCAGGTTCGAGTCCTGCCGCAGTCGTTTAATTAACTGGGCGACACTTTTTCTGTTCCGAATCTGGCTTCAAACCGAACATTTTTGACAGTCTCTCAACTGAAGCAGTGGAAGGCCTTTTGCTTACATTAAGCTGATTGTACATTTTCAACATTGTTGATCTGGGTGCACGGGCAGGATAAGCGGTGAAGTGGACTTTCTTTCAGGGTATTTCTGCTTAGATGCAAAAAGCAGGAAATGAAATGGCTGAGAGCAGTATATGGTTGAGTCGAGGTGGCCGAAAGGTTAAAGCGATAGACAGTTAATCTATTGCCGATCTGTACGCGAGGGTTCAGCTCCCATCCTCGTCGTTATTACGTTTGATACTGGTACACTTTCCGAGCATTTAACTGAATCTTGTCTAAAATAAGCTTTCAAATGCAATTTCGTCAGAGGCGCTCTGGTGCTCCTGGTCTGTGCCCCATGCATTACTCATATCTTGTTAAAATTAAGAGAGACCACTGCAATTCTTCAAATTCTTGAATGAAGTTGGAGCAGTGATCGCGATTCGGAGATTGTCGAACTCCTCCTTTCTTCTGCTGAGATTGTCACCGAATGAAAGAGTAGCGGGACCAGAGGCAAATGATTAGGGAGCAGAAACATAAATTTCTCCTTTAGGAGGCAATGTAATTTCAAAAATATTTATCAACCTTAATGACGAGATTTTCTGTTTTAGTGTCTTTGGTTGAGATATAAATAAGGGGCGAGACATCCTCGTTCTTTTCGGCATACTCTCATGGGATCGGAGGACCCGGTTTAACGTCTTACTAGAAAGACGGAGGCACCAACAGTGCAGCACTACCTCATTACTGCACTGGGGTGTCTGCCTGGATTATCTGCTCAAGTCTCTGGAGTGGTGCTTGACTTTGCTGCCGCTGAGCCACGGCTCACACCTAGACTCAGTTCATTTGGCTGGAGAGAAATGACGGAGATAAAGGGAAAAATTACAATGGAGTAAACTTTCAATTTGTCACCCAACAGAAAAGCGGGCATCGTAATCGGCCGCCTGTTATAGAAACAGTCCGATTTATGTTGCCATCGATTTCATAAGCATTGAAAATCAGGCCTGTCTATAATGGAATGGGTCGTGTTCAGTTGTTAATCACTCTGGGTCTATTTAAACCGGGAGTGCTCACATTCCCGGATCATTCTGTTTCTGCTTAAAATGGCAGAGCTCACAGTCCCGATTAATTCCGTATTTTTTAAAGTAGAACGGTTTCAGCTTTCATGACCGAGGTGCTGAGTTTAACTAAATGCGGCGGGGCTCAGTCCGGGATTTGAACCGGGGACGTCTCGCATTTTAAGCCACGAAAATTCCCTAAGCGAGAGTCATACCCCTAGACCAACGAACCACCGATGCTCTGCTTCAAGTTGCATTGTGATTCCCTGCGCTGGTGCAAACCCAGCTCGCAGAAGTCCTGTTCATTCAGTTAAAATGTTTAACTTTTCCTCAATCCGCTTCTTTTTGCGAGCAGTTTCCTTGAATCTGCTCACAATTCTCCCCATAAAAAGACACCCAGCAGTCTCAGCGGCTGCGTGGCGTAATGGATAAGGCGTCTGACTTCGGTTATGAGTTATTCAGTCATCAGAAGATTGCAGGTTCGAGTCCTGCCGCAGTCGTTTAATTAACTGGGCGACACTTTTTCTGTTCCGAATCTGGCTTCAAACCGAACATTTTTGACAGTCCCTCAACTGAAGCAGTGGAAGGCCTTTTGCTTACTTTAAGCTGATTGTACATTTTCAACATTGTTGATCTGGGTGCACGGGCAGGATAAGCGGTGAAGTGGACTTTCTTTCAGGGTATTTCTGCTTAGATGCAAAAAGCAGGAAATGAAATGGCTGAGAGCAGTATATGGTTGAGTCGAGGTGGCCGAAAGGTTAAGGCGATAGACAGTTAATCTATTGCCGATCTGTACGCGAGGGTTCAGCTCCCATCCTCGTCGTTATTACGTTTGATACTGGTACACTTTCCGAGCATTTAACTGAATCTTGCCTAAAATAAGCTTTCAAATGCAATTTCGTCAGAGTCGCTCTGGTGCTCCTGGTCTGTGCCCCATGCATTACTCATATCTTGTTAAAATTAAAAGAGACCACTGCAATTCTTCAACTTCTTGAATGAAGTTGGAGCAGTGATCGCGATTCGGAGATTGTCGAACTCCTCCTTTCTTCTGCTGAGATTGTCACCGAATGAAAGAGTAGCGGGACCAGAGGCAAATGATTAGGGAGCAGAAACATAAATTTCTCCTTTAGGAGGCAATGTAATTTCAAATATATTTATCAACCTTAATGACGAGATTTTCTGTTTTAGTGTCTTTGGTTGAGATATAAATAAGGGGCGAGACATCCTCGTTCTTTTCGGCATACTCTCATGGGATCGGAGGACCCGGTTTAACGTCTTACTAGAAAGACGGAGGCACCAACAGTGCAGCACTACCTCATTACTGCACTGGGGTGTCTGCCTGGATTATCTGCTCAAGTCTCTGGAGTGGTGCTTGACTTTGCTGCCGCTGAGCCACGGCTGACACCTAGACTCAGTTCATTTGGCTGGAGAGAAATGACGGAGATAAAGGGAAAAATTACAATGGAGTAAACTTTCAATTTGTCACCCAACAGAAAAGCGGGCATCGTAATCGGCCGCCTGTTATAGAAACAGTCCGATTTATGTTGCCATCGATTTCATAAGCATTGAAAATCAGGCCTGTCTATAATGGAATGGGTCGTGATCAGTTGTTAATCACTCTGGGTCTATTTAAACCGGGAGTGCTCACATTCCCGGATCATTCTGTTTCTGTTTAAAATGGCAGAGCTCACAGTCCCGATTAATTCCGTATTTTTTAAAGTAGAACGGTTTCAGCTTTCATGACCGAGGTGTTGAGTTTAACTAAATGCGGCGGGGCTCAGCCCGGGATTTGAACCCGGGACGTCTCGCATTTTAAGCCACGAAAATTCCACTAAGCGAGAGTCATACCCCTAGACCAACGAACCACCGATGCTGTGCTTCAAGTTGCATTGTGATTCCCTGCGCTGGTGCAAACCCAGCTCGCAGAAGTCCTGTTCATTCAGTTAAAATGTTTTACTTTTCCTCAATCCGCTTCTTTTTGCGAGCAGTTTCCTTGAATCTGCTCACAATTCTCCGCATAAAAAGACAACCAGCAGTATCAGCGGCTGCGTGGCCTAATGGATAAGGCGTCTGACTTCGGTTATGAGTTATTCAGTCATCAGAAAATTGCAGGTTCGAATCCTGCCGCAGTCGTTTAATTAACTGGGCGACACTTTTTCTGTTCCGAATCTGGCTTCAAACCGACCATTTTTGACAGTCCCTCAACTGAAGCAGTGGAAGGCCTTTTGCTTACATTAAGCTGATTGTATATTTTCAACATTGTTGATCTGGGTGCACGGGCAGGATAAGCGGTGAAGTGGACTTTCTTTCAGGGTATTTCTGCTTAGATGCAAAAAGCAGGAAATGAAATGGCTGAGAGCAGTATATGGTTGAGTCGAGGTGGCCGAAAGGTTAAGGCGATAGACAGTTAATCTATTGCCGATCTGTACGCGAGGGTTCAGCTCCCATCCTCGTCGTTATTACGTTTGATACTGGTACACTTTCCGAGCATTTAACTGAATCTTGTCTAAAATAAGCTTTCAAATGCAATTTCGTCAGAGGCGCTCTGGTGCTCCTGGTCTGTGCCCCATGCATTACTCATATCTTGTTAAAATTAAGAGAGACCACTGCAATTCTTCAACTTCTTGAATGAAGTTGGAGCAGTGATCGCGATTCGGAGATTGTCGAACTCCTCCTTTCTTCTGCTGAGATTGTCACCGAATTAAAGAGTAGCGGGACCAGAGCCAAATGATTAGGGAGCAGAAACATAAATTTCTCCTTTAGGAGGCAATGTAATTTCAGAAATATTTATCAACCTTAATGACGAGATTTTCTGCTTTAGTGTCTTTGGTTGAGATATAACTAATGGGCGAGACATCCTCGTTCTTTTCGGCATACTCTCATGGGATCGGAGGACCCGGTTTAACGTCTTACTAGAAAGACGGAGGCACCAACAGTGCAGCACTACGTCATTACTGCACTGGAGTGTCTGCCTGGATTATCTGCTCAAGTCTCTGGAGTGGTGCTTGACTTTGCTGCCGCTGAGCCACGGCTGACACCTAGACTCAGTTCATTTGGCTGGAGAGAAATGACGCAGATAAAGGGAAAATTACAATGGAGTAAACTTTCAATTTGTCACCCAACAGAAAAGCGGGCATCGTAATCGGCCGCCTGTTATAGAAACAGTCCGATATATGTTGCCATCGATTTCATAAGCATTGAAAATCAGGCCTGTCTATAATGGAATGGGTCGTGGTCAGTTGTTAATCACTCTGGGTCTGTTTAAAAAGAGAGTGCTCACATCCCGGATCATTCTGTTTCTGTTTGAAATGGCAGAGCTCACAGTCCCGGATCATTCCGTTTTTTTTAAAGGAGAACGATTTCAGTTTTCATGACCGAGGTGTTGAATTCAACTAAATGTGGCGGGGCTCGTCCGGGATTTGAACCCGGGACCTCGCGCAATTTAAGCCATGGAAATTCCCTAAGCGAGAATCATACCCCTAGACCAACGAGCCGCCGATGTTATGGTTTAAGTTGCATTGCGATTCCCTGCGCTGGTGCAAACCCAGCTCGCAGAAGTCCTGTTCATTCAGTTAAAATGTTTAACTTTTCCTCAATCCGCTTCTTTTTGCGAGCAGTTTCCTTGAATCTGCTCACAATTCTCCGCATAAAAAGACAACCAGAAGTATCAGCGGCTGCGTGGCCTAATGGATAAGGCGTCTGACTTCGGTTATGAGTTATTCAGTCATCAGAAGATTGCAGGTTCGAGTCCTGCCGCAGTCGTTTAATTAACTGGGCGACACTTTTTCTGTTCCGAATCTGGCTTCAAACCGAACATTTTTGACAGTCCCTCAACTGAAGCAGTGGAAGGCCTTTTGCTTACATTAAGCTGATTGTACATTTTCAACATTGTTGATCTGGGTGCACGGGCAGGATAAGCGGTGAAGTGGACTTTCTTTCAGGGTATTTCTGCTTAGATGCAAAAAGCAGGAAATGAAATGGCTGAGAGCAGTATATGGTTGAGTCGAGGTGGCCGAAAGGTTAAGGCGATAGACAGTTAATCTATTGCCGATCTGTACGCGAGGGTTCAGCTCCCATCCTCGTCGTTATTACGTTTGATACTGGTACACTTTCCGAGCATTTAACTGAATCTTGTCTAAAATAAGCTTTCAAATGCAATTTCGTCAGAGGCGCTCTGGTGCTCCTGGTCTGTGCCCCATGCATTACTCATATCTTGTTAAAATTAAGAGAGACCACTGCAATTCTTCAACTTCTTGAATGAAGTTGGAGCAGTGATCGCGATTCGGAGATTGTCGAACTCCTCCTTTCTTCTGCTGAGATTGTCACCGAATTAAAGAGTAGCGGGACCAGAGCCAAATGATTAGGGAGCAGAAACATAAATTTCTCCTTTAGGAGGCAATGTAATTTCAGAAATATTTATCAACCTTAATGACGAGATTTTCTGCTTTAGTGTCTTTGGTTGAGATATAACTAATGGGCGAGACATCCTCGTTCTTTTCGGCATACTCTCATGGGATCCGAGGGCCCGGTTTAACGTCTTACTAGAAAGACGGAGGCACCAACAGTGCAGCACTACGTCATTACTGCACTGGAGTGTCTGCCTGGATTATCTGCTCAAGTCTCTGGAGTGGTGCTTGACTTTGCTGCCGCTGAGCCACGGCTGACACCTAGACTCAGTTCATTTGGCTGGAGAGAAATGACGGAGATAAAGGGAAAAATTACAATGGAGTAAACTTTCAATTTGTCACCCAACAGAAAAGCGGGCATCGTAATCGGCCGCCTGTTATAGAAACAGTCCGATTTATGTTGCCATCGATTTCGTAAGCATTGAAAATCAGGCCTGTCTATAATGGAATGGGTCGTGGTCAGTTGTTAATCACTCTGGGTCTGTTTAAAAAGAGAGTGCTCACAGTCCCGGATCATTCTGTTTCTGTTTGAAATGGCAGAGCTCACAGTCCCGATTAATTCCGTATTTTTTAAAGTAGAACGGTTTCAGCTTTCATGACCGAGGTGTTGAGTTTAACTAAATGCGGCGGGGCTCAGCCCGGGATTTGAACCCGGGACGTCTCGCATTTTAAGCCACGAAAATTCCCTAAGCCAGAGTCATACCCCTAGACCAACGAACCACCGATGCTGTGCTTCAAGTTGCATTGTGATTCCCTGCGCTGGTGCAAACCCAGCTCGCAGAAGTCCTGTTCATTCGGTTAAAATGTTTAACTTTTCCTCAATCCGCTTCTTTTTGCGAGCAGTTTCCTTGAATCTGCTCACAATTCGCCCCATGAAAAGACAACCAGCAGTATCAGCGGCTGCGTGGCCTACTGGATAAGGCGTCTGACTTCGGTTATGAGTTATTCAGTCATCAGAAGATTGCAGTTTCGAGTCCTGCCGCAGTCGTTTAATTAACTGGGCGACACTTTTTCTGTTCCGAATCTGGCTTCAAACCGAACATTTTTGACAGTCCCTCAACTGAAGCAGTGGAAGGCCTTTTGCTTACATTAAGCTGATTGTACATTTTCAACATTGTTGATCTGGGTGCACGGGCAGGATAAGCGGTGAAGTGGACTTTCTTTCAGGGTATTTCTGCTTAGATGCAAAAAGCAGGAAATGAAATGGCTGAGAGCAGTATATGGTTGTGTCGAGGTGGCCGAAAGGTTAAGGCGATAGACAGTTAATCTATTGCCGATCTGTACGCGAGGGTTCAGCTCCCATCCTCGTCGTTATTACGTTTGATACTGGTACACTTTCCGAGCATTTAACTGAATCTTGTCTAAAATAAGCTTTCAAATGCAATTTCGTCAGAGGCGCTCTGGTGCTCCTGGTCTGTGCCCCATGCATTACTCATATCTTGTTAAAATTAAGAGAGACCACTGCAATTCTTCAACTTCTTGAATGAAGTTGGAGCAATGATCGCGATTCGGAGATTGTCGAACTCCTCCTTTCTTCTGCTGAGATTGTCACCGAATTAAAGAGTAGCGGGACCAGAGCCAAATGATAAGGGAGCAGAAACATAAATTTCTCCTTTAGGAGGCAATGTAATTTCAGAAATATTTATCAACCTTAATGACGAGATTTTCTGCTTTAGTGTCTTTGGTTGAGATATAACTAATGGGCGAGACATCCTCGTTCTTTTCGGCATACTCTCATGGGATCCGAGAGCCCGGTTTAACGTCTTACTAGAAAGACGGAGGCACCAACAGTGCAGCACTACGTCATTACTGCACTGGAGTGTCTGCCTGGATTATGTGCTCAAGTCTCTGGAGTGGTGCTTGACTTTGCTGCCGCTGAGCCACGGCTGACACCTAGACTCAGTTCATTTGGCTGGAGAGAAATGACGGAGATAAAGGGAAAATTACAATGGAGTAAACTTTCAATTTGTCACCCAACAGAAAAGCGGGCATCGTAATCGGCCGCCTGTTATAGAAACAGTCCGATATATGTTGCCATCGATTTCATAAGCATTGAAAATCAGGCCTGTCTATAATGGAATGGGTCGTGGTCAGTTGTTAATCACTCTGGGTCTGTTTAAAAAGAGAGTGCTCACAGTCCCGGATCATTCTGTTTCTGTTTGAAATGGCAGAGCTCACAGTCCCGGATCATTCCGTATTTTTTAAAGGAGAACGATTTCAGTTTTCATGACCGAGGTGTTGAATTCAACTAAATGTGGCGGGGCTCGTCCGGGATTTGAACCCGGGACCTCTCGCAATTTAATCCATGGAAATTCCCTAAGCGAGAATCATACCCCTAGACCAACGAGCCGCCGATGTTATGTTTTAAGTTGCATTGCGATTCCCTGCGCTGGTGCAAACCCAGCTCGCAGAAGTCCTGTTCATTCAGTTAAAATGTTTAACTTTTCCTCAATCCGCTTCTTTTTGCGAGCAGTTTCCTTGAATCTGCTCACAATTCTCCCCATAAAAAGAAACTCAGCAGCATCTGCGGCTGCGTGGCCTAATGGGTAAGGCGTCTGAATTCGGTGAGCGAGTTTTACAGTTATCAGAAGATTGCAGGTTCGAGTCCTGCTGCGGTCGTTTAATTAACTGGGCGACACTTCTTCTGTTCCGAATCTGGCTTCAAACCGACAATTTTTGACAGTCCCTCAACTGAAGCAGTGGAAGGCCTTTTGCTTACATTAAGCTGATTGTACATTTTCAACATTGTAGATCTGGGTAGGATAAGCGGTGAAGTGGACTTTCTTTCAGGGTATTTCTGCTTAGATGCAAAAAGCAGGAAATGGAATGGCTGAGAGCAGTATATGGTTGAGTCGAGGTGGCCGAAAGGTTAAGGCGATAGACTGTTAATCTATTGCCGATCTGTACGCGAGGGTTCAGCTCCCATTCTCGTCATTATTACGTTTGATACTGGTACAATTTCCGAGCATTTAACTGAATCTTGCCTAAAATAAGCTTTCAAATGCAATTTCGTCAGAGTCGCTCTGGTGCTCCTGGTCTGTGCCCCATGCATTACTCATATCTTGTTAAAATTAAAAGAGACCACTGCAATTCTTCAACTTCTTGAATGAAGTTGGAGCAGTGATCGCGATTCGGAGATTGTCGAACTCCTCCTTTCTTCTGCTGAGATTGTCACCGAATGAAAGAGTAGCGGGACCAGAGGCAAATGATTAGGGAGCAGAAACATAAATTTCTCCTTTAGGAGGCAATGTAATTTCAAAAATATTTATCAACCTTAATGACGAGATTTTCTGTTTTAGTGTCTTTGGTTGAGATATAAATAAGGGGCGAGACATCCTCGTTCTTTTCGGCATACTCTCATGGGATCGGAGGACCCGGTTTAACGTCTTACTAGAAAGACGGAGGCACCAACGGTGCAGCACTACCTCATTACTGCACTGGGGTGTCTGCCTGGATTATCTGCTCAAGTCTCTGGAGTGGTGCTTGACTTTGCTGCCGCTGAGCCACGGCTGACACCTAGACTCAGTTCATTTGGCTGGAGAGAAATGACGGAGATAAAGGGAAAAATTACAATGGAGTAAACTTTCAATTTGTCACCCAACAGAAAAGCGGGCATCGTAATCGGCCGCCTGTTATAGAAACAGTCCGATTTATGTTGCCATCGATTTCATAAGCATTGAAAATCAGGCCTGTCTATAATGGAATGGGTCGTGGTCAGTTGTTAATCACTCTGGGTCTATTTAAACCGGGAGTGCTCACATTCCCGGATCATTCTGTTTCTGTTTAAAATGGCAGAGCTCACAGTCCCGATTAATTCCGTATTTTTTAAAGTAGAACGGTTTCAGCTTTCATGACCGAGGTGTTGAGTTTAACTAAATGCGGCGGGGCTCAGTCCAGGAATTTAACCCGGGACGTCTCGCATTTTAAGCCACGAAAATTCCCTAAGCGAGAGTCATACCCCTAGACCAACGAACCACCGATGCTGTGCTTCAAGTTGCATTGTGATTCCCTGCGCTGGTGCAAACCCAGCTCGCAGAAGTCCTGCTCATTCAGTTAAAATGTTTAACTTTTCCTCAAACCGCTTCTTTTTGCGAGCAGTTTCCTTGAATCTGCTCACAATTCTCCCCATAAAAAGACACCCAGCAGAATCAGCGGCTGTGTGGCCTAATGGATAAGGCGTCTGACTTCGGTTATGAGTTATTCAGTCATCAGAAGATTGCAGGTTCGAGTCCTGCCGCAGTCGTTTAATTAACTGGGCGACACTTTTTCTGTTCCGAATCTGGCTTCAAACCGAACATTTTTGACATTCCCTCAACTGAAGCAGTGGAAGGCCTTTTGCTTACATTAAGCTGATTGTACATTTTCAACATTGTTGATCTGGGTGCACGGGCAGGATAAGCGGTGAAGTGGACTTTCTTTCAGGGTATTTCTGCTTAGATGAAAAAAGCAGGAAATGAAATGGCTGAGAGCAGTATATGGTTGAGTCGAGGTGGCCGAAAGGTTAAGGCGATAGACAGTTAATCTATTGCCGATCTGTACGCGAGGGTTCAGCTCCCATCCTCGTCGTTATTACGTTTGATACTGGTACACTTTCCGAGCATTTAACTGAATCTTGTCTAAAATAAGCTCTCAAATGCAATTTCGTCAGAGGCGCTCTGGTGCTCCTGGTCTGTGCCCCATGCATTACTCATATCTTGTTAAAATTAAGAGAGACCACTGCAATTCTTCAACTTCTTGAATGAAGTTGGAGCAGTGATCGCGATTCGGAGATTGTCGAACTCCTCCTTTCTTCTGCTGAGATTGTCACCGAATTAAAGAGTAGCGGGACCAGAGCCAAATGATTAGGGAGCAGAAACATAAATTTCTCCTTTAGGAGGCAATGTAATTTCAGAAATATTTATCAACCTTAATGACGAGATTTTCTGCTTTAGTGTCTTTGGTTGAGATATAACTAATGGGCGAGACATCCTCGTTCTTTTCGGCATACTCTCATGGGATCCGAGGGCCCGGTTTAACGTCTTACTAGAAAGACGGAGGCACCAACAGTGCAGCACTACGTCATTACTGCACTGGAGTGTCTGCCTGGATTATCTGCTCAAGTCTCTGGAGTGGTGCTTGACTTTGCTGCCGCTGAGCCACGGCTGACACCTAGACTCAGTTCATTTGGCTGGAGAGAAATGACGGAGATAAAGGGAAAATTACAATGGAGTAAACTTTCAATTTGTCACCCAACAGAAAAGCGGGCATCGTAATCGGCCGCCTGTTATAGAAACAGTCCGATTTATGTTGCCATCGATTTCATAAGCATTGAAAATCAGGCCTGTCTATAATGGAATGGGTCGTGGTCAGTTGTTAATCACTCTGGGTCTGTTTAAAAAGAGAGTGCTCACAGTCCCGGATCACTCTGTTTCTGTTTGAAATGGCAGAGCTCACAGTCCCGGATCATTCCGTTTTTTTTAAAGGAGAACGATTTCAGTTTTCATGACCGAGGTGTTGAATTCAACTAAATGTGGCGGGGCTCGTCCGGGATTTGAACCCGGGACCTCTCGCAATTTAAACCATGGAAATTCCCTAAGCGAGAATCAGACCCCTAGACCAACGAGCCGCCGATGTTATGTTTTAAGTTGCATTGCGATTCCCTGCGCTGTTGCAAACCCAGCTCGCAGAAGTCCTGTTCATTCAGTTAAAATGTTTAACTATTCCTCAATCCGCTTCTTTTTGCGAGCAGTTTCCTTGAATCTGCTCACAATTCTCCCCATAAAAAGAAACTCAGCAGCATCTGCGGCTCCGTGGCCTAATGGGTAAGGCGTCTGAATTCGGTTCGCGAGTTTTTCAGTTATCAGAAAATTACAGCTTCGAGTCCTGCTGCGGTCGTTTAATTAACTGGGCGATACTTCTTCTGTTCCGAATCTGGCTTCAAACCGACAATTTTTGACAGTCCCTCAACTGAAGCAGTGGAAGGCCTTTTGCTTCCATTAAGCTGATTGTACATTTTCAACATTGTTGATCTGGGTGCACGGGCACGATAAGCGGTGAAGTGGACTTTCTTTCAGGGTATTTCTGCTTAGATGCAAAAAGCAGGAAATGGAATGGCTGAGAGCAGTATATGGTTGAGTCGAGGTGGCCGAAAGGTTAAGGCGATAGACTGTTAATCTATTGCCGATCTGTACGCGAGGGTTCAGCTCCCATTCTCGTCATTATTACGTTTGATACTGGTACAATTTCCGAGCATTTAACTGAATCTTGCCTAAAATAAGCTTTCAAATGCAATTTCGTCAGAGTCGCTCTGGTGCTCCTGGTCTGTGCCCCATGCATTACTCATATATTGTTAAAATTAAAAGAGACCACTGCAATTCTTCAACTTCTTGAATGAAGTTGGAGCAGTGATCGCGATTCGGAGATTGTCGAACGCCTCCTTTCTTCTGCTGAGATTGTCACCGAATGAAAGAGTAGCGGGACCAGAGGCAAATGATTAGGGAGCAGAAACATAAATTTCTCCTTTAGGAGGCAATGTAATTTCAGAAATATTTATCAACCTTAATGACGAGATTTTCTGCTTTAGTGTCTTTGGTTGAGATATAACTAATGGGCGAGACATCCTCGTTCTTTTCGGCATACTCTCATGGGATCCGAGGGCCCGGTTTAACGTCTTACTAGAAAGACGGAGGCACCAACAGTGCAGCACTACGTCATTACTGCACTGGAGTGTCTGCCTGGATTATCTGCTCAAGTCTCTGGAGTGGTGCTTGACTTTGCTGCCGCTGAGCCACGGCTGACACCTAGACTCAGTTCATTTGGCTGGAGAGAAATGACGGAGATAAAGGGAAAATTACAATGGAGTAAACTTTCAATTTGTCACCCAACAGAAAAGCGGGCATCGTAATCGGCCGCCTGTTATAGAAACAGTCCGATATATGTTGCCATCGATTTCATAAGCATTGAAAATCAGGCCTGTCTATAATGGAATGGGTCGTGGTCAGTTGTTAATCACTCTGGGTCTGTTTAAAAAGAGAGTGCTCACAGTCCCGGATCACTCTGTTTCTGTTTGAAATGGCAGAGCTCACAGTCCCGGATCATTCCGTTTTTTTTAAAGGAGAACGATTTCAGTTTTCATGACCGAGGTGTTGAATTCAACTAAATGTGGCGGGGCTCGTCCGGGATTTGAACCCGGGACCTCTCGCAATTTAAACCATGGAAATTCCCTAAGCGAGAATCAGACCCCTAGACCAACGAGCCGCCGATGTTATGTTTTAAGTTGCATTGCGATTCCCTGCGCTGTTGCAAACCCAGCTCGCAGAAGTCCTGTTCATTCAGTTAAAATGTTTAACTATTCCTCAATCCGCTTCTTTTTGCGAGCAGTTTCCTTGAATCTGCTCACAATTCTCCCCATAAAAAGAAACTCAGCAGCATCTGCGGCTCCGTGGCCTAATGGGTAAGGCGTCTGAATTCGGTTCGCGAGTTTTTCAGTTATCAGAAAATTACAGCTTCGAGTCCTGCTGCGGTCGTTTAATTAACTGGGCGATACTTCTTCTGTTCCGAATCTGGCTTCAAACCGACAATTTTTGACAGTCCCTCAACTGAAGCAGTGGAAGGCCTTTTGCTTCCATTAAGCTGATTGTACATTTTCAACATTGTTGATCTGGGTGCACGGGCACGATAAGCGGTGAAGTGGACTTTCTTTCAGGGTATTTCTGCTTAGATGCAAAAAGCAGGAAATGGAATGGCTGAGAGCAGTATATGGTTGAGTCGAGGTGGCCGAAAGGTTAAGGCGATAGACTGTTAATCTATTGCCGATCTGTACGCGAGGGTTCAGCTCCCATTCTCGTCATTATTACGTTTGATACTGGTACAATTTCCGAGCATTTAACTGAATCTTGCCTAAAATAAGCTTTCAAATGCAATTTCGTCAGAGTCGCTCTGGTGCTCCTGGTCTGTGCCCCATGCATTACTCATATATTGTTAAAATTAAAAGAGACCACTGCAATTCTTCAACTTCTTGAATGAAGTTGGAGCAGTGATCGCGATTCGGAGATTGTCGAACTCCTCCTTTCTTCTGCTGAGATTGTCACCGAATGAAAGAGTAGCGGGACCAGAGGCAAATGATTAGGGAGCAGAAACATAAATTTCTCCTTTAGGAGGCAATGTAATTTCAAAAATATTTATCAACCTTAATGACGAGATTTTCTGTTTTAGTGTCTTTGGTTGAGATATAAATAAGGGGCGAGACATCCTCGTTCTTTTCGGCATACTCTCATGGGATCGGAGGACCCGGTTTAACGTCTTACTAGAAAGACGGAGGCACCAACAGTGCAGCACTACCTCATTACTGCACTGGGGTGTCTGCCTGGATTATCTGCTCAAGTCTCTGGAGTGGTGCTTGACTTTGCTGCCGCTGAGCCACGGCTGACACCTAGACTCAGTTCATTTGGCTGGAGAGAAATGACGGAGATAAAGGGAAAAATTACAATGGAGTAAACTTTCAATTTGTCACCCAACAGAAAAGCGGGCATCGTAATCGGCCGCCTGTTATAGAAACAGTCCGATTTATGTTGCCATCGATTTCATAAGCATTGAAAATCAGGCCTGTCTATAATGGAATGGGTCGTGGTCAGTTGTTAATCACTCTGGGTCTATTTAAACCGGGAGTGCTCACATTCCCGGATCATTCAGTTTCTGTTTAAAATGGCAGAGCTCACAGTCCCGATTAATTCCGTATTTTTTAAAGTAGAACGGTTTCAGCTTTCATGACCGAGGTGTTGAGTTTAACTAAATGCGGCGGGGCTCAGCCCGGGATTTGAACCCGGGACGTCTCGCATTTTAAGCCACGAAAATTCCCTAAGCGAGAGTCATACCCCTAGACCAACGAGCCGCCGATGTTATGTTTTAAGTTGCATTGCGATTCCCTGCGCTGGTGCAAACCCAGCTCGCAGAAGTCCTGTTCATTCAGTTAAAATGTTTAACTTTTCCTCAATGCGCTTCTTTTTGCGAGCAGTTTCCTTGAATCTGCTCACAATTCTCCCCATAAAAAGAAACTCAGCAGCATTTGCGGCTGCGTGGCCTAATGGGTAAGGCGTCTGAATTCGGTTAGCGAGTTTTTCAGTTATCAGAAGATTGCAGGTTCGAGTCTTACTGCGGTCGTTTAATTAACTGGGCGACACTTCTTCTGTTCCGAATCTGGCTTCAAACAGACAATTTTTGACAGTCCCTCAACTGAAGCAGTGGAAGGCCTTTTGCTTACATTAAGCTGATTGTATATTTTCAACATTGTTGATCTGGGTGCACGGGCAGGATAAGCGGTGAAGTGGACTTTCTTTCAGGGTATTTCTGCTTAGATGCAAAAAGCAGGAAATGAAATGGCTGAGAGCAGTATATGGTTGAGTCGAGGTGGCCGAAAGGTTAAGGCGATAGACAGTTAATCTATTGCCGATCTGTACGCGAGGGTTCAGCTCCCATCCTCGTCGTTATTACGTTTGATACTGGTACACTTTCCGAGCATTTAACTGAATCTTGTCTAAAATAAGCTTTCAAATGCAATTTCGTCAGAGGCGCTCTGGTGCTCCTGGTCTGTGCCCCATGCATTACTCATATCTTGTTAAAATTAAGAGAGACCACTGCAATTCTTCAACTTCTTGAATGAAGTTGGAGCAGTGATCGCGATTCGGAGATTGTCGAACTCCTCCTTTCTTCTGCTGAGATTGTCACCGAATTAAAGAGTAGCGGGACCAGAGCCAAATGATTAGGGAGCAGAAACATAAATTTCTCCTTTAGGAGGCAATGTAATTTCAGAAATATTTATCAACCTTAATGACGAGATTTTCTGCTTTAGTGTCTTTGGTTGAGATATAACTAATGGGCGAGACATCCTCGTTCTTTTCGGCATACTCTCATGGGATCCGAGGGCCCGGTTTAACGTCTTACTAGAAAGACGGAGGCACCAACAGTGCAGCACTACGTCATTACTGCACTGGAGTGTCTGCCTGGATTGTCTGCTCAAGTCTCTGGAGTGGTGCTTGACTTTGCTGCCGCTGAGCCACGGCTGACACCTAGACTCAGTTCATTTGGCTGGAGAGAAATGACGGAGATAAAGGGAAAATTACAATGGAGTAAACTTTCAATTTGTCACCCAACAGAAAAGCGGGCATCGTAATCGGCCGCCTGTTATAGAAACAGTCCGATATATGTTGCCATCGATTTCATAAGCATTGAAAATCAGGCCTGTCTATAATGGAATGGGTCGTGGTCAGTTGTTAATCACTCTGGGTCTGTTTAAAAAGAGAGTGCTCACAGTCCCGGATCATTCTGTTTCTGTTTGAAATGGCAGAGCTCACAGTCCCGGATCATTCCGTTTTTTTTAAAGGAGAACGATTTCAGTTTTCATGACCGAGGTGTTGAATTCAACTAAATGCGGCGGGGCTCGTCCGGGATTTGAACCCGGGACCTCTCGCAATTTAAGCCATGGAAATTCCCGAAGCGAGAATCATACCCCTAGACCAACGAGCCGCCGATGTTATGTTTTAAGTTGCATTGCGATTCCCTGCGCTGGTGCAAACCCAGCTCGCAGAAGTCCTGTTCATTCAGTTAAAATGTTTAACTTTTCCTCAATCCGCTTCTTTTTGCGAGCAGTTTCCTTGAATCTGCTCACAATTCTCCCCATAAAAAGAAACTCAGCAGCATTTGCGGCTGCGTGGCCTAATGGGTAAGGCGTCTGAATTCGGTTAGCGAGTTTTTCAGTTATCAGAAGATTGCAGGTTCGAGTCCTGCTGCGGTCGTTTAATTAACTGGGCGACACTTCTTCTGTTCCGAATCTGGCTTCAAACCGACAATTTTTGACAGTCCCTCAACTGAAGCAGTGGAAGGCCTTTTGCTTACATTAAGCTGATTGTACATTTTCAACATTGTAGATCTGGGTGCACGGGCAGGATAAGCGGTGAATTGGACTTTCTTTCAGGGTATTTCTGCTTAGATGCAAAAAGCAGGAAATGGAATGGCTGAGAGCAGTATATGGTTGAGTCGAGGTGGCCGAAAGGTTAAGGCGATAGACTGTTAATCTATTGCCGATCTGTACGCGAGGGTTCAGCTCCCATTCTCGTCATTATTACGTTTGATACTGGTACAATTTCCGAGCATTTAACTGAATCTTGCCTAAAATAAGCTTTCAAATGCAAATTCTTCAGAGTCGCTCTGGTGCTCCTGGTCTGTGCCCCATGCATTACTCATATCTTGTTAAAATTAAAAGAGACCACTGCAATTCTTCAACCTTCGTGAATGAAGTTGGAGCAGTGATCGCGATTCGGAGATTGTCGAACTCCTCCTTTCTTCTGCTGAGATTGTCACCGAATGAAAGAGTAGCGGGACCAGAGGCAAATGATTAGGGAGCAGAAACATAAATTTCTCCTTTAGGAGGCAATGTAATTTCAAAAATATTTATCAACCTTAATGACGAAGTTTTCTGTTTTAGTGTCTTTGGTTGAGATATAAATAAGGGGCGAGACATCCTCGTTCTTTTCGGCATACTCTCATGGGATCGGAGGACCCGGTTTAACGTCTTACTAGAAAGACGGAGGCACCAACAGTGCAGCACTACCTCATTACTGCACTGGGGTGTCTGCCTGGATTATCTGCTCAAGTCTCTGGAGTGGTGCTTGACTTTGCTGCCGCTGAGCCACGGCTGACACCTAGACTCAGTTCATTTGGCTGGAGAGAAATGACGGAGATAAAGGGAAAAATTACAATGGAGTAAACTTTCAATTTGTCACCCAACAGAAAAGCGGGCATCGTAATCGGCCGCCTGTTATAGAAACAGTCCGATTTATGTTGCCATCGATTTCATAAGCATTGAAAATCAGGCCTGTCTATAATGGAATGGGTCGTGGTCAGTTGTTAATCACTCTGGGTCTATTTAAACCGGGAGTGCTCACATTCCCGGATCATTCAGTTTCTGTTTAAAATGGCAGAGCTCACAATCCCGATTAATTCCGTATTTTTTAAAGTAGAACGGTTTCAGCTTTCATGACCGAGGTGTTGAGTTTAACTAAATGCGGCGGGGCTCAGCCCGGGATTTGAACCCGGGACGTCTCGCATTTTAAGCCACGAAAATTCCCTAAGCGAGAGTCATACCCCTAGACCAACGAGCCGCCGATGTTATGTTTTAAGTTGCATTGCGATTCCCTGCGCTGGTGCAAACCCAGCTCGCAGAAGTCCTGTTCATTCAGTTAAAATGTTTAACTTTTCCTCAATCCGCTTCTTTTTGCGAGCAGTTTCCTTGAATCTGCTCACAATTCTCCCCATAAAAAGAAACTCAGCAGCATTTGCGGCTGCGTGGCCTAATGGGTAAGGCGTCTGAATTCGGTTAGCGAGTTTTTCAGTTATCAGAAGATTGCAGGTTCGAGTCCTACTGCGGTCGTTTAATTAACTGGGCGACACTTCTTCTGTTCCGAATCTGGCTTCAAACAGACAATTTTTGACAGTCCCTCAACTGAAGCAGTGGAAGGCCTTTTGCTTACATTAAGCTGATTGTATATTTTCAACATTGTTGATCTGGGTGCACGGGCAGGATAAGCGGTGAAGTGGACTTTCTTTCAGGGTATTTCTGCTTAGATGCAAAAAGCAGGAAATGAAATGGCTGAGAGCAGTATATGGTTGAGTCGAGGTGGCCGAAAGGTTAAGGCGATAGACAGTTAATCTATTGCCGATCTGTACGCGAGGGTTCAGCTCCCATCCTCGTCGTTATTACGTTTGATACTGGTACACTTTCCGAGCATTTCACTGAATCTTGTCTAAAATAAGCTTTCAAATGCAATTTCGTCAGAGGCGCTCTGGTGCTCCTGGTCTGTGCCCCATGCATTACTCATATCTTGTTAAAATTAAGAGAGACCACTGCAATTCTTCAACTTCTTGAATGAAGTTGGAGCAGTGATCGCGATTCGGAGATTGTCGAACTCCTCCTTTCTTCTGCTGAGATTGTCACCGAATTAAAGAGTAGCGGGACCAGAGCCAAATGATTAGGGAGCAGAAACATAAATTTCTCCTTTAGGAGGCAATGTAATTTCAGAAATATTTATCAACCTTAATGACGAGATTTTCTGCTTTAGTGTCTTTGGTTGAGATATAACTAATGGGCGAGACATCCTCGTTCTTTTCGGCATACTCTCATGGGATCCGAGGGCCCGGTTTAACGTCTTACTAGAAAGATGGAGGCACCAACAGTGCAGCACTACCTCATTACTGCACTGGGGTGTCTGCCTGGATTATCTGCTCAAGTCTCTGGAGTGGTGCTTGACTTTGCTGCCGCTGAGCCACGGCTGACACCTAGACTCAGTTCATTTGGCTGGAGAGAAATGACGGAGATAAAGGGAAAATTACAATGGAGTAAACTTTCAATTTGTCACCCAACAGAAAAGCGGGCATCGTAATCGGCCGCCTGTTATAGAAACAGTCCGATATATGTTGCCATCGATTTCATAAGCATTGAAAATCAGGCCTGTCTATAATGGAATGGGTCGTGGTCAGTTGTTAATCACTCTGGGTCTGTTTAAAAAGAGAGTGCTCACAGTCCCGGATCATTCTGTTTCTGTTTGAAATGGCAGAGCTCACAGTCCCGGATCATTCCGTTTTTTTTAAAGGAGAACGATTTCAGTTTTCATGACCGAGGTGTTGAATTCAACTAAATGTGGCGGGGCTCGTCCGGGATTTGAACCCGTGACCTCTCGCAATTTAAGCCATGGAAATTCCCTAAGGGAGAATCATACCCCTAGACCAACGAGCCGCCGATGTTATGTTTTAAGTTGCATTGTGATTCCCTGCGCTGGTGCAAACCCAGCTCGCAGAAGTCCTGTTCATTCAGTTAAAATGTTTAACTTTTCCTCAATCCGCTTCTTTTTGCGAGCAGTTTCCTTGAATCTGCTCACAATTCTCCCCATAAAAAGAAACTCAGCAGCATCTGCGGCTGCGTGGCCTAATGGGTAAGGCGTCTGAATTCGGTTAGCGAGTTTTTCAGTTATCTAGAAGATTGCAGGTTCGAGTCCTGCTGCGGTCGTTTAATTAACTGGGCGACACTTCTTCTGTTCCGAATCTGGCTTCAAACCGACAATTTTTGACAGTCCCTCAACTGAAGCAGTGGAAGGCCTTTTGCTTACATTAAGCTGATTGTACATTTTCAACATTGTAGACCTGGGTGCACGGGCAGGATAAGCGGTGAAGTGGACTTTCTTTCAGGGTATTTCTGCTTAGATGCAAAAAGCAGGAAATGGAATGGCTGAGAGCAGTATATGGTTGAGTCGAGGTGGCCGAAAGGTTAAGGCGATAGACTGTTAATCTATTGCCGATCTGTACGCGAGGGTTCAGCTCCCATTCTCGTCATTATTACGTTTGATACTGGTACAATACCGAGCATTTAACTGAATCTTGCCTAAAATAAGCTTTCAAATGCAATTTCGTCTGAGGCGCTCTGGTGCTCCTGGTCTGTGCCCCATGCATTACTCATATCTTGTTAAAATTAAAAGAGACCACTGCAATTCTTCAACTGCTTGAATGAAGTTGGAGCAGTGATCGCGATTCGGAGATTGTCGAACTCCTCCTTTCTTCTGCTGAGATTGTCACCGAATTAAAGAGTAGCGGGACCAGAGCCAAATGATTAGGGAGCAGAAACATAAATTTCTCCTTTAGGAGGCAATGTAATTTCAAAAATATTTATCAAACTTAATGACGAGATTTTCTGCTTTAGTGTCTTTGGTTGAGATATAAATAAGGGGCGAGACATCCTCGTTCTTTTCGGCATACTCTCATGGGATCGGAGGACCCGGTTTAACGTCTTACTAGAAAGACGGAGGCACCAACAGTGCAGCACTACCTCATTACTGCACTGGGGTGTCTGCCTGGATTATCTGCTCAAGTCTCTGGAGTGGTGCTTGACTTTGCTGCCGCTGAGCCACGGCTGACACCTAGACTCAGTTCATTTGGCTGGAGAGAAATGACGGAGATAAAGGGAAAAATTACAATGGAGTAAACTTTCAATTTGTCACCCAACAGAAAAGCGGGCATCGTAATCGGCCGCCTGTTGTAGAAACAGTCCGATTTATGTTGCCATCGATTTCATAAGCATTGAAAATCAGGCCTGTCTTTAATGGAATGGGTCGTGGTCAGTTGTTAATCACTCTGGGTCTGTTTACACCGGGAGTGCTCACAGTCCCGGATCATTCCGTTTTTTTTAACGCAGAGCGATTTCAGCTTTCATGACCGAGGTGTTGAGTTTAACTAAATGTGTCGGGGCTCGTCCGGGATTTAAACCCGGAACCTCTCGCATTTTAAGCCACAGAAACTCCCTAAGCGAGAATCATACCCCTAGACCAACGAGCCGTCGATGTTATGTTTCAAGTTGCATTGCGATTCCCTGCGCTGGTGCAAACCCAGCTCGCAGAAGTCTTGTTCATTCAGTTAAAATATGTTTATCTTTTCCTCAATCCGTTTCTTTTTGGCGAGCATTTTAATTGAATCTGATCACAATTCTCCCCATAAAAAGAGGTACAGCCGCATCAGTGGCCGCGTGGCCTAATGGATAAGGCGTCTGACTTCGGTTGCGAGGTATTTCAGTTGTCAGACGATTGCTGGTTCGAGTCCTGCCGCGGTCGTTCAATTAACTTGGCGACACTTTTTCTGCTCTGAATCTGGCTTCAAACCGACCATTTTTGACAGTCCCTCAACTGAAGCAGCGGAAGGCCTTTTGCTTCCATTAAGCTGATTGTACATTTTCAACATTGTAGATCTGTGTGCATGGGCACGATAAGCGGTGAAGTGGACTTTCTTTCAGGGTATTTCTGCTTAGATGCAAAAACCAGGAAATGGAATGGCTGAGAGCAGTGCATGGTTGAGACGAGGTGGCCGAGAGGTTGAGGCGATGGACTGTTAATCGAGAATGCGGATCCCATCCTCGTCGTTATTACGTTTGATACTGGTCCCCTTTCCGAGCATTTAACTGAAACTTGCCTAAAATAAACATTCAAATGCAATTTCGTCAGAATCGCCCTGGTGCTCCTGGTCTGTGCCCCATGCATTACTCATATCTTGTTAAAATTAAAAGAGACCACTGCAATTCTTCAACATCTTGAATGAACGTGGAGCAGTGATCGTGATTCGGGGATTGTCGAACTCCTCCTTTCTTCTGCTGAGATTGTCACCGAATGAAAGAGTAGCGGGACCAGAGGCAAATGTTTAGGGAGCAGAATCATAAATTTGTCCTTTAGGAGGCAATGTAATTTGAAAAATATTTATCAACCTTAATGAAGAGATTTTCTGTTTTAGTGTCTTTGGTTGAGAGCTAAATAATGGGCGAGAAATCCTCGTTCTTTTCGGCATACTCTCATGGGATCGGAGGGCCCGGTTTAACGTCTTACCAGCAAGACGGGGGCACCAACAGTGCAGCACTACCTCAGTACTGCACTGGAGTGTCAGCCTGGATTATGTGCTCAAGTCTCTGGAGTGCTGCTTGTCTTTGCTGCCGCTGAGCCACGCCTGACACCTGCACTCAGTTCATTTGGCTGGAGAGAAATGACGGAGATAAATGGAAAAATTATAATGGAGTAAACCTTCAATTTGTCGTCCAGCAGAAGGGCGGGCATTGTAATCGGCCGCCTATTATAGAAACAATCCGATTTATGTTGCCATCGATTTCATAAGCATTGAAAATCAGGCCTGTCTTTAATGGAATGGGTCGTGGTCAGTTGTTAATCACTCTGGGTCTGTTTACACCGGGAGTGCTCACAGTCCCGGATCATTCTGTGTCTGTTTAAAATGGCGGAGCTTACAGTCCCGGATCATTCCGTTTTCTTTAACGTAGAGCGATTTCAGCTTTCATCACTGAGGTGTTGAGTTTAACTAAATGTGTCGGGGCTCGTCCGGGAGTTGAACCCGAGACCTCTCGCATATTTAAGCCACAGAAATTCCCTAAGCGAGAATCATACCCCTAGACCAACGAGACACCGATGTTATGTTTCAAGTTGCATTGCGATTCCCTGCGCTGGTGCAAACCCAGCTCGCAGAAGTCCTGTTCATTCAGTTAAAATATGTTTATCTTTTCCTCAATCCGTTTCTTTTTGGCGAGCATTTTAATTGAATCTGATCACAATTCTCCCCATAAAAAGAAATACAGCCGCATCAGTGGCCGCGTGGCCTAATGGATAAGGCGTCTGACTTCGGTTGCGAGGTATTTCAGTTATCAGACGATTGCAGGTTTGATTCCTGCCGCAGTCGTTCAATTAACTGGGCGACACTTGTTCTGAATCTGGCTTCAAACCAACCATTTTTGACAGTCCCACAACTGAAGCAGCGGAAGGCCTTTTGCTTACATTAAGCTGATTGTACATTTTCAACATTGTAGATCTGTGTGCATGGGCAGGATAAGCGGTGAAGTGGACTTTCTTTCAGGGTATTTCTGCTTAGATGCAAAAACCAGGAAATGGAATGGCTGAGAGCAGTGCATGGTTGAGACGAGGTGGCCGAGAGGTTGAGGCGATGGACTGTTCATCGAGAATGCGGATCCCATCCTCGTCGTTATTACGTTTGATACTGGTACCCTTTCCGAGCTTTTAACTGAAACTTGCCTAAAATAAACTTTCAAATGCAATTTCGTCAGAATCGCCCTGGTGCTCCTGGTCTGTGTCCCATGCATTACTCATATCTTGTTAAAATTAAAAGAGACCACTGCAATTCTTCAGCATCTTGAATGAATGTGGAGCAGTGATCGTGATTCGGAGATTGTCGAACTCCTCCTTTCTTCTGTTGAGATTGTCACCGAATGAAAGAGTAGCGGGACCAGAGGCAAATGTTTAGGGAGCAGAAACATAAATTTCTCCTTCAGGAGGCAATGTAATTGCAAAAATATTGATCAACCTTAATGAAGAGATTTTCCGTTGTCGTGTCTTTGGATGAGAGCTAAATAATGGGCGAGAAATCCTCGTTCTTTTCGGCATACTCACATGGGATCGGAGGGCCCGGTTTAACGTCTTACCAGCAAGACGGGGGCACCAACAGTGCAGCACTACCTCAGTAATGCACTGGAGTGTCAGCCTGGATTATGTGCTCAAATCTCTGGAGTGCTGCTTGACTTGGCTGCAGCTGAGCAACGGCTGACACTTACACTCAGGTCATTTGGCTGGAGAGAAATGACGGAGATAAATGGAAAAATTATAATGGAGTAAACATTCAATTTGTCGTCCAACAGAAGAGCGGGCATTGTAATCGGCCGCCTATTATAGAAACAGTCCGATATATGTTGCCATCGCTTTCTTAAGCATTGAAAATCAGGCCTGTCTTTAATGGAATGGCTCGTGGTCAGTTGTTAATCACTCTGGGTGTGTTTAAACCGGGAGTGCTCACAGTCCCGGATCATTCTGTGTCTGTTTAAAATGGCAGAGCTCACAGTCCCGGATCATTCCGTTTTTTTTAAAGTAGAGCGATTTCAGCTTTCATGACTGAGGTGTTGAGTTTAACTAAATGTGACTGGGCTCGTCCAGAATTTGAAACCAGGACCTCTCGCATTTTAAGCCACAGAAATTCCCTAAGCGAGAATCATACCCCTAGACCAACGATCCGCCGATGTTATGTTTCAAGTTGCATTGCGATTCCCTGCGCTGGTGCAAACCCAGCTCGCAGAAGTCCTGTTCATTCAGATAAAATATGTTTACCTTTTCCTCAATCCGCTTCTTTTTGCGAGCATTTTAATTGAATCTGCTCACAATTCTCCCCATAAAAAAAGTTACAGCCGCATCAGTGGCCGCGTGGCCTAATGGATAAGGCGTCTGACTTCGGTTGCGAGGTTTTTCAGTTATCAGACGATTGCAGGTACGAGTCCTGCCGCGGTCGTTCAATTAACTGGGCGACACTTTTTCTGTTCTGAATCTGGCTTCAAACCAACCATTTTTGACAGTCCCTCAACTGAAGCAGCGGAAGGCCTTTTGCTGACATTAAGCTGATTGTACATTTTCAACATTGTAGATCTGTGTGCATGGGCAGGATAAGCGGTGAAGTGGACTTTCTTTCAGGGTATTTCTGCTTAGATGCAAAAAACAGGAAATGGAATGGCTGAGAGCAGTGCATGGTTGAGACGAGGTGACCGAGAGGTTGAGGCGATGGACTGTTCATCGAGAATGCGGATCCCATCCTCGTCGTTATTACGTTTGATACTGGTACCCTTTCCGAGCTTTTAACTGAAACTTGCCTAAAATAAACTTTCAAATGCAATTTCGTCAGAATCGCCCTGGTGCTCCTGGTCTGTGTCCCATGCATTACTCATATCTTGTTAAAATTAAAAGAGACCACTGCAATTCTTCAACATCTTGAATGAATGTGGAGCAGTGATCGTGATTCGGAGATTGTCGAACTCCTCCTTTCTTCTGTTGAGATTGTCACCGAATGAAAGAGTAGCGGGACCAGAGGCAAATGTTTAGGGAGCAGAAACATAAATTTCTCCTTCAGGAGGCAATGTAATTTCAAAAATATTGATCAACCTTAATGAAGAGATTTTCTGTTTTAGTGTCTTTGGATGAGAGCTAAATAATGGGCGAGAAATCCTCGTTCTTTTCGGCATACTCTCATTGGATCGGAGGGCCCGGTTTAACGTCTTACCAGCAAGACGGGGGCACCAACAGTGCAGCACTACCTCAGTACTGCACTGGAGTGTCAGCCTGGATGATGTGCTCAAATCTCTGGAGTGCTGCTTGACTTGGCTGCAGCTGAGCCACGGCTGACACCTACACTCAGGTCATTTGGCTGGAGAGAAATGACGGAGATAAATGGAAAAATTATAATGGAGTAAACCTTCAATTTGTCGTCCAACAGAAGAGCGGGCATTGTAATCGGACGCCTATTATAGAAACAGTCCGATTTATGTTGCCATCGCTTTCTTAAGCATTGAAAATCAGGCCTGTCTTTAATGGAATGGCTCGTGGTCAGTTGTTAATCACTCTGGGTCTGTTTAAACCGGGAGTGCTTGCAGTCCCGGATCATTCTGTGACTGTTTAAAATGGCAGAGCTCACAGTCCCGGATCATTCCGTTTTTTTTAAAGGAGAGCGATTTCAGCTTTCATGACTGAGGTGTTGAGTTTAACTAAATGTGACTGGGCTCGTCCGGGATTTGAACCCGGGACCTCTCGCATTTTAAGCCACAGAAATTCCCTCAGCGAGAATCATATCCCTAGACCAACGAGCCGCCGATGTTATGTTTCAAGTTGCATTGCGATTCCATGCGCTGGTGCAAACCCAGCTCGCAGGAGTCCTGTTCATTCAGTTAAAATATGTTTATCTTTTCCTCAATCCGCTTCTTTTTGCGAGCATTTTAATTGAATCTGCTCACAATTCTCCCCATAAAAAGAGGTACAGCCGTATCAGTGGCCGCGTGGCCTAATGGATAAGGCGTCTGACTTCGGTTGCGAGGTTTTTCAGTTATCAGACGATTGCAGGTTCGAGTCCTGCCGCGGTCGTTCAATTAACTGGGTGACACTTTTTCTGTTCTGAATCTGGCTTCAAACCAACCATTTTTGACAGTCCCTCAACTGAAGCAGCGGAAGGCCTTTTGCTTACATTAAGCTGATTGTACATTTTCAACATTGTAGATCTGTGTGCATGGGCAGGATAAGCGGTGAAGTGGACTTTCTTTCAGGGTATTTCTGCTTAGATGCAAAAACCAGGAAATGGAATGGCTGAGAGCAGTGCATGGTTGAGACGAGGTGGCCGAGAGGTTGAGGTGATGGACTGTTCATCGAGAATGCGGATTACATCCTCGTCGTTATTACGTTTGATACTGGTACCCTTTCCGAGCTTTTAACTGAAACTTGCCTAAAATAAACTTTCAAATGCAATTTCGTCAGAATCGCCCTGGTGCTCCTGGTCTGTGCCCCATGCATTACTCATATCTTGTTAAAATTAAAAGAGACCACTGCAATTCTTCAACATCTTGAATGAATGTGGAGCAGTGATCGTGATTCGGAGATTGTCGAACTCCTCCTTTCTTCTGCTGAGATTGTCACCGAATGAAAGAGTAGCGGGACCAGAGGCAAATGTTTAGGGAGCAGAAACATAAATTTCTCCTTAAGGAGGCAATGTAATTTCAAAAATATTGATCAACCTTAATGAAGAGATTTTCTGTTTTAGTGTCTTTGGATGAGAGCTAAATAATGGGCGAGAAATCCTCGTTCTTTTCGGCATACTCGCATGGGATCGGAGGGCCCGGTTTAACGTCTTACCAGCAAGACGGGGGCACCAACAGTGCAGCACTACCGCAGTACTGCACTGGAGTGTCAGCCTGGATTATGTGCTCAAATCTCTGGAGTGCTGCTTGACTTGGCTGCAGCTGAGCCACGGCTGACACCTACACTCAGGTCATTTGGCTGGAGAGAAATGACGGAGATAAGTGGAAAAATTATAATGGAGTAAACCTTCAATTTGTCGTCCAACAGAAGAGCGGGCATTGTAATCGGACGCCTATTATAGAAACAGTCCGATTTATGTTGCCATCGCTTTCTGAAGCATTGAAAATCAGGCCTGTCTTTAATGGAATGGCTCGTGGTCAGTTGTTAGTCACTCTGGGTCTGTTTAAACCGGGAGTGCTTGCAGTCCCGGATCATTCTGTGACTGTTTAAAATGGCAGAGCTCACAGTCCCGGATCATTCCGTTTTTTTTAAAGTAGAGCGATTTCAGCTTTCATGACTGAGGTGTTGAGTTTAACTAAATCTGACTGGGCTCGTCCGGGATTTGAACTCGGGATCTCTGGCATTTTAAGCCACGGAAATTCCCTAAGCGAGAATCATACCCCTAGACCAACGAGCCGCCGATGTATTGTTTCAAGTTGCATTGCGATTCCCTGCGCTGGTGCAAACCCAGCTCGCAGAAGTCCTGTTCATTCAGTTAAAATATGTTTCCCTTTTCCTCAATCCGCTTCTTTTTGCGAGCATTTTACTTGAATCTGCTCACAATTCTCCCCATAAAAAGAAATCCAGCAACGTCAGTGGCCGCGTGGCCTAATGGATAAGGCGTGTGACTTTGGTTGCGAGGTTTTTCAGTTATCAGACGATTACAGGTTCGAGTCCTGCCGCGGTCGTTCAATTAACTGGGCGGAGGTTTTTCTGTTCTGAATCTGGCTTCAAACCGACCATTGTTGACAGTCCCTCAACTGAAGCAGCGGAAGACCTTTTGCTTACATTAAGCTGATTGTACATTTTCAACATTGTCGATCTGTGTGCATGGGCATGATAAGCAGTGAAGTGGACTTTCTTTCAGGGTATTTCTGCTTAGATGCAAAAACCAGGAAATGGAATGGCTGAGAGCAGTGCATGGTTGAGACGAGGTGGCCGAGAGGTTAAGGCGATGGACTGTTAATGGAAAATGCGGATCCCATCCTCGTCGTTATTACATTTGATATTGGTACACTTTCCGAGCTTTTAACTGAAACTTGCCTAAGATGAACTTTCAAATGCAATTTCGTCAGAATCGCCCTGGTGCTCCTGGTCTGTGCCCCATGCATTACTCATATCTTGTTAAAATTAACGAGACCACTGCAATTCTTCAACTTCTTGAATGAATGTGGAGCAGTGATCGTGATTCGGAGATTGTCGAACTCCTCCTTTCTTCTGCTGAGATTGTCACTGACTGAAAGTGTAGCGGGACCAGAGGCAAATGTTTAGGGAGCAGAAACATAAATTACTCCTTTAGTAGGCAATGTAATTTCAAAAATATTTATCAACATTAATGAAGAGATTTTCTGTTTTAGTGTCTTTGGTTGAGAGCTAAATAATGGGTGAGAAATCCTCGTTCTTTTCGGCATACTCTCATGGGATCGGAGGGCCCGGTTTAACGTCTTAACTAGCAAGACGGGGGCACCAACAGTGCAGCACTACCTCAGTACTGCACTGGAGTGTCAGCCTGGATTATGTGCTCAAGTCTCTGGAGTGCTGCTTGACTTTGCTGCCGCTGAGCCACGGCTGACACCTGCACTCAGTTCATTTGGCTGGAGAGAAATGACGGAGATAAATGGAAAAATTATAATGGAGTAAACCTTCAAATTGTCGTCCAGCAGAAGAGCGGGCATTGTAATCGGCCGCCTATTATAGAAACAGTCCGATTTATGTTGCCATTGATTTCATAAGCATTGTAAATCAGGCCTGTCTTTAATGGAATTGGTCGTGGTCAGTTGTTAATCACTCTGGGTCTGTTTAAACCGGGAGTGCTCACAGTCCCGGATCATTCTGTGTCTGTTTAAAATGCCAGAGCTCACAGTCCCGGATCATTCCGTTTTTTTTAAAGTAGAGCGATTTCAGCTTTCATGACTGAGGTGTTGAGTTTAACTAAATGTGACTGGGCTCGTCCGGGATTTAGAATCCGGGACCTCTCGCATTTTAAGCCACACGAAATTTACCGAAGGGAGAATCATACCCCTAGACCAACGAGCCACCGATGTTATGGTTCAAGTTGCATTGCGATTCCCTGCGCTGGTGCAAACCCAGCTCGCAGAAGTCCTGTTCATTCAGTTAAAATATGTTTATCTTTTCCTCAATCCTCTTGTTTTTGCGAGCAGTTTCCTTGAATCTGCTGACAATTCTCCCCATAAGAAGAGGCTCAGCAGCTTCAGCGGCCGCGTGGCCTAATGGATAAGGCGTCTGAATTCGGTTGCGAGTTTTTCAGTTATCGAAAGATTGCAGGTTGGAGTCCTGGCGCGGTCGTTTAATTAACTGGGAGACGCTTTTTCTTTTCTGAATCTGGCTGCAAACCGACCATTTTTGACAGTCCCTCAACTGAAGCAGCGGAAGGCCTTTTGCTTACATTAAGCTGATTGTACATTTTCAACATTGTAGATCTGTGTGCACGGGCAGAATAAGCGGTGAAGTGAACTTTCTTTCAGGGTATTTCTGCTTAAATGCAAAAAGCTGGAAATGGAATGGCTGAGAGCAGTGTATGGTGGAGACGAGGTGGCCGAGAGATTAAGGCGATGGACTGTTAATCTATTGGGCTCTGTACGCGTGGGTTCTGGATCCCATCCTCGTCGTTATTACGTTTGATAGGGATTGCCAGCGAGGCCCACGTTCCAGGAAGGAATAAAAACAACAGTTTTTTCGCGCCTGATGTTGCTTAATAAAGGGATTGTTGATGAAGTGCCTGTCTCACTAGATGCTACTTGACCTGATCAACGTTCGCTCCATCATATATTTTTTATTTTGAACTTTGCAGCGAGCATTTCTTCGGGCAACAACAAAATCAATACAATTTTATGACAGGAGTGCGTTTCGAATCCACGCCCCCGAAAAGAATGAAGCTTTAATTCAGTGCCTTAGACTGCTCGGCCACGCTATCACACTGGTGGGATTTCATTTCTGATACTGGTGACTGATAATTGAAAGCCGGCATTGAGTCAAGGGCTTTGCATTGAGAAAGAAGGAAACAAAGAGCTTTCTGAGCTCTGTTTATGGAGCGAGGTGGTTGAGGGGTTAAGGCGGTGGGTCGCTAATCATCTGTGCTCTACACGCATTGTTTTGAATTCTACCGTTATTGTATTTAAGACTAGATCTTTTTCAACGCATCCAAGACTCCTGAGTCCTTTCCTTGTCCAATCCGCAGTGGGAAGTTTTGTTTTGCTGCCTCACTCTATTTGCACAAATCAGCAAAGTCCTCATTTCAGCCCAAACTGTTTCTTGCACGGAGGTGTTGAAATTGTAAGCTATAAGTTACGTGAAGTGTAATTGAAAGTGGACAGTGACGTCTGATAAAAGGAAAATTTCTCTTCAGATGCTGCCTGATCTATTGAATATTTCCAATATGTTCTGTTTTAATTTTGTGCTTTCACTGTAGCAGTTTACCCGACAACACAAAACCTGCCTCAAGGGCGCAGTTTCAGGCAAAACGTTTCTGCGCTCTTCTCACATACAAGATCTACTTACCTTTCCCCGCACACGATGTAAAGGCAGCTGTTTCTGCCCACTTTCTCCTGCACCGCAACATTCCAAACACACGTTGCTCCTGGCATCAGGGAGTCTCAGAGTTTCTCAGAGGGGATTGCCAGAGCAATGGGGAGCTCAGAAGCTGTGAGGGAATTGAAGGGTTTCTGAGATAGTATCACGTGGGTATGAGGGCTCTAAATGGATACCAGAGAGAGTAACGGACACTCAGAAGGTATTATAGAGGGAAAGGGAACTCAGGAGTTATCAGAGAGGTTTAATGAGGCCTCGGGAGGTATGAGAGTGTGTAAGGGGCGCTCAGACTGTATCGAAGAGGGTACGGGACGCTGAGGAGCTATCAGTGAGAGTAAGCAATACTCTGGAGATATCAGAGTGAGAAATGAACACTCAGGTTTTATCAGAAAGATTGAGGAACGCTTAGGTGGTAGCAGTGAGTCTGGTGGAACATGAGTTTTTATCGCATAAACTTCACATTGTCTAAATATCAACATGGTTAATGAAAGCAAAGTTGAATCCGAATGTAACAGCTGGTCTGCCGTGTCCTAAGTGGGGACTGTAACGATCAATAACATGTCATTCTATAGTGGACACTAGGTGGAGCCATAGAGCTGTGTAGAGCTGTATATAAGACTGCACTACCCAGCTGTATATATATTAAGACTACATTACCCATGAGGCACTAGGCTACCAACAAGGAAGCAGTCAAGATGGAAGCCTCTGCAGATACTGTACCAGTCCACATGTGCTCAACAAAGTAACTAACAAAAGCTAGCTGTGTTCATAATAAGAATGTCTATTTATTAATGAACATAACATGGTACCAGGATGGTGAAGATCTGCTGAAAATTGTTAAAAGCGACATGGAGAATTTGAAGCCACCAGAGCGTTTGAATCTCACAGAAAAAATCGACTACAATTGGCAGACTTTTAAACAGTAATTCGAACTCTACATTGCAGCCATCGGATTCGGTACGAAGCCAGACGCAAGGAAGATAGAATTGCTGCTTACGGATGCAGGCCCACAGGTGATAGAGGTATTTAATACATTTGTATTTAATCCAGTGGAGAACAGAGAAAAATTAGGAGATGTGCTAAAAAAATTTGATGCACTTTGCGCTCCCAAAAAGAATGAGACGTATGAAAGATACATCTTCCGTTCTCGGACACAGCAACAAAATTAGACTTTTGCTAGCTTTATAACTGACCTGAAACTGAAAGCACAGACATGTAATTTCTCTGAGCTCAAAGCATCCATGATTCGTGACCAGATTGTGTTTGGTATTCATGATAAAAAAGTCAGGGAACGTCTGTTGAGAGAAACCAAACTAAATTTGGAAAATGCGGTGAAAATATGCCAAGCCAGCGAGCTAGCTCGAAAGCACACGAAGACTTTCAGTGAAATCAATAATGATGCGATTGCAATGAGTGATAATGCTGCTGTCGGTGCTGTGTACTACAAGGGGAAGAAACGTGGGCAGAACAGAAATGAAAAGCAATCGGAGGATGAAATTTTTAATTGTAAACGCTGTGGTTACAAACACCAGTAAAGACAATGCCCAGCGTTTGGAAAAATGTGCACAAAGTGTAATGGAAAGAATCACTTTGCCAAGCAATGCTTTTCAAAAGTAAAAACAACGAAAGGGCAACAAGTTAATGTGATTGAGGACATTGATGCTCAAAGTGATCACATTTGCAGTAAGTTTTGGCTGCTCGAGGAACTCCGGCTCCGTGTTGAAGAGCTGGAGTCCTTGCTTCAAACACTGAGACACATCAGGGAGGGGGAGAGTTACCTGGACTCTGTGTATCACGAGGTAGTCACACCAATTAGATTAATTAATTCAGATGTAGTCCGTGGCCAGGGTCAGGATGGTGTGACTAGAAGTGAGGCAGGTGCGGGGACCAAGGAGGTAGTGTTGGAGGAGCCGCAGCCCTTGCACTTGTCCAACAGGTTCGAGGCTCTTACTCCCTGTGGGAACAGGAGCAGGAACTGCAGGGAGGATGAGCAACCTGGCCACAGCACCGTGGACAGGCGGCCATTCAATTGGGGGGAGTTAAAATAAATGTTGTAGTGGTAGGGGATGGTATCGTTAGGGAGATAGATAGAGTTCTTTGCAGCCGAGAGCGAGAGTCCCGAAGGCTGTGTTGCCTGCCCGGTGCCAGGGTTAAGGACATCGCCTCTGGACTGGAGAGAAACTTGGAGTGGGAGGGGGAGGATCCAGTTGTCGTGGTCCATGTTGGTACCAACGACATAGATAGGACAAGGAAGGAGGTACTGCTGAGGGAGTTTGAGCAGCTAGGGGTCAAATTAAAAAGCAGAACCACAAGGGTAATAATCTCTGGATTATTACCTGAGCCACGAGCGAATTTGGCTAGGACAAATATAATTAGAGAGTTAAATGCGTGGCTCAAAGACTGGTGTGGGAGAAATGGGTTTTGCTTCCTGGGGCACTGGCACCAGTACTGGGGCAGGAGGGAGCTGTTCCATTGGGATGGGCTTCACTTGGCCAGTGCTGGGACTAGAGTCCTGGCGGATCATATAACTAGGGTTGTAGAGAGGGCTTTAAACTGACTCGTGGGGGGGGAGATTCCTAGAGAGCAAATAATAAAAATGACAACAGAGAAGGTCATAGACTTAGGTTGCAGTGGGGAAATTAAAAATCAGTGCGTGTCAGGAAGGGGCAGAAGGTATGCAGTAAAAGGTAAAGTACTAAAAAGGGGAAAAGCAGGAACTAAGTGTCACAAAACATCTTTGAAAGTTCTCTATCTGAATGCACGTAGCATTTGTAACAAAATAGACGAGTTAATGGCACAAATAACTACATATGGGTATGATCTTGTGGCCATTACAGAAACATGGCTGCAGGATGACAATGCCTGGGGATTAAACATACCAGGTTATTTAACGATCAGGAAGGACAGGCAGGAAGGAAGGGGAGGTGGGGTGGCTATGATATTAAAGGAAGGAATCACTGTAATAGAGAGAAATGATATTGGGTCAAAAGATCAGGATAATGAAACAGTTTGGGTGGAGGTAAGGAATAATAAGGGGAAAAAACACTAGTGGGCGTAGTCTATAGGCCTCCGAACAGTGGCAACTCTGTTGGACGGAGTATCAATCAGGAAATAGTTGAGGCTTGTAATAAGGGAACATCTATAATTATGGGGGATTTTAACTATCATATTAATTGGACAAATCAAATTGGGCAGGGCTGCCTTGAGGATGAGTTCATTGAGTGTATTAGGGATGGGTTTCTTGAGCAGTATGTAACTGAACCGACGAGGGGGCAAGCAAACTTAGATCTGGTCCTGTGTAACGAGATGGGATTAATTAAAAATGTCCTAGTAAAGGATCCCCTTGGAATGAGTGACCATAACATGGTTGAATTCCATATTCAATTAGAGGGTGAGAAGGTTGGATCTCAAACAAGCGTGCTAAGCTTGAATAAAGGAGACTATGAAGGTATGAGAGCGGATTGAGTAGAGTGGATTGGGACAATAGATTAAAGGGTAAGACGATACATGATCAGTGGTGTACATTTAAGGAGTTATTTTACAACTTCCAAAAAAAATATATTCCACTGAGAAGAAAAGAGTGTAAAAGAAAAGACAGCCATCCGTGGCTAAGTAAAGAAATTAAGGATAGTATTCGACTAAAAACAAGGGCATATAAGGAAGCCAAATCTATTGGGAGGATAGAGGATTGGGAAAACTTTAAAAGACAGCAAAAAATAACAAAAAGATTGATTAAGAAAGGGAAGATAGATTATGAAAGTAAATTAGCATAAAATATAAAAACAGATAGTAAGAGTTTTTATAGTTATATAAAAAGAAAAAGGGTGGCTAAAGTAAATGTTGGTCCCTTAGAGGATGAGACCGGGAAATTAATGGTGGGAAATATGGAGATGGCAAAAACACTGAATGAATATTTTACATCAGTCTTTACAGTAGAAGACACTAAGAATATACCAACACTGGATAAACAGGGGGCTAAAGGGGGGGATGAGCTAAACACGATCAAAATCACTAAGGAAGTGGTACTCGGTAAAATAATGGGACTCAAGGCGGATAAATCATCTGGACCTGATGGCTTACATCCTAGGGTCTTGAAGGAAGTGGCGGTTGGGATTGTGGATGCATTGATAATAATTTTCCAAAACTCCCTGGACTCGGCAAAGGTCCCGGCAGACTGGAAAACTGCTAATGTAACACCCTTATTTAAAAAGGGCAGCAGACAGAAGGCTGGAAACTATAGATTGGTTAGCCTAACATCTGTGGTAGGTAAAATTTTGGAGTCCATTATTAAGGAGACAGTAACAGGACATTTAGAATATCAGAATTTAATAGGACAAAGTTAGTATGGTTGTATGAAGGGGAAGTCATGTTTGACAAATTTGCTGGAGTTCTTTGAGGAAGTAACATATAGGGTGGATAAAGGGGAACCAGTGGACGTAGTGTATTTAGAATTCCAAAAGGCATTTGACAAGGTGCCACACAAAAGATTATTGCTTAAGATAAAAAACCACGGGATTGAGGGTAATATTCTGGCATGGATAGAGGATTGGCTATCTAACAGAAGGCAGAGAGTTGGGATAAATGGTTCATTCTCAGACTGGCAATCAGTAACTAGTGGTGTTCCGCAGGGGTCAGTGCTGGGGCCCCAGCTCTTTACAATCTATATTAACGATTTGGAGGAGGGGACCGAGTGTAACATATCAAAGATTGCAGATGATACTAAGATGGGAGGGAAAGTAGTGAGTGAGGAGGACATAAACAACCTGCAAGGGGACATCGACAGGCTAAGTAAGTGGGCAGAGATTTGGCAGATGGAATACAATACTGGAAAGTGTGAGGTTATGCACTTTGGCAGGAAAAATCGTAGAGCAAGTTATTATCTTAATGGCAAGAAACTGGAAAGTACTGAAGTACAAAGGGATCTGGGGGTCCTGATGCACGAAACTCAAAAGGTTAGTATGCAGGTGCAGCAAAGGATTAAGAAGGCCAATGGAATGTTGGCTTTCATTGCTAGGGGAATAGAATATAAAAATAGGGAGGTATTGCTTCAGTTGTACAAGGTATTGGTGAGACCGCACCTGGAATACTGCGTACAGTTTTGGTGTCCATACTTAAGAAAGGACATACTTGCTCTCGAGCCAGTACAAAGAAGGTTCACTCGGTTAATCCCGGGGATGAGTGGATGGACATATGAGGAGAGGTTGAGTTGATTGGGACTCTACTCATTGGAGTTCAGAAGAATGAGAGGCGATCTTATTGAAACATATAAGATTGTGAAGGGGGTGGATCGGGTGGATGCGGGGAAGATGTTGCCGATGATGGGTGAAACTAGAACTAGGGGGCGTAGTCTTAGAATAAGGAGCTGCTCTTTCAAAACTGAGATGTGGAGGAACTACTTCACTCAGACGGTGGTAGGTCCGTGGAATATGCTGCCCCAAAAAGCTGTAGAAGCTACATCATTACATAAATTTAAAACAGAAATAGACAGTTTCCTAGAAGTAAAGGGAATTAAGGGTTACGTGGAGCGGGCAGGAATTTGGACATGAGTCTAGGTTCGGATCGGTCATGGCCCTGTGGGTCGCGGAGCGGGCCCAGGGGCCGTGTAGCCTGATACTGCTCCTATTTCGTGTGTCTAATTCTGTTAGATTCAGGAGATGGTTCTGTGATAGTGGATTGGCGGTTAGGATCAGATCAGCCATTACTTATTGAATGGCGGAGCAGGCTCGAGGGGCCGATTGGCCTACTCCTGCTCCTATTTCTTATGTTCTGATGTTCTTATGATTTAAGTGAGACATTTTTTGTAGGAATGGTGTCATGTGACGATATCAAAAAAAGTACAGAAAATGTGCAGCCCTCAGAAATGGACAATGCTGAACATAAAGTCAATGCAGTAAAAGTGGACAAATGGATGATCCCACTGCAGATAAATGGAGCATTAGTTACATTGATACTGGACACTGGGGCAAAAGCAAACTTAATCAGTATGAGTGACATAAAAAATAAGAAAGAAAAGCCGAAAATACAGAAAAAGTCAGTACTACTGAAGAGCTATGATGGACAGAACATAGATAGCTTAGGTGTATGCAGACTTAAAGTGACAGTCAAAGACAAAGTGCATCATCTCTTGTTTTCTGTTGTGGCTGAACGACTTGATTCGATACTAGGTGACAAAGCTTGTGAAGACTTAGAACTGGTCAAGAGAGACTACCGTATAAACTGTGCCATAAGCAGACCAGATGACTCAGGTGATGAAGCAGAGAGCCCATCAAGGATGAAAAGGCGAAAGGTATCCATGTCTTCAAAAAGCCTAGTTTCTCCAAGAAGAAGGAAAAATACTTTAAGGTCAAAGAGAAGCCAAAGGAAGAAAAGCACAAAGAGGAAAACACAAGGAGAAAAAGTCCAAAGATATAACCGCAGCAGATGTTGTTAAGCAGTGGAAAGAGAAAAAGAAAAAGAAGAAGCCTGCACCAGAGCAGGAAGCAGTTCTGGAGGATACTCATTCTTCCCTTAGGCCAATCTTTGGTGTTCCATTAGCCGAGGCTGCTGAGAGGACTATGCTGTATGATGGGATCCAGCTGCCAGCAGTTTTTCGAGAGTGCATTGACTCCATTGAGAGTTATGGCACTGAAACCCTCTCCAAGCAAAGATTGCAAGGAGACCTCGATCTATTCAAGACCAGATTGATGAGAATGCCGCAACTGCATCTTGTCATTCACCTCCAGAACAATGTCATGAAGACACATCAGACTTACCCGTGTTGAGAAGATCCACACGTGAAGTAAAAGAGCCTGATAGACTTAATCTTTGAGTACAATGTAAAGCTTTGAATAGGGCTGACTGTTTTGAAAATGTTTATGTTTATAGAGCACTAACAAAAGTGTTACTGATATTATCTTTATTGTTTTCTTGAAAGTTGATTGATATTGATTTTGTTAAACCTCAAAGAAAGGGGGATGTAACGATCAATAACATGTCATTCTATAGTGGACACTAGGTGGAGCCGTAGAGCTGTGTAGAGCTGTATATAAGACTACACTACTCAGCTGTATATATATTAAGACTACATTACCCATGAGGCACTAGGCTACCCACAAGGCAGCAGTCAAGATCGAAGCCTCTACAGATACTGTACCAGTCCACATGAGCTCAATAAAGTACCTAGCAAAAGCTAGCTGTGTTCATAATAAGAATGTCTATTTATTAATGAACATAACAGGGACAATGGGAAGATAGAATGGTGTCGGACTGGACATTTGCAGCGCTCAGATATACATTTATTACATTTATTACTGACACAGATCCCCCACCCTATACAAAAATAATAATACAGACACATCTAACTATATTAGTAAATAACAGAGACGCAAAATCATTTACATTCAACACATTAGCAACTCGCAAATACACGTGTATCTAACATGGGCACATCTAAATATATTTAAAAGGATCACAGGTTATTGATTGCTAAAAAAAAGACTTTAATTGAGTGTCTTTAAGTCCTGAAGTAAATATGCTAGTTTACATTAGTCTTCTTCCAAAGCCACTGGAGATTGCTGTGGAATGATATGGGCCCTATCTGATAATTTATGATGTGGAACTGCAAGTTTGAAGCACAATGGATTGATTCCACTTGCCCTGTTCTGCTGACTGCCAACACAATACATACTTACAACCAATGAAACAAACCTGCCTTGGATGGAAGTGGGCTTCGTTTTCTGGAAGGAATAAATCAACTGGGCCGAAAAATTACCTCCAAAAAATCTAGATAAAATCGTTCTGTATAAGTAAAGGACAAATTGTCAGAAGTGGAATTCGAACACTCGCCTCTAGAGGAAATTACAACCTAAAAAGAGCGCCTTAGACCATTCGATCATTCTGACCTCCTGATTCAAAACCTAATGACCCTGCAGTTACACACTGAGGTAAACAAAACGCGAACTGTTGCTGGAAGGCCCTGGGATTTCACTGTCAATGTGTTCTGTGTATGAGGAGGCCTCGCTGGGCCATGTGGTATCTTGCTTCACTGGCAGTAATGCGCTGCTTTCGCTGCAGTGGGTCCCCCAGCGATGGGTATTAGTATTATTTCTTTTCTTGTTATATATAAATGACCTGGAGTTGGGTATAGCGAGTCAAATTTCAAAGTTTGTGGATGTGTTGGCAACGTAATAAGTAGTGAGTATGTTATTGGCAGATTTCAGGAGGACATAGACAGACCGGCGAAATGGTCATGGCAGATGAAATTTGACAAATTAATTAAGTTTGGTAGGAAGTATCAGGAGAGTCAAAATAAACCACGTGTTTCATTTAAAGTGGGGGCAGGAACAGAGCGACCTGGGGGTGTACGTTCACATGTATTTGCAGGTGGTGGGACAAGTTGAGAAGGCTGTAAGGAGGGCATTCACGGTCCATGACTTTATAAATCGAGGAATTGAGGAAAAAGCAAGGAATTTATGTTCAAACTTCATAAAATACTAATTAGGCACAAGCTGGAGTATTGTGGCCAATTCTGGGCTCCACAGTGAGGAATCATGTCAAGCCCTCAGAGAGTGTGCAGTGGAGATTTACTGGAATGGTACAAGTGATGAAAGACTTCAGTTAGGTGCAGAGCTGATTCAATACTAACATTTAAAAGGTAATTAGATAAACACTTGGAAATAAAAAAAATATGCTGGACTATGGGGAACCCGCAGGGGAGTGGGATTAATTGGTTCACTCTTACAAAGGCTCGATGGGCCGAATGCCCCCTACTGTGCTGTAATATTCTATGATTCTATGTTATCGATCTCCATGGTGTCACCTATAGGCGAGAGATGCAAAGCTCTGCAGAACTCTGCTTCAGTGGTATCTTGTTCCCCAGAAATGGGCTGTAATGCGCTGTCTGAGGCCACATTCGCTGCTATTTGCCAGCAGCGGGTTATTGAAGAGAGCTGCTTTCGCGGCCTCACTCATTCCAGGCTCTAGAAAACAGCAACCAAACGATAGATTTGTTGCCGTGTCTGAAATGTAGATTAAAACAGTTGTTATTAACCGAGGCAGCCCTGCAGGATCTTATAATGATCTCTCACAAATCAACTGAAGCCAGTGAGGATGTGAATATCATTTTGCTTTTCTAAAATAAACGGTGTGACATTCATTGTGGAAACATGGAGAGAGTCTGGTGTGGCTCACTGCGGAAATATCCATGTCACAGTGAACCAGCTCTCCTGCAACCAGTGCGGCCTCCCATCCGTCCTTTCGGGGCCTAGTCTGCTAAGATGAATTCTGATTTCCGTGAAGCCAGTCTCAGGCTTTTATATATTTTTGATGTGCTTGCTATCCGACCGCAGGGTAAATGTTGGGAATATCAGCCGGGCCCAGCTGGCAATGTTTGCAGCACATTTGTGTTCATTCGTTGAAACCTGAAACAGTGAGACAATAAGGTAAAGATTACTCGATCGTTAATGGAACCATCAGTTATTTGAGCTGACAGCTGACCTTGTCAACCGATTGTGCCAACGAGACCCAACCCTTTCCAAACTGAAACACCGAGCTACAACCTCAGATTACAGCGACCAGTATGGATCGATGATGTATTACAAATTACTTTCAGTCTGATGCAGATAAGTGGAGCATTGGAGACTGCATTTTATACATTCCGAATTCCAATGCCCTGTCAGCTCAGCCCGCTGATCTATTCCCATTCCCAGCCCTTTTTCAAATTTCGATGACGTCCACCCTATAACCAAGTTTGCTGATGGCATTAAGTTAGGCGGCAAAGTAAGTAGTGTAGGTGGGAGCATAAAGTTCCAAAGGAACATTGATAGATTAAATGAGTGGGCAAAACTGTGGCCGATTGAGTTCAAAGTGGAGAACCGTGAGATCATCCACTTTAGACCTGAGAAATATAGATCAGAGTATATTCAAAAAGGTGAGAATTTAGGAACCGTGGAGGAGCAGAAAGTGTTAAAAGTCTACGTACATTAATTACTTCAAACTGCTGGACAGGTACAAAAGAAGATGAAAGGTTCATGGAATTGTAGCCTTCATCTCAAGTTGGCAGTAATACAGAGTGGTGGAAGGTCTGCTGGACGTCTACAGGAAAGATAGGGAAATGGTACAGGGGGGAGCAGTAGTCTTAGTGACTAAGTGTGAAATGACTTCAATCATAAGAGAGACTATAATGAGAGACAAGCAGGCAATGGAGACTTTATGGTTAGAATTAAGAGCTAGGAAAAATTTAAGACTGCAGTGGGAGTTGAGTAGAGGCCCTCTGATCGCAGCTGTGAAGTGCTAGATTTTATAAAGAACATAAGAACATAAGAAATAGGAGCAGGAGTAGGCCAATCGGCCCCTCGAGCCTGCTCCACCATTCAATAAGATCATGGCTGATCTGATCCTAACCTCAAATCTTCTATCACTCTGCATCCACCCGAACCCATGTGAGGCGAAAAACCAGATAAAGACCCAATGGCCAATTTGGGAGAAAAAAATCTGGGAAATTCCTCTCCGACCCATCTAGGCGATCGAAATTCTTCCAGGAGATCACTCTGTCCCTATATTTTCTACAGTACTTACCTTCTGTAAAGGCGATCTCCACCCCAGCCAGGAACAGGAATAAAACCATCTCCTGAAATCTAACACAGAATTAGAGCACAGTAGGTGCAGAACAAGGCTACACGGCCCCTGGGCCCACTCGACTACCCACAGGGCCATGACCATTCCGAACCTAGACTCATGTCCAATTTCCTGCCCGCTCCCCGTAACCCTTAATTCCCTTTACTTCTAGGAAACTATCTATTTCTGTTTTAAATTTATTTAATGATGTAGCTTCCACAGCTTTCTGGGGCAGCAAATTCCACAAACCTACCACCCTCTGAGTGAAGAAGTTTCTCCTCATCTCAGTTTTGAATGAGCAGCCCATTATTTTAAGATTATGCCCCCTAGTTCTAGTAAAAGCAGAAATTAGACAAGCGTGTAGGAAAAGCAGAGTGGTTTTAATGGAGGATGTAAATTTTCATATAGATAGGGATAAGCAGACTAGCACCTATCAGAAAGTTAATTTATTGAGTGCATCCGGAATAGTTTTCGACAACAATATGCCTTAGAAACAACACACGGGCAGGCCATATTTGATTTAGGAATGAGTAATGAGTCAGATTTATTCAACAGACTAAAGGTGCATGAACATTTATTTAATAGTGATCATAACATGATCAAGTTCAACGTAGTGTTTGAAAGGGAGAAACGCGACACAACTACTAAGATTCTAGATTTGGGTGGGGCCGACTTCAACGGATGAGGAAGAGACTGTCCACATTAAACTGGGCAAATCTGTTAATAGGTAAAATGACAGAAGATCAGCGGGAGGTGTTCAAAATAAATTTAACATGGTACGGAATCAGTTTATATCCCTGTGGGGCAAGAACTCTACTGGACAAAAAAACAGGCATGGACGACTAAAGAGGTAAGAGACAGACAGCGTTAAAATAAAATAAAAAGCATACAAAAATGCTAAACATAGCACAGATCCTGGCGAATGGGAAAGATACAAAGAACAGAGAGTAAGAGCAGATAGTAATAGCTACAAAGAGGGAGTATGAACAGAAAGAGACTGGTGAAATGGGCAGACACATGGCAGATGAAAGTTAACGCAGAGAAGTGCAAAGTGATATATTTTGGTCGGAAGAATGAGGAGAGGCAATGTAAACTAAATGGTACTAATTTAATGGGGCCGATTATTTCCTTTTATCGGCTCCCTCTGGAGATCACTGGCCCCGAAACTGCTCACAATGCTCTCCCCTGCAATTTATTAACCAGCTCTAAATGGTTCAATTTTAAAGAGGGTGCAGGAACAGGGAGACATTGGCTGTGTGCACACAAATCTTTGAAGGTGGGAGGACAAGGTGAGAAGGATGTTAAAAATGATTAGGGTTCCTTTCTTTTATTAATAGATGAATAGAGCATAAAAGCAAGGAAATTATGCTAAACATTTATAAAGCACTGGTGTATTGCGTTCAATTCTGGGCACCACATATTAGGAAAGAAGTCAAGGCCTTGGAGAGAGTGCAGACTAGAGTTACTGGAATGGTACCAGGGATGGGGGAACTCATTTATGGGAAGAGACTGGAGAAGCTGGGATTTTTCTTCTTAGAGCAGTGAATGTCAAGAGGAGATTTGATAGAAATATTCAAAATTATGAATGGTTTTGATAGAGATAAAAAAGGAGAAACCTTAAAAATGTAAAAAAAATATGATAAAATCCACCCAGGCGCAGTTGGGGGTCGAACCCATGATATTCGGCTTATGTGACAGATGGCCTTACCACCTGGCCACCACGCCGTACATCAGCCTTTGCCTTGAGGTTGAGGGAAGGCAGAACAGACACTTGTATACAGGAATAAAATGAGATGGTGGAGCCAGCAAATAACCGCCTCATTTAGATGAATCTTTTCATAAAACCTTTCAGAGAATCAGAGAATCCTACATCACAGAAGGAGGCCATTTGCCCCGTCGTGCTCTTGGAAGAGCAATCCAATTATTCCCAGTTCGTTCCCCATACCGCTGCAAATTTTTCCAATTCAAGTATTTATCCAATTCCCTTTTGAAAGTTACTATTGAATCTGCTTCCTCCACCATTTCAGGCAGAGCATTAAGATGATAATAACTTGTAATGTAAAAAAGAAAATCTCCTCATCTCCCCTCTGGATCTTTTCCAATTCGATGTCGTCTGTTGTCGTCTGGGTGTTGCCAGGAGTGGAGGATTTTGAGTCTGAGGAAAGATTGGAGAGGCTGGAGTTGCTTTCTTTGGAACAGAGGAGGCGGAGGGGAGGCTTAATTGAAGTGTATAAAATTATGAGCGGCCGAACTATAGTGGATAGGAAGCACCCATTTTAGTTAGCAGAGAGGCCAATAACAAGGAGGAATAGATTTAAAGTAATTGGTAGAAGAATTAGAGGGAAGTTGAGGAGAACTTTTATCACCCAAAGGGTGGCGGGGTCTGTAACTCACTACCTGAAATGGTGGTAGAGGCAGAAACCCTCATCATATTTGAGAAGTACTTGGATATGTACTTGATGTGCCGTAAACTGCAAGGCTATGGACCAATAGCTTGAAAGTGGGATTAGGCTGGATAGTTCTTTCGACCAGAGCCGATGACCCTCCTTCTGTGCTGCAAATTTCAAAGATTCTATGATTCTAACAGGTACTGATTTTCCTAGGTGTCCTGGGCATAGCTGTGTCCGACAGCCAACATCAATTCAATTTCAATTTTATTTGTCACGTAACCAAATACAACAAGTGAAATCCAGTAAGTGAAATGCTTTTTCCTTAACAAACCGAGCGCACCAAGCAGCAAGGACACTTTGCTACCTGGTACACACGGAGCCCGCAAGGACGGCAGCCATCTTCATCGGCGCCATAAAACAGCGCCCAAACAGGGACAGGAACAACATCACAGTGGGATCTTTCTGTGTAGAAATCGGCCGCCGTATTTTCTTATATTATAAGCAGTGACTACGCTTCAAAAAGTACTTCATTTTCTGTAAAGCAATTTAAACAAAAATCACCATTCATGGGATGTGGATGTCGCTAACAATATCAGCATTTATTGCACAATCCCACTTGCCCTTGAGAGGGTGGTGATGAGCCCCTTTTTGAACCACTGCAGTCCGTGAGGTGAAGGGACCCAGAGTGCTGTTAGGGAAGGATGTCCCGGATTTTGACCCAGCGACAATGAAGGAATGACGATATATTTACAAGTCAGGATGGTGCATGCCTTGGAGGGGAACTTACAGGTGGTGGTGTTCCCATGCGCAAACTGCTCTTGACCTTCTAGGAGGTAAAGGTCCCGGTTTTGGGAGGTGCTGTGGAAGAAGCTTTGGCACTTGTGTAGCGCGATTTTTAATTTCCACATATCAGCCCAAGCCGGAATGTTGTGCAGGTCTTTCTGCATGCAGGCCAGGATTGCTTCATTATCTGATGAGATGAGAATGGAACTGAACACTTTGCGAGCATCGCTGAACATCCCCACGTCTGACCTTATGATAGAGGGAAGGTCATTGATGAAGCAGGTGAAGATTAACTCCTGCAGTGATGTCCTGGTGCTGACATGATTGACCTCCAACAAGCACAAGCATCTTCCTTTATGCTAGGTATGTCTCTAACAGTGGACTTTCCCCCGTGTCCACCCACAGGTTCCATTGACTTCAATTTTACTCGGGCTCCTTGATGCAACACTTGGTCTAATGCTGTTTTGCTGCTAAGAACAATCACTCTCACCTCGCCTTTAGAATCCAGCTCCTTTGTCCATGTTAGGATCAAGGCTGTAATGAGGTCTGGAAACTAGTGGTCCTGTCGGGACTCAAACTGAGCATTGGTGAGCATTAGGACGTCCCAAGGTCGTGAAAGTTGCTATAGGAGTGCAAGTTCTCTTTTTTACTGTTTAAAAACAACTAACATATGCATGATGTTTATTTGTAGGAACAGATGGTCGTCGAGCTGAAACCTTAACCCTACCTTCCTCTCCCCACAGATCGTGCCAGGGTGTCCCAGCATGGCTCATTTATAAATGTTGATATTAAATAAGTGGTTCCTTCTGCAGTGGGGGAAGAGTTAAACTGACACCGCTGGCAGTTTTACTGAATGGTGTAATAAAGAAAAAATCTAATAGGTATTTGCAGTAGTAAGCTTTTTCTAAAGTGCTGAACTGGCAGTTGAGACAACCTAAGCATTAGTGTCAGAACTGCATACTGTGTCAATTAGAGACAATTGGAAATAGTCCGATGTGGAAGCCATAAGAGGCCTAGAGGATGTAAGTTCTGTTCTGGCAGGAAAGTAAAATAATGAGTTGGAAGTAAAGAGACCGACAGAGGCAGGAATGGAGGACAATGAGTCAGAAGTACAATGTTGATGAGACCCTATCTGGCATAAACAAAGGTCATAGGTGCAACAATAGCTTGGGGGATAACAGACATATAGGTTTGCGATAATAAAAGTGGTACATTAATGTAACGCAGCATAGGCAACCAATCAGTGAAGATGCATACGGGCCAAGATCCAATCAGGTGGCAGGAATGAATTCTGACCGAGCTGGACATATATGTTTTAATGTATAAAAATGTAGTGTTTGCTGCACCAATTTGGTGAAGTCTGGCTATGACAGAGCAGATTGTCTCCCCACCAGTGTAATAAAGATGATTGATTATCGATCCGAAAACCTTGTGTCGAGTGTTGGTTTAAAATACTCCACAGCAATTGGCATCACGAACAGGATCCCACATGGATGGGTGGCATGGACGAGTGAAGCTGAGCAAAAATGTGAGTTATTTTGAAAAACCACGTACAGTTAGGGCAAAGCAACACCGCCTCGTGTCCACCGCCCCCTTTGGAATCAAAGAACTAAAAGATTTGAATCAATAAGTCAAGCGGTCTTGGGGTTCAGGTGAAATACGCAGAACTATAGGCGTGGTATGTGTTGCAAGTAGTGCGTTAACTTTGGAGTAAAAGTCTAAAGCATACCTCTGACAACTCGAGTTACAAGCAATGCAGAAAGTTTAAGCATACCTCTGACAACTCCAGTTGCACGTAGTGCTAAGCATACATCTGACAACAAATTACCCGAACAAAATTGTTGCAAGTATGGACTCACCCTGCGAGACTAAATAAGGGAGCTACCTCTGACAACTGCGGTTGCAAGTACCGTCTCACACTGTGAGAGTAAAGCAAGGATGGTACCTCTGACAACTGCGGTTGCGAGAGTAAAGGATGGGACATACCGCTGACAACAATTAACCATGGAAAGTGAAAATCTCGAGGGGGCTTGGTGGGGTCGCTGATACACTATTTAATGGACAAAAATAAAAGATTCAATGACAAAATTGTTAATAACGATTGGCAACCGAACGACCCACCGGCCAAACAAAGAGAATGGTGGGCTAAAGAAACAAAATTAAAGGAAGAAAGGGCCATCATTTTAGTGGCTCATGCATATTATGAGTTGAGCAGCTGTGCTCGAGTTTGGACCAAAAACGGGTGCCAAAATTGTACACAAGTACCCATAATGGCAACAGCTCCTGTAGCGCCATCTGAGGTGAAAAGAGTAGAGGAGGACAGGATAGACTGGGATGCGCTGAGCCGAAAAGTTGCTGAACATGACCCCGACTATAATGATGGGGAAATCTCGCCCCCATATGACGACATAAAAGTGGCACCTATTAAGGTGGAATTTATTCTGGTCACCCCGGCGGTGCCTACACTTGTAGGGGCACCCCCAGGCACCGTAGCGATCCCAGCAGTACCAGTTCAGGTATAAATCACTTATGTATCTTTCTCCACAGGAGATAAATTAAAGTTGCTTCAAATTCTGCCGGAACTAAAGCTCCGCCAGAGTAATGCCATATTCTGGCAGAAACTAAGAGAAATGAGAATATGTCACAACTTCCACAACCGGGATGTTGATGGATTAGCGAGGGCAAAAATGAGCGAAGATATTTTGGGTCAATTACCTCAACAATATAGGGAGGGGACATGGTGTCAAGATGTAGCCCCTATAAGCCAGCAACGAGATGTGGATTATACAGCATTTAGGACCGCTGTTACACAAGTTATAGGATTAGTACCAGTAAACTGGGGACTAGTCATGGGAATTAGTCAGGGGAAAGGGGTGTCAACCCATGATTATGGAGAACGGAAGTGGACTAGTTTTGTAGCCCACTCCAGTATAATAGCACCACAACGAGACAATTTGGCATTTTTGAAAATGTACAAGGGCTGAGTCGTGCCCATCAGGCCAAAGTACAAATTGGATTGGTCACCATACAGACCTTTGATGAATTGATCAGATGGGCGACTGAGGTAGACAACCAGCAGAAAGTTAAGGTGGCTGCCTTGGAGGAACAGATAGCTGCAGTAAAGGAGATGGAAGGCTGTATAAAATGCAATAGGCTTGGGCACAAGAGTTATCATTGCACATTAACTAGGAAAGACACAAGAAGGAGATGTAAAAACTGTAATAAACCTGGACACGAACAGCGAGACTGTTGGTCCAAGGGAGGGAGTAAGGAAGGCCAAGGCTCAAGACAACAAGAGGCAGCGTGTAGCGAGAAGATAACGGACGAGGCCAATATGAATAAGATTCAATTGATCGAACTAATCAAAACCCTGTCACAGTCCTGCAAGGTAGCATCGGCCCTCGGTACAGACACCGATCCCCCTCTGTATCTAACAGCACTGTTATGGGGCCAGCAGTGCGATAAATTAGTTGACACAGGGGCATCAGTGTCTATAACCAATTTGGACATCCCGCACACAAAACCTCAAGACCTCAATAATGATACAAGAGTGGGCGGGAAGAGTAATTGCGCTTACAAAAGCGGGACACAATTATTGGAACTAGGAGGAATTTTTCTTCCGTTCCAGTTATGGGCATGTGATAACCCTGAGGAAACAATCTTAGGAGTGGACAAAATAAGTGAACTGGTCCATGTGACAGATGTATGAAATAAGACTGTCTTACGAAAGCGCGTAATTGATGATAAATAAGCCCTCACACTCACTCACTCTACACTGGGTCTGGATCACTGGAATCTGAGGCTGCTGTTTCCTCACACACTGAGCCCACACACTCACTCACTCTACACTGGGTCTGGATCACTGGACCCTGAGACTGCTGGTTCCTCACACACTGAGCCCTCACACGCACTCACTCTTCAGCTGGGTCTCGATCACTGGACCCTGAGGATGCTGGTTCCTCATACACTGAACCCTCACACTCACTCAGTCGTCAGCTAGGTCTGGATCACTGGACCCTGAGACTGCTGGTTCCTCACACACTGAGCCCTCACACACACTCAATCTTCAGCTGGGTCGGTATCACTGGACCCTGAGGATGCTGGTTCCTCACTCACTGAGCCCTCACATTCACTCACTCTTCAGCTGGGTCTGGATCACTGGTTCCTGAGAATGCTGGTTCCTCACATACTGATCCGTCACACTCACTCACTCTACTCTGGGTCTGGATCACTGGACACTGAGATTGCTGGTTCCGCACCCACTGAGCCCTCTCACTCATTCGCTCTTCAGCTGTGTCTGGATCACTGGAAACTGAGACTGCTGGTTCCTCACACACTGAGCTCTCACACTCACTCACTCTTCAGCTGGGTCTGGATCACTGGAACCTGAGACTGCTGGTTCCTCACACACAGAGCCCTCACACTCATTCTCTCTTCAGCTGGGTCTGGATCACTGGACCCTGAGACTGCTTGTTCCTCACACACTGAGCCCTCACAGTCACTCACCCTTCAGCTGGGTGTGGATCACTGCACCCTGAGACTGCTGGTTCCAAACACACTGAGCCCTCACACTGGCTCACTCTACAGATGGGTCTGGATCAATTGACCCTGAGGCTGCTGGTTCCTCACAAACTGAGCCCTCACATTCACACACTCTTCATCTGGGTCGGGATCACTGGACACTGAGGCTGGTGGTTCCTCACCCACTGAGCTCTCACACTCACTCACCCTTCAGCTGGGTCTGGATCATTGGACCCTGAGACTGCTGGTTCCTCACACACTGAGCCCTCACACTCACTCACTCTTCAGCTGGGTCTGGATCACTGGACCCTGAGGATGCTAATCCCTCACACACTGAGCACTCACACACACTCTCTCTACAGCTGGGTCTGGATAACTGTACCCTGAAAATGCTCGTTCCTCAGACACTGAACCCTCACACTCACTCAATCTTCAGCTGGGTCTGCATCACTGAGTCCTGAGGATGCTGGTTCCTAACACACTGAGCCCTCACACTCACTCATTCTTCAGCTGGGTCTGGATCACTGTACCTTGAGACTGCTGGTTCCTCACACACTGAGCCCTCACACTCACTCACTCTTCATCTGGGCCTGGATCACTGGACCCTGAGGCTGCTGGTTCCTCACACACTGAGCCCTCAGATTCACTCACTTTTCTGCTGGGTCTGCATCACTGGAACCTGAGGATGCTGGTTCCTCACACACTGAACCCTCACATTCATTCACTCTTCAGCTGGGTCTGAATAACTGGACCCTGAAGATGTTCGTTCCTCACACACTGAGCCCTCCCACTCACTCACTCTTCAGCTGGGTCTGGATCACTGAGTCCTGAGGATGCTGGTTCCTCACACAATGAGCCCTCACACTGATTCACTCTACAGCTAGGTCTGGATAACTGGACACTGAAGATGTTCGTTCCTCACACACTGAGCCCTCACACTCACCCACTCTTCAGCTGGGTCTGGATCACTGAGTCCTGAGGATGCTGGTTCCTCACACACTGAGCCATCACACTCACTCACTCTTCAGCTGGGTCTGGATCACTAGACGCTGAGACTGCTGGTTCCTCACACAGTGAGCCCTCACAGTCACTCACTCTTCATCTGGGCCTGAATCCCTGGACCCTGAGGCTGCTGGTTCCTCAAACACTGAGCCCTCAATTTCACTCACTCTTCAGCTGGGTCTGGATCACTGGACCCTGAGACTGCTGGTTCCTCACACACTGTGCCCTCACATTCACTCATTCTTCAGCTGGATCTTGATCACTGGACACTGAGGATGCTGGTTCCTCACAACTGAGCCATCACACACCCTCACTCTTCAGCTGGGACTGTATCACTGGACACTGAGGCTGCTGGTTCCGCACACACTGAGCCCTCACACTCACTCACTCTTCAGCTGGATAAGGATCACTGGACCCTGCGGCTGTTGGATTCTCACACACTGATCCCTCACACTCACTCACTCTTCAGCTGGGTCTTGATCACTGGACCCTGAGCCTGCTGTTTCCTCACACACTGAGCCCTCACACTCACTCACTCTACACTGGGGCTGGATCACTTGACACTGAGACTGCTGGTTCCTCACATACTGAGACCTCACACTCACTCAGTCTTCAGCTAGGTCTGGATCACTGGACCCTGAGACTGTTGGTTCCTCACACACTGAGCCTTCACACACACTCAATCTTCAGCTGGGTCTGTATCACTGGACCCTGAGGATGCTGGTTCCTCAGTCACTGAGCCCTCACACTCACTCACTCTACAGATGGGTCTGGATCACTGGACACTGAGGCTGCTGGTTCCTCACACACTGAGCCCCACATTCACACACTGTTCATCTGGGTCTGGATCACTGGACACTGAGCCTGCTGGTTCCTCACCCACTGAGCTCTCACACTCACTCACGCTTCAGCTGGGTCTGGATCATTGGACACTGAGGCTGCTGGTTCCTCACACACTGAACCCTCACATTCACTCACTCTTCAGCTGGGTCTTGATCACTGGACACTGAGGATGCTGTTTCCTCACAAACAGAGCCATCACACTCACTCACTCTTCAGCTGGGACTGTATCACTGGACACTTAGGCTGCTGGTTCCTCACACGCTGAGCCCTCACACTCACTCACTTTTCAGCTGGATCAGTATCACTGGACCCTGCGGCTGTTGGATTCTCACACACTGAGCCCTCACACTCACTCACTCTACACTGGGACTGGATCACTTGGTCCTGAGGATGCTGGTTCCTCACACACTGAGCCCTCACACTCACTCACTCTTCAGCTGGGTCTGGATCACTGGACACTCAGACAGCTGGATCCTCACACACTGAGCTCTCACACTCATTCACTCTTCAGCTAGGTCTGGATCACTGGACCCTCAGACTGCTGGTTCCTCACACACTGAGCCCTCAAACTCACTCACTCTTCAGCTGGGTCTGGATAACTGGACCCTGAGCCTGCTGGTTCCTCACACACTGAGCCCTCGCACTCACTCACTCTTCAGCTGGGTCAGGATCACTGGACACTGAGACTGCTGGTTCCTCACACACTGAGCCCTCACACTCACTCACTCTTCAGCTGGGTCTGGATCACTGGACGCTGAGACTGATGGTTCCTCACCCATTGAGCTCTCACACTCACTCACTCTTCAGCTGGGTCTGGATCACTGGAACCTGAGGGTGCTGGTTCCTCACACACTGAGCCCTCACACTCACTCACTCTTCAGCTGGGTCTGGATCACAGGAACCTGAGACTGCTGGTTCCTCACACACAGAGCCTTCACACTCACTCACTCTTCAGCTGGGTCTGGATCACTTGACCCTGAGACTGCTTGTTCCTCACACACTGAGCCCTCACACTCACTCACTCTTCAGCTGGGTGTGGATCACTGGACCCTGAGGCTGCTGGTTCCTCACACACTGAGCCCACACACTCACTCACTCTACAGATGGGTCTGGATCACTGGACACTGAGGCTGCTGGTTCCTCACACACTGAGCCCTCACATTCACAGTCTCTTCATCTGGGTCTGGATCACTGGGCACTGAGGCTGCTGGTTCCTCACCCACTGAGCTCTCACACTCACTCACTCTTCAGCTGGGTCTGGATCACTGGACCCTGAGACTGCTGGTTCCTCACACACTGAGCCCTCACACTCAATCACTCTTCATCTGGGTCTGGATCACTGGACCCTGAGGCTGCTGGATCCTCACACACTGAGCCCTCAGATTCACTCACTCTTCAGCTGGGTCTGCATCACTGGAACCTGAGGATGCTTGTTCCTCACACACTGAGCCCTCACACTCACGCACTCTACAGCTGGGTCTCGATAACTGGACCCTGAAGATGTTCGTTCCTCACACACTGAGCCCTCACACTCACTCACTCTTCAGCTGGGTCTGGATCACTGAGTCCTGAGGATGCTGGTTCCTCACACAGTGAGCCCTCACACTCACTCAGTCTTCAGCTAGGTCTGGATAACTGGACCCTGAGACTGTTGGTTACTCACACACTGAGCTCTCACACACACTCAATCTTCAGCTGGGTCTTTATCACTGGACCCTGAGGATGCTGGTTCCTCACTCACTGAGCCCTCGCATTCACTCACTCTTCAGCTGGGTGTGGATCACTGGACCCTGAGGATGCTGGTTCCTCACACACTGAGCCCTCACACTCTCTCACTCTACAGATGGGTCTGGATCACTGGACCCTGAGACTGCTGGTTCCTCACACACTGAGCCCTAACACTCACTCACGCTTCAGCTGTGCCTGGATCACTGGACCCTGAGGCTTTTGTTCCTCACAAACTGAGCCCTCACATTCACTCACTCTTCAGCTGGGGCTTGATCACTGGACACTGAGGATGCTGGTTCCTCACAAACTGAGCCATCACACTCACTCACTCTTCAGCTGGGACTGTATCACTGGACACTGAGGATGCTGTTTCCTCACACGCTGAGCCCTCAATCTCACTCACTCTTCAGCTGGGTCTGGATCACTGAATCCTGAGGATGCTGGTTCCTCACACACTGAGCCCTCAATCTCACTCACTCTTCAGCTGGGTCTGGATCACTGAATCCTGAGGATGCTGGTTCCTCACACACTGAGCCCTCACACTCACTCACTCTTCAGCTGGGTCTGGATCACTGGTCCCTGAGACTGCTGGTTCGTCACACACTGAGCCCTCACACTCGCTCACAATTCATCTGGGTCTGGATCACTGGACCCTGAGGCTGCTTGTTCCTCACACACTGAGTCCTCAGATTCCCTCACACTTCAGCTGGGTCTGCATCACATGGAACCTGAGGATGCTGGTTCCTCACACACTGAGCCCTCACACTCACTCACTCTTCAGCTGGGTCAGGATCTCTGAGTCCTGAGAATGCTGGTTCCTCACACACTGAGCCCTCACACTCAATCAGTCTTCAGCTAGGTCTGGATCACTGGACACTGAGACTGTTGGTTCCTCACACACTGAGCCCTCACACACACTCAATATTCAGCTGGGTCTGTAGCACTGGGCCCTGAGGATGCTGGTTCCTCACTCACTTAGCCCTCGCATTCACTCACTCTTCAGATGGGTGTGGATCACTGGACCCTGAGGCAGCTGGTTCCTCACACACTGAGCCCTCACACTCACTCACTCTACAGATGGGCCTGGATCACTGGACACTGAGGCTGCAGGTTCCTCACATACTGAGCCCTCACATTCACACACTCTTCATCTGGGTCTGGATCACTGGACACTGAGGCTGCTGGTTCCTCACCCACTGAGCTCTCACACTCATTCACTCTTCGGCTGGGTCTGGATCACTGGACCCTGAGACTGCTGATTCCTCACACACTGAGTCCTCACACTCACTCCCGCTTCAGCTGGGTCTGGATCATTGGACACTGAGGCTGCTGGTTCCTCACACACTGAGCCCTCACATTCACTCACTCTTCAGCTGGGACTGTTCACTGGACAGTTAGGCTGCTGGTTCCTCACACGCTGAGCCCTCACACTCACTCACTCGACACTGGGTCTGGATCACTTGGTCCTGAGGATGCTGTTTCCTCACACACTGAGCCCTCACACTCACTCACTCTTCAGCTGGGTCTGGATCACTGGACACTCAGACTGCTGGTTCCTCGCACACTGAGCCCTCACACTCAATCACTCTTCATCTGGGTCTGGATCACTGGACCCTGAGGCTGCTGGTTCCTCACACACTGAGCCCTCAGACTCACTCACTCTTCAGCTGGGTCTGCATCACTGGAACCTGAGGATGCTGCATCCTCACACGCTGAGCCCTCACACTCACTCACTCTTCAGCTGGGTCTCGATCACTGGATCCTGAGCCTGCTGTTTCCTCACACACTGAGCCCTCAATCTCACTCACTCATCAGCTGGGTCTGGATCACTGAATCCTGAGAATGCTGGTTCCTCACACACTGAGCCCTCACACTCACTCACTCTTCAGCTGGGTCTGGATCACTGGTCCCTGAGACTGCTGGTTCCTCAAACACTGAGCCCTCACACTCACTCACTCTCCATCTGGGTCTGGATCACTGGACACTGAGGCTGCTGGTTCCTCACACACTGAGTCCTCAGATTCAATCACACTTCAGCTGTGTCTGCATCACTGGAACCTGAGGATGCTGGTTCCTCACACACTGAGCCCTCAAACTCACTCACTGTTCAGCTGGGTCTGGATCTCAGAGTCCTGAGAATGCTGGTTCCTCACACACTGAGCCCTCACACTCACTCAGTCTTCAGCTAGGTCTGGATCACTGGACCCTGAGACTGTTGGTTCCTCACATACTGAGCCCTCACACACACTCAATCTTCAGCTGGGTCTGTATCACTGCATCCTGAGCCTGCTGTTTCCTCACACACTGAGCCCTCAATCTCATTTACTCTTCAGCTGGGTCTGGATCACTGAATCCTGAGGATGCTGGTTCCTCACACACTGAGCCCTCACACTCACTCACTCTTCAGCTGGGTCTGGATCACTGGTCCCTGAGACTGCTGGTTCCTCACACACTGAGCCCTTACACTCACTCACTCTTCATCTGGGTCTGGTTCACTGGACACTGAGGCTGCTGGTTCTTCACACACTGAGCCCTCACACTCACTCTCTGTTCAGCTGGGTCTGGATCTCTGAACCCTGAGAATGCTGGTTCCTCACACACTGAGCCCTCACACTCACTCAGTCTTCAGCTTGGTCTGGATCACTGGATCCTGAGACTGTTGGTTCCTCACACACTGAGCCCTCACACACACTCAATCTTCAGCTGGGTCTGTATCAGTGGACCCTGAGGATGCTGGCCCTCACTCACTTAGCCCTCGCATTCACTCACTCTTCAGCTGGGTCTGGATCACTGGTCCCTGAGACTGCTGGTTCCTCACACGCTGAGCCCTCACATTCACACACTCTTCATCTGGATCTGGATCACTGGACACTGAGGCTGCTGATTCCTCACCCACTGAGCCCTCACACTCATTCACTCTTCAGCTGGGTCTGGATCACTGGACCCTGAGACTGCTGGTTCCTCACACACTGAGCCCTCACACTCACTCACGCTTCAGCTGGGTCTGGATCATTGGACACTGAGGCTGCTGGTTCCTCACACATTGAGCCCTCACATACACTCACTCTTCAGCTGAGTCTTGATCACTGGACACTGAGGATGCTGTTTCCTCACAAACAGAGCCATCACACTCAATCACTCTTCAGCTGGGACTGTATCACTGGACACTTAGGCTGCTGGTTCCTCACACGCTGAGCCCTCACACTCACTCACTTTTCAGCTGGATCAGTATCACTGGACCCTGCGGCTGCTGGATTCTCACACACTGAGCCCTCACACTCACTCACGCTACACTGGGTCTGGATCACTTGGTCCTGAGGATGCTGGTTCCTCACACACTGAGCCCTCACACACACTCACTCTTCTGCTGGGTCTGGATCACTGGACACTCAGACAGCTGGATCCTCACACACTGAGCTCTCACACTCATTCACTCTTCAGCTAGGTCTAGATCACTGGACCCTCAGACTGCTGGTTCCTCACACACTGAGCCCTCAAACTCACTCACTCTTCAGCTGGGTCTGGATAACTGGATCCTGAGACTGCTGGTTCCTCACACACTGAGCCCTCGCACTCACTCACTCTTCAGCTGGGTCAGGATCACTGGACACTGAGACTGCTGGCTCCTCACTCACTGAGCCCTCACACTCACTCACTCTTCAGCTGGGTCTGGATCACTGGACCCTGAGACTGATGGTTCCTCACCCACTGAGCTCTCACACTCACTCATTCTTCAGCTGGGTCTGGATCACTGGACCCTGAGGATGCTGGTTCCTCACACACTGAGCCCTCACACTCACCCACTCTTCAGCTTGGTCTGGATCACTGGAACCTGAGACTGCTGGTTCCTCACACACAGAGCCCTCACACTCACTCACTCTTCAGCTGGGTCTGGATAACTTGACCCTGAGACTGCTTGTTCCTCACACAATGAGCCCTCACACTCGCTCACTCTTCAGCTGGGTGTGGATCACTGGACCCTGAGGCTGCTGGTTCCTCACACACTGAGCCCTCACACTCACTCATTCTACAGATGGGTCTGGATCACTGGACACTGAGGCTGCTGGTTCCTCACACACTGAGCCCTCACATTCACACACTCTTCATCTGGGTCTGGATCACTGGACACTGAGGCTGCTGGTTCCTCACCCACTGAGCTCTCACACTCTCTCACTCTTCAGCTGGGTCTGGATCACTGGATCCTGAGACTGCTGGTTCCTCACACACTGAGCCCTCACACTCTCTCACTCTACAGATGGGTCTGGATCACTGGACCCTGAGACTGCTGGTTCCTCACACACTGAGCCCTAACACTCACTCACGCTTCAGCTGTGCCTGGATCACTGGACCCTGAGGCTTTTGTTCCTCACAAACTGAGCCCTCACATTCACTCACTCTTCAGCTGGGGCTTGATCACTGGACACTGAGGATGCTGGTTCCTCACAAACTGAGCCATCACACTCACTCACTCTTCAGCTGGGACTGTATCACTGGACACTGAGGATGCTGTTTCCTCACACGCTGAGCCCTCAATCTCACTCACTCTTCAGCTGGGTCTGGATCACTGAATCCTGAGGATGCTGGTTCCTCACACACTGAGCCCTCAATCTCACTCACTCTTCAGCTGGGTCTGGATCACTGAATCCTGAGGATGCTGGTTCCTCACACACTGAGCCCTCACACTCACTCACTCTTCAGCTGGGTCTGGATCACTGGTCCCTGAGACTGCTGGTTCGTCACACACTGAGCCCTCACACTCGCTCACAATTCATCTGGGTCTGGATCACTGGACCCTGAGGCTGCTTGTTCCTCACACACTGAGTCCTCAGATTCCCTCACACTTCAGCTGGGTCTGCATCACATGGAACCTGAGGATGCTGGTTCCTCACACACTGAGCCCTCACACTCACTCACTCTTCAGCTGGGTCAGGATCTCTGAGTCCTGAGAATGCTGGTTCCTCACACACTGAGCCCTCACACTCAATCAGTCTTCAGCTAGGTCTGGATCACTGGACACTGAGACTGTTGGTTCCTCACACACTGAGCCCTCACACACACTCAATATTCAGCTGGGTCTGTAGCACTGGGCCCTGAGGATGCTGGTTCCTCACTCACTTAGCCCTCGCATTCACTCACTCTTCAGATGGGTGTGGATCACTGGACCCTGAGGCAGCTGGTTCCTCACACACTGAGCCCTCACACTCACTCACTCTACAGATGGGCCTGGATCACTGGACACTGAGGCTGCAGGTTCCTCACATACTGAGCCCTCACATTCACACACTCTTCATCTGGGTCTGGATCACTGGACACTGAGGCTGCTGGTTCCTCACCCACTGAGCTCTCACACTCATTCACTCTTCGGCTGGGTCTGGATCACTGGACCCTGAGACTGCTGATTCCTCACACACTGAGCCCTCACACTCACTCCCGCTTCAGCTGGGTCTGGATCATTGGACACTGAGGCTGCTGGTTCCTCACACACTGAGCCCTCACATTCACTCACTCTTCAGCTGGGACTGTATCACTGGACAGTTAGGCTGCTGGTTCCTCACACGCTGAGCCCTCACACTCACTCACTCGACACTGGGTCTGGATCACTTGGTCCTGAGGATGCTGTTTCCTCACACACTGAGCCCTCACACTCACTCACTCTTCAGCTGGGTCTGGATCACTGGACACTCAGACTGCTGGTTCCTCGCACACTGAGCCCTCACACTCAATCACTCTTCATCTGGGTCTGGATCACTGGACCCTGAGGCTGCTGGTTCCTCACACACTGAGCCCTCAGACTCACTCACTCTTCAGCTGGGTCTGCATCACTGGAACCTGAGGATGCTGCATCCTCACACGCTGAGCCCTCACACTCACTCACTCTTCAGCTGGGTCTCGATCACTGGATCCTGAGCCTGCTGTTTCCTCACACACTGAGCCCTCAATCTCACTCACTCATCAGCTGGGTCTGGATCACTGAATCCTGAGAATGCTGGTTCCTCACACACTGAGCCCTCACACTCACTCACTCTTCAGCTGGGTCTGGATCACTGGTCCCTGAGACTGCTGGTTCCTCAAACACTGAGCCCTCACACTCACTCACTCTCCATCTGGGTCTGGATCACTGGACACTGAGGCTGCTGGTTCCTCACACACTGAGTCCTCAGATTCAATCACACTTCAGCTGTGTCTGCATCACTGGAACCTGAGGATGCTGGTTCCTCACACACTGAGCCCTCAAACTCACTCACTGTTCAGCTGGGTCTGGATCTCAGAGTCCTGAGAATGCTGGTTCCTCACACACTGAGCCCTCACACTCACTCAGTCTTCAGCTAGGTCTGGATCACTGGACCCTGAGACTGTTGGTTCCTCACATACTGAGCCCTCACACACACTCAATCTTCAGCTGGGTCTGTATCACTGCATCCTGAGCCTGCTGTTTCCTCACACACTGAGCCCTCAATCTCATTTACTCTTCAGCTGGGTCTGGATCACTGAATCCTGAGGATGCTGGTTCCTCACACACTGAGCCCTCACACTCACTCACTCTTCAGCTGGGTCTGGATCACTGGTCCCTGAGACTGCTGGTTCCTCACACACTGAGCCCTTACACTCACTCACTCTTCATCTGGGTCTGGTTCACTGGACACTGAGGCTGCTGGTTCTTCACACACTGAGCCCTCACACTCACTCTCTGTTCAGCTGGGTCTGGATCTCTGAACCCTGAGAATGCTGGTTCCTCACACACTGAGCCCTCACACTCACTCAGTCTTCAGCTTGGTCTGGATCACTGGATCCTGAGACTGTTGATTCCTCACACACTGAGCCCTCACACACACTCAATCTTCAGCTGGGTCTGTATCAGTGGACCCTGAGGATGCTGGCCCTCACTCACTTAGCCCTCGCATTCACTCACTCTTCAGCTGGGTCTGGATCACTGGTCCCTGAGACTGCTGGTTCCTCACCCACTGAGCCCTCACACTCATTCACTCTTCAGCTGGGTCTGGATCACTGGACCCTGAGACTGCTGGTTCCTCACACACTGAGCCCTCACACTCACTCACGCTTCAGCTGGGTCTGGATCATTGGACACTGAGGCTGCTGGTTCCTCACACATTGAGCCCTCACATACACTCACTCTTCAGCTGAGTCTTGATCACTGGACACTGAGGATGCTGTTTCCTCACAAACAGAGCCATCACACTCAATCACTCTTCAGCTGGGACTGTATCACTGGACACTTAGGCTGCTGGTTCCTCACACGCTGATCCCTCACACTCACTCACTTTTCAGCTGGATCAGTATCACTGGACCCTGCGGCTGCTGGATTCTCACACACTGAGCCCTCACACTCACTCACGCTACACTGGGTCTGGATCACTTGGTCCTGAGGATGCTGGTTCCTCACACACTGAGCCCTCACACACACTCACTCTTCTGCTGGGTCTGGATCACTGGACACTCAGACAGCTGGATCCTCACACACTGAGCTCTCACACTCATTCACTCTTCAGCTAGGTCTAGATCACTGGACCCTCAGACTGCTGGTTCCTCACACACTGAGCCCTCAAACTCACTCACTCTTCAGCTGGGTCTGGATAACTGGACCCTGAGACTGCTGGTTCCTCACACACTGAGCCCTCGCACTCACTCACTCTTCAGCTGGGTCAGGATCACTGGACACTGAGACTGCTGGCTCCTCACTCACTGAGCCCTCACACTCACTCACTCTTCAGCTGGGTCTGGATCACTGGACCCTGAGACTGATGGTTCCTCACCCACTGAGCTCTCACACTCACTCATTCTTCAGCTGGGTCTGGATCACTGGACCCTGAGGATGCTGGTTCCTCACACACTGAGCCCTCACACTCACCCACTCTTCAGCTTGGTCTGGATCACTGGAACCTGAGACTGCTGGTTCCTCACACACAGAGCCCTCACACTCACTCACTCTTCAGCTGGGTCTGGATAACTTGACCCTGAGACTGCTTGTTCCTCACACAATGAGCCCTCACACTCGCTCACTCTTCAGCTGGGTGTGGATCACTGGACCCTGAGGCTGCTGGTTCCTCACACACTGAGCCCTCACACTCACTCATTCTACAGATGGGTCTGGATCACTGGACACTGAGGCTGCTGGTTCCTCACACACTGAGCCCTCACATTCACACACTCTTCATCTGGGTCTGGATCACTGGACACTGAGGCTGCTGGTTCCTCACCCACTGAGCTCTCACACTCTCTCACTCTTCAGCTGGGTCTGGATCACTGGATCCTGAGACTGCTGGTTCCTCACACACTGAGCCCTCACACTCAATCACTCTTCATCTGGGTCTGGATCACTGGACCCTGAGGCTGCTGGTTCCTCACAAACTGAGCCCTCAGATTCACTCACTCTACAGCTGGGTCTGCATCACTGGAACCTGAGGATGCTGGTTCCTCACACGCTGAGCCCTCACACTCACTCACTCTACAGATGTGTCTGGATCACTGGACACTGTGGCTGTTGGTTCCTCACAAACTGAGCCCTAACATTCACACACTCGTCATCTGGGTGTGGATCACTGGACATTGAGGTTGCTGGTTCCTCACCCACAGAGCTCTCACACTCACTCACTCTTCAGCTGGGTCTGGATCACTGGACCCTGAGACTGCTGGTTCCTCACACACTGAGCCCTCACACTCACTCACTCTTCAGCTGGGTCTGGATCATTGGACACTGAGGCTGCTGCTTCCTCACACACTGAGCCCTCACATTCACTCACTCTTCAGCTGGGTCTTGATCACTGGACACTGAGGATGATGTTTCCTCACAATCTTTGCCATCACACTCACTCACTCTTCAGTTGGGAGTGTATCACTGGACACTGAGGCTGCTCGTTCCTCACACGCTGAGCCCACACACTCACTCACTGTTCAGCTGGATCAGGATTACTGGACCCTAAGACTGCTGGTTCCTCACACACTGAGCTCTCACACTCACTCACTCACTCTTCAGCTGGGTCTGGATCACTGGAACCTGAGACTGCTGGTTCCTCACACACAGAGTCCTCACACTCACTCACTCTTCAGCTGGGTCAGGATAACTGGTCCCTGAGTCTGCTGGTTGCTCACACACTGAGCCCTCAGAATCACTCACTCTTCATCTGGGTCTGGATCACTGGACCCTGAGGCTGCTGGTTCCTCACACATTGAGCCCTCAGATTCACTCACTCTTCAGCTGGGTCTGCATCCCTGGAACCAGAGGATGCTGATTCCTCACAGACTGAGCCCTCACACTCACTCACTCTACAGCTGGGTCTGGATAACTGGGCCCTGAAGATGTTCGTTCCTCACACACTGAGCCCTCACACTCACTCACTCATCAGCTGGGTCTGGATCACTGAGTCCCGAGGATGCTGGTTCCTCACACACTGAGCCCTTACACTCACTCAGTCTTCAGCTAGGTCTGGATAACTGGACCCTGAAGATGTTCGTTACTCACACACTGAGCCCTCACACGCACTCACTCTTCAGCTGGGTCTGGATCACTGGACCCTGAGACTGCTGGTTCCTCACACACTGAGCCCTCACACACACTCAGTCTTCAGCTGGGTCTATATCACTGGACCCTGAGGATGCTGATTCCTCACTCACTGAGCCCTCGCATTCACTCACTCTTCAGCTGTGTGTGGATCACTGGACCCTGAGGCTGCTCGTTCCTCACACACTGAGCCCTCACACTCACTCACTCTACAGTTGGGTCTGGATCACTGGACACTGAGGCTGCTGGTTCCTCACACACTGAGCGCTCACATTCACACACTCTTCCTCTGGGTCAGAATCACTGGACAGTGAGGCTGCTGTTTCCTCACCCACTGAGCCCTCCCACTCACTCACTCTTCAGCTGGGTCTGGATCACTGGACCCTGAGACTGCAGGTTCCTCACACACTGAGCGCACACGCTCACTCACTCTTCTGCTGGATCGGGATCATTGGACACTGAGGCTGCTGGTTCCTCACACACTGAGCCCTCACACTCACTCACTCTTCAGCTGGGTCTTGATCACTGGACACTGAGGATGCTGTTTCCTCACAAACTGAGCCATCACGCTCACTCGCTCTTCAGCTGGGACTGTATCACTGGACACTGAGGCTGCTGGTTCCTCACACGCGGAGCCCTCGCACTCCCTCACTTTTCAGCTGGATCAGGATCACTGGACCCTGCGGCTGCTGGATTCTCACACACTGAGCCCTCACACTCACTCACTCTTCAGCTGGGTCTGGATCACTGGACCCTGAGACTGCTGGTTCCTTACACACTGAGCCCTCACACACACTCACTCTTCAGTTTGGTCTGGATAACTGGACCCAGAAGATGTTCGTTCCTCACACACTGAGCCCTCACACTCACTCAATCTTCAGCTGGGTCTGGATCACTGAGTCCTGCGGATGCTGGTTCCTCACACACTGAGCTCTCACACTCACTCACTCTACAGCTGGGTCTGGATAGTTGGACCCTGAAGATGTTCGAACCTCACACACTGAGCCCTCACACTCACTCACTGTTCAGCTGGGCCTTGTTCGCTGAGTCCTGAGGATGCTGGTTCCTCACACACTGAGCCCTCACACTCACTCACTGTTCAGCTGGGCCTGGATCACTGGACACTGCGGCTGCTGGATTCTCACACACTGAGCCCTCACACTCACTCACTCCTCAGCTGGGTCTGGATCACTGGACCCTGAGCCTGCTGGTTCCTCACACACTGAGCCCTCACACTCACTCACTCTTCAGCTGGGTCTGGATCACTGGACCCTGTGACTGCTGGTTCCTCACACGCTGAGCCCTCACACTCACTCACTCTACACCGGGTCTGGACCACTGGACCCTGAGACAGCAGGTTCCTCACACACTGAGCCCTCACATGCTCCCACTCTTCAGTTGGGTCTGTATCACTGTACCCTGAGGATGTTGGTTCCTCACTCACTGTGCCCTCACATTCACTCACCATTCAGCTGGGTCTGGATCACTGGGTCCTGGGGCTGCTGGTTCCTCACACACTCAGCCCTCACATTCACTCAGTCTTCAGCTAGGTCTGGATAACTGGACCCTGAAGATGTTCGTTCCTCACACACTGAGCCCTCACACTCACTCACTCTTCAGCTGGGTCTGGATCACTGAGTCCTGAGACTGCTGGTTCCTCACACACTGAGCCCTCACACACACTCAATCTTCAGCTAGTTCTGTATCACTGGACACTGAGGATGCTGGCTCCTCACTCACTGATCCCTCGCATTCACTCACTCTTCAGCTGGGTCTGGATCACAGGACCCTGAGGCTGCTGGTTCCTCACACACTGAGCCCTCACACTCACTCACTCTACAGATGTGTCTGGATCACTGGACACTGTGGCTGTTGGTTCCTCACACACTGACCCCTAACATTCACACACTCGTCATCTGGGTGTGGATCACTGGACATTGAGGTTGCTGGTTCCTCACCGACAGAGCTCTCACACTCACTCACTCTTCAGCTGGGTCTGGATCACTGGACCCTGAGACTGCTGGTTCCTCACACACTGAGCCCTCACACTCACTCACTCTTCAGCTGGGTCTGGATCATTGGACACTGAGGCTGCTGCTTCCTCACACACTGAGCCCTCACATTCACTCACTCTTCAGCTGGGTCTTGATCACTGGACACTGAGGATGATGTTTCCTCTCAATCTTTGCCATCACACTCACTCACTCTTCAGTTGGGAGTGTATCACTGGACACTGAGGCTGCTCGTTCCTCACACGCTGAGCCCTCACACTCACTCACTGTTCAGCTGGATCAGGATTACTGGACCCGAAGACTGCTGGTTCCTCACACACTGAGCTCTCACACTCACTCACTCTTCAGCTGGGTCTGGATCACTGGAATCTGAGACTGCTGGTTCCTCACACACAGAGTCCTCACACTCACTCACTCTTCAGCTGGGTCAGGATAACTGGTCCCTGAGTCTGCTGGTTGCTCACACACTGAGCCCTCACAATCACTCACTCTTCATCTGGGTCTGGATCACTGGACCCTGAGGCTGCTGGTTCCTCACACACTGAGCCCTCAGATTCACTCACTCTTCAGCTGGGTCTGCATCCCTGGAACCTGAGGATGCTGGTTCCTCACAGACTGAGCCCTCACACTCACTCACTCTACCGCTGGGTCTGGATAACTGGGCCCTGAAGATGTTCGTTCCTCACACACTGAGCCCTCACACTCACTCACTCATCAGCTGGGTCTGGATCACTGAGTCCCGAGGATGCTGGTTCCTCACACACTGAGCCCTCACACTCACTCAGTCTTCAGCTAGGTCTGGATAACTGGACCCTGAAGATGTTCGTTCATCACACACTGAGCCCTCACACTCACTCACTCTTCAGCTGGGTCTGGATCACTGAGTCCTGAGGATGCTGGTTCCTCACACACTGAGCCCTCACACTCACTCAGTCTTCAGCTAGGACTGGATCACTGGACCCTGAGACTGCTGGTTCCTCACACACTGAGCCCTCACACACACTCAGTCTTCAGCTGGGTCTATATCACTGGACCCTGAGGATGCTGATTCCTCACTCACTGAGCCCTCGCATTCACTCACTCTTCAGCTGGGTGTGGATCACTGCACCCTGAGGCTGCTCGTTCCTCACACACTGAGCCCTCACACTCACTCACTCTACAGTTGGGTCTGGATCACTGGACACTGAGGCTGCTGGTTCCTCACACACTGAGCGCTCACATTCACACACTCTTCCTCTGGGTCAGAATCACTGGACACTGAGGCTGCTGTTTCCTCACCCACTGAGCTCCCACACTCACTCACTCTTCAGCTGGGTCTGGATCACTGGACCCTGAGACTGCTGGTTCCTCACACACTGAGCGCACACGCTCACTCACTCTTCTGCTGGGTCGGGATCATTGGACACTGAGGCTGCTGGTTCCTCACACACTGAGCCCTCACACTCACTCACTCTTCAGCTGGGTCTTGATCACTGGACACTGAGGATGCTGTTTCCTCACAAACTGAGCCATCACGCTCACTCGCTCTTCAGCTGGGACTGTATCACTGGACACTGAGGCTGCTGGTTCCTCACACGCGGAGCCCTCGCACTCCCTCACTTTTCAGCTGGATCAGGATCACTGGACCCTGCGGCTGCTGGACTCTCACACACTGAGCCCTCACACTCACTCACTCTACACAGGGTCTGGATCACTGGACCCTGAGACTGCTGGTTCCTCACACACTGAGCCCTCACACCCAGTCACTCTTCAATTTGGTCTGGATAACTGGACCCAGAAGATGTTCGTTCCTCACACACTGAGCCCTCACACTCACTTAATCTTCAGCTGGGTCTGGATCACTGAGTCCTGCGGATGCTGGTTCCTCACACACTGAGCTCTCACACTCACTCACTCTACAGCTGGTTCTGGATAACTGGACCCTGAAGATGTTCGAACCTCACACACTGAGCCCACACACTCACTCACTCTTCAGCTGGGTCTGGATCGCTGAGTCCTGAGGATGCTGGTTCCTCACACACTGAGCTCTCACACTCACTCACTCTACAGCTGGGTCTGGATAACTGGACCCTGAAGATGTTCGAACCTCACACACTGAGCCCTCACACTCACTCACTGTTCAGCTGGGTCTGGATCACTGGACCCTGAGACTGCTGGTTCCTCACACACTGAGCCCTCACACTCACTCACTCTTCATCTGGGTCTGGATCACTGGACCCTGAGGCTGCTGGTTCCTCACACACTGAGCCCTCCGATTCACTCACTCTTCAGCTGGGTCTGGATCACTGGACCCTGAGGCTGCTGGTTCCTCACACACTGAGCCCTCACATTCACTCACTCTTTAGCTGGGTCTTGATCACTGGACGCGAATGATGCTGGTTCCTCACACACTGACCCTCACACTCACTCACTCTTCAGCTGGGTCTGGATCACTGATTCCTGAGGATGCTGGTTCCTCACACACTGAGCCCTCACACTCACTCACTGTTCAGCTGGGTCTGGATCACTGGACCCTGAGACTGCTGGTTCCTCACACACTGAGCCCTCACACTCACTCACTCTTCAGCTGGGTCTGGATCACTGGACCCTGAGACTGCTGGTTCCTCACACACCGAACCCTCTCACTCACTCACCCTTCAGCTGGGTCTGGATCACTGGGTCCTGAGACTGCTGGTTCCTCACACACTGAGCCCTCACACTCACTCACTCTACTCTGGGTCTGGATCACTGGACCCTGAGACTGCTGGTTCCTCACACACTGAGCCCTGACACTGACTCATTCTTCAGCTGGGCCTGGATCACTGGTCCCTGAGACGGCTGGTTCCTCACCCATTGAGCCCTCACACTCACTCACTCTTCAGGTGAGTCTGGATCACTGGACCCTAAGACTGCTGGTTCCTCACACACTGAGCTCTCACACTCACTCACTCTTCAGCTGGGTCTGGATCACTGGAGCCTGAGACTGCTGGTTCCTCACACACCGAGCCCTCACACTCACTCACTCTTCAGCTGGGTCTGGATCACTGGTCCCTGAGACTGCTGGTTGCTCACACACTGAGCCCTCACACTCACTCACTCTTCATCTGGGTCTGGATCACTGGACCCTGAGGCTGCTGGTCCCTCACACACTGAGCCCTCAGATTCACTCACTCTTCAGCTGGGTCTGCATCACTGGAACCTGAGGATGCTGGTTCCTCACACACTGAGCCCTCACACTCACTCACTCTACAGCTGGGTCTGGATAACTGCACCCTGAAGATGTTCGTTCCTCACACACTGAGCCCTCACACCCACTCACTCTTCAGCTGGGTCTGGATCACTGAGTCCTGAGGATGGTGGTTCCTCACACACTGAGCCATCACACTCACTCAGTCTTCAGCTAGGTCTGGATAACTGGACCCTGAAGATGTTCTTTCCTCACACACTGAGCCCTCACACTCACTCACTCTTCAGCTGGGTCTGGATCACTGAGTCCTGAGGATGCTGGTTCCTCACACACTGCGCCCTCACACTCACTCAGTCTTCAGCTAGGTCTGGATCACTGGACACTGAGACTGCTGGTTCCTCACACACTGAGCCCTCACCCACACTCACTCTTCAGCTGGGTCTGGATCACTGGACTCTGACGCTGCTGGTTCCTCAAACACTGAGTCCTCACACTCACTCACTCTACAGATGGGTCTGGATCACTGCACACTGAGGCTGCTGGTTCCTCACACACTTAGCCCTAACATTCACACACTCTTCATCTGGGTCTGGATCACTGGACACTGAGGTTGCTGGTTCCTCACCCACTGAGCTCTCACACTCACTCACTCTTCAGCTTGGTCTGGATCACTGGACACTGAGACTGCTGGCTCCTCACACACTGAGCCCTCACACTCACTCACTCTTCAGCTGGGTCTGGATCATTGGACCCTGAGGCTGCTGGTTCCTCACACACTGAGCCCTCACATTCACTCACTCTTCAGCTGGGTCTTGATCACTGGACACGGAGGGTGATGTTTCCTCACAAACTGAGCCATCACACTCACTCACTCTTCAGCTGGGTCTGTCTCACTGGTCCCTGAGACTGCTGGTTGCTCACACACTGAGCCCTCACGCTCACTCACTCTTCATCTGGTTCTGGATCACTGGACCCTGAGGCTGCTGGTCCCTCACACACTGAGCCCTCATATTCACTCACTCTTCAGCTGGGTCTGCATCACTGGAACCTGAGGATGCTGGTTCCTCACACACTGAGCCCTCACACTCACTCACTCTACAGCTGTGTCTGGATAACTGGACCATGAAGATGTTTGTTCCTCACACACTGAGCCCTCACACTCACTCACTCTTCAGCTGGGTCTGGATCACTGAGTCCTGAGCATGCTGGTTCCTCACACACTGAGCCCTCACACTCACTCAGTCTTCAGCTTGGTCTGGATCTCTGTGCCCTGAGACTGCTGGTTCCTCACACACTGAGCCCTCACACACACTCACTCTTCAGCTGGTTCTGGATCACTGGAGCCTGAGGCTGCTGGTTCCTCACACACTGAGCCCTCACACTCACTCACTCTACAGATGGGTCTGGATCACTTGGCACTGAGGCTGCTGGTTCCTCACACACTTAGCCCTAACATTCACACATTCTTCATCGGGGTCTGGATCACTGGACACTGAGGTTGCTGGTTCCTAACCCACTGAGCTCTCACACTCACTCACTCTTCAGCTGGGTCTGGATCGCTGGACCCTGAGACTGCTGGTGCCTCACAAATTGAGCCCTCAGACTCACTCACTTTTCAGCTGTGTCTGGATCATTGGACCCTGAGGCTGCTGTGTCCTCACACACTGAGCCCTCACATTCACTCACTCTTCAGCTGGGTCTTGATCACTGGACACTGAGGATGATGTTTCCTCACAAACCGAGCCATCACACTCACTCAATCTTCAGCTGGAACTGTATCACTGGACACTGAGGCTGCTGGTTCCTCACACTCACTCACTTTTCAGCTGGATAAGGATCACTGGACCCTGAGGCTGCTCGATTCTCACACACTGAGCCCTCACACTCACTCACTCTTCAGCTGGTTCTGGATGACTGGACACTGAGCCTGCTGGTTCCTCACACACTGAACCCTCACACTCACTCACTCTTCAGCTGTATCAGGATCACTGGACCCTGCGGCTGCTGCATTCTCACACACTGAGCCCTCACACTCACTCACTCGTCAGCTGGGTCTGGATCACTGGACCCTGAACCTGCTGTTTCCTCACACACTGAGCCCTCACACTCACTCACTCTTCAGCTGGGTCTGGATCACTGGACCCTGTGACTGCTGGCTCCTCACACACTGATCCCTCACAGTCACTCACTCTACACTGGGTCTGGATCACTGGACCCTCAGGCTGCTGGTTCCTCACACATTGAGCCCTCACACGCTCCCACTCTTCAGTTGGTTCTGTATAACTGTACCCTGAGGATGTTGGTTCCTCAGTCACTGAGCTCTCACATTCACTCACTCTTCAGCTGGGTCTGGATCACTGGGTCCTGGGACTGCTGGTTCCTCACACACTGAGCCCTCACCCTCACTCACTCTACTCTGGGTCTAGATCACTGGACCCTGAGACTGCTGGTTCCTCAAACACTGAGCCCTCACACTCACTCTCTCTTCAGCTGGGTCTTGATCACTGGATCCTGAGACTGCTGGTTCCTCACACACTGAGCCCTCACACTCACGCACGCTTCAGCTGGGTGTGGATCACTGGAAGCTGAGACTGCTGGTTCCTCACACACTGAGCCCTCACACTCACTCACTCTTCAGCTGGGTCTGGATCACTGGACCTTGAGACTGCTTGTTCCTCACACACTGAGCCCACACACTCACTCACTCACTCTTCAGCTGGGTCTGGATTACTGGACACTGAGACTGCTGGTTCCTCACACACTGAGCCCTCACACTCAGTCACTCTTCAGCTGGGTGTGGATCACTGGAAGCTGAGACTGCTGGTTCCTCACACACTGAGCCCTCACACTCACTCACTCTTCAGCTGGGTCAGGATCACTGGACCCTGTGACTGCTTGTTCCTCACACATTGAGCCCTCACACTCACTCACTCTTCAGCTGGGTCTGGATCACTGGACCCTGAGGCTGCTGGTTCCTCACACACATAGCACTCACACTCACACAGTCTTCAGTTTGGTCTGGATCTCTGGACCCTGAGCATGCTGGTTCCTCACACACTGAGCCCTCACATTCACTCACTCTTCAGCTGGTACTGGATCACTGGACCCTGAGACTGCTGGATCCTCACACACTGAGCTCTCCCACTCACTCACTCTTCAGCTGGGTCTGGATCACTGGACTCTGGGACTGCTGGTTCCTCACACACTGAGCCCTCACACACACTCACTCTTCATTTTGGTCTGGATAGCTGGACCCTGAAGATGTTCGTTCCTCACAAACTGAGCCCTCAGATTCACTCACTCTTCAGCTGGGTCTGGATTACTGGACCCTGAGGCTGCTGGTTCCTCACACACTGAGCCCTCACATTCACTCACTCTTCAGCTGGGTCCTGATCACTGGACACTGAGGATGCTGGTTCCTCACAAACTGAGCCCTCACACTCACTCACTCTTCGGCTGGGACTGTATCAATGGACACTGAGGCTGCTTGTTCCTCACACACTGAGCCCTCACACTCACTCTCTCTTCAGCTGGATCAGGATCACTGGACCCTGCGGCTGCTGGATTCTCACACACTGAGCCCTCACACTCACTCACTCCTCAGCTGGGTCTGGATCACTGGACCCTGAGCCTGCTGTTTCCTCACACACTGAGCCCTCAAACTCACTCACTCTTCAGCTGGGTCTGGATCACTGGGCTCTGAGCCTGCTGTTTCCTCACACACTGAGCCCTCAAACTCACTCACTCATCAGCTGTGTCTGGATCTCTGGTCCCTGAGGCTGCTGGTTCCTCACACACTGAGCCCTCACACTCACTCACTCTTCAGCTGGTTCTGGATCACTGGACCCTGAGACTGCCGGTTCCTCACACACTGAACCCTCAAACTCAGTCACTCTACAGATGGGTCTGGATCACTGGACCCTGAGGCTGCTGGTTCCTCACACACTGATCCCTCACATTCACTCACTCTTCAGCTGGGTCTGGATCACTGGGCCCTGAGACTGCTGGTTCCTCACACACTGAGCCCTCACACGCTCCCTCTCTTCAGTTGGGTCTGTATCACTGTACCCTGAGGATGTTAGTTCCTCACTCACTGTGCCCTCACATTCACTCACCATTCAGCTGGGTCTGGATCACTGGCTCCTGGGACTTCTGGTTCCTCACACGCTGAGCCCTCACACTCACTCACTCTACTCTGGGTCTGGATCAATGGACCCTGAGACTGCTGGTTCCTCACACACTGAGCCCTCACACTCACTCACTCTTCAGCTGGGTCTGGATCACTGGACCCTGAGACTGCTGGTTCCTCACACACTGAGCCCTCACACTCACTCACTCTTCAGCTGGGTCTGGATCACTGGGTCCTGAGATTGCTGGTTCCTCACACACTGAGCCCTCACACTCACTCACTCTACTCTGGGTCTAGATCACTGGACCCTGAGACTGCTGGTTCCTCACACACTGAGCCCTCACACTCACTCACTCTTCAGCTGGGTCTGGATCACTGGACCCTTTGACTGCTGGTTCCTCACACACTGAGCCCTCACACTCACTCACTTTACACTGGGTCTGGATCACTGGACCCTGAGACTGCTGGTTCCTCACACACTGAGCCCTCACACGCTCCCACTCTTCAGTTGGGTCTGTATCACAGTACCCTGAGGATGATGGTTCCTCACTCACTGTGCCCTCACATTCACTCACCATTCAGCTGGGTCTGGATCACTGGGTCCTGGGACTGCTGGTTCCTCACACGCTGAGCCCTCACACTCACTCATTCTACTCTGGGTCTGGATCACTGGACCCTGAGACTGCTGGTTCCTCACACACTGAGGCCTCACACTCACTCACTCTTCAGCTGGGTCTGGATCACTGGACCCTGAGACTGCTGGTTCCTCACACACTGAGCCCTCACACTCACTCTCTCTTCAGCTGGGTCTGGATCACTGGGTCCTGAGACTGCTGGTGCCTCACACACTGAGCCCTCACACTCACTCACTCTACTCTGGGACTAGATCACTGGACCATGAGACTGCTGGTTCCTCACACACTGAGCCCTCACACTCACTCACTCTACTCTGGGTCTGGATCACTGGACCCTGAGACTGCTGGTTCCTCACACACTGAGCCCTCACACTCACTCATTCTTCAGCTGGGCCTGGATCACTGGTCCCTGAGACAGCTGCTTCCTCACCCATTGATCCCTCACACTCACTCACTCTTCAGCTGAGTCTGGATCACTGGACCCTAAGACTGCTGGTTCCTCACACACTGAGCTCTCACACTCACTCACTCTTCAGCTGGGTCTGGATCACTGGTCCCTGAGACTGCTGGTTGCTCACACACTGAGCCCTCACACTCACTCACTCTTCATCTGGGTCTGGATCACTGGACCCTGAGGCTGCTGGTCCCTCACACACTGAGCCCTCAGATTCACTCACTCTTCAGCTGGGTCTGCATCACTGGAACCTGATGATGCTGGTTCCTCACAGACTGAGCCCTCACATTCGCTCACTCTACAGCTGGGTCTGGATAACTGGACTCTGAAGATGTTCGTTCCTCACACACTGAGCCCTCACACCCACTCAGTCTTCAGCTAGGTCTGGATCACTGAGTCCTGAGGATGGTGGTTCCTCACACACTGAGCCATCACACTCACTCAGTCTTCACCTAGGTCTGGATAACTGGACCCTGAAGATGTTCGTTCCTCACACACTGAGCCCTCACACTCACTCACTCTTGAGCTGGGGCTGGATCACTGAGTCCTGAGGATGCTGGTTCCTCACACACTGCGCCCTCACACTCACTCAGTCTTCAGCTAGGTCTGCATCACTGGACCCTGAGACTGCTGGTTCCTCACACACTGAGCCCTCACACACACTCACTCTTCAGCTGGGTCTGGATCACTGGACTCTGACGCTGCTGGTTCCTCACACACTGAGCCCTCACACTCACTCACTCTACAGATGGGTCTGGATCACTGGACACTGAGGCTGCTGGTTCCTCACACACTTAGCCCTAACATTCACACACTCTTCATCGGGGTCTGGAGCACTGGACACTGAGGTTGCTGGTTCCTCACCCACTGAGCTCTCACACTCACTCACTCTTCAGCTGGGTCTGGATCACTGGACCCTGAGACTGCTGGCTGCTCACACACTGAGCCCTCACACTCACTCACTCTTCAGCTGGGTCTGGATCATTGGACCCTGAGGCTGCTGGTTCCTCACACACTGAGCCCTCACATTCACTCGCTCTTCAGCTGGGTCTTGATCACTGGACACTGAGGGTGATGTTTCCTCACAAACTGAGCCATCACACTCACTCACTCTTCAGCTGGGTCTGGATCACTGGTCCCTGAGACTGCTGGTTGCTCACACACTGAGCCCTCACAGTCACTCACTCTTCATCTGGGTCTGGATCACTGGACCCTGAGGCTGCTGGTCCCTCACACACTGAGCCCTCAGATTCACTCACTCTTCATCTGGGTCTGCATCACTGGAACCTGAGGATGCTGGTTCCTCACACACTGAGCCATCACACTTACTCAGTCTTCAGCTAGGTCTGGATAACTGGACCCTGAAGATGTTCGTTCATCACACACTGAGCCCTCACACTCACTCACTCTTCAGCTGGGTCTGGATCACTGAGTCCTGAGCATGCTGGTTCCTCACACACTGAGCCCTCACACTCACTCAGTCTTCAGCTAGGTCTGGATCACTGGACCCTGAGACTGCTGGTTCCTCACACACTGAGCCCTCACACACACTCACTCTTCAGCTGGGTCTGGATCACTGGAGCCTGAGGCTGCTGGTTCCTCACACACTGAGCCCTCACACTCACTCACTCTACAGATGGGTCTGGATCACTTGGCACTGAGGCTGCTGGTTCCTCACACACTTTGCCCTAACATTCACACAATCTTCATCTGGGTCTGGATCATTGGACAGTGAGGTTGCTGGTTCCTCACCCACTGAGCTCTCACACTCACTCACTCTTCAGCTGGGTCTGGATCACTGGACCCTGAGACTGCTGGTACCTCACACACTGAGCCCTCACACTCACTCGCTCTTCAGCTGGGTCTGGATCATTGGACCCTGAGGCTGCTGTTTCCTCACACACTGAGCCCTCACATTCACTCACTCTTCAGCTGGGTCTTGATCACTGGACACTGAGGATGATGTTTCCTCACAAACTGAGCCATCACACTCACTCACTCTTCAGCTGGGACTGTATCACTGGACACTGAGACTGCTGGTTCCTCACATGCTGAGCCCTCACACTCACTCACTTTTCAGCTGGATAAGGATCACTGGACCCTGCGGCTGCTCGATTCTCACACACTGAGCCCTCACACTCACTCACTCTTCAGCTGGGTCTGGATCACTGGACCCTGAGCCTGCTGTTTCCTCACACCGAGCCCTCACACTCACTCACTCTTCAGCTGGGTCTGGGTCACTCAGTCCTGAGGATGCTGGTTCCTCACACACTGAGTCCTCACACTCACTCACTCTTCTGCTGGGTCTGGATCACTGGACACTGAGACTGCTGGTTCCTCACACACTGAGCCCTCACACTCACTCACTCTTCATCTGGGTCTGGATCACTGGACCCTGAGACTGCTGCTTCCTCACACACTGAGCCCTCACACTCACTCACTCTACTCTGTGTCTAGATCACTGGACCCTGAGACTGCTGGTTCCTCACACACTGAGCCCTCACACTCACTCAATCTTCAGCTGGGTCTGGATCACTGGTCCCTGAGACTGCTGCCTCCTCATCCACTGAGCCCTCACACTCACTCACTCTTCAGCTGAGTCTGGATCACTGGACCCTCAGACTGCTGGTTGCTCACACACTGAGCCCTAGCACTCACTCACTCTTCATCTGGGTCTGGATCACTGGACCCTGAGGCTGCTGGTTCCTCACACACTGAGCCCTCAGATTCACTCACTCTTCAGCTGGGTCTGGATCACTGGACCCTGAGGCTTCTGGTTCCTCACACACTGTGCCCTCACATTCACTCACTCTTCAGCTGGGTCTTGATCACTGGACACTGAGGATGCTGGTTCCTCACAAACTGAGCCCTCACACTCACTCACTCTTCAGCTGGGACTGCATCAATGGACACTGAGGCTGCTGGTTCCTCACACACTGAACCCTCACACTAATTCACTCTTCAGCTGGATCAGGATCACTGGACCCTGCGGCTGCTGCATTCTCACACACTGAGCCCTCACACTCACTCACTCGTCAGCTGGGTCTGGATCACTGGACCCTGAACCTGCTGTTTCCTCACACACTGAGCCCTCACACTCACTCACTCTTCAGCTGGGTCTGGATCACTGGACCCTGTGACTGCTGGCTCCTCACACACTGAGCCCTCACAATCACTCACACTGCACTGGGTCTGGATCACTGGGCCCTCAGGCTGCTGGTTCCTCACTCACTGAGCCCTCACATTCACTCACTCTTCAGCTGGGTCTGGATCACTGGGTCCTGGGACTGCTGGTTCCTCACACACTGAGCCCTCACACTCACTCACTGTACTCTGGGTCTGGATCACTGGACCCTGAGACTGCTGGTTCCTCAAACACTGAGCCCTCAAACACACTCACTCTTCATTTTGGTCTGAATAGCTGGACCCTGAAGATGTTCGTTCCTCACAAACTGAGCCCTCAGATTCACTCACTCTTCAGCTGGGTCTGGATCAATGGACCCTGAGGCTGCTGGTTCCTCACACACTGAGCACTCACATTCACTCACTCTTCAGCAGGGTCTTGATCACTGGACACTGAGGATGCTGGTTCCTCACAAACTGAGCCCTCACATTCACTCACTCTTCAGCTGGGACTGTATCAATGGACACTGAGGCTGCTTGTTCCTCACACACTGAGCCCTCACACGCACTCACTCTTCAGCTGGATCAGGATCACTGGACCCTGCGGCTGCTGGATTCTCACACACTGAGCCCTCACACTCACTCACTCCTCAGCTGGGTCTGGATCACTGGACCCTGAGCCTGCTGTTTCCTCACACACTGAGCCCTCACACTCACTCACTCTTCATCTGGGTCTGGATCACTGGACCCTGTGACTGCTGGTTCCTCACACACTGAGCCCTCACACTCACTCACTTTACACTGGGTCTGGATCACTGAACCCTGAGACTGCTGGTTCCTCACACACTGAGCCCTCACACGCTCCCATTCTTCAGTAGGGTCTGTATCACTGTACCCTGAGGATGTTGGTTCCTCACTCACTGTGCCCTCACATTCACTCACCATTCAGCTGGGTCTGGATCACTGGGTCCTGGGACTGCTGGTTCCTCACACGCTGAGCCCTCACACTCACTCACTCTACTCTGGTTCTGGATCACTGGACCCTGAGACTGCTGGTTCCTCACACACTGAGCCCTCACACTCACTCACTCTTCAGCTGGGTCTGGATCACTGGACCCTGAGACTGCTGGTTCCTCACACACTGAGCCCTCACACTCACTCACTCTACTCTGGGTCTGGATCACTGGACCCTGAGACTGCTGGTTCCTCACACACTGAGCCCTCACATTGACTCATTCTTCAGCTGAGTCAGGATCACTGGCCCCTAAGACTGCTGGTTCCTCACACACTGAGCTCTCACACTCACTCACTCTTCAGCTGGGTCTGGATCACTGGAGCCTGAGTCTGCTGGTTCCTCACACACAGAGCCCTCACACTCACTCACTCTTCAGCTGAGTCTGGATCACTGGTCCCTGAGACTGCTGGTTGCTCACACACTGAGCCCTCACACTCACTCACTCTTCATCTGGGTCTGGATCACTGGACCCTGAGGCTGCTGGTCCCTCACACACTGAGCCCTCAGATTCACTCACTCTTCAGCTGGGTCTGCATCACTGGAACCTGAGGATGCTGGTTCCTCACACACTGAGCCCTCACACTCACTCAATCTACAGCTGGGTCCGGATAACTGGACCCTGAAAATGTTCGTTCCTCACACACTGAACCCTCACACCCACTCACTCTTCAGCTGGGTCTGGATCACTGAGTCCTGAGGATGGTGGTTCCTCACACACTGAGCCATCACACTCACTCAGTCTTCAGCTAGGTCTGGATAACTGGACCCTGAAGATGTTCGTTCCTCACACACTGAGCCCTCACACACACTCATTCTTCAGCTGGGTCTGGATCACTGGACACTGAGGGTGATGTTTCCTCACAAACTGAGCCATCACACTCACTCACTCTTCAGCTGGGTCTGGATCACTGGTCCCTGAGTCTGCTGGTTGCTCACACACTGAGCCCTCACACTCACTCACTCTTCATCTGGGTCTGGATCAGTGGACACTGAGGCTGCTGGTCCCTCACACACTGAGCCCTCAGATTCACTCACTCTTCAGCTGGGTCTGCACCACTGGAACCTGAGGATGCTGGTTCCTCACACACTGAGCCCTCACACTCACTCACTCTACAGCTGGGTCTAGATAACTGGACCCTGAAGATGTTCGTTCCTCACACACTGAGCCCTCACACCCACTCACTCTTCAGCTGGGTCTGGATCACTGAGTCCTGAGGATGCTGGTTCCTCACACACTGAGCCATCACACTCACTCAGTCTTCAGCTAGGTCTGGATAACTGGACCCTGAAGATGTTCGTTCCTCACACACTGAGCCCTCACACTCACTCACTCTTCAGCTGGGTCTGGATCACTGAGTCCTGAGCATGCTGGTTCCTCACACACTGAGCCCTCACACTCACTCAGTCTTCAGCTAGGTCTGGATCACTGGACCCTGAGACTGCTGGTTCCTCACACACTGAGCCCTGACACACACTCACTCCTCAGCTGGGTCTGGATCACTGGAGCCTGAGGCTGCTGGTTCCTCACACACTGAGCCCTCACACTCACTCACTCTACAGATGGGTCTGGATCACTTGGCACTGAGGCTGCTGGTTCCTCGCACACTTAGCCCTAACATTCACACACTCTTCATCTGGGTCTGGATCACTGGACACTGAGGTTGCTGGTTCCTCACCCACTGAGCTCTCACACTCACTCACTCTTCAGCTGGGTCTGGATCACTGGACCCTGAGACTGCTGGTTCCTCACACACTGAGCCATCACACTCACTCACTCTTCAGCTGGGTCTGGACCATTGGCCTCTGAGGCTGCTGTTTCCTCACACACGGAGCCCTCACATTCAGTCACTCTTCAGCTGGGTCTTGATCACTGGACACTGAGGATGATGTTTCCTCACAAACTGAGCCATCACACTCACTCACTCTTCAGCTGGGACTGTATCACTGGACACTGAGGCTGCTGGTTGCTCACACGCTGAGCCCTCACACTCACTCACTTTTCAGCTGGATAAGGATCACTGGACCCTGCGGCTGCTCGATTCTCACACAATGAGCCCTCACACTCACTCACTCTTCAGCTGGGTCTGGATCACTGGACCCTGAGCCTGCTGTTTCCTCACACTGAGCCCTCACACTCACTCACTCTCCACTGTGTCTGGATCACTGGACCCTGAGACTGCTGGTTCCTCACACACTGAGCCCTCACACGCTCTCATTCTTCAGCTGGGTCTGGATCACTGGACCCTGAGGATGCTGGTTCCTCATACACTGAGCCCTCACACTCACTCAGTCTTCAGCTGGGTCTGGATCACTGGACCCTGAGACTGCTTGTTCCTCACACACTAAGCCCTCAGATTCCCTCACTCTTCAGCTGTGTCTGCATCACTGGATCCTGAGGATGCTGGTTTCTCACACACTGAGCCCTCACACTCACTCACTGTACTCTGGTCTGGATCACTGGACCCTGAGGCTGCTGATTCCTCGCACACTGAGCCCTCACACTCACTCACTCTTCAGCTGGGTCTGGATCACTGGTAACTGAGACTGCTGATTCCTCACACACTGAGCCCTCACCCTCACTCACTCTTCAGCTGGGTCTGGATCACTGGGCCCTGAGACTGCTTGTTCCTCACACACTGAGCCCTCACACTCACTCACTCTTCAGGTGGGTCTGGATCACTGGACCCTGATGCTGCTGGTTCCTCGCTCACTGAGCCCTCACACTCACTCACTTTGCAGCTGGGTCTGGATCTCTGGTCCCTGAGCCTGCTGCTTCCTCACACACTGAGCCCTCACACTCACTCACTCTTCAGCTTGGTCTGGATCACTGGACCCTGAGATTGCTGGTTCCTCACACACTGAGCGCTCACACTCACTCACTCTAAAGATGGGTCTGGATCACTGGAGACTGAGGCTGCTGGTTCCTCACACACTAAGCCCTCACATTCACTCACTCTTCAGCTGGTTCTGGATCACTGAAGCCTGAGACTGCTGGTTCCTCTCACACTGAGCCCTCACACTCACTCACACTACACTGGGTCTGGATCACTGGACCCTGAGTCTGCTGGTTCCTCCCGCACTGAGCACTCACACTCACTCAATCTTCAGCTGGGTCTGGATCATTGGACCCTGAGACTGCTGGTTCCTCACACACTGAACCCTCACACTCACTCACTCTTCATCTGGGTCTGGATCACTGGACCCTGAGGCTGCTGGTTCCTCACACACTGAGCCCTCAGATTCACTCACTCTTCAGCTGGGTCTGCATCACTGGAACCTGAGGATGCTGGTACCTCACACACTGAGCCCTCACACTCACTCACTCTTCATCTGGGTCTGGATCACTGGACCCTGAGGCTGCTGGTCCCTCACACACTGAGCCCTCAGATTCACTCACTCTTCAGCTGGGTCTGCATCACTGGAACCTGAGGATGCTGGTTCCTCACACACTGAGCCCTCACACTCACTCAATCTACAGCTGGGTCCGGATAACTGGACCCTGAAAATGTTCGTTCCTCACACACTGAACCCTCACACCCACTCACTCTTCAGCTGGGTCTGGATCACTGAGTCCTGAGGATGGTGGTTCCTCACACACTGAGCCATCACACTCACTCAGTCTTCAGCTAGGTCTGGATAACTGGACCCTGAAGATGTTCGTTCCTCACACACTGAGCCCTCACACACACTCATTCTTCAGCTGGGTCTGGATCACTGATTCCTGAGGATGCTGGTTCCTCACACACTGCGCCCTCGCATTCTCTCAGTCTTCAGCTAGGTCTGGATCACTGGACCCTGAGACTGCTGGTTCCTCACACACTGAGACCTCACATTCACTCACTCTTCAGCTGGGTCTTGATCACTGGACACTGAGGGTGATGTTTCCTCACAAACTGAGCCATCACACTCACTCACTCTTCAGCTGGGTCTGGATCACTGGTCCCTGAGTCTGCTGGTTGCTCACACACTGAGCCCTCACACTCACTCACTCTTCATCTGGGTCTGGATCAGTGGACACTGAGGCTGCTGGTCCCTCACACACTGAGCCCTCAGATTCACTCACTCTTCAGCTGGGTCTGCACCACTGGAACCTGAGGATGCTGGTTCCTCACACACTGAGCCCTCACACTCACTCACTCTACAGCTGGGTCTAGATAACTGGACCCTGAAGATGTTCGTTCCTCACACACTGAGCCCTCACACCCACTCACTCTTCAGCTGGGTCTGGATCACTGAGTCCTGAGGATGCTGGTTCCTCACACACTGAGCCATCACACTCACTCAGTCTTCAGCTAGGTCTGGATAACTGGACCCTGAAGATGTTCGTTCCTCACACACTGAGCCCTCACACTCACTCACTCTTCAGCTGGGTCTGGATCACTGAGTCCTGAGCATGCTGGTTCCTCACACACTGAGCCCTCACACTCACTCAGTCTTCAGCTAGGTCTGGATCACTGGACCCTGAGACTGCTGGTTCCTCACACACTGAGCCCTGACACACACTCACTCCTCAGCTGGGTCTGGATCACTGGAGCCTGAGGCTGCTGGTTCCTCACACACTGAGCCCTCACACTCACTCACTCTACAGATGGGTCTGGATCACTTGGCACTGAGGCTGCTGGTTCCTCGCACACTTAGCCCTAACATTCACACACTCTTCATCTGGGTCTGGATCACTGGACACTGAGGTTGCTGGTTCCTCACCCACTGAGCTCTCACACTCACTCACTCTTCAGCTGGGTCTGTATCACTGGACCCTGAGACTGCTGGTTCCTCACACACTGAGCCATCACACTCACTCACTCTTCAGCTGGGTCTGGACCATTGGCCCCTGAGGCTGCTGTTTCCTCACACACGGAGCCCTCACATTCAGTCACTCTTCAGCTGGGTCTTGATCACTGGACACTGAGGATGATGTTTCCTCACAAACTGAGCCATCACACTCACTCACTCTTCAGCTGGGACTGTATCACTGGACACTGAGGCTGCTGGTTGCTCACACGCTGAGCCCTCACACTCACTCACTTTTCAGCTGGATAAGGATCACTGGACCCTGCGGCTGCTCGATTCTCACACAATGAGCCCTCACACTCACTCACTCTTCAGCTGGGTCTGGATCACTGGACCCTGAGCCTGCTGTTTCCTCACACTGAGCCCTCACACTCACTCACTCTCCACTGTGTCTGGATCACTGGACCCTGAGACTGCTGGTTCTTCACACACTGAGCCCTCACACGCTCTCATTCTTCAGCTGGGTCTGGATCACTGGACCCTGAGGATGCTGGTTCCTCATACACTGAGCCCTCACACTCACTCAGTCTTCAGCTGGGTCTGGATCACTGGACCCTGAGACTGCTTGTTCCTCACACACTAAGCCCTCAGATTCCCTCACTCTTCAGCTGTGTCTGCATCACTGGATCCTGAGGATGCTGGTTTCTCACACACTGAGCCCTCACACTCACTCACTGTACTCTGGTCTGGATCACTGGACCCTGAGGCTGCTGATTCCTCGCACACTGAGCCCTCACACTCACTCACTCTTCAGCTGGGTCTGGATCACTGGTAACTGAGACTGCTGATTCCTCACACACTGGGCCCTCACCCTCACTCACTCTTCAGCTGGGTCTGGATCACTGGGCCCTGAGACTGCTTGTTCCTCACACACTGAGCCCTCACACTCACTCACTCTTCAGGTGGGTCTGGATCACTGGACCCTGATGCTGCTGGTTCCTCGCACACTGAGCCCTCACACTCACTCACTTTGCAGCTGGGTCTGGATCTCTGGTCCCTGAGCCTGCTGCTTCCTCACACACTGAGCCCTCACACTCACTCACTCTTCAGCTTGGTCTGGATCACTGGACCCTGAGATTGCTGGTTCCTCACACACTGAGCGCTCACACTCACTCACTCTAAAGATGGGTCTGGATCACTGGAGACTGAGGCTGCTGGTTCCTCACACACTAAGCCCTCACATTCACTCACTCTTCAGCTGGTTCTGGATCACTGAAGCCTGAGACTGCTGGTTCCTCTCACACTGAGCCCTCACACTCACTCACACTACACTGGGTCTGGATCACTGGACCCTGAGTCTGCTGGTTCCTCCCGCACTGAGCACTCACACTCACTCAATCTTCAGCTGGGTCTGGATCATTGGACCCTGAGACTGCTGGTTCCTCACACACTGAACCCTCACACTCACTCACTCTTCATCTGGGTCTGGATCACTGGACCCTGAGGCTGCTGGTTCCTCACACACTGAGCCCTCAGATTCACTCACTCTTCAGCTGGGTCTGCATCACTGGAACCTGAGGATGCTGGTACCTCACACACTGAGCCCTCACACTCACTCACTCTTCAGCTGTGTCTGCATGACTGAGTCCTGAGGATGCTGGTTCCTCAAACACTGAGCCCTCACACTCACTTACTCTTCAGCTGGGCCTGGATCACTGGACCCTGAGACTGCTGGTTCCCAACACACTGAGCCCTCACACTCACTCACTCTTCATCTGGGTCTGGATCACTGGACCCTGAGGCTGCTGGTTCCTCACACACTGAACACTCACACTCACTCAGTCTTTAGCTGGGTCTGCATCACTGGACCCTGAGACTGCTGGTTCCTCACACCCTGAGCCCTCACACACACTCACTCTTCAGCTGGGTCTGGATCACTAGATCCTGAGACTGCTGGTTCCTCACACAATGAGCCCTCACACTCACACACTCTTCAGCTTGTTCTGGATCACTGGACCCTGAGACTGCTGGTTCCTCACACACTGAGCCCTCACACTCACTCACTCTTCATCTGGGTCTGGATCGCTGGACCCTGAGGCTGCTGGTTCCTCACACACTGAACACTCACACTCATTCAGCATTTAGCTGGGTCTGCATCACTGGAAACTGAGGCTGCTGGTTCCTCACACACTGAGCACTCACACGAAGTCTCTCTTCAGCTGGGTCTGGATCACTAGATCCTGAGACTGCTGGTTCCTCACACAATGAGCCCTCACACTCACACACTCTTCAGCTGGTTCTGGATCACTGGACCCTGAGACTGCTGGTTCCTCACACACTGAGCCCTCACACTCACTCACTCTACACTGGGTCTGGCTCACTGGACCCTGTGACTGCTGGTTCCTCACACAATGAGCCCTCACATTCAATCACTCTTCAGCTGGGTCTGGATCACTGGACCCTGAGACTGCTGGTTCCTCACACACTGAGCCCTCACACTCACTCACTCTTCAGCTGGGGGTGGATCACTGGACCCTGAGACTGCTGGTTCCTCACACACTGAGCCCTCACACTCACTCACTCTACAGATGGGTCTGGCTCACTGGACCCTGAGACTGCTGGTTCCTCACAAACAGAGCCCTCACAGTCACTCTCTCTTCAGCTTGGTCTGGATCACTGGACCCTGAGACTGCTTGTTCCTCACACACTGAGCCCTCACTCTCACTCACTCTTCAGCTGGGTCTGGATCACTGGACCCTGAGACTGCTAGTTCCTCACTCTCTGACACCTCACACCCACTCACTCTTCATCTGGGTCTGGATCACTGGACGCCGAGTCTGCTGGTTCCTCACACACTAAGCCTTCACATTCACTCACTCTTCAGCTGGTACTGGATCTCTGGAGGCTGAGACTGCTGGTTCCTCACATACTGAGCCATCCCACTCACTCACTCATCAGCTTGGTCTGGATCACTGGACCCTGAGACTGCTGGTTCCTCACACACAGAGCCCTCACACTCACTCACACTACACTGGGTCTGGATCACTGGACCCTGAGTCTGCTGATTCCTCCCGCACTGAGCATTCACACTCAGTCACTCTTCAGCTGGGTCTGGATCAATGGACCCTGAGGCTGCTGGTTCCTCACACACTGTTCCCTCACACTCACTCACTCTTCAGCTGAGTCTGGATCACTGGACCCTGAGACTGCTGGTTCCTCACACACGAAGCCCTCACACTCACTCACTCTACACTGGGCCTGGATCACTGGAACATGAGGCTGCTGGTTCCTCACACACTGAGGCCTCACACTCACTCACTCTACACTGGGTCTGGATCACTGGACCCTGAGGCTGCTGGTTCCCCACACACTGATCCGTCACACTCACTCACTCTTCAGCTGGGCCTGGATCACAGGACCCTGAGGATGCTGGCTCCTCACACTCTGAGCCCTCGCACTCACTCACTCTTCAGCTGGGTCTGGATCACTGGACACTGAGACTGCTGGTTCCTCACACACTTAGCCCTCACACTCACTCACTGTACTCTGGTCTGGATCACTGGACCGTGAGACTACTGGTTCCTCACACACTGAGCCCTCACACTCACTCACTCTGCAGCTGGGTCTGGATCACTGGACACTGAGGCTGCTGATTCCTCACACACTGAGCACTCACACTCACTCACTCTTCAGCTGGGTCTGGATCTCTGGTCCCTGAGACTGCTGGTTCCTCACAAACTGGGCCCTCACACTAACTCACTCATCAGCTGGTTCTGGATCAATCGACCCTGAGGCTGCTGGTTTCTCACACACTGAGCCCTCACACTCACTCACTCTACAGATGGGTCTGAATCACTGGACCCTGAGGCTGCTGGTTCCTCACACACTAAGCCCTCACATTCACTCACTATTCAGCTGGGTCTGGATCACTGGACCCTGAGACTGCTGTTTCCTCACACACTGAGCCCTCACACTCACACACACTACACTGGGTCTGGATCACTGGATCGTGAGTTTGCTGGTTCCTCCCGCACTGAGCACTCACACTCACTCACTCTTCAGCTGGGTCTGGATCACTGGACCCTGAGGCTGTTGGTTCCTCACACACTGTGCCTTCACAATCACTCACTCTTCAGCTGGGTCTGGATAAGTGGACACTGAGACTGCTGTTTCCTCACACACTGAGCCCTCACACTCACTCACTCTTCAGCTGGGTCTGGATCACTGGGTCCTGAAACCACTGGTTCCTCACACACTGAGCCCTCACTCTTCAGCTCGGTCTGGATCACTGGACCCTGAGACTGCTGGTTCCTCACACACTGAGCCCTCGCACTCACTCACTCTTCAGCTTGGTCTGGATCACCGGTAACTGAGACTGCTGGTTCCTCACACACTGAGCCCTCACCCTCACTCACTCTTCAGCTCGGTCTGGATCACTGGACCCTGAGACTGCTGGTTCCTCACACACTGAGCCCTCGCACTCAATCACTCTTCAGCTGGGTCTGTATCACCGGTAACTGAGACTGCTGGTTCCTCACACACTGAGCCCTCACCCTCACTCACTCTTCAGCTCGGTCTGGATCACTGGACGCTGAGACTGCTGGTTCCTCACACACTGAGCACTCACACTCACTCACTCTTCAGCTGGGTCTGGATAACTAGATTCTGAGACTGCTGGTTCCTCACACACTGAGCCCTCGCACTCACTCACGGTACTGATGGGTCTGGATCACTGGACCCATGAAACTGCTGGTTCCTCACACACTGAGCCCCCACATTCACAAACTCTTCATCTGGGTCTGGACCACTGGACCAAGTGACTGCTGGTTCCACACACACTGAGCCCTCACATTCAATCACTTCAGCTGGGTCTGGATCACTGGACCCTGAGAATACTGGTTCCTCACACACTGAGCCCTCACACTCACTCACTCTTCAGCTGGGTCAGGGTCACTGGACCCTGAGACTGCTGGTTCCTCACACACTGAGCCCTCGCACTCACTCACTCACTCTACAGATGGGTCTGGATCACTGGACCCTGAGACTGCTGGTTCCTCACACACTGAGCCCTCACACTCACTCATTCTTCAGCTGGGTCTGGATCACTGGACTCTGAGACTGCTGGTTCCTCACACACTGAGCCCTCACACTCACTCACTCTTCAGCTGGGTCTGGATCACTGAGTCGTGAGGATGCTGGTTCCTCACACACTGAGCACTCACACTCACTCACTCTTCAGCTGGATCTGGATCACTGGACTCTGAGAGTGCTGGTTCCTCACACACTGAGCCCTCACACTCACTCACTCTTCATCTGGGTCTGGATCACCGAGTCGTGAGGATGCTGGTTCCTCACACACTGAACACTCACACTCACTCACTCTACAGCTTGGTCTGGATAACTGGACCCTGAAGATGTTCGTTCCTCACACACTGAGCCCTCACACTCACTCACTCTTCAGCTGGGTCTGGGTCACTGAGTCCTGAGGATGCTGTTTCCTCACACACTGAGCCCTCACACTCACTCAGTCTTCAGCTTGGTCTGGATCACTGGATCCTGAGACTGCTGGTTCCTCACACACTGAGCCCTCACACCCACTCAATCTCCAGCTGGGTCTGTATCACTGGACCCTGAGGATGCTGGCTCCTCACTCACTGAGCCCTCACATTCACTCACTATTCAGCTGGGTCTGGATCACTGGTTCGTGAGACTGATTGTTACTCACACACAGAGCCCTCACACTCACTCACTCTTCAGCTGGGTCTGGATAACTGGACCCTGAGACTGCTTGTACCTCACACACTGAGCCCTCACACTCACTCACTCTTCAGCGGAGTCTGGATCACTGGACCCTGATGCTGCTGGTTCCTCACACACTGAGCCCTCACACTCACTCACTCTACTGATGGGTCTGGATCACTGGAGCCATGAAACTGCTGGTTCCTCACACACTGAGCCCCCACATTCACAAACTCTTCATCTGGGTCTGGATCACTGGACACTGAGGCTGCTGGTTCCTCACCCACTGAGTTCTCACACTCACTCACTCTTCAGCTGGGTCTGGATAACTGGACCCTGAGTCTGCTGGTTCCTCACACACTGAGCCCTCACACTCACTCACTCTTCAGCTGGGTCTGGATCACTGGGCCCTGAGACTGCTGGTTCCTCACACACTGAGCCCTCACACTCACTCACTGTACAGATGGGTCTGGATCACTGGACCCCGAGTCTGCTGGTTCCTCACACACTAAGCCCTCACATTCACTCACTCTTCAGCTGGTACTGTATCACTGGAGGCTGAGACTGCTTGTTCCTCACATACTGAGCCCTCCCACTCACTCACTCATCAGCTGGGTCTGGATCACTGGACCCTGAGGCTGCTGGTTCCTCACACACTGTTCCCTCACTCTCACTCACTCTTCAGCTGGGTCTGGATCACTGGACCCTGAGACTGCTGGTTCCTCACACACGGAGCCCTCACACTCACTCACTCTACACTGGGCCTGGGTCACTGGATCCTGAGGCTGCTGGTTCCTCACACACTGAGGCCTCACACTCACTCACTCTACACTGGGTCTGGATCACTGGATCCTGAGGCTGCTGGTTCCCCACGCACTGATCCCTCACACTCAATCACTCTTCAGCTGGGCCTGGATAACAGGACCCTGAGGATGCTGGTTCCTCACACTCTGAGCCCTCGCACTCACTCACTCTTCAGCTGGGCCTGGATCACTGGACACTGAGGATGCTGGTTCCTCACACACTGAGCCCTCACACTCACTCGCTCTTCAGATGGTTCTGGATCACTGGGTCCTGAAACTGCTGATTCCTCACACATTGAGCCCTCACACTCACTCACTGTACTCTGGTGTGGATCACTGGACCCTGAGACTGCTGGTTCCTCACACACTGAGCCCTCACACTCACTCACTCTTCAGCTGGGTCTGGATCACTGGACCCTGAGACTGCTGGTTCCTCACACACTGAGCCCTCGCACTCAATCACTCTTCAGCTGGGTCTGTATCACCGGTAACTGAGACTGCTGGTTCCTCACACACTGAGCCCTCACCCTCACTCACTCTTCAGCTGGGTCTGGATCACTGGACGCTGAGACTGCTTGTTCCTCACACACTGAGCCCTCACACTCATTCACTCTTCAGCTGGGTCTGGATCACTGGACACTGAGGCTGCTGGTTCCTCACACACTGAGCACTCACACTCACTCACTCTTCTTCTGGGTCTGGATCTCTAGATTCTGAGGCTGCTGGTTCCTCACACACTGTGCCCTCACACTCACACACTCTTCAGCTGGTTCTGGATCACTGGACCCTGAGACTGCTTGTTCCTCACACACTGAGCCCTCACACTCACTCACTCTACACTGGGTCTGGATCACTGGACCCAGTGACTGCTGGTTCCACACACACTGAGCCCTCACATTCAATCACTTCAGCTGGGTCTGGATCCCTGGACCCTGAGACTGCTGGTTCCTCACACACTGAGCCCTCACACTCACTCACTCTTCAGCTGGGTCTGGATCACTGGACCCTGAGACTGCTGGTTCCTCACACACTGAGCCCTCGCACTCACTCACTCACTCTACAGATGGGTCTGGATCACTGGACCCTGAGACTGCTGGTTCCTCACACACTGAGCCCTCCCATTCACTCACTCTTCTGCTGGGGCTGGATCACTGGGTCCTGAGACTGCTGGTTCCTCCCACACTGAGCCCTCACACTCACTCACTCTACTCTGGGTCTGGATCACTGGAACCTGAGACTGCTTGTTCCTCACAAACAGAGCCCTCACAGTCACTCTCTCTTCAGCTTGGTCTGGATCACTGCACCCTGAGACTGCTTGTTCCTCACACACTGAGCCCTCACATTCACTCACTCTTCAGCTGGGTCTGTATAACTGGACCCTGAGGCTGCTGGTTCCTCACACACTGAGCCCTCACACTCACTCACTCTTCAGCTGGGCCTGGATCACTGGACACTGAGACTGCTGGTTCCTCACTCTCTGACCCCTCACACTCACTCACACTTCATCTGGGTCTTGATCACTGGATCCTGAGGCTGCTGGTTCCTCACACACTGATCCCTCAGATTCCCTCACTCTTCAGCTGTGTCTGCATCACTGGAACCTGAGGATGCTGGTTCCTCACACACTGAGCCCTCACACTCACTCACTCTACAGCTGGGTCTGGATAACTGGAACCTGAAGATGTTCGTTTCTCACACACTGAGCCCTCACACTCACTCAGTCTTCAGCTAGGTCTGGATCACTGGACCCTGAGACTGCTGGTTCCTCACACACTGAGCCCTCACACACACTCAATCTTCAGCTGGGTCTGTATCACTGGACCCTGAGGATGCTGGTTCCTCACTCACTGAGCCCTCACATTCACTCACTCTTGAGCTGGGTCTGGATCACTGGTTCCTGAGACTGCTGGTTCCTCACACACTGAGCCCTCACACTCACTCACTCTACTCTGGGTCTGGATCACTGGACCCTGAGACTGCTGGTTCCTCACACACTGAGCCCTCACACTCACTCACTCTTCAGCTGGGTCTGGATCACTGGACCCTGAGACTACTGGTTCCTCACACACTGAGCCCTCACTTTCACTCACTCTTTAGCTGTGTCTGGATCACTGGACCCTGAGACTGCTGGTTCCTCACACACTGAGCTCTCACACACACTCACTCTTCAGCTGGGTCTGGATCACTGGACACTGAGACTGCTGGTTCCTCACACACTTAGCCCTCACACTCACTCACTGTACTCTGGTCTGGATCACTGGACCGTGAGACTACTGGTTCCTCACACACTGAGCCCTCACACTCACTCACTCTTCAGCTGGGTCAGGATCACTGGACACTGAGGCTGCTGATTCCTCACACACTGAGCACTCACACTCACTCACTCTTCAGCTGGGTCTGGATCTCTGGTCCCTGAGGCTGCTGGTTCGTCACACACTGAGACCTCACACTATCTCACTCATCAGCTGGTTCTGGATCAATCGACCCTGAGGCTGCTGGTTCCTCACACACTGAGCCCTCACACTCACTCACTCTACAGATGGGTCTGAATCACTGGACCCTGAGGCTGCTGTTTCCTCACACACTAAGCCCTCACATTCACTCACTCTTCAGCTGGGTCTGGATCACTGGACACTGAGACTGCTGTTTCCTCAAACACTGAGCCCTCACGCTCACTCACACTACACTGAGTCTGGATCACTGGACCCTGAGTCTGCTGGTTCCTCCCGCACTGTGCACTCACACTCACTCACTCTTCAGCTGGGTCTGGATAACTGGAACCTGAGGCTGTTGGTTCCTCACACACTGTGCCTTCACACTCACTCACTCTTCAGCTGGGTCTGGATAAATGGACCCTGAGACTGCTCGTTCCTCACACACTGAGCCCTCACACTCACTCACTCTACACTGGGTCTGGATCACTGGAAACTGCGGCTGCTGGTTACTCACACACTGAGGCCTCACACTCACTCACTCTACACTGGGTCTGGATCACTGGACCCTGATGCTGCTGGTTCCCCACACACTGATCCCTCACACTCACTCACTCTTCAGCTGGGCCTGGATCACTGGACCCTGAGGATGCTGGGTCCTCACACTCTGAGCCCTCACACTCACTCACTCTTCAGCTGGGTCTAGATCACTGGGTCCTGAAACCACTGGTTCCTCACACACTGAGCACTCACACTCACTCACTGTACTCTAGTCTGGATCACTGGACACTGAGACTGCTGGTTCCTCACACACTGAGCCCTCACTCTTCAGCTGGGTCTGGATCACTGGACCCTGAGACTGCTGGTTCCTCACACACTGAGCCCTCGCACTCACTCACTCTTCAGCTTGGTCTGGATCACCGGTAACTGAGACTGCTGGTTCCTCACACACTAAGCCCTCAGATTCACTCACTCTACAGCTGGGTCTGGATAACTGGACCCTGAAAATGCTCATTCCTCACACAATCAGCCCTCACACTCACTCACTCTTCAGCTGGGTCTGGATCACTGAGTCCTGAGGATGCTGGTTCCTCACACACTGAGCACTCACACTCACTCACTCTTCAGCTGGGTCTGGATCACTGGACTCTGAGACTGCTGGTTCCTCACACACTGAGCCCTCACACTCACTCACTCTTCATCTGGGTCTGGATCACTGGACCCTGAGGCTGCTGGTTCCTCACACACTGAGCCCTCAGATTCACTCACTCTTCAGCTGCGTCTGGATCACTGGACCCTGAGGATGCTGGTTCCTCACACACTGAGCCCTCACACTCACTCACTCTACAGCTCGGTCTGGATAACTGGACCCTGAAGATGCTCGTTCCTCGCACACTGAGCCCTCACACACACTCACTGTTCAGCTGGGTCTGGATCACTGAGTCCTGAGGATGCTGGTTCCTCACACACAAAGCCCTCACACTCACTCACTCTTCAGCTGGGTCTGGATCACTGGACCCAGAGACTGCTGGTTCCTCACACTCTGAGCCCTCACACTCACTCACTCTTCATCTGGGTCTGGATCACTCGACCCTGAGGCTGCTTGTTACTCACACACTGAGCCCTCAGATACACTCACTCTTCAGCTGGGTCTGCATCACTGGAACCTGAGGATGCTGGTTCCTCACACACTGAGCCCTCACACTCACTCACTCTACAGCTGGGTCTGGATAACTGGACCCTGAAGATGTTCGTTCCTCACACACTGAGCCCTCACACTCACTCACTCTTCAGCTGGGTCTGGATCACTGAATACTGAGGATGCTGGTTCCTCACACACTGAGCCCTCGCACTCACTCACTCTTCAGCTGGGTCTGGATCACTGGACTCTGAGACTGCTGGTTCCTCACACACTGACCCCTCACACTCACTCACTCTTCATCTGGGTCTGGATCATTGGAACCTGAGGCTGCTGGTTCCTCACACACTGAGCCCTCAGTTTCACTCACTCTTCAGCTGGGTCTGGATCACTGGACTCTGAGGCTGCTGGTTCCTCACAAACTGAGCCCTCACCCTCACTCACTATTCAGCTGGGAGTGTATCACTGGACACTGAGGCTGCTTGTTCCTCACACATTGAGCCCTCACACTCACTCACTCTTCAGCTGGATCAGGATCACTGGACCCTGCGGCTGCTGGATTCTCACACACTGAGCCCTCACACTCACTCACTCTTCAGCTGGGTCTGGTTCACTGGAACCTGAGCCTGCTGTTTCCTCACACACTGAGCCCTCACACTCACTCAGTCTACACTGGGTCTGGATCACTGGACCCTGAGACTGCTGGTTCCTCACACACTGAGCCCTCACACGCTCTCACTCTTCAGCTAGGTCTGGATCACAGGACCCTGAGGATGCTGGTTCCTCACACACTGAGTCCTCACACTCACTCAGTCTTCAGCAGGTTCTGGTTCACTGGACCCTGAGACTGCTGGTTCCTCACACACTGAGCCCTCACACACACTCACTCTTCAGTTGGGTCTGTATCATTGTACCCTGAGGATGCTGGTTCCTCACTCACTGAGCCCTCACTTTCACTCACTCTTCAGCTGGGTCTGGATCAGTGGTTCCTGGGACTGCTGGTTCCTCACACACTGAGCCCTCACACTCACTCACTCTACTCTGGGCCTGGAACACTGGACCCTGAGACTTCTGGTTCCTCACACACTGAGCCCTCACACTCACTCACTCTTCAGCTGGGTCTGGATCACTGGACACTGAGACTGCTGGTTCCTCACACACTGAGCCCTCACACTCACTCACTCTTCATCTGGGTCTGGATCATTGGACCCTGAGGCTGCTGGTTCCTCACACACTGAGCCCTGAGATTCACTCACTCTTCAGCTGGGTCTGGATCACTGGAATCTGTGGCTGCTGGTTCCTCACACACTGAGCCCTCACATTCACTCACTCTTCAGCTGGTTCTTGATCACTGGACACAGAGGATGCTGGTTCCTCAGAAACTGAGCCCTCACACTCACTCACTCTTCAGCTGGGACTGTATCACTGGACACTGAGGCTGCTGGTTCCTCACACACTGAGCCCTCACACTCACTCACTCTTCAGCTGGATCAGGATCACTGGACCCTGCGGCTGCTGGATTCTCACACACTGAGCCCTCAAACTCAATCACTCTTCAGCTGGGTCTGGTTCACTGGACCCTGAGCCTGCTGTTTCCTCACACACTGAGCCCTCACACTCACTCACTCTACACTGGGTCTGGATCACTGGACCCTGAGACTGCTGGTTCCTCACACACTGAGCCCTCACACGCTCTCACTCTTCAGCTGGGTCTGGATCACTTGACCCTGAGGATGATGTTTCCTCAAACACTGAGCCCTCACTTTCACTCACTCGTCAGCTATGTCTAGATCACTGGGTCCAAAGACTGCTGGTTCCTCACACACTGAGCCATCACACTCATTCACTCTTCAGCTGGGTATGGATCACTGGGTCCTGAAACTGCTGGTTCCTCACACACTGAGCCCTCACACTCACTCACTGTACTCTGGTCTGGATCACTGGACGCTGAGACTGCTGGTTCCTCACACACTGAGCCCTCACACTCACTCACTCTACTCTGGGTCCGGATCACTGGACACAGAGACTGCTGGTTCCTCACACACTGAGCCCTCACACACACTCACCCTTCAGCTGGGTCTGGATCACTGGTCCCTTAGACTGCTGGTATCTCACACACAGAACCCTTGCTCACACTCACTCTTCTGCTGTGTCTGGATCACTGGTAACTGAGACTGCTGTTTCCTCACACACTGAGCCCTCACACTCACTCACTCTTCAGCTGTGTCTGGATCACTGGAAACTGAGGCTGCTGGTTCCTCACACACTGAGCACTCAGCCTCACTCACTCACCAGCTGTGTCTGGACCTCTGGTCCCTGAGGCTGCTGGTTCCTCACACACTGAGCCCTCACACTCACTCACTCTTCAGCTGGTTCTGGATCACTGGACCCTGAGACTGCTGGTTCCTCACACACTGAGCCCTCACACTCAGTCACTCTGCAGATGGGTCTGGATCACTGGACCCTGAGGCTGCTGGTTCCTCACACACTGATCCCTCACATTCACTCACTCTTCAGCTGGCTCTGGATCACTGGACCCTGAGACTGCTGGTTCCTCACACACTGAGCCCTCACACTCAATCACACTACATTGGGTCTGGATCACTGGACCCTGAGTCGGCTGGTTCCTCACGCACTGAGCACTCACACTCACTCACTCTTCAGCTGGGTCTGGATCACTGGACCCTGAGGCTGCTGGTTCATCACACACTGTGCCCTCACACTCACTCACTCTTCAGCTGGGTCTGGGTCACTGGACCCTGAGGCTGCTGGTTCCTCACACACTGTGCCCTCACTCTCACTCACTCTTCAGCTGGGTCTGGATCACTGGACCCTGAGACTGCTGGTTCCTCACACACTGAGCCCTCACACTCACACTCTCTTCAGCTGGGTCTGGATCACTGGACTCTGAGGCTGCTGGTTCCTCACACACTGAGCCCTCACACTCACTCACTCTACACTGGGTCTGGATCACTGGACCCTGAGGCTGCTGGTTCGTCACACACTGAGCCCTCACACTCACTCAATCTACACTGGGCCTGGATCACTGGACCCTGAGGATGGTGGTTCCTCACACACGGAGCCCTCACACTGACTCACTCTTCAGCTGGGTCTGGATCACTGGACCCTGAGACTGTTGGTTCCTCACATACTGAGCCCTCACACTCACTCACTCTTCAGCTGGGCCTGGATCACTGGACACTGAGGATGCTGGTTCCTCACACACTGAGCCCTCACATTCACTCACTCGTCAGCTGGGTCAAGATCACTGGGTCCTGAGACTGCTGGATCCTCACACACTGAGCCCTCACACTCAATCGCTCTTCAGCTGGGTCTGGATCACTAGACCCTGAGACTGCTGGTACCTCACACACTGAGCCATCGCACTCACTCACTCTTCAGCTGGGTCTGGATCACTGGTAACTGAGGCTGCTGGTTGCTCACACACTGGGCCCTCACCCTCACTCACTCTTCAGCTGCGTCTGGATCACTGGAACCTGAGAGTGCTTGTTCCTCACACACTGAGCCCTCACATTCACTCACACTTCAGCTGGGTCTGGATCACTGGACCCTGAGGCTGCTTGTTCCTCACACACTGAGCCCTCACATTTACTCACTCTTCAGCTGGGTCTGGATCACAGGACCCTGAGGCTCTTGGTTCCTCACACACTGAGCCTTCACATTCAATCACTCTTCAGCTGTGTGCGGATCACTGGACCCTGAGCCTGCTGTTTCCTCACACACTGAGCCCTCACACTCACTCACTCTACACTGGGTCTGGATCACTGGACCCTGAGACTGCTGGTTCCTCACACACTGAGCCCTCACACACTCTCACTCTTCAGCTGGGTCTGGATCACTTGACCCTGAGGATGCTGTTTCCTGAAACACTGAGCCCTCATTTTCATTCACTCGTCAGCTATGTCTAGATCACTGGGTCCTAAGACTGCTGGTTCCTCACACACTGAGCCCTCACACTCATTCACTCTTCAGCTGGGTATGGATCACTGGGTCCTGAAACTGCTGGTTCCTCACACATTGCGCCCTCACACTCACTAACTGTACTCTGGTCTGGATCACTGGACACAGAGACTGCTGGTTCCTCACACACTGAGCCCTCACACACACTCACTCTTCAGCTGGTTCTGGATCACTGGTCCCTTAGACTGCTGGTTCCTCACACACAGAGCCCTTGTACTCACTCACTCTTCTGCTGGGTCTGGATCACTGGTAACTGAGACTGCTGTTTCCTCACACACTGAGCCCTCACACTCACTCACTCATCAGCTGTGTCTGGATCTCTGGTCCCTGAGGCTGCTGGTTCCTCACACACTGAGCCCTCACACTCACTCACTCTTCAGCTGGTTCAGGATCACTGGACCCTGAGACTGCCGGTTCCTCACACACTGAGCCCTCACACTCAGTCACTCTACAGATGGGTCTGGATCACTGGACCCTGAGGCTGCTGGTTCCTCACACACTGATCCCTCACATTCACTCACTCTTCAGCTGGCTCTGGATCACTGAACCCTGAGACTGCTGGTTCCTCACACACTGAGCCCTCCCACTCACTCACTATACAGCTCGGTCTGGATCACTGGACCCTGAGACTGCTGGTTCCTCACCCACTGAGCCGTCACACTCAATCACACGACACTGGGTGTGGATCACTGGACCCTGAGTCGGCTGGTTCCTCACGCACTGAGCACTCACACTCACTCACTCTTCAGCTGGGTCTGGATCACTGGACCCTGAGGCAGCTGGTTCCTCACACACTGATCCCTCACATTCACTCACTCTTCAGCTGGCTCTGGATCACTGAACCCTGAGACTGCTGGTTCCTCACACACTGAGCCCTCCCACGCACTCACTACACAGCTCGGTCTGGATCACTGGACCCTGAGACTGCTGGTTCCTCACACACTGAACCGTCACACTCAATCACACTACACTGGGTGTGGATCACTGGACCCTGAGTCGGCTGGTTCCTCACGCACTGAGCACTCACACTCACTCACTCTTCAGCTCGGTCTGGATCACTGGACACTGAGACTGCTGGTTCCTCACACACTGAGCCGTCACACTCAATCACACTACACTGGGTGTGGATCACTGGCCCCTGAGACGGCTGGTTCCTCACGCACTGACTCCTCTCATTCACTCACTCGTCAGCTGGGTCAAGATCACTGGGTCCTGAGACTGCTGGATCCTCACACACTGAGCCCTCACACTCAATCACTCTTCAGCTGGGTCTGGATCACTGGATCCTGAGCCTGCTGGTTCCTCACACACTGAGCCCTAGCACTCACTTACTCTTCAGCTGGGTCTGGATCACTGGTAACTGAGACTGCTGGTTGCTCACACACTGAGCCCTCACCCTCACTCACTCTTCAGCTGGGTCTGGATCACTGGACCCTGAAAGTGCTTGTTCCTCACACACTGAGCCCTCACACTCACTCACTCTTCTGCTGGGTCTGGATCACTGGACACTGAGGCTGCTGCTTCCTCACACACTGAGCACTCACACTCACTCACTCTTCAGCTGGGTCTGGATCTCTCGTCCTGAGGCTGCTGGTTCCTCACACACTGAGCCCTCACATTCACTCACACTTCAGCTGGGTCTGGATCACTGGACCCTGAGGCTGCTTGTTCCTCACACACTGAGCCCTCACACTCAGTCACTCTTCAGCTGGGTCTGGATCTCTGGACACTGAGCCTGCTGGTTCGTCACACACTGATCCCTCACATTTACTCACTCTTCAGCTGGGTCTGGATCACTGGACCCTGAGACTGCTGATTCCTCACACACTGAGCCCTCACACTTACTCACTCTTCCGCTGTGTCTCGATCACTGGAACCTGCGGATGCTTGTTCCTCTCACACTGAGCCCTCACACTCGCTCACTCTTCAGCTGGGTCTGGATCACACGGTCCTGAAACTGCTGGTTCCTCACACACGGAGCCCTCACACTCACTCACTGTACTCTGGTCTGGATCACTGGACGCTGAGACTGCTGGTTCCTCACACACTGAGCCCTCGCACTCACTCACTCTTCAGCTGGGTCTGGATCACTGGTAACTGAGTCTGCTTGTTGCTCACACACTGAGCCCTCACCCTCACTCACTCTTCAGCTGGGTCTGGATCACTGGACCCTGAGCGTGCTTGTTCCTCACACACTGAGCCCTCACACTCACTCACTCTTCTGCTGGGTCTGGATCACTGGACACTGAGGCTGCTGGTTCCTCACACACTGAGCACTCACACTCACTCACTCTTCAGCTGGGTCTGGATCTCTCGTCCTGAGGCTGCTTGTTCCTCACATACTGAGCCCTCACACTCACTCACTCTTCAGCTGGGTCTGGATCAATAGATCCTGAGACTGCTGGTTCCTCATACAGTGAGCCCTCACACTCACTCACTCTTCAGCTGGTTCTGAATCACTGGACCCTGAGACTGCTGGTTCCTCACACACTGAGCCCTCACACTCACTCACTCTAGACTGGGTCTGAATCAATGTACCCTGTGACTGCTGGTTCCTCACACACTGAGCCCTCACAATCAATCACTCTTCAGCTGGGCCTGGATCACTGGACTCTGAGACTGCTGGTGCCTCAAACACTGAGCCCTCACTATCACTCACTCCACCGATGGGTCTGGATCACTGGGCCCTGAGACTGCCGGTTCCTCACACTCTGAGCCCTCACACTCATTCACTCTTCAGCTGGGTCTGGATCACTGGACCCTGAGACTGCTGCTTCCTCACACACTGAGACCTCACACTCACTCACTCTTCAGCTGGGTCTGGATCACTGGACCCTGAGACTGCTGGTTCCTCACACACTGAGCCCTCACACTCACTCACTCTTCAGCTGGGTCTGGATCACTGGACCCTGAAGATGCTGGTTCCTCACACACTGATCCCTCACCTTCACTCACTCTTCAGCTGGGTCTGGATCACTGAACACTGAGACTGCTGCTTCCTCACACACTGAGCCCTCACATTCATACACTCTTCAGCTGGGTCTCAATCACAGGACCCTGAGGCTGCTGGTTCCTCACACACTGAACCCTCACATTCACTCACTCTTCAGTTGGGTCTGGATCATTTGACCGTGAGGCTGCTTGTTCCTCACACACTGCGCCCTCACATTCACTCACTCGTCAGCTGGGTCTGGAGCACTGGACACTGAGACTGCTGTTTCCTCACACACTGATCACTCACATGCACTCACTCTACACTGGGTCTGGATCACTGGACGCTGAGGCTGCTTGTTCCTCACACACTGAACCCTCACATTCACTCACACTTCAGCTGGGTCTGGATCACTGGACCCTGAGGCTGCTTGTTCCTCACACACTGAGCCCTCACACTCACTCACTCTACAGATGGGTCTGGATCACTGGACCCTGAGACTGCTGGTTCCTCACACACTGAGCGCTCACACTCATTCACTCTTCAGCTGGGTCTGGATCACTGGACACTGAGGCTGCTGGTTCCTCACACACTGAGCCCTCGCACTCACTCACTCTTCAGCTGGGTCTGGATCACTGGTAACTGAGACTGCTGGTTGCTCACACACTGAGCCCTCACCCTCACTCACTCTTCAGCTGGGTCTGGATCACTGGACCCTGAGAGTGCTTGTTCCTCACACACTGAGCCCTCACACTCACTCACTCTTCTGCTGGGTCTGGATCACTGGACACTGAGGCTGCTGGTTCCTCACAGACTGAGCACTCACACTCACTCACTCTTCAGCTGGGTCTGGATCTCTCTTCCTGAAGCTGCTTGTTCCTCACACACTGAGCCCTCACACTCACTCACTCTTCAGCTGGGTCAGGATCACTAGACCCTGAGACTGCTGGTTCCTCACACAGTGAGCCCTCACACTCACTCACTCTTCAGCTGGTTCTGGGTCACTGGACCCTGAGACTGCTGGTTCCTCACACACTGAGCCCTCACACTCACTCACTCTACACTGGGTCTTGATCGCTGTACCCTGTGACTGCTGGTTCCTCACACACTGAGCCCTCACAATCAATCACTCTTCAGCTGGGTCTGGATCACTGGACTCTGAGACTGCTGGTTCCTCACACACTGAGCCCTCACACTCACTCACTCTACAGTGGGTCTGGATCACTGGACCCTGAGACTGCTGGTGCCTCACACACTGAGCCCTCACACTCACTCAATCTACAGATGGGCCTGGATCACCGGACCCTGAGACTGCTGGTTCCTCACACACTGAGCCCTCACACTCATTCACTCCTCAGCTGGGTCTGGATCACTGGACCCTGAGACTGCTGCTTCCTCACACACTGAGCCCTCACTATCACTCACCCTTCAGCTGGGTCTCGATCACTGAACACTGAGACTGCTGCTTCCTCACACACTGAGCCCTCACATTCACACACTCTTCAGCTGTGTCTGAATCACTGGACCCTGAGGCTGCTGGTTCCTCACACACTGAGCCCTCACATTCACTCACTCTTCAGCTGGGTCTGGATAATTGGACCGTGAGGCTGCTTGTTCCCACACACTGCGCCCTCACATTCACTCATTCGTCAGGTGGGTCTGGATCACTGGACACTGAGGCTGCTGGTGCCTCACACACTGAGCCCTCACACTCACTCACTCTACAGATGGGTCTGGATCACCGAAACCTGAGACTGCTGTTTCCTCACACATTGAGCCCTCACACTCATTCACTCTTCAGCTGGGTCTGGATCACTGGACCCTGAGACTGCTGGTTCCTCACACACTGAACCCTCACATTCACTCACACTTCAGCTGGGTCTGGATCACTGGACCCTGAGGCTGCTTGTTCCTCACACACTGAGCCCTCACATTCAGTCACTCTTCAGCTGAGTCTGGAACTCTGGACACTGAGCCTGCTCGTTCCTTACACACTGAGCCGTCACATTTACTCACTATTCAGCTGGGTCTGGATCACTGGACCCTGAGGCTCTTGGTTCCTCACACACTGAGCCTTCACATTAACTCACTCTTCAGCTGTGTGCGGATCACTGGAACCTGAGACTGCTGATTCCTCACACACTGAGCCCTCACACTCACTCACTCTTCAGCTGTGTCTCGATCACTGGAACCTGAGGATGCTTGTTCCTCACACACTGAGCCCTCACACTCGCTCACTCTTTAGCTGGGTCTGGATCACTGGACCCTGAGGCTGCTGGTTCCTCACACACTGAGCCCTCACATTCACTCACCCTTCAGCTGGGTCTTGATCACTGGACCCTGAGACAGCTGGTTCCTCACACACTGATCTCTCACACTCACTCACTCTTCAGCTGGGTCTGGATCACTGGACCATGAGAATGCTGATTCCTCACACACTGATCTCTCACACTCACTCACTCTTCAGCTGGGTCTGGATCACTAGACCATGAGGCTGGTGGTTCCTCCCACACTGAGCACTCACACTCACTCACTCTTCTGCTGGGTCTGGATCACTGGATCCTGATAAGGGATATGGAGGGAATGAGTCAGGACAATGAGGTTGGGGGTTCCCAGTGAAAGTGAGGCTCAGTATGTATTCTAAGGGGAGCCTCGGTAGCCATGAAGGAGAGCTCTGTGATAGTGGTGCTGTTTTATTGTTCAGGTGGCTCGGATATTATTGATGTCACACTGCTCTCTCTGACCTGCGGTTACAAATATCTCACAGCAGGCAGTCATAGAATCATAGAATCATAGAGAGTTAGAGCACAGAAGGAGGACATCCAGCCCATCATGTCTGTTCCAGCCGACAAACAGCTGTCCACCCTAATCTCACTTTCCAGCACTTGATCCGTAGCCTTGTAAGTTACGGCACTTCAAGTTCATATCCAAGTGCATCTTAAATGTGATGAGGGTCGCTGCCTCTCTCACCCTTCCAGGCAGTGAGCTCCAGACGCCCATCACCGTCCGGGTGAAAATATTTCTCCTCAATTTCTCCTCTGAACCTCAAACCAATTACTTTAAATCTATGCCCCCTGCTTATTGACCATTCTGCTAAGGGTAATAGGTCCTTCCCTTCAACTCTATCTAGGCCCCTCATAATTTTATACACCTCAATTAAGTCTCACCTCAGCCTGCTCTGTTCCAATGAAAACAACCCCAGTCTATCCAATCTTTCCTCATAGCTAAAATTCCCCCGCCCAGACAACATCCTCTGCACCCCCTCTAGGGCAATCACATCCTTCCTGTAATGTGGTGATCAGAACTGCACGCAGTATTCTAGCTGTGGCCTAACTCGTGTTTTATACAGTTCAAGCATAACGTCCCTGCACTTATATTATATGCCTCGGCTAATAAAGACAAGTCTGCTGTATGTCTTCTTAACCACCTCATCTGCATATCCTTGCTCCCTTCAGGGATGTGTGGATATGCACTCCAAGGTCCCTCTGATCTTCTGCACTTCTCAGTGTCCTACCATTTATAGTGTATTCCCTAGCCTTGTTAGCCCTCCACAAATGCATTACCTCACACTTCTCCAGATTGACTTCCATTTGATACTGTTCTGCCCACCTGACCAGTCCATTGGTATCTTCCTGCAGGCTGCAGCTTTCTTCTTCATTATAAACCACACGGCTAATTTTTGTATCATCTACAAACTACTTCATTATACTTCCTACATTAAAGTCCAAATCATTGATATATACCACAAAAAGCAAATGACTCGGTACTGAGCCCTGGGAAACCCCAGGGGAAACAACCTTCCAGTCACAAAACCACCCTTCGACCATTACCCGTTATTACCTGCCTCTGAGCCAATTTTGCATCCAACTTGCCACTATGCACTGGATCCCAGGAGCTTTTACTTTCGTGACCAGTCTGCCTTGCGAGACCTTATAAAAAAGCTTTGCTAAGATCCATATAGACAACCTCAAGCACACTATCCTCATCCACCCTCCTTGTTACCTCCGTATAAATTCAATCAAGCTAGCCAGACACGACGTTCCCATAACATACCCATGCTGACTGTCCCTGATTAATCCGTGTCTTTCTAAACGAAGATGTATCCTGCCCCACGGAATTTTCCCAGGACTCTCCTGGGTCAGTTATTCCAGAAGCCATTGTCCACATGCCCACTCACCCTGCTGCTGCTTCTCATTTCCTGCTTCCGACTTCTCATAGAAACTGCAACTAGGTACTCACAACTGGAAACACCACAGTGTGAATTTTAGTGTGTTAAGAAGTCAATTATTTGAAGTTAGTTTAATTTTTTAAGGGTTTTTTAAACTCTTGGGCAGTTTAAACCGGAAGTAGAATCCGGGTATAAAAGGGGAGGGGCTAGTGCAGTGCACGGTGTGCTTTGTGCATTGAGTGGTGCTGGAGTTTTGCTAAGTGGGAGAAAAATCATTTAAGTGTATTTTGTGAATTTTAGTGTGTTAAGAAGTCAATTATTTGAAGTAAGTTTAATTTTTTAAAGGTTTTTTAAACTCTTGTGCAGTTTAAACCAGAAGTAGAATCCGGGTATAAAAGGGGAGGGGCTAGTGCAGTGCACGGAGTGCTTTGTGCATTGAGTGGTGCTGGAGTTTTGCTAAGTGGGAGAAAAATCATATAAGTGTATTTTGTGAATTTGTGTGTTAAGAAGTCAATTATTTGAAGTAAGTTTAATTTTTAAGGGTTTTTTAAACTCTTGGGCAGTTTAAACCGGAAGTATAATCCGGGTGTAAAAGGAGGGGCTAGTGCAGTGCACGGAGTGCTTTGTGCATTGAGTGGTGCTGAGTTTTGCTAAGTGGGAGAGTTCGGATAAGTGGGAGGTGAGTGTTTTTTGCTCTGTTTTTTTCCCCACTCCCAGGCTTGTACAGCACTGCGGAGGCGCAGCAGCGAGACGAGTCAACCAAACAGGCCCCACAGACAGTATTCAAGGAGAAGGTTGGTGATCAGCTGGTTGGTTGGTTTTCTTCCTTCTCTTCTCTTTTATAACTTTAAGTTGGTAAGTCCTTCGAACAGTGGTGTGAGATTATCATCTATATCCGGGCAGGGTCTTCAAAACTAATAATAAGAAATTTAATTATGTATATAGAATGGAGCAGGTGATGTGTTACTGTTGCGAGATGTGGGAGCCGGTGAACCCCATTGAGGCTCCCGGTGATTACATCTGCGACAGGTGTTTGCTGCTAGAGGAACTCAAGTTCCATGTTATGGAGCTTGAGACCGAGCTTCAGACACTGCGACACATCAAGGAGGGGGAGAAGTTCCTGGACTCTATGTTTCAGGAGATGGTCACACCTATGAAGTTAATTACCGCAGATGTAGTCCGTGGTCAGGGACAGGACAGTATGACTATGAGTGAGGAAGGTACAGGGATCCAGAATGTCGTGTTGAAGGAGACGCAGCCCTTGTTCTTGTCCAGCAGGATCGAGGTTCTTACACGCTGTGAGGGCGGGAGCGGGGACTGCAGGGAGGATGAGCAACCTGGCCACAGCACCGTGGTACAGGGGGCCATTCAAGTGGAGGGAGTAAAAAGAAATGTTGTAGTGGTAGGGGATAGTATTAGGGGGATAGATAGAGTTCTCTGCAGCCGAGCGCGGGAGTCCCAAAGGCTGTGTTGCCTGCCCGGTGCCAGGGTTAAGGACATCTCTTCTGGGCTGGAAAGAAACTTGGAGTGGGAGGGGGAGGATCCAGTTGTCGTGGTCCATGTTGGTACAAACGAAGTAGATAGGACAAGGAAGCCGTTTCTGTTAAAGGAGTATGAGCAGCTAGGGGTCAAATTAAAAAACAGAACCTCAAGGATAATAATCTCTGGGTTATTACCTGAGCCACGAGCGAATATGGCTAGGATAAATAAAATTAACGAGTTAAATGTGTGGCTCAAAGACTGGTGTGGGAGAAATGGGTTTTGCTTCTTGGGACACTGGCACCAATACTGGGACAGGAGGGAGCTGTTCCGTTGGGATGGACTCCACTTGGCCAGTGCTGGGTCTAGAGTCCTGGCGAATCATATAACTAGGGCTGTAGAGAGGGCTTTAAACTAATTAGTGGGGGGGAGGTTCCTAGAGAGCAAATAATAGAAATGACAACAGAGAAGTTCATAGACTTAGGTAGCAGTGGGGGAATTAAGAAACAGAATGTGTCAGGAAGGGACAGAATGTATGGAGTAAAAAGTAAAGTACTAAAAAGGGAAAAAACAGGAACTAAGTGTTACAAAACATATTTGAAAGTTCTTTATCTGAATGCATGTAGCATTCGTAACAAAATGAATGAGTTAATGGCACAAATAACGACATATGTGTATGATCTTGTGGCCATTACAGAAACATGGCTGCAGGGTGACCATGACTGGGAATTAAACATACCAGGTTATTTAACAATCAGGAAGGACAGGCAGGAAGGGAGAGGAGGAGGGGTGGCTATGTTAATAAAGGAAGGAATCACTATAATACAGAGAAATGATATTGGGTCAAAGGAGCAGGATAGTGAAACAGTTTGGGTGGAGATAAGGAATAATAAGGGTAAAAAAAACACTAGTGGGTGTAGTCTATAGGCCTCCGAACAGTTGCAACTCTGTTGGACGGTGTATTAATCAGGAAATAGTTGAGGCTTGTAATAAGGGAACAGCTATAATTATGGGGGATTTTAATTATCATATTAACTGGACAAATCAAATTGGGCAGAGCAGCTTTGAGGATGAGTTCATTGAGTGTATTAGGGATGGGTTTCTTGAGCAGTATGTAACTGAACCGACCAGGGGGCAAGCAACCTTAGATTTGGTCCTGTGTAATTAGACAGGATTAATTAAAAATGTCCTAGTAAAGGATCCCCTTGGAAGGAGTGACCATAACATGGTTGAGTTCCATATTCAATTAGAAGGTGAGAAGATTGAATCTCAAACAAGCGTGCTGAGCTTGAATAAAGGAGACTATGAAGGTATGAGAGCGGTACTGATTAGAGTGGACTGGGAAAATAGATTAAAGGGTAAGACGGTACATGATCAGTGGTGTACATTTAAGGAGTTATTTTACAATTTCCAAAAAATATATATTCCACTGAGGAAAAAAGGGTGTAAAGGAAAAGATTGCCATACGTGGCTAAGTAAAGTAATTAAGGATAGTATGCAACTAAAAACAAGGGCATATAAGGTAGCCAAATCTAGTGGGAGGATGGAAGACTGGGAAGTCTTTAAAAGACAGCAAAAAATAATTAAAAGATTGATTAAGAAAGGGAAGATAGATTATGAAAGTAAATTAGCAAAAAATATAAAAACAGACAGTAAAAGTTTCTATAGTTATATAAAAAGAAAAAGGGTGGCTAAAGTAAATGTTGGTCCCTTAGAGGATGAGACCGGGAAATTAATGGTGGGAAACATGGAGATGGCAAAAACACTGAACAATTATTTTGTATCAGTCTTTACAGTAGAGGGCACTAAGAATATCCCAACACTGGACAAACAGGGGGCTCTAGGGGGGGAGGAACTAAATACGATTAAAATCACTAAGGAAGTGGTACTTGGAAAAATAATGGGACTCAAGGCGGATAAATCCCCTGGACCTGATGGCTTGCATCCTAGGGTCTTGAGGGAAGTAGCGGCAGGGATTGTGGATGCATTGGTAATAATTTTCCAAAACTCACTGGACGCAGCAAAGGTCCCGGCAGATTGGAAAACTGCTAATGTAACACCCTTATTTAAAAAGGGTAGTAGGCAGAAGGCTGGAAACTATAGACCTGTTAGCCTAACATTTGTGGTTGGTAAAATGTTAGAGTCCATTATTAAGGAGACAGTAACGGGACATTTGGATAAACATAATTTAATAGGACAAACTCAGCATGGTTTGATGAAGGGGAAGTCATGTTTGACAAATTTGCTGGAGTTTTTTGAGGAAGTAACATACAGGGTGGATAAAGGGGAACCAGTGGACGTAGTGTATTTAGACTTCCAAAAGGCATTTGACAAGGTGCCACACAAAAGATTATTGCTCAAGATAAAAAATCACGGGATTGGGGGTAATATTCTGGCGTGGGTGGAGGATTGGCTCTCTAACAGAAAGCAGAGAGTTGGGATAAATGGTTCGTTCTCAGATTGGCAATTAGTAACTAGTGGTGTTCCGCAGGGGTAAGTGCTGGGTCCCCAAGTCTTTACAATCTATATTAACGATTTGGAGGAGGGGACCGAGTAACATATCAAAGTTTGCAGATGATACAAAGATGGGAGGGAAAGTAGTGAGTGAGGAGGACATAAAACACCTGCAAAGGGACATAGACAGGTTAAGTACGTGGGCAGAGATTTGGCAGATGGAATACAATACTGGAAAGTGTGAGGTTATGCACTTTGGCAGGAAAAATCACAGAGCAAGTTATTATCTTAATGGCAAGAAACTGGAAAGTACTGTAGTACAAAGGGATCTGGGGGTCCTGGTGCACGAAACTCAAAGTTAGTATGCAGGTGCAGCAAGTGGTCAAGAAGGCCAATGGAATGTTGGCTTTTATTGCTAGGGGAATGGAATATTAAAACAGGGAGGTATTGCTGCAGTTGTACACGGCATTGGTGAGACCGCACCTGGAATACTGCATACAATTTTGGTGTCCATACTTAAGGAAAGACATACTTGCTCTCGAGTCAGTACAAAGAAGGTTCACTCGGTTAATCCCGGGGATGAGGGGGTGGTCATATGAGGAGAGGTTGAGTGGATTGGGACTCTACTCATTGGAGTTCAGAAGAATGAGATGCGATCTTATTGAAATATATAAGATTGTGAAGGGGCTTGATCGTGTGGATGCGGTGAGGATGTTCACAATGAAGGGTGAAACTAGAACTCGGGGGCATGACCTTAGAATAAGGGGCTGCCCTTTCAAAACTGAGATGAGGAGAAACTTCTTCACTCAGAGGGTGGTAGGTTTGTGGAATTTGCTGCCCCAGAAAGCTGTGGAAGCTACATCATTAAATAAATTTTAAACAGAAATAGATAGTTTCCTAGAAGTAAAGGGAATTAAGGGTTACGGGGAGCGGGCAGGAAATTGGACATGAGTCTAGGTTCGGAATGGTCATGGCCCTGTGGGTAGTGGAGTGGGCCCAGGGGCCGTGTAGCCTGGTTCTGCTCCTACTGTGTTCTAATTCTGTGTTAGATTTCAGGAGATGGTTTTATTCCTGTTCCTGGCTGGGGTGGAGATCGCCTTTACAGAAGGTAAGTACTGTAGAAAATATAGGGACAGAGTGATCTCCTGGAAGAATTTCGATCGCCTAGATGGGTCGGAGAGGAATTTCCCAGATTTTTTTTTCTCCCAAATTGGCCATTGGGTCTTTGTCTGGTTTTTCGCCTCTCCCGGGATATCACATGGGTTCTTTTGGATGCAGAGTGATAGAAGATTTGAGGTTAGGATCAGATCAGCCATGATCTTATTGAATGGTGGAGCAGGCTCGAGGGGCCGATTGGCCTGCTCCTGCTCCTATTTCTTATGTTCTTATGTTCTTATAAACACCGGCATAGGTGACTCACTGCTGGAAACACCACTGTTCATACACATCGGGACAGGGGACTCAATACTGGAAACACCACTGCTCATAGACACAGGGACAGGGGACTCACAAATGGAAACACCACAGTGCATACACACCGCCACAGGGGACTCAATACTGGAAACACCACTGTTCATGAACACAGGGACAGGGGACTCACTACTGGAAACACCACTGTTCATAGACACCAGGACAGGGGACTCACTACTGGAAACACCTCTGTTCATAGACACCAGGACAGGGGACTCACTACTGGAAACACCACTGTTCATAGACACAGGGACAGGGGACTCACTACTGGAAACACCACTGTTCATAGACACCGGGGCAGGGGACTCAGTACTGGAAACACCAGTGTTCCTAGACACCAGGACAGGGGACTGACTACTGGAAACATCGCTGTTCCTGGACACCGGGACAGGGGACTCACTACTGGAAACACCACTGTTCATAGACACCAGGACAGCGGACTCACTTCTGGAAACACCACTGTTCATAGACACTGGGACAGGGGACTCACTACTGGAAACACCACTGTTCATAGACACCGGGACAGGGGACTCACTACTGGAAACATCACTGTTCATAGACACCGGGACAGGGGACTCACTACTGGAAACACCACTGTGCATAGACACCGGGACAGGGGACTCGCTACTGGAAACACCACTGTTCATCGACCCCGTGACATGGGTCTCACTATTGGAAGCATCTTTGCTCATAGACAGAAGTGCAAGGGGCTCGATGCTGGAAGCAACAACAATAACAAAAACTTTTATTTACATAGCAGCTTTAAAGTAGTAAAACGTCACAAGGCACTGCGCAGGTGCATAAAAAGACAAAAAACGACACAGAGATGCATAAGGAGAAATTAGGGCAGGTGAACAAACGCTTGGTCATAGAGGTGGGTTTAAAGGAGTGTTTTAATGGAGGAAAGGGAGGTAGAGAGGCGGAGAGGTTTAGGCAGTGAATTCCAGAGCTTAGGGCCGAGGCAACTGAAGGCACGGCCACCAATGTTTAAGCGATTATAATCAGGGATGCTCAAGAGGGCAGAATTATAGGAGCGCAGATACCTCGGGGGCTTGTGGGGCTGGAGGAGTTTACAGAGATAGAAAGAGGTGATGCCATATTGGGATTTGAAAACAATGATCGGAATTTTGAAATCGAGAATTTAACCGGAAGCCCATTCATGTCAACGAGCACAGGGGTGATTGGTGAATGGGACTTGGTGCGAGTAAGGATACAGGCAGCTGAATTTTGGATAAAATCAAGTTTACGTAGTGTGGAATGTGGGAGGCCAGCTAGGTGTGCGATGGAATAGTGAAGTCTAGAAGTAACAAAGGCCCGGATGAGTGTTTCAGCAGTGGATGAGCTGAGGCAAGGGCGGAGACGGGTGATGTTACTGAGATGGAAATAGGCGGTCTTCATTATGCTGCGGATATTCGGAAGCTCATTCCAGGGTCAAATATGACTCCAAGGTTGTGAACAGTGTGGGTCAGCCTCAGACAGATGTTAGGGAGAGGGATGGAGTCACTGGCTGGGAATGGAGTTCACCACTGTTCATCGGCACAAGTCCAGGATTCTCACTATAGGAAACAACATCGCTTTAGTTCCAATAAATCCCACAGTCCCGCCGGTGATGGAGGAGCTGTGCACGCACTAGAGAAAGTAAAAGTCCAAAGACAACACATGCTGATTGTTTGAAAGATCTGTTTATTGTTCTCCAGGCAATCCACACACATAAGCCGCCACAGTTATTGTTCATGTCCTTAAATTATTTAGATATTAATTACAGACGTGCTTATTCTCCTTTCACACTCAACTGGTGTAACCCACATGTTCTGACGCTCATCCAGAGATCAACATCCCATTCTCACATCAGCCTAAACCTCCATGCTGGGTCTTGTATTTCTTTGTGTCCAGAGTTTGATTTAATCCAATTAAACCACTACCAGTTTTATAACCTTACCATCCGCATAATGCTAGCTCTTCTACCTTGCTCACTGACTCTTACATGGGAACACGCGGGCCTTGTCAGATATTGGCCAGCGTTATATCTGGAGGAACCTGGGGCAGAGATGGAGCCTGTTGAGGTTCCGGTAAAAGATGCGAGAACACAGGATGGGATATGAGATGCAATGCAGGTCTAATGCTGGGAATTACTCCGAACTTTTCGCTGCTTAACTAATTTAAATATTATTCTCAGTGGATATTTCATCCCAATCTTCAGCTCCTCTCTGAATTTAGTCTGTGTTACTGCATAAATACACGTGTTTGTGCAGCAGCTCAATAGCAGGAGCATTTGGCTGGTTTGATCTGCGATGTAAAAAGGGTCATTGTAACCTGTTGTATAATAACGGTTTGTAATTCGCATTAATAAGAAAGCTATCACGTACATCATCCAGAGCAGTATGAAGTTTCCGGATATGGCGAAGAGTAAGATAATGGATTTCATTCGGTTTTCCATTTCCGGATCATTGTTATTCGCATCATTCTTGCTGCTCCTCAGCCTCCTGCGGACTCTACTGGCCGCCAAAATGTGTCCCACGGTCAGAGCATTGAGCAGCAGCATCAGGAATATTGGGAGCAGTGGTTTGAAACAGCGGTGAATCCAACTAAATGCTACCCACGCAGTTGCAGTGTAATACTCTCGTTTTATATAACAGCCCCAGGGTACGTTGTCGATTGTAATGTAGGGTTCAAATCTAAAGTACCAGGGAATGCTTTTCAAACAGAACAGCAGACACACGGTTCCTATAACCACGGCTGCAGTTTTCTCGGTGCAATATTTAGCCCTCAGCCTCTGGCAACAAATGGTAACAAAACGATCAAAAGTGAAAGCGACTGTTAACCAGACAGAAATATCTGTGGCTGCATGAATCAGTGCAGTGTGGAAAGAACACACAGGTGTGATGAACAGGAAGGTAGTCGGGAAATAACAATTATTAATCCGAAGCAATATCACATCAGTGATAATGACCAGTAGATCCGCCGCCGCCATGGCCACCAGATAGCGGGTGATACACCTGGAGAGACCGCACTTTCCCCGGGACAGGATCACAATCGTCATCACGTTCGCTGTAAATGGGAAACAGACAGAAACAGGGAATCAGCCTTCAGATTACAGCAAGGGAGTCGGTTTCACAGTATTTGATGTGAAATGTACTTTACTGCAGGATCTGGGAATGGGAACTGAACTCGTTACCGCTGCTAGGATTGTGCAGTTGATAACGATTTTAACATAAAATTTCAATGTTCAGTATAAGAGAGTCTGGAGTAAATAAGTGAAAATAAACGCCTCCAGCAAAGATTAAAACATGAACAAAATGGATTCTCTGGGAACTTCCTCAGAGCTGCTCCTCTTCCACCATTAAAGCTTCATCAGAAGTGCAAGGAATCCCGACGAGTCCCGAGTAAATTACCGGCCCTTTAATTGTACGAGCAAATGGACAGCCAGTTAATGAGTTATAATTAATAGCAACAAGTAGCAGTTCAGTGACAGAAGAATGAATGAAAACAAAACGAAAGAAAAGTGATTGAAAATAAGTACTGAATGGTCAGTTATAAATTGGGAGATAAATGATGGATGAGGAGCAGTGAGAATGAAGCCGGCCCGAAATACGGTAAATGATAAACGGGGACCACTGAGGGTGAAATCATCGGCGGGGTTTGGATCCGTGGCCAGGAGAGGGAAGCAGATTCCAGGCGGGGGTCAGAACAGGCTCGTATTTGTCAGGTTGGATTCTCAGACTGGGGGGCATGAGTAAAAACTGTTGAAAAGACAAATGTCAAACACCATGTTACAAAGCGACTTGGTGTGGGTCAACTCGAACAGTTTCTGTTTACAAACCACCAGATGGACATTTCAACAAAAGCAAAATACTGCGGATGCTGGAAATCTGAAATTAAAACAGAAAATGCTGGAAATACTCAGCAGGTCAGGCAGCATCTGTAGAGAGAGAAACACAGTCAACGTTTCAGGTTGATGACCCTTCGTTAGAACAGGAAAAAGTCAGATGGACAGTTCACCTGATCAACCGACTTCCCCTCGCTGGAAACCCCAGGTCCTGACATCGGTGCCTTGAACAGTTCAACATCATGTGGGCAAACTACAACAATCACCACAAGGGGGAGTAGGTCAGATGTGAGCAGCAACAAACAAGATGAACTTGTTCTGTGATCCCAGGAATAATTGAACCTTCCAAAGTACACGATGCAGGATGGAGCACACTCCCGACCTCGCTTTTGTCACCTCTGATAATAGATGAAACTTCAGAGGGAGGTGATGGCGGCGGTCCCGAGCTTGCAGCAAAGACCAGTGCAAGTGACAATAGCGGCTGCTGTCCAACCCAGGACAACAAAATACCTGCCGAGATTCAGCTTCAGAAAGTTTGAGTGGGAAGGTCGTACCTCTGAATTGGACGAATCCATCTGTAATATTAATCCGACACACGAGCAATATTGAGAATCTGTCACCCTGGTGTGTAAGATTTTCCAAAATTACATCCTAGCAGATATGGGAAATATACACAACTGAGCTTTCGGAATAGATAATCAACAATATCAGAGTTTCACTCAGGATAATGTGTCGTATGGCAGGTTGTCAGCTTGACATGGAAAGAAGCGTCATGGGTTAATTGGTACAGAATAAGAGAGAGAAAGAGTGTGTGGGAGAGAGAGAGAATGAGAGATGGATAGAACGAGATAGGGAGAGACTAAAAGAGAGAGTCAGTGAAAGGGGGAGGGGAGAGAGAGGGAGAAAGAAAAATTGAGATTGAGAGACAGAGACAGAGAGAGAGAAAAACGAGAACTATATATATCAGAGACAACTCTGTGCAGAAGGAAAAGCCTTTGCAAGATAAGGTAGGTGAAGTAGAAATAAGTCACTGTCTTCCTGCAGAACCGTCTTTAGACAAGAGACACTTAGGTGGAAATGATATGACATGATTTTAGGCGTGTATAATTTTTAAATAGTTAAGCAGCTGGTGGGATCTCCATGGATACAGAAATATATTGTAAAGGTACTGCCCCCGAATCAGAGATAAGAGATATGAGGTGCTGTCCAGTGACTCTGAGCAGGTTGAGGTGGACCTTCTGCTTGAACTGCTGCAGTCCATGTGGTGAAGTTGCTTCCACAGGGCTGTTAGGGCGGCACTTCTAAGGTTTGGACACAGTTACTATGCACCAAATGTGATGGGATAATTTTTTCCCAATGTTACCAATATTTTGTAATGAGTCAAACCATTTCAGTAATTTATTTATCTAAAATATGCAGCATTATACAAAATTGCTAAAATTATTCGCCACATTTATCATGCACTAAACCATTAATTGATTCAACAATTGGATCAGTGTTTCAATGGTTTATTAATTATAGTCCCGCCTTACTTAGAGTCACACTTTAAACAGTGGTGACACTTAAATAACAAACGATCTAGTTACGCAACGATTGCCGTCAATTACACTTGTTTCTATTTCCAAGTGCAATGACGGAATATGAAGAAAAGAATATCCACCACTCTGAGAATCCAACCACCAATGTCGTCAGTTAAAAATAAAAATATCTTTACTGCTGTGACGTAATGTTTCTATTTCCCCAGCTCTCCGTTCCTTCAGTCTCCGGGCTCACTCTCCATGCAATGTCCCGAATATAACCATTAAAGCACAGAACATTATAATATCAATAAGCATATCGCAAAAGGAAGAGGGAGGACAGTTAGGGCGTGATATTCCCAGAATTTCTGAAAGTGACCCGTAATCTGTAGAATAATCACCTCCGGACAAACACAGCAACTGAGCAGACCCGCAAGGAGAGCAGTAATACAAAGAGACACGGACTTATACAATCAATAACCGGTTACAATGCCTCACCGGGAACTCCACGGGCGACAAGTATAACTTCAGAAATCACTTATACCAGTTACACTGAAAATGGACACGCGATTAATGGAACTCCCATTGCAGAAATGCTGATGACTTGGGAGCTTGATGCACAGTTACACAGGGACACAGGAGGAGGTTATTCAGCCCCACAAGCCTTTTCCAACATCACATTAGACCCCGGCTGATCTGCACCTTAACTCCATTTACCTGTCTTGGTTCCATATCCCATGATGCTCATACCATAAAAAGTTATATCCATCACAGTCTTCAAAATTTCAATTGACCGAGCACTGACGGGCTTTTGGGAAAACGAGTTCCAGGTTTCCACTGCCCTTTGTGTGAGAAAGTGTTTCCTGATTTCCCTCCTAAATGGCATAACTCTCATTTTAAGATCATGTCCCCTCGTTCTCCAATCTCCACCAAGGAAACAGTTTCTCTGCATATACATTATCGAATCTCTTTATCATTTTAAATAACTCGTATATAACACCCCTCAACATTCTAAACACAAGGAATACAAACTAAGTTTATGCAATCTGTCCTCACAATTTAACCCTTTAAGCCCCGGTGTAATTCAGGCGAACCTGCGCTGAACTCCCTTCAAGACGAATACATGTTTCCGGCGATGCGGTGCCCAAGACTGAACTCGTGCTCCAGATGGGGTCTGACCAAGGTTCGATTTAACTGAAGCATCACTTGCTCACTTTCGAATTTAAACACCCTTGTGAAAAAAAACAAAATCCCATCAACATTTATCCCTACTTTTTGTCTCCTTCCTCGCAAGCAACTACCAACCCGTCTCACAAGGTTACCTCCAATACTGTGCAATCTCACCTTTGTTAATAATTTCTGTGTGAAACTTTATCTGAAGCAGGGAAATAACTGACACTGTATTACAACTTGTGAATATGGGGACCAACATTCCATTGCATCGTGTGCTGACGGTTTTTACAGTTAAAATTACCCCCGCTGACAGGACATTGAATGAAGATAACAATTGGAGCTTTTGCTGGATATTATATGTGCATTATGATCTCAATGAACATATCACTCAAGGAAGATGGCGGACAGGGAGGATGTGATATTCAATTAAATTCTGACATTGATTTGGAAAAAGCAAAACAAATTCTTCAGAAGGAACAGAAAAAATATCGGGCATGTACAAAGACCAGTGACACACATAAACCCTGATTCACAAAGTCAGTAAGTTCAGAATCAGTTAGCGGGAACACCAAATACCGCTTGTAGAACGGGAACATGGCAAACAGATATACAATACATTCCACTTTATTTATCTCTGAGAAATGATGGGGACTCTTGGTGCAGGACACCGAGCCACAATGGACCCTGTGAGCTGTAATATTCAGAGAAAGACTTATTAATACAGGAGCGAAGCTTCCAATGGGAGCATTAGGCTGCATTGTTCCTGAGATTTGTGAGAGTCAGTGGGACAGTGAGACAACTCACTTCACTATGTCCTTACTGAGTAACATCTTTAAACAGACCTGGCAGAGTTTAAAAACCAATAGTAGAAATATTTTAGTTTGATGCCGATCACATTTGTTCAAAAAGCAACCTGGAACTTTTAGTAGCAGCGGGTATTGGGAACTCATTCCACTGAATGTGAGATTTCAGTTTCCCAGCTGAAGGGGAGAATTTGATTCTTTGTAAAGTAGGAGTTAAAATACACCGGTTTCATACCCAGGGCTCAGTCACACTAAACTATGAATCTGAGCCAGAGGAATGTAACACAGACACAGATTACAGGGCGATATGATCAAAGTGTTTAAAATGTTGCAAGGATGGGAGAAGGTAGATAGAAGCAGATTGATTCCAGCAAATGATGGGGTCAAGAACGAGGTGTCATAGATACAAGATTGAACAGAAGACATTCGGAACATTGGAAAAGGGAGCGGGAGAAACATCTTTACAAAGAGAGTTGGGAGGCGGTGGAGTTCAGTTCCAGGGTTAGTGGTTGAGGCAGAAGCTATGCTCAGTTTCAGAGTAGAGTGGATAGGTTGATGGAGGAAGAGGTGATGAAGGTATATCGGGACAGGTTGGTTAACTGTCTTTACAAATATCTTCTAACTGTAAGGATCAGAAGGGAACTAATTATAACTTGGTAGCGAGCAGCGGTTTGACCGGGCGGACAGGCTGGCTGAGAGTTCAGCCAGTGTTATATCAACATGCAAGTGTATGATCTGAACAATAAAAGTGTCCGCTTTGTATAAAGAGAGCAGAACCTGGCTTCTGATCGGTGCTCTGGGTAAAATGCGGGTGATGGAAGCTGAAACGGATTTTTCAAATGGGGACAAACCCAGGAGAGTTTCACAGAGCGCCACTGCTTTGTTTCAATTACTCTCTCACTGCATTGGATTCCCGGTCTGAGCTGCTGGAAGGGATGTGACAGGCAGCACTGTGCCCGCCCGGTGGGTGAAGAGGAGTCTGAGAACAGGCTGGTGACCGGTCAGGAGAGAAGACCAGGGCGAGATCCTATGTCCCTGCATGGAGCACAAACCCACCCTCGGCATGGATTGTGATCAGCAGGAACAATATCCAGCACTTTGCTGGAAACAGACCGAGAAGAGCGGGAAGATTCTGATTAATGAGACTGAACAAATCCCAGTCCTGACTGTACGGATTCCCAGGTATATATCCAGGAGCGGCCGTCAGTCGACCGATCCCCAGTGGGAGTCAGAGGGGGAAAAACTGGAGCATTTTATAACACAGTGAATGTTCAGTAAAATATAGCCCTTGTCAGGTATTACCGAGTGTTACTGGAAAGAAGGGGAGGAGAGAAAATCTGGCCGGGCATGGAAACAATGGAATTAAAATATTCCATGGAATCACACATTGCACGAGGTCTCAGTTAAATGGAATCATTGGAAAGACATTAAATGCAGAAAATAATCTGCAGTTTTTATGGGGTTTAAAGAAACTTAAAAATGCAAAAAATTATCAGTCAATGAACGAGGTACAGCGGGAAATACAGTCACTGAATTTCTGCCTTTCAATTGACTTGTGAAAAACAGTGAGAAAAGGAAACTTACCGAGATAGGAGCAGGAACAGAGTTAACCCTGATTCACAACTTTAGTAATGGAAGATAATCACTTACCGGGGATACCAACGGCTGCTATAATCGGATAGTAAATCATTACTGCCTGTATAACTGGCGGTAAGAAGGTAAATGGATATGCAATGTACGGAACTCTCATTCTGTCGGAGAAGTGATGGTGACTCTTGGCACTGGACACAGGGCTCAACTGAGTCTGTGAGATGAGAGATTAAGGTAAAACCATTTATAATTGAGGGACACTTCCCGTGGGATCAGGAAGCATCAGGAGTATTGACATTACTTCCAGTCATTTGGGCAGCGTGTCAACTCCCTTCACTGTCATGTTTGTGCTGCACTAATTAGATACAAATTGATATTACAAGTGTTTTGAAATGAAACCGCCCAAAGATTGGAATAATACTTTGCTCACATTTCTCTCTGTCAATGTACTGAAAGCCGGGCTCTGACCGCATCGCTGCAACACCTTCAACAGAAGCAGCTTCAGGCTCCCCTCTGTGACGTCACAGGGCTCAGTCCTGTCGATGCAGCAACTGAATTCCCCCAATTCTCAAACATCTTTCAGTGTTTACACCGCCCCCGGCCCTCCAAACTCAGCCCTTTCAATGTGGGAGTTTAGGCTGGCAATTGAGTGAGGAATTTATGTCTTTAGGACGGGAAGAGTTCGGGCTTTGCAGCAACACCTGGAATAAATTAAATCTAAAATCTCAGGTAGAAAAATGAAACCATGGACAGGGGCTCGAAAAATCCTGGATTTCACTGAAATCCACATTCTATAAAGGTTACAGGTTAAGGCAGAGCCCTGTTCCTTTAGAGGGATAATCTAGGTATGTGGTACTATACAATATTGAAATAGGTTGGGCCACATTTAGAGCAGAATCGCTGTGGAAATCTGCATCCCCCAGGATTCTGTGGGCTGCGGTGTGGTTTAGAGTTTCTGCTCAGTTCATTATGTTCTATTATTATCCCATTCCCAGTAGTTTCACTTTGATCTTTCCAGTGATATTATCGAAAGCCAGTCCGTGGGACACAGGTGCATTCAGACCAGGAGTAGGTCATTCAGCGTCTCGGGCCTGCTCCGCCATTCAATTTGATCATGGCTGATCTGCAGCTCAGCTCCGTTTCCCCGGCTTTGCTGCTTATCCCTTCATATCCTCACCTTACAACAATGTATCGATCACAGCCATGAAAGCTCCAAATAATCCCGAGCATCTGCAGCTTTTTGTGGGTTAGAGTTTCAAATTCCCACCAGCCATCGTGTGACAAAGTGCATCTTGATTTCGCTCCTGAATGACATAAATCTAATGTTAAGCTTATTGTATAGAATTACATACAATAATAAGCAGAGGAACAGGCCATTCGGCCCAACTGGTCCAAGCTGCTGTTTCTGCTCTACCAGTCTCCTCTCACCCCATCACCATGGCCTTCTAGTCATTTCACCCTCATGTATTTATCTAGCTTCCCCTTAAATACATCTGTGCAACTCGATTCAACTAATGATTGTGGTAGCGAGTTCGACAATACGTCCCCTTGTTCATGATTCTTGCACCAGACAGAATTGTTTCCCGGTATCTACCCTATTGAATCGTTAGACATTTTAAGCACCTCTTACAGGTCAGCCCTCAATCTCCTTTTCTCAAGGAAATGGAAGCAACATTTTGCAACATGTCCTCGTAATTTAACCCTTTTAGCTCAGGTAAATTTCAGGTGATTCTGTGCTGCATCAACTCCAAGGCCTATATATAATCAGTGAGGGACTCGGGAGGTGAGAGAAGGAAGGAAGACTGGAAAATGGATTGGAGGGACAGATTGGGGCCTCGTGGAAAGAGAGGGGCAATGGGGGTCGGAGGATGGGGAGACTAGAGAATGGGAGGTCAGAGAGAGGATAATGGGGTCAGCCAGAGGGGGAATGAGGGTCATGACAGGGGAATGGGGTTAGGGAGAGGGGGCAAGAGGGTCAACAGCAGGTACATGGGATCCTAGAGACGGGGGAAGTGAATCAGCAGCAGATAAATCGGGCCAGGGAGTGCGGGAAGATGGTCAGCAGCAGGTAAATGGGTTCAAAGAGAGGGGGAAAGAGGGTCAGCAGCCGGTAAATCGGGCCAGAGAGAGGAGGGAAGAGGGTCAGCAGCAGGTAAATGGGGTCAGAGAGAGGGGGGAAGAGGGTCAGTAGCAGGTAAATGGGGTCAAAGAGAGGGGGGAAGAGGGTCAGTAGCAGGTAAATGGGGTCAAAGAGAGGGGGGAAGAGGGTCAGCAGCAGGGAAATGGGGTCAGAGAGAGGGGGGAAGAGGGTCAGTAGCAGGTAAATGGGGTCAAAGAGAGGGGGGAAGAGGGTCAGCAGCAGGGAAATGTGGTCAAACAGAGGGGGAAGAGGGTCAGGAGCAGGTAAGTGGGTCAGAGAGAGGGGGAAGAGGGTCAGCAGCAGGTAAAAGTGGTCAGAGAGATGGGGAAGAGGGTCAGAAGCAGGTAAATGCGGCCAGAGGGAGGGGGAAGAGGGTCAGCAGCGGGTAAATGGGGTCAGAGGGAGGGGGAAGATGGTCAGCAGCAGGTAAATGTGGTCAGAGACAGGAGGAAGAGGGTCAGCAGGTAAATGGGGTCAGAGAGAGGGGGAAGAGGGTCAGCAGCAGGTAAATGGGGTCAGAGAGAGGGGGCAGAGGGTCAGCAGCAGGTAAATGGGGACAGAGAGAGGGGGAAGAGGGTCAGCAGCAGGTAAATGGGGTCAGACAGAGTGGGAAGAGGATCAGCAGCAGGTAAATGGGGTCAGTGTGAGGGGGAAGAGGGTCAGCAGCAGGTAAATGGGGTCAGAGAGGGGGGGAAGAGGGTCAGCAGCAGGTAAATGTGGTCAGAGAGAGGGGGTAGAGGGTCAACAGCGGGTAAATGGGGTCAGAGGGAGGGGGAAGAGGGTCAACAGCGGGTAAATGGGGTCAGAGAGAGGGGGAAGAGGGTCAGCAGCAGGTAAATGTGGTCAGAGAGAGGGGAATCTCCATAGGGCTGTGGATGACTATCTTCATGACTGAGATCGATAGATATCTGCGCACCAACTGAATCAAGGGATATGAAGATCGGGCGGGAAACTGAATTTGTAGTGGAAGTTCAGCCATGATCTTACTGATTGGTGGAGCAGCCTCGAGTGGTTCTATGTCCTACTCCTGCTCCTTTTTCTTATGTTATTATGAAACGCAGCAGCCAATTTGTGCACAGCAAGCTCCCACAAACGGCAATGTGACAATGACCAGATAATCTGTTGTTTTGAGTTGATTGAGGGATAAATATTGACCAGGACACCGGGTAATTTCCCTGCTCTTTATCGAAGTATTGCCGTATGTGATCTTTTACGCCCACCTGAGAGGGCAGACGGGGCTTGGTTTTAACGTCTCAGCTAAAACATGGCAACTCCGACAGTGCAGCACTCCCTCAGTGCGGCACTGCAGTGCCCAAGTCACTGAACCAATATCTTTCTGATTCAGGGTGTCACCAACTGAGCCACGGCTGACACACAGCCTCCCTGAAGGACCACTTCATTGTATCGAAACGGAGCTGGAGCTTCCCGGATTGCAGGAACCGACAGGTTGCAGGTGTCCTGTTGAGCAAAAGAATCTCTCTGAGAAGAGCGGGAAGCCAATTGGGGAAATTAAATGGAGTGGTGAATTAGTGACCTGCCAGACACCCAATCCGGGAATGACGGATTCAAACAAATATAGGAAAGAAGGAACTCTACAGGTACCTGTTCGCTAATTCTTCAACATCGTAAAACCATCCCAAGTAATTCTCCCTGTGTCCTGGCCGGTATATCCACCTTACATTAATTTCACGGAAACTTTGACTTTAAATCAGACAATAGTCAGAAGATGGCAGCGTGAATCTACATTGCAGCTGAATGCATTGTCATGTATTGTGTTCAAAGTTACCTCACACTATTTATAAAATGGGGCGCACAGTTAAGATGAAGAGGGGCCAGCGGACTGTGGATTCCACTGCGGCTGCTGCTCAACAATAATTGCCTTCAGTGTGTACAGTGAGCAGAAGGAATTGCTGCTGTTTCTTCACATTTCCCACTGCACTCATTGTCATTCTGCTTTAACAGAACCAGCTTGGATCTCCAGATATATTTAAACAATAAACCTCGGGGCTGATAGAATAATAATACAATAATATGAACATCATGTGCTTTCAATGGAGAAGTGTTTTCCACCTGCCGTGAGCAGAGAGCTTGGTGAAGACAGCGTTGGGTGAATCTGCTAAACTGAGTGGTGATGGGAAGTTGGTGAGAGTGGGACTTCGGTGCAGAGGGGGAAGGAAATGCTCGGTAATTTAAATCAAGGAAGAACAGTAAATACACAAAATAGTGTAACTAATTAGATCTAGGAATAAAATTAACTAGGTTCAGGATAGCAACATTAAAGGAATCTGAACTGCATTAAATAAAAATCGGATGTACGTCATTAATTAAATAATAAGTAGGAGTAAGGAGTGCTAAATTAATATATATAGAATAATAGAATAGAATCATAGAAGTTTACAGCACCGAAGGGGCCATTCGGCCCATCGTGCCAGTGCCTGTTCTTTGAAAGAGCGGTAAAATTTGAAGCCAGACCCCAGCGTTTTACTCTTAATCCTGGAAATCAGTTCCCTACAAATACAGGTCCAATTTTAATCAAGATCAAGGGGCAGCTGAGACCCGCTGCCTGCAATTCTTGTGGCATTTAGCAGCTGCAGAAAGTTTCCTGTTTCCTGGACAACCACGTGTGCAGGAAGAGCCCCCAGTTTCTCGAGCTCAGGGTTTCTGAGACTGAGGAGCGGCGGGAGTCACTGCTGGGCATTCGGGTGATGGCAATTCCCCGCAGAAAAAGTTGCAGGAGGTGGTAACCACGCAGCTACAGAGAGTTCAGGTGGGGAGTAAGTGGGTGGCCAGCCGGCAGGTGAGGAAGAGGCAGGCCGTGCAGGAATCCCCCGCGAATCTGGCCCTCTCAACCCGGTTTTCCGTGCTGATACCAGTGACGGTGATGACACCCTGGGGGAGTGCATCCTAGAGCAAAGAGCTTGGTGAAGGGAGAGATGGGTGAATCTGCTAAACGGCTTCGTGGGGCAAATGGCTGCACAGGGGGCGCAGCAATGCGAGCACATTCAGTAGTGCTTGGGGATTCGACATTCAGCGGGGAGAGACAGGCGTTACAGCATCAGTCGTCGTGATTCTCGCAGAGTATGTTGCCTCCCTGATGCCAGGGTGATGGACATCATTGATAGGGTGCATAACATTTTGCGAAGGGCAGATGAACAGCCAGCAGCCATGATCATTGTTGGAACCAATGACAGAGATAGGAAACGGGCTGTGTTCCTACAGGCACATTTTCCAGAGCAAGTTAAATTGCAGGACCAAAAATGGCAGTAATCCCTGGATTACTCCCAGTGTCATGTCCTGGAGCATATAGGAGAAGTAAGATAAGACATGTTGATGTGTGGCTGGAGAACTGGTGCAGATGGGAGTTGTAAGACAGTCTGATTGTCTGATAGTTTATAGAGTTCAGACTCGTGGAACAGACAACACAAAACCCAATGAATCTGTGAAATTTCTTTTAATTAAAAATCCACAAGAGGTTACAAGTAAAATTAGCAGAATACAAACAGTACTCAATTCATGTACTTATCACAAGCAAGGATCAAAAATCATTTACTTTAAGCTCAGGTGACTAAAAGCAAACCCACATGCATACAACACCTGGTTGGGTATTGGAGCCGTGGGGCAGTGGGTGAATGGGTGGGAATTGGAGTTGGGGGTGCGTGGGTGAATGGTTGGGTATTGGAGCCGGGGGGGGCAGTGGGTGAATGGTTGGGTATTGGAGCCGGGGGTCCCTGTGTGAATGGTTGGGTATTGGAGCCGTGGGGCAGTGGGTGAATGGGTGGGAATTGGAGTTGGGGGTGCGTGGGTGAATGGTTGGGTATTGGAGCCGGGGGGGGGCAGTGGGTGAATGGTTGGGTATTGGAGCCGGGGGACAGTGGGTGAGTGGTTGGGTATTGGAGCCGGGGGGCAGTGGGTGAATGGTTGTGTATTGGAACCGGGGGTCCCTGGGTGAATGGTTGGGTTTTGGAGACGAGGGGGCAGTGGGTGAATGGTTGGGTATTGTGGTCGCGGGTCCTTGGGTGAATGGTTGGGTATTGGAGACGGGGGGCAGTGGGTGAATGGTTGGGTATTGGAGCCGGGGGGCAGTGGGTGAATGGTTGTGTATTGGAGCCGGGGGGCAGTGGGTGAATGGTTGTGTATTGGAGCCGGGGGTCCCTGGGTGAATGGTTGGGGTTTGGAGACGAGGGGGCAGTGGGTGAATGGTTGGGTATTGGAGTCGGGGGGGCAGTGGGTGAATGGTTGGGTATTGTGGTCGCGGGTCCTTGGGTGAATGTTTGGGTATTGGAGCCGGGGGGCAGTGGGTGAATGGTTGGGTATTGGAGCCGGGGGGCAGTGGGTGAATGGTTGGGTATTGGAGCCGGGGGACAGTGGGTGAATGGTTGGGTATTGGAGCCGGGGGGGGGGCAGTGGGTGAATGGTTGGGTATTGGAGCCGGGGGGCAGTGGGTGAATGGTTGGGTATTGGAGCCGGGGGTGCGTGGGTGAATGGTTGGGTATTGGAGCCGGGGGGGGGGCAGTGGGTGAATGGTTGGGTATTGGAGCCGGGGGACAGTGGGTGAATGGTTGGGTATTGGCACCGGGGGGCAGTGGGTGAATGGTTGGGCATTGGAGCCGGGGGGCAGTGGGTGAATGGTTGGGTATTGGAGCCGGGGGGCAGTGGGTGAATGGTTGGGTATTGGAGCCGGGGGTCCCTGGGTGAATGGTTGGGTTTTGGAGACGAGGGGGCAGTGGGTGAATGGTTGGGTATTGTGGTCGCGGGTCCGTGGGTGAATGGTTGGGTATTGGAGACGGGGGGCAGTGGGTGAATGGTTGGGTATTGGAGCCGGGGGGCAGTGGGTGAATGTTTGGGTATTGGAGCCGGCAGTCCATGGGTGAATGGTTGGGTATTGGAGCCGGGGGGCAGTGGGTGAATGTTTGGGTATTGGAGCCGGCAGTCCATGGGTGAATGGTTGGGTATTGGAGCCGGGGGGCAGTGGGTGAATGTTTGGGTATTGGAGCCGGCAGTCCATGGGTGAATGGTTGGGTATTGGTGCCGGGGGTCATGATTGCATATTGGAGCCGAGGGGGCAATGGGTGTATGTCTGGGTACTGGAGCTGCGGGGGCAGTGGGCGAATGGTTGGGTACTGGAGCTGCGGGGGCAGTGGGCGAATGGTTGGGTACTGGAGCCAGGGGGCAGTGGGTGAATGGCTGGGTACTGGAGCTGAGGGGGCAGTGGGTGAATGTTTGGGTACTGGAGCCGGGGGGCAGTGGGTGAATGGTTGTGTACTGGAGCCGGGGAGCAGTGGGTGAATGGTTGGGTATTGGCACCGGGGGGCAGTGGTTGAATGCTTGGGTACTGGAACTGGGGGTGCAAGGGTGGTGCAGTGGGTGAATATTTGAGTATTGGAGCCGAGGGCCGGGCGTGTTGCAGTGGGGCATGGTGGAGTATTGGAGACGATGGGCAATGGTTGGGTATTGGAGCTGGGGGCAATGGTTGGGCATTGGAGCTGGGTGCAATGGTTTGGAATTGTTGCTGTGGGGGGAGCTGTGTTTGTGTATTGGATCCGGGGGGCAATGGTTGGGCATTGGAGCCGGGGACAATGGTTGGGTTTTGTAGCTGTTGGTGGAGCTGTGTTTGTGTATTGGCTCCGGGGGGCAGTGGTTGAGTATGGCAGCTGTGGTGAGAGCAGTGTGTATGTATTGGAGCCGGGGGCAATGGTTGGGTATTGGAGCTGCGGGGCGGGGGGATGCACTGGTTGGGTATTGTAGCTGTGGTGGGAGCAGTGGTTCGGTATTGGAGCCGGTGGGTAATGGTTGGGTATTGTAGCTGTGGTGGGAGCAGTGGTTGGGTACTGGAGCTAATGGGCAATGGTTGGGTATTGCAGCTGTGGTGGGATCAATGGTTGGGTATTGGAACCTGGGGGCAATGGTTGGGTATTGTAGCAGTGGTGGGAGCAGTGGTTAGGTATTGGAGGCGGGGGCAATGGTTGGGTATTGGAGCCTGGGGGCAATGGTTGGGTTCTGTAGCTGTGGTGGAAGCAGTGGTTGGGTATTGGAGCTTGGGGGCATTGGTTGGGTATTGTAGCTGTGGTGGGGGCAATGTTTGTGCATTGTAGCTGTGGTGGGAGCAGTGATTGGGTATTGGAGCTGTGCTGGGAGCAGTGGTTGGGTATTGGAGCTGAGGGGCAATGGTTGGGTATTGCAGCTGTGGTGGGAGCAATGGTTGGGTATTGGAGCCGGGGGGACAATTGTTGTGTATTGCAGCTGTGGTGGGAGCAGTGGTTGGATATTGAGCTGGGGGGCACTGCCAGGTGCAATATGATGGACTTTGATTCCTTGGCTGGAAGTGAGGAAAAGATGCAATGGCAGCTTGAAGGAATGTTGTTAAAGGAGGACCAGATGTTCAAGGACCAGGGAGGGGAGATTAGACAGGTATTGTTCTCAGTGACGGACCGAGTGTCCAATGAACATAAACTGCAGGTCAAAATTAGTGCACCATCCAAGAGGATGCTCAGGCTTCAATTGACGCCTCAAAGGGAGTTGCTTGTAGCATGTATGGGGTATTCCTTCTTTCCCCCAATACACCGGGGATGGGGTGATATCAAGAACAACCTAATCCCCAACTTTGTGACAAATAAACAGCTGGCAGAATGGAAGGTGTCGACGTCACGCTTTCCATTTGTGAACTCAGGAGGTTGGGCAGAGTCTGGGCTACGACTCACCCGTGCCATGCTAAACTGAAGGGTCTGGGAGGGAGCATTCCTGCCCTGACAATACAAGCGACCCAATATCCATAAAAGTATGGTCAGTAGAATCAGTTCTGATATTGGAAGAGAAATTGCATTATGAATATCAGCCATTCCCACCGTACATGGTTCAAGTAAATGAAGGAAAGACAGTGCCAGACATGGCAAAATGTTCTTTAATCAAAGGATGTGTTCATATCACCTGGGGGAAGTTAATGAAACACTATGGGGGTCTTGTTTGGAATTAAGAAACTCCAAATTGCACCATGTCTGTAATATGCTGGCACCAGAGATAAACTAATACTAGTTGTGTCGCACAGGGGCGCTATTGTGTCACTACGGCCGCAGCCTCTGTGAATACAGACCCCTCACCTGCCCTGTCACCCACTCCTCTTTCTGCTTTGAACCAACCCAGGTCACCAAGATAGATCATGAGATCCTGATACCAGTGATCAAGCATAATGTTACTAACATCACAGTGCACGGTGATATGCTCTTAGACACTGACACAATATTGATTGGATTTGGATATCCACTGGACGCCCCTCCGCCACACCACGCACGTCACTAAAACTAAAATAGATTAGAGAACGAACCGTGATCACAGTAAAATACCTGCACCAACTACACCAGGAAAAGGAAAACCTGCTAACAGAGCTAGAGGGAGTGGGAAGGAAATCACGGTGGGAGCAAGTCAATAACATCTTGATACACCTGTTGTTCAGAATTATTTCACAACTGTTAATTATTTTCCAATGCCGCCTACTGTTCCTGGTGATCATTGTGTACGCATTGCTTCGACAAGCCCTTACACAATTGAAGAGGAAAAACAAGGAGCCGGGTCAGCAGAGAGCTCTCCCAAGCCTGGAGTGCGGGGAAACTCAGGAATAATGATCAACCAATGAAATAAGGCCAAAGGAACCGTTGGAGCCATGCGGACATGTTTGGTGTGCTGACATCAATGTAACAGTAATCGACTGTATACTCCAAGCAAATCAACAGTAAAGACAGAAAGAAAGTTAATTGGCTCAGAGTGATTGCTCAAATTCTGGGTCTAAAGGGGGGACATGTTAGCATGATTTAAGATGATTTATGTCAGAATGCTTTAAGATGATTCACTGGTCCAACTATCCCAGCGTCCTTTCACTTAGATTTGCATTATTATATCAACAAGGGAGATCCAAGCATATTAATAGTAACTTTCAAAAGTGAATTGAGGTGTTCCGCAAAGCAATCACCCAATCTCTGTGTGGTCTCCCCAATGTAGCGGAGTCTGCAGCAAGTACAGTTTACTAAATTGCAAGAAGAAAAGTAAATCGTTGTTGCACCTGGAAGTTGTGTTTGGGTCCCTGGACAGTGAGAAGGGAAGAGGTAAAAGGGCCGGTGTTGCATCTCCTGCGCTTGCACGGGAAGGCGTCGTGGGAAGGGGAAGGTGTGGGCGGGTGATAGATGAGTGGACCAGAGTGTCGCAGAGGGAGCGGTCTCTGCTGACTGCTGAAAGGGGACGGCAGGCGAAGATGTGTTTGGTGATGGGATCACGCTGGAGGTGGTGGAAATGGCGGAGGATGATCCGTTGAATGTGGAGGCTGGTGGGGTGAAAGGTGAGGACAAGGGAAATCCTATCGTGCTTCTGAGAGGAAGAGGAATGGGTGAGAGCAGAAGTGCGGGAAATGGAACAGTCGAGAGTCCTGTCCAACATGGTGGAGGGGAGTCCTTGGTTGAGGGAAAAGTAAAACATATCGGAAGGTGGCATCATCAGAAGAGATGCGATGGAGATGGAGAAACGGAGAAAAAGGAATAGAGCCCTTACAGGAATCAAGGTGGGAGGAAGTGTCGTCAAGTTAGCTATGGGAGCAGCTGGGCTTATTTGGTTGAAGTGAATGGATTCAAAGGAGAATTAGTTCAATGTATTTTCAATACAAGGGCAGCCAGGCGGAGGAGGGGCTGGTGGATGGTGACTGTGTTGGCCTCCATTCAAGGAAGAAGCGGAGGGCCCTCCTGCCGTCCTGGTGGCTGATGGAATGTAGAGGGATTGGATGCCCACAGTGAAAGGGAGACGGTGAGGAACAGGAAACTGGAAAGTAACTGTTGTTTTTTTCCACAGCAGCTTTCAAATCACTGGCATTATCAATGGATTGGTATGTTGATGTGAAAAGAATTTGTTGAATTGTGTACAACTGCGCGTCGCTGTTTAAATCAGCAGGGCGGTTGAAGGATTCGTGTTAAAGATCGAGTGTACTTCAGTTCGTGTGGTTTCGAGCACTGCTGCTGGTGGATGTGATAATTCGTCCGAGAATTGTAACCATTGGAAAGGAAGTTTTAATATTTATATCTCACATTTCCAGGCAGCGTTCCTACATTTACAGCAGGCTCTCCGCCGATTGACTGAAAATAGAAACAGGAGTAGGCCATTTAACCCTTCGAGCCTGTTCCGGCATTCAGTGAGATCATGTCTGACCTGGATCTTAACTTCACCCACCTGCTTTGACTTCTAATCAATCCCTATCTTGTCTAACAGAAAACTATCGACCTGAGCTTTAAATTATTAATTACATTGGCAAAAGAACGCGAGGTGAGATGAGATTGTTTTATTACTCAGACGATGAGATTGTATTATTACTCAGGGCGTAGTTATGATCTGGAATTCACTGTCTGAACTGTTGGTGGAAGCAGATCCGATCGCTGATCCAATAGTCACTTTCAGAAGGGAATTGGATAAATACTTGATGGCGAACAATGTGCAGGGCTGTGGGGAAAGTGCGTCATTCTATGGTTCTATGATGCGACAATGCTCTCCCTCAGTGAGCTTGTGTTTTCACCGGTAAACCTCAGGTCACGGCTTTAATTCCCGTCCGAGCAGGCAGCGACTTTCTCACCTTTAATGTGATGTTTCTCTTTTTCTCGCTCTATGATTCGCTCTATTTCTCTCTGTTTCTGTCGTTCTTACCATCTGTCAGTCTCTCTGTATGTCTCACTCAGTCTCAGTCACTTTCTGTAAGCTTTTCTCATTGGGTCTCTGTTTATCCGTCCAACTATTACTTTCTCGGTCACTCTCCCCATCGCTCCCCCACATCGTTTTACTCTGCACCTTATAATATAACCCTTTAAGCGCTGGCTCAGTTTAGAGCTTGCTGATCCTGGGTGTTTGACCTGCATTTTAACATTCTTCCTTCAAAGGTTTTCAGTGTTGACGGGAGGGTTACATGTTCTGTGGGCTAAAAGCCGAGGGGATTCTTGTCCAGTTACGAACGGCCAGCTCAATGCGTTACTTGCCCAGCTGCTGTGCTTTTGCAGTTCAGCTTTTCACCGTCTGTAGTTTTAGAAAATGTCTTTATCCTCTCACATTTTCAGATTATGCTGACGCGTAGTTTGCTCTACGCTGAAAACTAAACTTAGTCAGCAAGGGATTTGTCGAATTTTCAAGCACTGCGCGGGTGGGCTTTTGCCACTAGGGTGGCCGAGTGGTTAAGGCGTTGGACTTAAGATTCAATGAGCGTATGTCTGCGTGGGTTCGAACCCCACTCCTTGGTAGATGCTAAGGCAACGAGGTTGAAAGTAAAACCTAAAGCTATTTTTGGTATGAAAACGCTTATGATCTCTGCAAGGGATGGTGCCATATTTATAATTCACCCTTCAAGACAGCGTTTCTTCATTTACAATTGGTGTACTGAACATAGTAACCGGAGGAGGCCATTCAGCCCCTTGAGCCTGTTCGCCCTTCACTGAATTCCTGTCTGAGCTTTGCCTTAACTCCATCCAGCTGCTTTGGCAACACATCAATTCAACGCATGTGTAGCAAAAACGTACCGATCTCAGATTTACATTATTAGTTGAGCTGTCATATACTGCTATTTTGTGGGAGAGAATTCCACACTGCTACCAACCTTCATGTGAAGAAATGTATCCTAACTTCTTTCGCGAATGGCCTGCCTCTGATTTTACGATTATGCCCCCTTGTCCTCGGCTCCCCCACCAACGGCCAAAAAAGGTTTCTCTCTATCTAACTTATCAATTCGTTTCAAAATCTTAAAACCTCAATCAAATCCCCACAACCTTCTATATTCCAGGAAATACAAGCCCAGTTTATGTAATCTCTGTTCATATTTTAACCATTGGAGCGCTGGTAACGTTCTGGTGAATGTGCACTGCACTTCCTCTAAGGTCAATCTATCCTTTCTAACAGGTGGTGCCCAGAACGGTACACAGAACTCCAGATGTGGTCTAACCAGGTCGCTGTATAGCTGCAGAATAACTTCCTCTACTTTATATTCTATTTTTTTGATTATTTTTGTACCTTACTGCTACATTTCATTGGTCTGTGTACATGGACCCGAAACCCCTTTGGAACTCCACTGTTCCGAACTCTGCACCATGTAATTAATACTCGGATCTACTTTTTAGGTCTAAAATGAATGACGATATACTTACCTGCGTTGTAATCCATCAGCCACTGTTTCGCCCATTCACTTAATCTATCAATATATCTTTGTAATTATATGCTGCTGTCTACACGACTTACCATACCACCAGCCTTTGCATCATCAGCAAACGTGGATATAGGAATTTTCTAAGTCATTAATAACTATAGAAGTTTTGTGGAGTATTTTAAACCAACACCTGACACAAGGTTTGCGGATCGATAATCAAGTTGTCTTTATTACACCAGTGGGGAGACAATCTGCTCTGTCTTAGCCAGACTTCTCCAAATTGGATTAGCAAGCCCTACATTTTTATACATTACAACATATATGTCCAGCTCATTCAAAATTCATTCCTACCACCTGATTGGTCCTTGGCCCGTATACATATTCACTGATTGGTTGCCTATGCTGCGTTATATTAAAGTACCACCTTTATTATCGGAAAAGTACATGTCCATTATCCCCCAAGCTGTTGTTGCACCTATGACCTTTGTTTATGCCAGATGGGGTCTCATCAACATTGTACTTCTGACTCATTGTCCTCCTTTCATGCCTCTCTAGGCCTCTTTACTTCCAACTCATTGTTTTACTTTCCTGCCAGAACAGAACTTACATCCTCTAGGCCTTTTATGGTTTCCACCTCCGACTATTTGCAATTGCCTCTTAGTGACACAGTAAGCAGTTCTACAACTACTGCTTAGGTTATCTCAACTGCCAGTTCAGCAATTTAGAAAAAGCTTACCACTGCAAATATTAGATTATTCTCTTTATTACACCATTCAGTGAAGCTGCCAGCGATGTCAGTTTAACTCATTCCCCACTGCAATCCCCCCTTTTGGTACTTGGCCACTACCCAAGTTAAACAACATGTATAAGCATTGCTGTGCCTCCTGCCCCATGTGGTGATCAGGCGCTGGCTCAGGAGGCCCTGCATACCCATCATGTGTAGAGCAAACTTGTTTATTCCAGCTCTTTCCGCTTCACTTTAGCTCTTTGTTGGTCCGTTTCTTGCTACAAGTGGTGCATGCTGCTATTCCCCATCATATAGCCATGACTAACTGTACTATCACTAATATATATGGGAAATGATGCAGATCCATGGTTGTATGTTAACATTCATTCCCCAATCCCACAGCTTCTCATACCACGGGAACTCCTGTAGCTCTATCTCTATTACCCTTTCTAATTCCCCAAGGTCCCTTTGCAGCACTATGTATTGTTTCACCATCTTACTTAAATCCTCTTTCAATTCTTGCAGATCCTCTTGCAGGTGGGGCATTGCGGTCCCTACTGGTACTTCATAATTGACCAACTCTTTCTTTAGACTATCTGGCACATTTAGGTTTATCTCCTCCCTTGAATGTACATACACCAATCTGGTGTGTCCAATTGTGACAGGGATCTTTGGCGTAAAGCAAAAGTTAGGCATTGTGATTGCACATACAAGGTTACTCTATTGGTACTCAGCCTCTGTGGTGGCTGTACAATACTCCCCTTCGCCTTTATATCCTGAGCGGGTGTGATGGTGATCAACTTGTGATCAGTCCAACACACACTCTCTGTCTTATTATAGGTGCACTCATCTATAGGGCCTTCTCCTACTGGATGTGGGCACACCATAAGCGTGCCTTTCTGTGGCATCCGTTTCGGGAGACGCCTCTCATAGTATCATTCTTCCTGATGGCATAGGTATCAATTGAATAGTATTGGAGGTATGTCTCACCCCTCACTATGCCTATGTTTGTTACCTGGTACTGTGGGTATGGAGCCATGTCTAGTCCCACCACTGGCATCAGGAGTACCATACCTATCATTGCTGTCACTTCTGCTTTACATTTTTGTATCACTGGATATACTCTGGTCATCCCTTTGAGGGTACAAGCAGTCAGAGGGCCTGGATTCCGGCTCAGGCCACAGAGCTCTGTGCTGTTAATCCAGTCTGGTACCTCGCCTCGCTGTATCTGTGCCAGATTGTGTTTAACTGTCCGGTGATCCATTGGCCATAGGCTTAACACAAGCCTCTTCCTACCCTGTCTTTTGGCTGTTCCTCATCTCTATGGTTTGGTTTGTTGATAATGCTAGCATGGTCCTCTATAACCTTGATTCCCTTGAGTAACTTCCTTATCGTATGTCCTCCCAACTCTGATCCTTGTCGAACCAAACCAGTTTCCTTCTCTAAAATCTGTTGTATTACCCTTTGTAGTCGTTCCACACTACTTTGGGCACCTTGTATATCTAGGGCATTAATGAATGATGTCCCCGTGTTTATTCCCATGGGTATATCGGTTACTAAGCTCCTCTTAATCCTTTGGTGAAATGCAGCATGTCCCCTAACGTCAGTAGCCCCTGTCACATCAGCAGCTTGGTTAATTACATTCTTTATCATATATGCATAGAATTTTCTAATTTTAGTAAACCTTTCAGAATATCCTGGTCATTGTAACATGGTTAAGTTCATTAGTACCGGTACAATTTCGTGTCTCACGCTATCATACAATTGTTCTCCCTCAGTGAATATCACCAGTCCATTTTCAGGCCCAGGCGTCCATTTCGGACACCTCCATTCTTCAGGTATTGTTGTGATTGGGGGTGTTGTTGTTTCTAGGGTTAACCCTTGTGGTGTGGTCCTTGTTGTTGTTGGTTGAGGTGTTGTAATGCCGTGTACAATAGTCCATCTTATATCATTTTCCGTGCAGCTCAGGACATATCCTCCCCCTACTTGAGCCAACATCTGCCAGTGTCTATTACATTCTACCATATTGCTGGCATTTTTTCATTCTACAGGGTCCGCATGGTTGTTGATCCAAGTTCACCCAGGTACCGTTACACCTGTAACATCATTTTCCTTGTTTTTCACACCCCTAACTGTGTGATATGATGAAGCCTCCATGAAGTCGCCATTATGGGATCTCAACCTGCAGTCCATTTCTTCCAGCCCGTTACTTGTACTTATAAATGCTGTCATCAGGGTAGTTATGACAATCCATCTTACGGGATCCATGTTTATCTGTAATTTAAACAGAGGTCTGGTTGTCACCAGAGGTAGCTCATCTCTGGTGTTTATTCCGTTGTTTCTGTGGGACATAAGATCAGATGGGTTATTGTTGTACCGGTTTAGTTGTGTCCAATGTTTCCATCTATCCTTTCCCCTCATATGTATACATGCGCACATATCGCTGGTCATGATAACCTCAAATGTTCTGGTCCATCTAGGTGAGAATCCCGATCTCTCTGGCAATATTTTAATAACTACCTGCTCGCCTACCTTGGGTAGGTGCTCCGAGGACCGCTACTTTTGTGTATTTTTATCTCTGATGTCTTGTTGTTCTTTAACTTCTTGTTAGAGCACTTTCAATTGATTATCCAATGTTTGTACGTACTTCATATTTTTATTGTTTAATGGTCCTAGCCCCTCGCTACCAGATGCTAATACATCCGGCAGACACATTGCTTGTCCACTCATGCGTTCATATGGTGTCAGTCCGGTCATCCTGTTTGAGTTGGCTCGCAGCCTCATCAGGATACATGGAAGGACATCCACCCACCCCTGTCCAGTTTCGGCTATGGCCTTGCTTAAGGCTGTTTTCAGGGTTCTGTCCATTCGCTCTACCATGCCTGAGCTTTGCGGATGGTAGGGGATTTGGAACTTCTGTCTTGCCCCCAGTAACTTACAAGTTTCTTTCATTACCTTTCCCGTAAAGTGGGTACCTTGATCTGAACCTATTTGCAATGGGACCCCCATCTCGGTATCACGTCGTATGCAAATATTCGGGCCACAGTCTGAGCACTACAGTAGGGAATGCTTCCACCCAACTTGTAAACTGGTCTATGATCACTAATCAGTATTTCTTCCCTCTACTGTGAGGTAGGGTTCCAGTAAAGTTTAATTGGAGGTTTCCCCAGGGGCCTTTGTGTCGTGGCTGGTGGGCTATTCCAACCTTTATGGGCCTACCTGGGTTGTGTTGTCCACAGATGATGCAGCGTCTGCAGTATCTTGCCACATCTTTTCCCACTCCACTCCACCACCAATCTGTACTTAGCCTACCTATCATGCCATTCCACCCCCCATGGTCTGGCTCATGGTACATTTTCAACAAGTTCCCCTGTGACCCTTTTTCCATATTCCATCTCTACCTTTGGCTGCGCCTCTCTTTATCCACTGCTCCTGCTCCTCCATTTCGGTCTCCTCTTGGATTCTTTTAATGTTCACTTCCTCTGCTGTTATTCTACCTGCAGCTATTGGTGTAGGGATCTCTGTGTCCGCTGCTGTTCTTGTTGCCTGATCAGCTAGCATATTTCCTTTTTGTTGCTCGCTCACTACCTTGCGGTGTGCCTTTATTTTAATCACTGCTCCCTCTTCTGCTCCTTTTACCGCTTCTACTAGGTCTCTCACTACTTCCTCATGCTGTATTTGTCCTCCTCCAGAGGTTACATATCCTCTCCTATTCCATGCTATCATATAATCATTCACTACCCCAAATGCATATCTACTGTCTGTGTATATATTTACTCGTTTTCCTTTTGCCAATTTCAATGCTTCCGTGAGAGTCACTAGTTCTGATCTGTCTGGTTTACCTACCGGCCAAATTGGTGAGTTTGTGGTTGCTGTGGTTTCTTTTAACACTCCCTGTTTCAGTAACTCGATTATTATCCTGAATACGGCCTCTTTGGCTGCTGGTTTTATCGGGTATTGTCTGTGCGCCTTGTGCTCCGGTCCGGTTATCATGATAGGGTTAATTGTAGTTAGTCCACAGTCCTGTTTAGAGGTGACCCATACTCCTTCCACCGCCTGGCATAGGACTCCCCATATTCCATATTGTTCCCAATCCCTTTACTACCGATCTTTATCATACAACTGGCCATAATCCTGGCTTCAAATTTATCATCAATTACGCACTTTCATAATACAGTCTTATTTCATACATCTGTCACATGGTCCAGTTCACTTGTTTTATCCACTCCTAAGATTGTTCCCTCTGGGTTATCACATGCCCATAACTGGAATGGGAGAAAAATTCCTCCTAGTTCCAATAATTGTGTCCCGTTCTTGTAAGCGCGATTGCTCTTCCCGCCCACTCCTTGTATCATTATTGAGGTTTTGAGGTTTTTGTGTACGGGAGGTCCAAATTGGTTATAGACACTGATGCCCCTGTGTCAACTAACATATAGCACTGCTGGCCCCATAACAGTGCTGTTAGCTCCAGACGGGGATCGGTGCCTGTACCGAGGGCCGATGATACCTAGCGGGACTGTGACAGGGTTTTGATTAGTTCGATCAATTGAATCTTATTCATATTGGCCTCGCCCGTTATCTTCTCGCTACACGCTGCCTCTTGTTGTCTTGAGCCTTGACCTTCCTTCCCCCCTCCCTTGGACCAAGAGTCTCGCTGTTCGTGTCCAGGTTTATTACAGTTTTTACACCTCCTTCCTGTGTCTTTCCTAGTTAATGTGCAATGATAACTCTTGTGCCCAAGCCTATTGCATTTTATACAGACTTCCATCTCCTTTACTGCAGCTCTCTGTTCCTCCAAGGCAGCCACCTTAACTTTCTGCTGGTTGTCTACCTCAGTCGCCCATCTGATCAATTCATCAAAGGTCTGTATGGTGACCAATCCAATTTGTACTGTGGCCTGATGGGCACGACTCAGCCCTTGTACATTTTCAAAAATGCCAAATTGTCTCGTTGTGGTGCTATTATACTGGAGTGGGCTACAAAACTAGTCCACTTCCGTTCTCCATAATCATGGGTTGACACCCCTTTCCCCTGACTAATTCCCATGACTAGTCCCCAGTTTACTGGTGCTAATCCTATAACTTGTGTAACAGCGGTCCTAAAAGCTGTATAATCCACATCTCATTGCTGGTTTACAGGGGCTACATCTTGACACCATGTCCCCTCCCTATATTGTTGAGGTAATTGACCCAACATATCTTCGCTCATTTTTGCCCTCGCTAATCCATCAACATCCCGGTTGTGCAAGTTGTGACATATTCTCATTTCTCTTAGTTTCTGCCAGAATATGGCATTACTCTGTCGGAGCTTTAGTTCCAGCAGAATTTGAAGCAACTTTAATTTATCTCCTGTGGAGAAAGATACATAAGTGATTTATACCTGAACTGGTACTGCTGGGATCGCTACGGTGCCTGGGGGTGCCCCTAAAAGTATAGGCACCGCCGGGGTGACCGGAATAAATTCCACCTTAATAGGTGCCACTTTTATGTCGTCATATGGGGGCGAGTTTTCCCCATCATTATAGTCGGGGTCATGTTCAGCAACTTTTCAGCTCAGCGCATCCCAGCCTATCCTGTCCTCCTCTACTCTTTTCACCTCAGATGGCGCTACAGGAGCTGTTGCCATTATGGGTACTTGGGTACAATTTTGGCACCCGTTTTTGGTCCAAACTCGAGCACAGCTGCTCAACTCATAATATGCATGAGCCACTAAAATGATGGCCCTTTCTTCCTTTAATTTTGTTTCTTTAGCCCACCATTCTCTTTGTTTGGCCGGTGGGTCGTTCGGTTGCCAATCGTTATTAACAATTTTGTCATTGAATCTTTTATTTTTGTCCATTAAATAGTGTATCAGCAACCCCACCGAGCCCCCTCGAGTTTTTCACTTCCATGGTTAATTGTTGTTAGCGGTATGTCCCATCCTTTACTCTCGCAACCACAGTTGTCAGAGGTACCATCCTTGCTTTACTCTCACAGTGTGAGACGGTACTTGCAACCGCAGTTGTCAGAGGTAGCTCCCTTATTTACTCTCGCAGGGTGAGCCCATACTTGCAACAATTTTGTTCGGGTAATTTGTTGTCAGATGTATGCTTAGCACTACTTGCAACTGGAGTTGTCAGAGGTATGCTTAAACTTTCTGCATTGCTTGTAACTCGAATTGTCAGAGGTATGCTTTAGACTTTTACTCCAAAGTTAACGCACTACTTGCAACACATACCACGCCTATAGTTCTGCGTATTTCACCTGAACCCCAAGACCGCTTGACTTATTGATTCAAATCTTTTAGTTCTTTGATTCCAAAGGGGGCGGTGGACACGAGACGGTGTTGCCTTGCCCTAACTGTACGTGGTTTTTCAAAATAACTCACATTTTTGCTCAGCTTCACTCGTCCATGCCACTCATCCATGTGGGATCCTGTTCGTGATGCCAATTGCTGCGGAGTATTTTAAACCAACACTCGACACAAGGTTTTCGGATCGATAATCAATCATCTTTATTACACTGGTGGGGAGACAATCTGCTTTGTCATAGCCAGACTTCACCAAATTGGTGCAGCAAACACTACATTTTTATACATTAAAACATATATGTCCAGCTCGGTCAGAATTCATTCCTGCCACCTGATTGGATCTTGGCCCGTATGCATCTTCACTGATTGGTTGCCTATGCTGCGTTACATTAATGTACCACTTTTATTATCGCAAACCTATATGTCCGTTATCCCCCAAGCTATTGTTGCACCTATGACCTTTGTTTATGCCAGACAGGGTCTCATCAGCATTGTACTTCTGACTCATTGTCCTCCATTCCTGCCTCTGTAGGTCTCTTTACTTCCAACTCATTATTTTACTTTCCTGCCAGAACAGAACTTACATCCTCTAGGCCTCTTATGGTTTCCACATCCGACTATTTCCAATTGTCTCTAATTGACACAGTATGCAGTTCTAACACTACTGCTTAGGATGTCTCAACTGCCAGTTCAGCACTTTAGAAAAAGCTTACTACTGCAAATACCTATTAGATTTTTTCTTTATTACACCATTCAGTAAAACTGCCAGCGGTGTCAGTTTAGCTCTTCCCTCACTGCAGAAGGAACCACTTATTTAATATCAACATTTATAAATGAGCCATGCTGGGACACCCTGGCACGATCTGTGGGGAGAGGAAGGTAGGGTTAAGGTTTCAGCTCGATGACCATCTGTTCCTACAAATAAACATCATGCATATGTTAGTCGTTTTTAAACAGTAAAAAAGAGAACTTGCACTCCTATAGCAACTTTCACGACCTTGGGACGTCCTAATGCTCACCAATGCTCAGTTTGAGTCCCGACAGGACCACTAGTTTCCAGACCTCATTACAGCCTTGATCCTAACATGGACAAAGGAGCTGGATTCTAAAGGCGAGGTGAGAGTGATTGTTCTTAGCAGCAAAACAGCATTAGACCAAGTGTTCCATCAAGTAGCCCGAGTAAAATTGAAGTCAATGGAACCTGTGGGTGGACACGGGGGAAAGTCCACTGTTAGAGACATACCTAGCATAAAGGAAGATGCTTGTGGTTGTTGGAGGTCAATCATGTCAGCACCAGGACATCACTGCAGGAGTTAATCTTCACCTGCTTCATCAATGACCTTCCCTCTATCATAAGGTCAGACGTGGGGATGTTCAGCGATGATCGCAAAGTGTTCAGTTCCATTCTCATCTCATCAGATAATGAAGCAATCCTGGCCTGCATGCAGAAAGACCTGCACAACATTCCGGCTTGGGCTGATATGTGGAAAGTAAAAATCGCGCTACACAAGTGCCAAAGCTTCTTCCACAGCACCTCCCAAAACTGCGACCTGTACCTCCTAGAAGGTCAAAAGCAGTTTGCGCATGGGAACACCACCACCTGTAAGTTCCCCTCCAAGGCATGCACCATCCTGACTTGTAAATATATCGTCATTCCTTCATTGTCGCTGGGTCAAAATCCGGGCCATCCTTCCCTAACAGCACTCTGGGTCCGTTCACCTCACGGACTGCAGTGGTTCAAAAAGGGGCTCATCACCACCCTCTCAAGGGCAAGTGGGATTGTGCAATAAATGCTGATATTGTTAGCGACATCCACATCCCATGAATGGTAATTTTTGTTTAAATTGCTTTACAGAAAATGAAGTACTTTTTGAAGCGTAGTCACTGCTTATAATATAAGAAAACACGGCGGCCGATTTCTACACAGAAAGATTCCACTGTGATGTTGTTCCTGTCCCTGTTTGGGCGCTGTTTTATGGCGCCGATGAAGATGGCTGCCGTCCTTGCGGGCTCCGTGTGTACCAGGTAGCAAAGTGTCCTTGCTGCTTGGTGCGCTCGGTTTGTTAAGGAAAAAGCATTTCACTTACTGGATTTCACTTGTTGTATTTGGTTACGTGACAAATGAAATTGAAATTGAATTGATGTTGGCTGTTGGACACAGCTATGCCCAGGACACCTAGGAAAATCAGTACCTGTTAGAATCATAGAATCTTTGAAATTTGCAGCACAGAAGGAGGGTCATCGGCTCTGGTCGAAAGAGCTACCCAGCCTAATCCCACTTTCAAGCTATTGGTCCATAGCCTTGCAGTTTACAGCACATCAAGTACATATCCAAGTACTTCTCAAATATGATGAGGGTTTCTGCCTCTACCACCATTTCAGGTAGTGAGTTACAGACCCCACCACCCTTTGGGTGATAAAAGTTCTCCTCAACTTCCCTCTAATTCTTCTATCAATTACTTTAAATCTATTCCTCCTTGTTATTGGCCTCTCTGCTAACTAAAATGGGTGCTTCCTATCCACTATAGTTCGGCCGCTCATAATTTTATACACTTCAATTAAGCCTCCCCTCCGCCTCCTCTGTTCCAAAGAAAGCAACTCCAGACTCTCCAATCTTTCCTCAGAGTCAAAATCCTCCACTCCTGGCAACACCCAGACGACAACAGATGACATCGAATTGGAAAAGATCCAGAGGGGAGATGAGGAGATTTTCTTTTTTACATTACAAGTTATTATCATCTTAATGCTCTGCCTGAAATGGCGGAGGAAGCAGATTCAATAGTAACTTTCAAAAGGGAATTGGATAAATGCTTGAATTGGAAAATTTTGCAGGGGTATGGGGAACGAACTGGGAATAATTGGATTGCTCTTCCAAGAGCACGACGGGGCAAATGGCCTCCTTCTGTGATGTATGATTCTCTGATTCTCTGAAAGGTTTTATGAAAAGATTCATCTAAATGAGGCGGTTATTTGCTGGCTCCACCATCGCATTTTATTCCCGTATACAAGTGTCTGTTCTGCCTTCCCTCAACCTCAAGGCAAAGGCTGATATACGGCGTGGTGGCCAGGTGGTAAGGCCATCAGTCACATAAGCCGAATATCATGGGTTCGACCCCCAACTGCTCCTGGGTGGATTTTATCATATTTTCTTTTACATTTTTAAGGTTTCTCCTTTTTTGTCTCTATCAAAACCATTCATAATTTTGAATATTTCTATCAACTCTCCTATTGACATTCACTGCTCTAAGAAGAAAAATCCCAGCTTCTCCAGTCTCGTCCCATAAATGAGGTCCCCCATCCCTGGTACCATTCCAGTAACTCTAGTCTGCACTCTCTCCAAGGCCTTGACTTCTTTCCTAATATGTGGTGCACAGAATTGAACGCAATACACCAGTGCTTTATAAATGTTTAGCATAATTTCCTTGCTTTTATGCTCTATTCATCTATTAATAAAAGAAAGGAACCCTAATCATTTCTAACATCCTTCTCGCCTTGTCCTCCCACCTTCAAAGATTTGTGTGCACACAGCCAATGTCTCCCTGTTCCTGCACCCTCTTTAAAATTGAACCATTTAGAGCTGGTTAATAAATTGCAGGGGAGAGCATTCTGAGCAGTTTCGGGGCCAGTGATCTCCAGAGGGAGCCGATAAAAGGAAATAATCGGCCCCATTAAATTATTGCCATTTAGTTTACATTGCCTCTCCTCATTCTTCCAACCAAAATATATCACTTTGCACTTCTCTGCGTTAACTTTCATCTGCCATGAGTCTGCCCATTTCACCAGTCTTTTTATACATAGAGATAGGAACAGGAGTAGGCCATTCGGCCCTTCGAGCCTGCTCCGCCATTCAATGAGATCATGGCTGATCTTCGTCTGAGATCATAGCTGATCTTACCAGTTCAGTACCCCGTCCCCGCCTTTTCTCCGTAACCCTTAATCCCCTTAGCCTTCAGAAATATATCCAATTCTCTCTTGAAAATATTTATTGAATTAACCTTCACAGCCCTCTGTGGCAGGGAATTCCACAGGCTCACCACTCTTTGAGTGAAGAAATTCTTCCTCATCTCTGTTTTAAATGATTTGCCCGCTATTTTTAGACTGTGGCCCCTGGTTCTGTGCTCCCCGGCCATTGGAAACATTCTCTCTGAATTCAGCCTGTCCAGGCCTGCCATAATTTTATATGTTTCGATGAGATCCCCTCTCAATCTTCTAAACTCCAGTGAGTACAAGCCCAAACTATTTAATCTCTCTTCGTAGGTCATTCCCGCCATTCCAGGTATCAGCCTGGTGAATCGCCGTTGCACTCTTTCCATGGCAAGAACATCCTTCCGCAGATGGGGCGACCAAAACTGTACACAATACTCCAGATGCGGTCTCACCAGCACCTTGTACAGCTGTAGTAAGGTATCCCTATTCCTATACTCGAACCCCCTTGATATGAAGGCCAACATACCATTTGCCTTCTTAATCGCCTGTTGCACCTGCATGCTCTCCTTCAGTGACTGGTGCACAAGAACACCCAGGTCCCTCTGCACTTCCCCATCTCCCAATCTATTGCCATTTAGATAATAATCTACCCTCCTGTTTTTACCCCCAAAGTGGATAACCTCGCATTTATCCACATTATAGTGCATCTGCCACGTATCCGCCCATTCCCCCAACCTGTCCAAATCGCACTGTAGCCTCCTGACATCCTCATCAGAGCCCACCCCTCCTCCTAGTTTAGTGTCGTCAGCGAATTTGGAAATATTGCATCCAATTCCCTGATCCAGATCATTTATATATATTGTGAACAGCTGGGGTCCCAGGACAGATCCTTGCGGCACCCCGCTGGTCACTGCCTGCCACTCCGAAAACGAGCCGTTTATTCCAACTCTCTGTTTTCTATCTGCCAGCCAGTTCTCTATCCACGTTAATACTTTGCCCCCAATCCCATGAGCCTTAATTTTGCATGATAATCTTTTGTGTGGAACCTTATCGAAGGCTTTCTGGAAGTCAAGGTACACCACATCCACTGGCTCTCCCCCATCTATTCTACCAGTTACCTCCTCAAAAAATTCCAGCAGATTAGTCAAACACGATTTACCCTTTGTAAATCCATGTTGACTCTGTCCGATCCTTTCCCCATTATGTTCATACTCCCTCTTTGTAGCTATTACTATCTGCTCTTACTCTCTGTTCTTTGTATCTTTCCCATTCGCCAGGATCTGTGCTATGTTTAGCATTTTTGTATGCTTTTTATTTTATTTTAGCGCTGTCTGTCTCTTACCTCTTTAGTCGTCCATGCCTGTTTTTTTGTCCAGTAGAGTTCTTGCCCCACAGGGATATAAACTGATTCCGTACCATGTTAAATTTATTTTGAACACCTCCCACTGATCTTCTGTCATTTTACCTATTAACAGATTTGCCCAGTTTAATGTGGACAGTCTCTGCCTCATCCGTTGAAGTCGGCCCCACCCAAATCTAGAATTTTAGTAGTTGTGTCGCGTTTCTCCCTTTCAAACACTACGTTGAACTCGATCATGTTATGATCACTATTAAATAAATGTTCATGCACCTTTAGTCTGTTGAATAAATCTGACTCATTACTCATTCCTAAATCAAATATGGCCTGTCCGTGTGTTGTTTCTAAGGCATATTGTTGTCGAAAACTATTCCGGATGCACTCAATAAATTCACTTTCTGATAGGTGCTAGTCTGCTTATCCCTATCTATATGAAAATTTACATCCTCCATTAAAACCACTCTGCTTTTCCTACACGCTTGTCTAATTTCTGCTTTTACTAGAACTAGGGGGCATAATCTTAAAATAATGGGCTGCTCATTCAAAACTGAGATGAGGAGAAACTTCTTCACTCAGAGGCTGGTAGGTTTGTGGAATTTGCTGCCCCAGAAAGCTGTGGAAGCTACATCACTAAATAAATTTAAAACAGAAAGAGATAGTTTCCTAGAAGTAAAGGGAATTAAGGGTTATGGGGAGCGGGCAGGAAATTGGACATGAGTCTAGGTTCGGAATGGTCATGGCCCTGTGGGTAGTGGAGTGGGCCCAGGGGCCGTGTAGCCTTGTTCTGCACCTACTGTGTTCTAATTCTGTGTTAGATTTCAGGAGATGGTTTTATTCCTGTTCCTGGCTGGGGTGGAGATCGCCTTTACAGAAGGTAAGTACTGTAGAAAATATAGGGACAGAGTGATCTCCTGGAAGAATTTCGATCGCCTAGATGGGTCGGAGAGGAATTTCCCAGATTTTTTTCTCCCAAATTGGCCATTGGGTCTTTATCTGGTTTTTCGCCTCACATGGGTTCGGGTGGATGCAGAGTGATAGAAGATTTGTGGTTAGGATCAGATCAGCCATGATCTTATTGAATGGTGGAGCAGGCTCGAGGGGCCGATTGGCCTACTCCTGCTCCTATTTCTTATGTTCTTATGTTCTTTATAATCTCCAGCACTTCACAGCTGCGATCAGAGGGCCTCTACTCAACTCCCACTGCAGTCTTAAATTTTTCCGAGCTCTTAATTCTAACCATAAAGTCTCCATTGCCTGCTTGTCTCTCATTATAGTCTCTCTTATGATTGAAGTGATTTCACGCTTAGTCACTAAGACTACTGCTCCCCCCTGTACCATTTCCCTATCTTTCCTGTAGACGTCCAGCAGACCTTCCACCACTCTGTATTACTGCCAACTTGAGATGAAGGCTACAATTCCATGAACCTTTCATCTTCTTTTGTACCTGTCCAGCAGTTTGAAGTAATTAATGTAGGTAGACTTTTAACACTTTCTGCTCCTCCACGGTTCCTAAATTCTCACCTTTTTGAATATACTCTGATCTATATTTCTCAGGTCTAAAGTGGATGATCTCACTGTTCTCCACTTTGAACTCAATCGGCCACAGCTGTGCCCACTCATTTAATCTATCAATGTTCCTTTGGAACTTTCTGCTCCCACCTACACTACTTACTTTGCCGCCTAACTTAATGCCATCAGCAAACTTGGTTATAGGATGGACGTCATCGAAATGTGAAAAAGGGCTGGGAATGGGAATAGATCAGCGGGCTGAGCTGACAGGGCATTGGAATTCGGAATGTATAAAATGCAGTCTCCAATGCTCCACTTATCTGCATCAGACTGAAAGTAATCTGTAATACATCATCGATCCATACTGGTCGCTGTAATCTGAGGTTGTAGCTCGGTGTTTCAGTTTGGAAAGGGTTGGGTCTCGTTGGCACAATCGGTTGACAAGGTCAGCTGTCAGCTCAAATAATTGATGGTTCCATTAACGATCGAGTAATCTTTACCTTATTGTCTCACTGTTTCAGGTTTCAACGAATGAACACAAATGTGCTGCAAACATTGCCAGCTGGGCCCGGCTGATATTCCCAACATTTACCCTGCGGTCGGATAGCAAGCACATCCAAAATATATAAAAGCCTGAGACTGGCTTCACGGAAATCAGAATTCATCTTAGCAGACTAGGCCCCGAAAGGCCGGATGGGAGGCTGCACTGGCTGCAGGAGAGCTGGTTCGCTGTGACATGGATATTTCCGCAGTGAGCCACACCAGGCTCTCTCCATGTTTCCACAATGAAAGTCACACCGTTTATTTTAGAAAAGCAAAATGATATTCACATCCTCACTGGCTTCAGTTGATTTGTGAGAGATCATTATAAGATCCTGCAGGGCTGCCTCGGTTAATAACAACTGTTTTAATCTACATTTCAGACACGGCAACAAATCTATCGTTTTGTTGCTGTTTTCTAGAGCCTGGAATGAGTGAGGCCGCGAAAGCAGCTCTCTTCAATAATCCGCTGCTGGCAAATAGCAGCGAATGTGGCCTCAGACAGCGCATTACAGCCCATTTCTGGGGAACAAGATACCACTGAAGCAGAGTTCTGCAGAGCTTTGCATCTCTCGCCTATAGGTGACACCATGGAAATCGATAACATAGAATCATAGAATATTATAGCACAGTAGGGGGCATTCGGCCTATCGAGCCTTTGTAAGAGTGAACCAATTAATCCCACTCCCCTGCGGGTTCCCCATAGTCCAGCATATTTTTTTTATTTCCAAGTGTTTATCTAATTACCTTTTAAATGTTAGTATTGAATCAGCTCTGCACCTAACTGAAGGCTTTCATCACTTGTACCATTCCAGTAAATCTCCACTGCACACTCTCTGAGGGCTTGACATGATTCCTCACTGTGGAGCCCAGAATTGGCCACAATACTCCAGCTTGTGCCTAATTAGTATTTTATGAAGTTTGAACATAAATTCCTTGCTTTTTCCTCAAATCCTCGATTTATAAAGTCATGGACCGCGAATGCCCTCCTTACAGCCTTCTCAACTTGTCCCACCACCTGCAAATACATGTGAACGTACACCCCCAGGTCGCTCTGTTCCTGCACCCACTTTAAATGAAACACGTGGTTTATTTTGACTCTCCTGATACTTCCTACCAAACTTAATTAATTTGTCAAATTTCATCTGCCATGACCATTTCGCCGGTCTGTCTATGTCCTCCTGAAATCTGCCAATAGCATACTCACCACTTATTACGTTGCCAACACATCCACAAACTTTGAAATTTGACTCGCTATACCCAACTCCAGGTCATTTATATATAACAAGAAAAGAAACAATCCTAATACCCATCGCTGGGGGACCCACTGCAGCGAAAGCAGCGCATTACTGCCAGTGAAGCAAGATACCACATGGCCCAGCGAGGCCTCCTCATACACAGAACACATTGACAGTGAAATCCCAGGGCCTTCCAGCAACAGTTCGCGTTTTGTTTACCTCAGTGTGTAACTGCAGGGTCATTAGGTTTTGAATCAGGAGGTCAGAATGATCGAATGGTCTAAGGCGCTCTGTTTAGGTTGTAATTTCCTCTAGAGGCGAGTGTTCGAATTCCACTTCTGACAATTTGTCCTTTACTTATACAGAACGATTTTATCTAGATTTTTTGGAGGTAATTTTTCGGCCCAGTTGATTTATTCCTTCCAGAAAACGAAGCCCACTTCCATCCAAGGCAGGTTTGTTTCATTGGTTGTAAGTATGTATTGTGTTGGCAGTCAGCAGAACAGGGCCAGTGGAATCAATCCATTGTGCTTCAAACTTGCAGTTCCACATCATAAATTATCAGATAGGGCCCATATCATTCCACAGCAATCTCCAGTGGCTTTGGAAGAAGGCTAATGTAAACTAGCATATTTACTTCAGGACTTAAAGACACTCAATTAAAGTCTTTTTTTAGCAATCAATAACCTGTGATCCTTTTAAATATATTTAGATGTGCCCATGTTAGATACACGTGTATTTGCGAGTTGCTAATGTGTTGAATGTAAATGATTTTGCGTCTCTGTTATTTACTAATATAGTTAGATGTGTCTGTATTATAATTTTTGTATTGGGTGGGGGATCTGTGTCAGTAATAAATGTAATAAATGTATATCTGAGCGCTGCAAATGTCCAGTCCGACACCATTCTATCTTCCCATTGTTCCTGTTATGTTCATTAATAAATAGACATTCTTATTATGAACACAGCTAGCTTTTGCTAGTTACTTTATTGAGCTCATGTGGACTGGTACAGTATCTGTCGAGGCTTCGATCTTGACTGCTGCCTTGTGGGTAGCCTAGTGCCTCATGGGTAATGTAGTCTTAATATATATACAGCTGAGTAGCGTAGTCTTATATACAGCTCTACACAGCTCTACGGCTCCACCTAGTGTCCACTATAGAATGACATGTTATTGATCGTTACATCCCCCTTTCTTTGAGGTTTAACAAAATCAATATCAATCAACTTTCAAGAAAACAATAAAGATAATATCAGTAACACTTTTGTTAGTGCTCTATAAACATAAACATTTTCAAAACAGTCAGCCCTATTCAAAGCTTTACATTGTACTCAAAGATTAAGTCTATCAGGCTCTTTTACTTCACGTGTGGATCTTCTCAACACGGGTAAGTCTGATGTGTCTTCATGACATTGTTCTGGAGGTGAATGACAAGATGCAGCTGCGGCATTCTCATCAATCTGGTCTTGAATAGATCGAGGTCTCCTTGCAATCTTTGCTTGGAGAGGGTTTCAGTGTTTCCTTCACTCTTCATGCCATAACTCTCAATGGAGTCAATGCACTCTCGAAAAACTGCTGGCAGCTGGATCCCATCATACAGCATAGTCCTCTCAGCAGCCTCGGCTAATGGAACACCAAAGATTGGCCTGAGGGAAGAATGAGTATCCTCCGGAACTGCTTCCTGCTCTGGTGCAGGCTTCTTCTTTTTCTTTTTCTCTTTCCACTGCTTAACAACATCTGCTGCGGTTATATCTTTGGACTTTTTCTCCTTGTGTTTTCCTCTTTGTGCTTTTCTTCCTTTGGCTTCTCTTTGACCTTAAAGTATTTATCCTTCTTCTTGGAGAAACTAGGCTTTTTGAAGATATGGATACCTTTCGCCTTTTCATCCTTGATGGGCTCTCTGCTTCATCACCTGAGTCATCTGGTCTGCTTATGGCACAGTTTATACGGTAGTCTCTCTTGGGCAGTTCTAAGTCTTCACAAGCTTTGTCACCTAGTATCGAATCAAGTCGTTCAGCCACAACAGAAAACAAGAGATGATGCACTTTGTCTTTGACTGTCACTTTAAGTCTGCATACTCCTAAGCTATCTATGTTCTGTCCATCATAGCTCTTCAGTAGTACTGACTTTTTCTGTATTTTCGGCTTTTCTTTCTTATTTTTTATGTCACTCATACTGATTAAGTTTGCTTTTGCCCCAGTGTCCAGTATCAATGTAACTAATGCTCCATTTATCTGCAGTGGGATCATCCATTTGTCCACTTTTACTGCATTGACTTTATGTTCAGCATTGTCCATTTCTGAGGGCTGCACATTTTCTGTATTTTTTTTGATATCGTCACATGACACCATTCCTACAAAAAATGTCTCACTTAAATCATAAGAACATAAGAACATAAGAAATAGGAGCAGGAGTAGGCCAATCGGCCCCTCGAGCCTGCTCCGCCATTCAATAAGTAATGGCTGATCTGATCCTAACCGCCAATCCACTATCACAGAACCATCTCCTGAATCTAACAGAATTAGACACACGAAATAGGAGCAGTATCAGGCTACACGGCCCCTGGGCCCGTTCCGCGACCCACAGGGCCATGACCGATCCGAACCTGGACTCATGTCCAAATTCCTGCCCGCTCCATGTAACCCTTAATTCCCTTTACTTCTAGGAAACTGTCTATTTCTGTTTTAAATTTATGTAATGATGTAGCTTCTACAGCTTTTTGGGGCAGCATATTCCATGGACCTACCACCGTCTGAGTGAAGTAGTTCCTCCACATCTCAGTTTTGAAAGAGCAGCCCCTTATTCTAAGACTATGCCCCCTAGTTCTAGTTTCACCCATCATCGGCAACATCTTCCCCGCATCCACCCAATCCACCCCCTTCACAATCTTATATGTTTCAATAAGATCGCCTCTTATTCTTCTGAACTCCAATGAGTAGAGTCCCAATCTACTCAACCTCTCCTCATATGTCCATCCTCTCATCCCCGGGATTAACCGAGTGAACCTTCTTTGTACTGGCTCGAGAGCAAGTATGTCCTTTCTTAAGTATGGACACCAAAACTGTACGCAGTATTCCAGGTGCGGTCTCACCAATACCTTGTACAACTGAAGCAATACCTCCCTATTTTCATATTCTATTCCCCTAGCAATGAAAGCCAACATTCCATTGGCCTTCTTAATCCTTTGCTGCACCTGCATACTAACCGTTTGAGTTTCGTGCATCAGGACCCCCAGATCCCTTTGTACTTCAGTACTTTCCAGTTTCTTGCCATTAAGATAATAACTTGCTCTACGATTTTTCCTGCCAAAGTGCATAACCTCACACTTTCCAGTATTGTATTCCATCTGCCAAATCTCTGCCCACTTACTTAGCCTGTCGATGTCCCCTTGCAGGTTGTTTATGTCCTCCTCACTCACTACTTTCCCTCCCATCTTAGTATCATCTGCAAACTTTGATATGTTACACTCGGTCCCCTCCTCCAAATCGTTAATATAGATTGTAAAGAGCTGGGGCCCCAGCACTGACCCCTGTGGAACACCACTAGTTACTGATTGCCAGTCTGAGAATGAACCATTTATCCCAACTCTCTGCCTTCTGTTAGATAGCCAATCCTCTATCCATGCCAGAATATTACCCTCAATCCCGTGGTTTTTTATCTTAAGCAATAATCTTTTGTGTGGCACCTTGTCAAGTGCCTTTTGGAATTCTAAATACACTACGTCCACTGGTTCCCCTTTATCCACCCTATATGTTACTTCCTCAAAGAACTCCAGCAAATTTGTCAAACATGACTTCCCCTTCATATAACCATGCTAACTTTGTCCTATTAAATTATGATATTCTAAATGTCCTGTTACTGTCTCCTTAATAATGGACTCCAAAATTTTACCTACCACAGATGTTAGGCTAACCAGTCTATAGTTTCCAGCCTTCTGTCTGCTGCCCTTTTTAAATAAGGGTGTTACATTAGCAGTTTTCCAGTCTGCCGGGACCTTTGCCGAATCCAGGGAGTTTTGGAAAATTATTATCAATGCATCCACAATCCCAACCGCCACTTCCTTCAAGACCCTAGGATGTAAGCCATCAGGTCCAGATGATTTAACCGCCTTGAGTCCCATTATTTTACCGAGTACCACTTCCTTAGTGATTTTGATCGTGTTTAGCTCATCCCACCCTTTAGCCCCCTGTTTATCCAGTGTTGGGATATTCTTAGTGTCTTCTACTGTAAAGACTGATGTAAAATATTCATTCAGTGTTTTTGCCATCTCCATATATCCCACCATTAATTTCCCGGTCTCATCCTCTAAGGGACCAACATTTACTTTAGCCACCCTTTTTCTTTTTATATAACTATAAAAACTCTTACTATCTGTTTTTATATTTTATGCTAATTTACTTTCATAATCTATCTTCCCTTTCTTAATCAATCTTTTTGTTATTTTTTGCTGTCTTTTAAAGTTTTCCCAATCCTCTATCCTCCCAATAGATTTGGCTACCTTATATGCCCTTGTTTTTAGTCGAATACTATCCTTAATTTCTTTACTTAGCCACGGATGGCTGTCTTTTCTTTTACACTCTTTTCTTCTCAGTGGAATATATTTTTTTTGGAAGTTGTAAAATAACTCCTTAAATGTACACCACTGATCATGTATCGTCTTACCCTTTAATCTATTGTCCCAATCCACTCTACTCAATCCGCTCTCATACCTTCATAGTTTCCTTTATTCAAGCTTAGCACGCTTGTTTGAGATCCAACCTTCTCACCCTCTAATTGAATATGGAATTCAACCATGTTATGGTCACTCATTCCAAGGGGATCCTTTACTAGGACATTTTTAATCAATCCCATCTCGTTACACAGGACCAGATCTAAGGTTGCTTGCCCCCTGGTCGGTTCAGTTACATACTGCTCAAGAAACCCATCCCTAATACACTCAATGAACTCATCCTCAAGGCAGCCCTGCCCAATTTGATTTGTCCAATTAATATGATAGTTAAAATCCCCCCTAATTATAGATGTTCCCTTATTACAAGCCTCAACTATTTCCTGATTGATACTCCGTCCAACAGAGTTGCCACTGTTCGGAGGCCTATAGACTACGCCCACTAGTGTTTTTTCCCCTTATTATACCTTACCTCCACCCAAACTGTTTCATTATCCTGATCTTTTGACCCAATATCATTTCTCTCTATTACAGTGATTCCTTCCTTTAATTTCATAGCCACCCCACCTCCCCTTCCTTCCTGCCTGTCCTTCCTGATCGTTAAATAACCTGGTATGTTTAATCCCCAGGCATTGTCATCCTGCAGCCATGTTTCTGTAATGGCCACAAGATCATACCCATATGTAGTTATTTGTGCCATTAACTCGTCTATTTTGTTGCAAATGCTACGTGCATTCAGATAGAGAACTTTCAAAGATGTTTTGTGACACTTAGTTCCTGCTTTTCCCCTTTTTAGTACTTTACCTTTTACTGCATACCTTCTGCCCCTTCCTGACACGCACTGATTTTTAATTTCCCCACTGCAACCTAAGTCTATGACCTTCTCTGTTGTCATTTTTATTATTTGCTCTCTAGGAATCTCCCCCCCACTAGTCAGTTTAAAGCCCTCTCTACAACCCTAGTTATATGATCCGCCAGGACTCTAGTCCCAGCACTGGCCAAGTGAAGCCCATCCCAATGGAACAGCTCCCTCCTGCCCCAGTACTGGTGCCAGTGCCCCAGGAAGCAAAACCCATTTCTCCCACACCAGTCTTTGAGCCACGCATTTAACTCTCTAATTTTATTTGTCCTAGCCAAATTCGCTCGTGGCTCAGGTAATAATCCAGAGATTATTACCCTTGTGGTTCTGCTTTTTAATTTGACCCCTAGCTGCTCAAACTCCCTCAGCAGTACCTCCTTCCTTGTCCTATCTATGTCGTTGGTACCAACATGGACCACGACAACTGGATCCTCCCCCTCCCACTCCAAGTTTCTCTCCAGTCCAGAGGCGATGTCCTTAACCCTGGCACCGGGCAGGCAACACAGCCTTCGGGACTCTCGCTCTCGGCTGCAAAGAACTCTATCTATCTCCCTAACGATACCATCCCCTACCACTACAACATTTATTTTAACTCCCCCCAATTGAATGGCCCCCTGTCCACGGTGCTGTGGCCAGGTTGCTCATCCTCCCTGCAGTTCCTGCTCCTGTTCCCACAGGGAGTAAGAGCCTCGAACCTGTTGGACAAGTGCAAGGGCTGCGGCTCCTCCAACACTACCTCCTTGGTCCCCGCACCTGCCTCACTTCTAGTCACACCATCCTGACCCTGGCCACGGACTACATCTGAATTAATTAATCTAATTGGTGTGACTACCTCGTGATACACAGAGTCCAGGTAACTCTCCCCCTCCCTGATGTGTCTCAGTGTTTGAAGCAAGGACTCCAGCTCTTCAACACGGAGCCGGAGTTCCTCGAGCAGCCAACACTTACTGCAAATGTGATCACTTTGAGCATCAATGTCCTCAATCACATTAACTTGTTGCCCTTTCGTTGTTTTTACTTTTGAAAAGCATTGCTTGGCAAAGTGATTCTTTCCATTTCACTTTGTGCACATTTTTCCAAACGCTGGGCATTGTCTTAACTGGTGTTTGTAACCACAGCGTTTACAATTAAAAATTTCATCCTCCGATTGCTTTTCATTTCTGTTCTGCCCACGTTTCTTCCCCTTGTAGTGCACAGCACCGACAGCAGCATTATCACTCATTGCAATCGCATCATTATTGATTTCACTGAAAGTCTTCGTGTGCTTTCGAGCTAGCTTGCTGGCTTGGCATATTTTCACCGCATTTTCCAAATTTAGTTTGGTTTCTCTCAACAGACGTTCCCTGACTTTTTTATCATGAATACCAAACACAATCTGGTCACGAATCATGGATGCTTTGAGCTCAGAGAAATTACATGTCTGTGCTTTCAGTTTCAGGTCAGTTATAAAGCTAGCAAAAGTCTCATTTTGTTGCTGTGTCCGAGAACGGAAGATGTATCTTTCATACGTCTCATTCTTTTTGGGAGCGCAAAGTGCATCAAATTTTTTTAGCACATCTCCTAATTTTTCTCTGTTCTCCACTGGATTAAATACAAATGTATTAAATACCTCTATCACCTGTGGGCCTGCATCCGTAAGCAGCAATTCTATCTTCCTTGCGTCTGGCTTCGTACCGAATCCGATGGCTGCAATGTAGAGTTCGAATTACTGTTTAAAAGTCTGCCAATTGTAGTCGATTTTTTCTGTGAGATTCAAACGCTCTGGTGGCTTCAAATTCTCCATGTCGCTTTTCACAATTTTCAGCAGATCTTCACCATCCTGGTACCATGATATGTTCATTAATAAATAGACATTCTTATTATGAACACAGCTAGCTTTTGTTAGTTACTTTGTTGAGCACATGTGGACTGGTACAGTATCTGTAGAGGCTTCCATCTTGACTGCTTCCTTGTTGGTAGCCTAGTGCCTCATGGGTAATGTAGTCTTAATATATATACAGCTGGGTAGTGCAGTCTTATATACAGCTCTACACAGCTCTATGGCTCCACCTAGTGTCCGCTATAGAATGACATGTTATTGATCGTTACAGTCCCCACTTAGGACACGGCAGACCAGCTGTTACATTCGGATTCAACTTTGCTTTCATTAACCATGTTGATATTTAGACAATGTGAAGTTTACACGATAAAAACTCATGTTCCACCAGACTCACTGCTACCACCTAAGCGTTCCTCAATCTTTCTGATAAAACCTGAGTGTTCATTTCTCACTCTGATATCTCCAGAGTATTGCTTACTCTCACTGATAGCTCCTCAGCGTCCCGTACCCTCTTCGATACATTCTGAGCGCCCCTTACACACTCTCATACCTTCCGAGCGCTCATTAAACCTCTGTGATAACTCCTGAGTTCCCTTTCCCTCTATAATACCTTCTGAGTGTCCGTTAGTCTCTCTGGTATCCATTTAGAGCCCTCATACCCACGTGATACTATCTCAGAAACCCTTTAATTCCCTCACCGCTTCTGAGCTCCCCATTGCTCTGGCAATCCCCTCTGAGAAACTCTGAGACTCCCTGATGCCAGGAGCAACGTGTGTTTGGAATGTTGCGGTGCAGGAGAAAGTGGGCAGAAACAGCTGCCTTTACATCGTGTGCGGGGAAAGGTAAGTAGATCTTGTATGTGAGAAGAGCGCAGAAACGTTTTGCCTGAAACTGCGCCCTTGAGGCAAGTTTTGTGTTGTCGGGTAAACTGCTACAGTGAAAGCACAAAATTAAAACAGAACATATTGGAAATATTCAATAGATCAGGCAGCATCTGAAGAGAAATTTTCCTTTTACCAGACGTCACTGTCCACTTTCAATTACACTTCACGTAACTTATAGCTTACAATTTCAACACCTCCGTGCAAGAAACAGTTTGGGCTGAAATGAGGACTTTGCTGATTTGTGCAAATAGATTGAGGCAGCAAAACAAAACTTCCCACTGCGGATTGGGCAAGGAAAGGACTCAGGAGTCTTGGATGCGTTGAAAAAGATCTAGTCTTAAATACAATAACGGTAGAATTCAAAACAATGCGTGTAGAGCACAGATGATTAGCGACCCACCGCCTTAACCCCTCAACCACCTCGCTCCATAAACAGAGCTCAGAAAGCTCTTTGTTTCCTTCTTTCTCAATGCAAAGCCCTTGACTCAATGCCGGCTTTCAATTATCAGTCACCAGTATCAGAAATAAAATCACACAGGTGTGGTAGCGTGGCCGAGCAGTCTAAGGCACTGAATTAAAACTCCATTCTTTTCGGGGGCGTGGATTCGAAACGCACTCCTGTCATAAAATTGTATTGATTTTGTTGTTGCCCGAAGAAATGCTCGCTGCAAAGTTCAAAATAAAAAATATATGATGGAGCGAACGTTGATCAGGTCAAGTAGCATCTAGTGAGACAGGCACTTCATCAACAATCCCTTTATTAAGCAACATCAGGCGCGAAAAAACTGTTGTTTTTATTCCTTCCTGGAACGTGGGCCTCGCTGGCAATCCCTATCAAACGTAATAACGACGAGGATGGGATCCAGAACCCACGCGTACAGAGCCCAATAGATTAACAGTCCATCGCCTTAATCTCTCGGCCACCTCGTCTCCACCATACACTGCTCTCAACCATTCCATTTCCTGCTTTTTGCATTTAAGCAGAAATACCCTGAAAGAAAGTTCACTTCACCGCTTATTCTGCCCGTGCACACAGATCTACAATGTTGAAAATGTACAATCAGCTTAATGTAAGCAAAAGGCCTTCCGCTGCTTCAGTTGAGGGACTGTCAAAAATGGTCGGTTTGCAGCCAGATTCAGAAAAGAAAAAGCGTCTCCCAGTTAATTAAACGACCGCAGCAGGATTCCAACCTGCAATCTTTCAATAACTGAAAAACTCGCAACCGAATTCAGGCGCCTTATCCATTAAGCCACGCGGCCGCTGAAGCTGCTGAGCCTCTTTTTATGGGGAGAATTGTGAGCAGATTCAAGGAAACTGCTCGAAAAAACAAGCGGATTGAGGAAAAGATAAACACATTTTAACTGAATGAACAGGACTTCTGCGAGCTGGGTTTGCACCAGCGCAGGGAATCGCAATGCAACTTGAACCATAACATCGGTGGCTCGTTGGTCTAGGGGTATGATTCTCCCTTCGGGAATTTCTGTGGCTTAAAATGCGAGAGGTCCCGGGTTCTAAATCCCGGACGAGCCCAGTCACATTTAGTGAAACTCAACACCTCAGTGATGAAAGCTGAAATCGCTCTACTTTAAAAAAAACAGAATGATCCGGGACTGTGAGCTCTGGCATTTTAAACAGACACAGAATGATCCGGGACTGTGAGCACTCCCGGTTTAAACAGACCCAGAGTGATTAACAACTGACCACGACCCATTCCATTAAAGACAGGCCTGATTTTCAATGCTTATGAAATCGATGGCAACATAAATCGGACTGTTTCTATAATAGGCTGCCGATTACAATGCCCGCTCTTCTGCTGGACGACAAATTGAAGGTTTACTCCATTATAATTTTTCCATTTATCTCCGTCATTTCTCTCCAGCCAAATGAACTGAGTGCAGGTGTCAGCCGTGGCTCAGCGGGGGCAAAGTCAAGCAGCACTCCAGAGACTTGAGCACATAATCCAGGCTGACACTCCAGTGCAGTACTGAGGTAGTGCTGCACTGTTGGTGCCCCCGTCTTGCTAGTTAAGACGTTAAACCGGGCCCTCCGATCCCATGAGAGTATGCCGAAAAGAACGAGGATTTCTCGCCCATTATTTAGCTCTCAACCAAAGACACTAAAACAGAAAATCTCTTCATTAAGGTTGATAAATATTTTTGAAATTACATTGCCCACTAAAGGTGTAATTTATGTTTCTGCTCCCTAAACATTTGCCTCTGGTCCCGCTACACTTTCAGTCAGTGACAATCTCAGCAGAAGAAAGGAGGAGTTCGACAATCTCCGAATCACGATCACTGCTCCACATTCATTCAAGAAGTTGAAGAATTGCAGTGGTCTCGTTTAATTTTAACAAGATATGAGTAATGCATGAGGCACAGACCAGGAGCACCAGGGCGATTCTGGCGAAATTGCATTTGAAAGTTTATATTAGGCAAGTTTCAGTTAAAAGCTCGGAAAGTGTACCAGTATCAAACGTAATAACGACGAGGATGGGATCCGCATTTTCCATTAACAGTCCATCGCCTTAACCTCTCGGCCACCTCGTCTCAACCATGCACTGCTCTCAGCCATTCCATTTCCTGTTTTTTGCATCTAAGCAGAAATACCCTGAAAGAAAGTTCACTTCACCGCTTATCCTGCCCATGCACACAGATCTACAATGTTGAAAATGTACAATCAGCTTAATGTAAGCAAAAGGCCTTCCGCTGCTTCAGTTGAGGGACTGTCAAAAATGGTCGGTTTGAAGCCAGATTCAGAACAGAAAAAGCGTCGCCCAGTTAATTGTACGACCGCAGCAAAACTCGAATCTGCAATCGTCTGATAACTGAAAAACGTCGCAACCGAAGTCAAACGCCTTATCCATTAGGCCACGCGTCCACTGATGCTGCTGCACCCCTGTTTATGGGGAGAATTGTCAGCAGATTCAAGTAAAATGCTCGCAAAAAGAAGCGGATTGAGGAAAGGATAAACATATTTTAACTGAATGAACAGGACTTCTGCGAGCTGGGTTTGCACCAGCGCAGGGAATCGCAATGCAACTTAAAACATAACATCGGCGGCTCGTTGGTCCAGAGTTATGATTCTCGCTTAGGGAATTTCTGTGGCTTAAAATCTGAGCGGTCCCGTGTTCAAATCCCGGACGGAGCCCAATCACATTTAGTTAAATTCAACACCTCAGTCATGAAAGCTGAAATTGCTCTACTTTAAAAAAAAACTGAATGATCCGGGACTCAGAGCTCTGCCATTTTAAACAGACACAGAATGATCCGGGACTGAAAGCACTCCCGGTTTAAACAGACCCAGAGTGATTAACAACTGACCACGAGCCATTCCATTAAAGACAGGCCTGATTTTCAATGCTTAAGAAAGCGATGGCAACATAAATCGGACTGTTTCTATAATAGGCGGCCGATTACAATGCCCGCTCTTCTGTTGGACGACAAATTGAAGGTTTGCTCCATTATAATTTTTCCATTTATCTCCGTCATTTCTCTCCAGCCAAATGACCTGAGTGTCGGTGTCAGCCGTGGCTCAGCGGCAGCCAAGTCAAGCAGCACTCCAGAGATTTGAGCACATAATCCAGGCTGACACTCCAGTGCAGTACTGAGGTAGTGCTGCACTGTTGGTGCCCCCGTCTTGCTGGTAAGACGTTAAATCGGGCCCTCCGATCCCATGAGAGTATGCCGAAAAGAACGAGGATTTCTCGCCCATTATTTAGCTCTCATCCAAAGACACTAAAACAGAAAATCTCTTCATTAAGGTTGATCAATATTTTTGAAATTACATTGCCTCCTGAAGGAGAAATTTATGTTTCTGCTCCCTAAACATTTGCCTCTGGTCCCGCTACTCTTTCATTCGGTGACAATCTCAGCAGAAGAAAGGAGGAGTTCGACAATCTCCGAATCACGATCACTGCTCCACATTCATTCAAGATGTTGAAGAATTGCAGTGGTCTCTTTTAATTTTAACAAGATATGAGTAATGCATGGGCCACAGACCAGGAGCACCAGGGCGATTCTGACGAAATTGCATTTGAAAGTTTATTTTAGGCAAGTTTCAGTTAAAAGCTCGGAAAGGGTACCAGTATCAAACGTAATAACGACGAGGATGGGATCCGCATTCTCGATGAACAGTCCATCGCCTCAACCTCTCGGCCACCTCGTCTCAACCATGCACTGCTCTCAGCCATTCCATTTCCTGGTTTTTGCATCTAAGCAGAAATACCCTGAAAGAAAGTCCACTTCACCGCTTATCCTGCCCATGCACACAGATCTACAATGTTGAAAATGTACAATCAGCTTAATGTAAGCAAAAGGCCTTCCGCTGCTTCAGTTGAGGGACTGTCAAAAATGGTTGGTTTGAAGCCAGATTCAGAACAGAAAAAGTGTCGCCTAGTTAATTGAACGACCGCGGCAGGACTCGAACCTGCAATCGTCTGATAACTGATAAACCTCGCCAACCGAAGTCAGAAGCCTTATCCATTAGGCCACGCGGCCACTGATACGGCTGTATCTCTTTATATGGGGAGAATTGTGAGCAGATTCAATTAAAATGCTCGCAAAAAGAAGCGGATTGAGGAAAAGATAAACATATTTTAACTGAATGAACAGGACTTCTGCGAGCTGGGTTTGCACCAGCTCAGGGGATCGCCATGCAACTTGAAACATAACATCGGCGGCTCGTTGGTCTAGGGGTCTGATTCTCGCTTAGGGAATTTCTGTGGCTTTAATATGCGAGAGGTCACGGGTTCAAATCCCGGACGAGCCCAGTCACATTTAGTTAAACTCAACACCTCAGTCATGAAAACTGAAATCGCTCTACTTTAAAAAAAACGGAATGATCCGGGACTGTGAGCTCTGCCATTTTAAACAGACACAGAATGATCCGGGACTGAAAGCACTCCCGGTTTAAACAGACCCAGAGTGATTAACAACTGACCACGAGCCATTCCATTAAAGACAGGCCTGATTTTCAATGCTTAAGAAAGCGATGGCAACATAAATCGGACTGTTTCTATAATAGGCGGCCGATTACAATGCCCGCTCTTCTGTTGGACGACAAATTAAAGGTTTACTCCATTATAATTTTTCCATTTATCTCCGTCATTTCTCTCCAGCCAAATGACCTGAGTGTCGGTGTCAGCCGTGGCTCAGCGGCAGCAAAGTCAAGCAGCACTCCAGAGATTTGAGCACATAATCCAGGCTGACACTCCAGTGCAGTACTGAGGTAGTGCTGCACTGTTGGTGCCCTCGTCTTGCTGGTAAGACGTTAAATCGGGCCCTCCGATCCCATGAGAGTATGCCGAAAAGAACGAGGATTTCTCGCCCATTATTTAGCTCTCATCCAAAGACACTAAAACAGAAAATCTCTTCATTAAGGTTGATCAATATTTTTGAAATTACATTGCCTCCTGAAGGAGAAATTTATGTTTCTGCTCCCTAAACATTTGCCTCTGGTCCCGCTACTCTTTCATTCGGTGACAATCTCAGCAGAAGAAAGGAGGAGTTCGACAATCTCCGAATCACGATCACTGCTCCACATTCATTCAAGATGTTGAAGAATTGCAGAGATCTCTTTTAATTTTAACAAGATATGAGTAATGCATGGGCCACAGACCAGGAGCACCAGGGCGATTCTGACGAAATTGCATTTGAAAGTTTATTTTAGGCAAGTTTCAGTTAAAAGCTCGGAAAGTGTACCAGTATCAAACGTAATAGCGACGAGGATGGGATCCGCATTCTCGATGAACAATCCATCGCCTCAACCTCTCGGCCACCTCGTCTCAACCATGCACTGCTCTCAGCCATTCCATTTCCTGGTTTTTGCATCTAAGCAGAAATACCCTGAAAGAAAGTCCACTTCACCGCTTATCCTGCCCATGCACACAGATCTACAATGTTGAAAATGTACAATCAGCTTAATGTAAGCAAAAGGCCTTCCGCTGCTTCAGTTGAGGGACTGTCAAAAATGGTTGGTTTGAAGCCAGATTCAGAACAGAAAAAGTCTCGCCCAGTTAATTGAACGACCGCGGCAGAACTCGAACCTGCAATCGTCTGATAACTGAAAAACCTCGACAACCGAAGTCAGACGCCTTATCCATTAGGCCACGCGGCCACTAATGCGTCTGTACCTCTTTTTATGGGGAGAATTGTGAGCTGATTCAATTAAAATGCTCGCAAAAAGAAGCGGATTGAGGAAAAGATAAACATATTATAACTGAATGAACAGGACTTCTGCGAGCTGGGTTGCACCAGCTCAGGGAATCGCCATGCAACTTGAAACATAACATCGGCGGCTCGTTGGTCTAGGGGTATGATTTCTCGCTTAGGGAATTTCTGTGGCTTGAATATGCGAGAGGTCCCGGGTTCAAATCCCGGACGAGCCCAGTCACATTTAGTTAAACTCAACACCTCAGTCATGAAAGCTGAAATCGCTCTACTTTAAAAAAAAACTGAATGATCCGGGACTCAGAGCTCTGCCATTTTAAACAGACACAGAATGATCCGGGACTGAAAGCACTCCCGGTTTAAATCAGACCCAGAGTGATTAACAACTGACCACGAGCCATTCCATTAAAGACAGGCCTGATTTTCAATGCTTAAGAAAGCGATGGCAACATAAATCGGACTGTTTCTATAATAGGCGGCCGATTACAATGCCCGCTCTTCTGTTGGACGACAAATTGAAGGTTTGCTCCATTATAATTTTTCCATTTATCTCCGTCATTTCTCTCCAGCCAAATGACCTGAGTGTCGGTGTCAGCCGTGGCTCAGCTGCAGCCAAGTCAAGCAGCACTCCAGAGATTTGAGCACATAATCCAGGCTGACACTCCAGTGCAGTACTGAGGTAGTGCTGCACTGTTGGTGCCCCCGTCTTGCTGGTAAGACGTTAAATCGGGCACTCCGATCCCATGAGAGTATGCCGAAAAGAACGAGGATTTCTCGCCCATTATTTAGCTCTCATCCAAAGACACTAAAACAGAAAATCTCTTCATTAAGGTTGATCAATATTTTTGAAATTACATTGCCTCCTGAAGGAGAAATTTATGTTTCTGCTCCCTAAACATTTGCCTCTGGTCCCGCTACTCTTTCATTCGGTGACAATCTCAGCAGAAGAAAGGAGGAGTTCGACAATCTCCGAATCACGATCACTGCTCCACATTCATTCAAGATGTTGAAGAATTGCAGTGGTCTCTTTTAATTTTAACAAGATATGAGTAATGCATGGGCCACAGACCAGGAGCACCAGGGCGATTCTGACGAAATTGCATTTGAAAGTTTATTTTAGGCAAGTTTCAGTTAAAAGCTCGGAAATGGTACCAGTATCAAACGTAATAACGACGAGGATGGGATCCGCATTCTCGATGAACAGTCCATCGCCTCAACCTCTCGGCCACCTCGTCTCAACCATGCACTGCTCTCAGCCATTCCATTTCCTGGTTTTTGCATCTAAGCAGAAATACCCTGAAAGAAAGTCCACTTCACCGCTTATCCTGCCCATGCACACAGATCTACAATGTTGAAAATGTACAATCAGCTTAATGTAAGCAAAAGGCCTTCCGCTGCTTCAGTTGAGGGACTGTCAAAAATGGTTGGTTTGAAGCCAGATTCAGAACAGAAAAAGTCTCGCCCAGTTAATTGAACGACCGCGGCAGGACTCGAACCTGCAATCGTCTGATAACTGATAAACCTCGCAAACCGAAGTCAGAAGCCTTATCCATTAGGCCACGCGGCCACTGATGCGGCTGTATCTCTTTATATGGGGAGAATTGTGAGCAGATTCAATTAAAATGCTCGCAAAAAGAAGCGGATTGAGGAAAAGATAAACATATTTTAACTGAATGAACAGGACTTCTGCGAGCTGGGTTTGCACCAGCTCAGGGAATCGCCATGCAACTTGAAACATAACATCGGCGGCTCGTTGGTCTAGGGGTCTGATTCTCGCTTAGGGAATTTCTGTGGCTTGAATATGCGAGAGGTCCCGGGTTCAAATCCCGGACGAGCCCAGTCACATTTAGTTAAACTCAACACCTCAGTCATGAAAGCTGAAATCGCTCTACTTTAAAAAAAAACTGAATGATCCGGGACTCAGAGCTCTGCCATTTTAAACAGACACAGAATGATCCGGGACTGAAAGCACTCCCGGTTTAAATCAGACCCAGAGTGATTAACAACTGACCACGAGCCATTCCATTAAAGACAGGCCTGATTTTCAATGCTTAAGAAAGCGATGGCAACATAAATCGGACTGTTTCTATAATAGGCGGCCGATTACAATGCCCGCTCTTCTGTTGGACGACAAATTGAAGGTTTGCTCCATTATAATTTTTCCATTTATCTCCGTCATTTCTCTCCAGCCAAATGACCTGAGTGTCGGTGTCAGCCGTGGCTCAGCTGCAGCCAAGTCAAGCAGCACTCCAGAGATTTGAGCACATAATCCAGGCTGACACTCCAGTGCAGTACTGAGGTAGTGCTGCACTGTTGGTGCCCCCGTCTTGCTGGTAAGACGTTAAATCGGGCCCTCCGATCCCATGAGAGTATGCCGAAAAGAACGAGGATTTCTCGCCCATTATTTAGCTCTCATCCAAAGACACTAAAACAGAAAATCTCTTCATTAAGGTTGATCAATATTTTTGAAATTACATTGCCTCCTGAAGGAGAAATTTATGTTTCTGCTCCCTAAACATTTGCCTCTGGTCCCGCTACTCTTTCATTCGGTGACAATCTCAGCAGAAGAAAGGAGGAGTTCGACAATCTCCGAATCACGATCACTGCTCCACATTCATTCAAGATGTTGAAGAATTGCAGTGGTCTCTTTTAATTTTAACAAGATATGAGTAATGCATGGGCCACAGACCAGGAGCACCAGGGCGATTCTGACGAAATTGCATTTGAAAGTTTATTTTAGGCAAGTTTCAGTTAAAAGCTCGGAAAGGGTACCAGTATCAAACGTAATAACGACGAGGATGGGATCCGCATTCTCGATGAACAGTCCATCGCCTCAACCTCTCGGCCACCTCGTCTCAACCATGCACTGCTCTCAGCCATTCCATTTCCTGGTTTTTGCATCTAAGCAGAAATACCCTGAAAGAAAGTCCACTTCACCGCTTATCCTGCCCATGCACACAGATCTACAATGTTGAAAATGTACAATCAGCTTAATGTAAGCAAAAGGCCTTCCGCTGCTTCAGTTGAGGGACTGTCAAAAATGGTTGGTTTGAAGCCAGATTCAGAACAGAAAAAGTGTCGCCCAGTTAATTGAACGACCGCGGCAGGACTCGAACCTGCAATCGTCTGATAACTGATAAACCTCGCAACCGAAGTCAGAAGCCTTATCCATTAGGCCACGCGGCCACTGATGCGGCTGTATCTCTTTATATGGGGAGAATTGTGAGCAGATTCAATTAAAATGCTCGCAAAAAGAAGCGGATTGAGGAAAAGATAAACATATTTTAACTGAATGAACAGGACTTCTGCGAGCTGGGTTTGCACCAGCTCAGGGAATCGCCATGCAACTTGAAACATAACATCGGCGGCTCGTTGGTCTAGGGGTCTGATTCTCGCTTAGGGAATTTCTGTGGCTTGAATATGCGAGAGGTCCCGGGTTCAAATCCCGGACGAGCCCAGTCACATTTAGTTAAACTCAACACCTCAGTCATGAAAACTGAAATCGCTCTACTTTAAAAAAAACGGAATGATCCGGGACTGTGAGCTCTGCCATTTTAAACAGACACAGAATGATCCGGGACTGATAGCACTCCCGGTTTAAACAGACCCAGAGTGATTAACAACTGACCACGAGCCATTCCATTAAAGACAGGCCTGATTTTCAATGCTTAAGAAAGCGATGGCAACATAAATCGGACTGTTTCTATAATAGGCGGCCGATTACAATGCCCGCTCTTCTGTTGGACGACAAATTGAAGGTTTACTCCATTATAATTTTTCCATTTATCTCCGTCATTTCTCTCCAGCCAAATGACCTGAGTGTCGGTGTCAGCCGTGGCTCAGCTGCAGCCAAGTCAAGCAGCACTCCAGAGATTTGAGCACATAATCCAGGCTGACACTCCAGTGCAGTACTGAGGTAGTGCTGCACTGTTGGTGCCCCCGTCTTCCTGGTAAGACGTTAAACCGGGCCCTCCGATCCCATGAGAGTATGCCGAAAAGAACGAGCAGTTCTCGCCCATTATTTAGCTCTCATCCAAAGACACTAAAACAGAAAATCTCTTCATTAAGGTTGATCAATATTTTTGAAATTACATTGCCTCCTGAAGGAGAAATTTATGTTTCTGCTCCCTAAACATTTGCCTCTGGTCCCGCTACTCTTTCATTCGGTGACAATCTCAGCAGAAGAAAGGAGGAGTTCGACAATCTCCGAATCACGATCACTCCTCCACATTCATTCAAGATGTTGAAGAATTGCAGTGGTCTCTTTTAATTTTAACAAGATATGAGTAATGCATGGGGCACAGACCAGGAGCACCAGGGCGATTCTGACGAAATTGCATTTGAAAGTTTATTTTAGGCAAGTTTCAGTTAAAAGCTCGGAAAGGGTACCAGTATCAAACGTAATAACGACGAGGATGGGATCCGCATTCTCGATGAACAGTCCATCGCCTCAACCTCTCGGCCACCTCGTCTCAACCATGCACTGCTCTCAGCCATTCCATTTCCTGGTTTTTGCATCTAAGCAGAAATACCCTGAAAGAAAGTCCACTTCACCGCTTATCCTGCCCATGCACACAGATCTACAATGTTGAAAATGTACAATCAGCTTAATGTAAGCAAAAGGCCTTCCGCTGCTTCAGTTGAGGGACTGTCAAAAATGGTTGGTTTGAAGCCAGATTCAGAACAGAAAAAGTGTCGCCCAGTTAATTGAACGACCGCGGCAGGACTCGAACCTGCAATCGTCTGATAACTGAAAAACCTCGCAGCCGAAGTCAGACGCCTTATCCATTAGGCCACGCGGCCACTGATGCGGCTGTACCTCTTTTTATGGGGAGAATTGTGAGCAGATTCAATTAAAATGCTCGCAAAAAGAAGCGGATTGAGGAAAAGATAAACATATTTTAACTGAATGAACAGGACTTCTGCGAGCTGGGTTTGCACCAGCTCAGGGAATCGCCATGCAACTTGAAACATAACATCGGCGGCTCGTTTGTCTAGGGGTATGATTCTCGCTTAGGGAATTTCTGTGGCTTCAATATGCGAGAGGTCCCGGGTTCAAATCCCGGACGAGCCCAGTCACATTTAATTAAACTCAACACCTCAGTCATGAAAGCTGAAATTGCTCTACTTTAAAAAAAACGGAATGATCCGGGACTCAGAGCTCTGCCATTTTAAACAGACACAGAATGATCCGGGACTGAAAGCACTCCCGGTTTAAACAGACCCAGAGTGATTAACAACTGACCACGAGCCATTCCATTAAAGACAGGCCTGATTTTCAATGCTTAAGAAAGCGATGGCAACATAAATCGGACTGTTTCTATAATAGGCGGCCGATTACAATGCCCGCTCTTCTGTTGGACGACAAATTGAAGGTTTACTCCATTATAATTTTTCCATTTATCTCCGTCATTTCTCTCCAGCCAAATGACCTGAGTGTCGGTGTCAGCCGTGGCTCAGCTGCAGCCAAGTCAAGCAGCACTCCAGAGACTTGAGCACATAATCCAGGCTGACACTCCAGTGCAGTACTGAGGTAGTGCTGCACTGTTGATGCCCTCGTCTTGCTGGTAAGACGTTAAATCGGGCCCTCCGATCCCATGAGAGTATGCCGAAAAGAACGAGGATTTCTCGCCCATTATTTTGCTCTCATCCAAAGACACTAAAACAGAAAATCTCTTCATTAAGGTTGATCAATATTTTTGAAATTACATTGCCTCCTGAAGGAGAAATTTATGTTTCTGCTCCCTAAACATTTGCCTCTGGTCCCGCTACTCTTTCATTCGGTGACAATCTCAGCAGAAGAAAGGAGGAGTTCGACAATCTCCGAATCACGATCACTGCTCCACATTCATTCAAGATGTTGAAGAATTGCAGAGATCTCTTTTAATTTTAACAAGATATGAGTAATGCATGGGCCACAGACCAGGAGCACCAGGGCGATTCTGACGAAATTGCATTTGAAAGTTTATTTTAGGCAAGTTTCAGTTAAAAGCTCGGAAAGGGTACCAGTATCAAACGTAATAACGACGAGGATGGGATCCGCATTCTCGATGAACAATCCATCGCCTCAACCTCTCGGCCACCTCGTCTCAACCATGCACTGCTCTCAGCCATTCCATTTCCTGGTTTTTGCATCTAAGCAGAAATACCCTGAAAGAAAGTCCACTTCACCGCTTATCCTGCCCATGCACACAGATCTACAATGTTGAAAATGTACAATCAGCTTAATGTAAGCAAAAGGCCTTCCGCAGCTTCAGTTGAGGGACTGTCAAAAATGGTTGGTTTGAAGCCAGATTCAGAACAGAAAAAGTGTCGCCCAGTTAATTGAACGACCGCGGTAGGACTCGAACCTGCAATCGTCTGATAACTAAAAAACCTCGCAACCGAAGTCAGACGCCTTATCCATTAGGCCACGCGGCCACTGATGCGGCTGTACCTCTTTTTATGGGGAGAATTGTGAGCAGATTCAATTAAAATGCTCGCAAAGAGAAGCGGATTGAGGAAAAGATAAACATATTTTAACTGAATGAACAGGACTTCTGCGAGCTGGGTTTGCACCAGTTCAGGGAATCGCAATGCAACTTGAAACATAACATCGGCGGCTCGTTGGTCTAGGGGTCTGATTCTCGCTTAGGGAATTTCTGTGGCTTCAATATGCGAGAGGTCCCGGGTTCAAATCCCGGACGAGCCCAGTCACATTTAGTTAAACTCAACACCTCAGTCATGAAAACTGAAATCGCTCTACTTTAAAAAAAACGGAATGATCCGGGACTGTGAGCTCTGCCATTTTAAACAGACACAGAATGGTCCGGGACTGTAAGCACTCCCGGTTTAAACAGACCCAGAGTGATTAACAACTGACCACGAGCCATTCCATTAAAGACAGGCCTGATTTTCAATGCTTAAGAAAGCGATGGCAACATAAATCGGACTGTTTCTATAATAGGCGGCCGATTACAATGCCCGCTCTTCTGTTGGACGACAAATTGAAGGTTTACTCCATTATAATTTTTCCATTTATCTCCGTCATTTCTCTCCAGCCAAATGACCTGAGTGTCGGTGTCAGCCGTGGCTCAGCGGCAGCCAAGTCAAGCAGCACTCCAGAGATTTGAGCACATAATCCAGGCTGACACTCCAGTGCAGTACTGAGGTAGTGCTGCACTGTTGGTGCCCCCGTCTTCCTGGTAAGACGTTAAACCGGGCCCTCCGATCCCATGAGAGTATGCCGAAAAGAACGAGCATTTCTCGCCCATTATTTAGCTCTCATCCAAAGACACTAAAACAGAAAATCTCTTCATTAAGGTTGATCAATATTTTTGAAATTACATTGCCTCCTGAAGGAGAAATTTATGTTTCTGCTCCCTAAACATTTGCCTCTGGTCCCGCTACTCTTTCATTCGGTGACAATCTCAGCAGAAGAAAGGAGGAGTTCGACAATCTCCGAATCACGATCACTCCTCCACATTCATTCAAGATGTTGAAGAATTGCAGTGGTCTCTTTTAATTTTAACAAGATTTGAGTAATGCATGGGGCACAGACCAGGAGCACCAGGGCGATTCTGACGAAATTGCATTTGAAAGTTTATTTTAGGCAAGTTTCAGTTAAAAGCTCGGAAAGGGTACCAGTATCAAACGTAATAACGACGAGGATGGGATCCGCATTCTCGATGAACAGTCCATCGCCTCAACCTCTCGGCCACCTCGTCTCAACCATGCACTGCTCTCAGCCATTCCATTTCCTGGTTTTTGCATCTAAGCAGAAATACCCTGAAAGAAAGTCCACTTCACCGCTTATCCTGCCCATGCACACAGATCTACAATGTTGAAAATGTACAATCAGCTTAATGTAAGCAAAAGGCCTTCCGCTGCTTCAGTTGAGGGACTGTCAAAAATGGTTGGTTTGAAGCCAGATTCAGAACAGAAAAAGTGTCGCCCAGTTAATTCAACGACCGCGGCAGGACTCGAACCTGCAATCGTCTGATAACTAAAAAACCTCGCAGCCGAAGTCAGACGCCTTATCCATTAGGCCACGCGGCCACTGATGCGGCTGTACCTCTTTTTATGGGGAGAATTGTGAGCAGATTCAATTAAAATGCTCGCAAAAAGAAGCGGATTGAGGAAAAGATAAACATATTTTAACTGAATGAACAGGACTTCTGCGAGCTGGGTTTGCACCAGCTCAGGGAATCGCCATGCAACTTGAAACATAACATCGGCGGCTCGTTTGTCTAGGGGTATGATTCTCGCTTAGGGAATTTCTGTGGCTTCAATATGCGAGAGGTCCCGGGTTCAAATCCCGGACGAGCCCAGTCACATTTAATTAAACTCAACACCTCAGTCATGAAAGCTGAAATTGCTCTACTTTAAAAAAAACGGAATGATCCGGGACTCAGAGCTCTGCCATTTTAAACAGACACAGAATGATCCGGGACTGAAAGCACTCCCGGTTTAAACAGACCCAGAGTGATTAACAACTGACCACGAGCCATTCCATTAAAGACAGGCCTGATTTTCAATGCTTAAGAAAGCGATGGCAACATAAATCGGACTGTTTCTATAATAGGCGGCCGATTACAATGCCCGCTCTTCTGTTGGACGACAAATTGAAGGTTTACTCCATTATAATTTTTCCATTTATCTCCGTCATTTCTCTCCAGCCAAATGACCTGAGTGTCGGTGTCAGCCGTGGCTCAGCTGCAGCCAAGTCAAGCAGCACTCCAGAGACTTGAGCACATAATCCAGGCTGACACTCCAGTGCAGTACTGAGGTAGTGCTGCACTGTTGATGCCCTCGTCTTGCTGGTAAGACGTTAAATCGGGCCCTCCGATCCCATGAGAGTATGCCGAAAAGAACGAGGATTTCTCGCCCATTATTTAGCTCTCATCCAAAGACACTAAAACAGAAAATCTCTTCATTAAGGTTGATCAATATTTTTGAAATTACATTGCCTCCTGAAGGAGAAATTTATGTTTCTGCTCCCTAAACATTTGCCTCTGGTCCCGCTACTCTTTCATTCGGTGACAATCTCAGCAGAAGAAAGGAGGAGTTCGACAATCTCCGAATCACGATCACTGCTCCACATTCATTCAAGATGTTGAAGAATTGCAGAGATCTCTTTTAATTTTAACAAGATATGAGTAATGCATGGGCCACAGACCAGGAGCACCAGGGCGATTCTGACGAAATTGCATTTGAAAGTTTATTTTAGGCAAGTTTCAGTTAAAAGCTCGGAAAGGGTACCAGTATCAAACGTAATAACGACGAGGATGGGATCCGCATTCTCGATGAACAATCCATCGCCTCAACCTCTCGGCCACCTCGTCTCAACCATGCACTGCTCTCAGCCATTCCATTTCCTGGTTTTTGCATCTAAGCAGAAATACCCTGAAAGAAAGTCCACTTCACCGCTTATCCTGCCCATGCACACAGATCTACAATGTTGAAAATGTACAATCAGCTTAATGTAAGCAAAAGGCCTTCCGCAGCTTCAGTTGAGGGACTGTCAAAAATGGTTGGTTTGAAGCCAGATTCAGAACAGAAAAAGTGTCGCCCAGTTAATTGAACGACCGCGGTAGGACTCGAACCTGCAATCGTCTGATAACTAAAAAACCTCGCAACCGAAGTCAGACGCCTTATCCATTAGGCCACGCGGCCACTGATGCGGCTGTACCTCTTTTTATGGGGAGAATTGTGAGCAGATTCAATTAAAATGCTCGCAAAGAGAAGCGGATTGAGGAAAAGATAAACATATTTTAACTGAATGAACAGGACTTCTGCGAGCTGGGTTTGCACCAGTTCAGGGAATCGCAATGCAACTTGAAACATAACATCGGCGGCTCGTTGGTCTAGGGGTCTGATTCTCGCTTAGGGAATTTCTGTGGCTTCAATATGCGAGAGGTCCCGGGTTCAAATCCCGGACGAGCCCAGTCACATTTAGTTAAACTCAACACCTCAGTCATGAAAACTGAAATCGCTCTACTTTAAAAAAAACGGAATGATCCGGGACTGTGAGCTCTGCCATTTTAAACAGACACAGAATGGTCCGGGACTGTAAGCACTCCCGGTTTAATCAGACCCAGAGTGATTAACAACTGACCACGAGCCATTCCATTAAAGACAGGCCTGATTTTCAATGCTTAAGAAAGCGATGGCAACATAAATCGGACTGTTTCTATAATAGGCGGCCGATTACAATGCCCGCTCTTCTGTTGGACGACAAATTGAAGGTTTACTCCATTATAATTTTTCCATTTATCTCCGTCATTTCTCTCCAGCCAAATGACCTGAGTGTCGGTGTCAGCCGTGGCTCAGCTGCAGCCAAGTCAAGCAGCACTCCAGAGATTTGAGCACATAATCCAGACTGACACTCCAGTGCAGTACTGAGGTAGTGCTGCACTGTTGGTGCCCTCGTCTTGCTGGTAAGACGTTAAATCGGGCCCTCCGATCCCATGAGAGTATGCCGAAAAGAACGAGGATTTCTCGCCCATTATTTAGCTCTCATCCAAAGACACTAAAACAGAAAATCTCTTCATTAAGGTTGATCAATATTTTTGAAAGTACATTGCCTCCTGAAGGAGAAATTTATGTTTCTGCTCCCTAAACATTTGCCTCTGGTCCCGCTACTCTTTCATTCGGTGACAATCTCAGCAGAAGAAAGGAGGAGTTCGACAATCTCCGAATCACGATCACTGCTCCACATTCATTCAAGATGTTGAAGAATTGCAGAGATCTCTTTTAATTTTAACAAGATATGAGTAATGCATGGGCCACAGACCAGCAGCACCAGGGCGATTCTGACGAAATTGCATTTGAAAGTTTATTTTAGGCAAGTTTCAGTTAAAAGCTCGGAAAGGGTACCAGTATCAAACGTAATAACGACGAGGATGGGATCCGCATTCTCGATGAACAATCCATCGCCTCAACCTCTCGGCCACCTCGTCTCAACCATGCACTGCTCTCAGCCATTCCATTTCCTGGTTTTTGCATCTAAGCAGAAATACCCTGAAAGAAAGTCCACTTCACCGCTTATCCTGCCCATGCACACAGATCTACAATGTTGAAAATGTACAATCAGCTTAATGTAAGCAAAAGGCCTTCCGCTGCTTCAGTTGAGGGACTGTCAAAAATGATTGGTTTGAAGCCAGATTCAGAACAGAAAAAGTGTCGCCCAGTTAATTGAACGACCGCGGCAGGACTCGAACCTGCAATCGTCTGATAACTGAAAAACCTCGCAACCGAAGTCAAACGCCTTATCCATTAGGCCACGCGGCCACTGATGCGGCTGTACCTCTTTTTATGGGGAGAATTGTGAGCAGATTCAATTAAAATGCTCGCAAAAAGAAGCGGATTGAGGAAAAGATAAACATATTTTAACTGAATGAACAGGACTTCTGCGAGCTGGGATTGCACCAGCTCAGGGAATCGCCATGCAACTTGAAACATAACATCGGCGGCTCGTTTGTCTAGGGGTATGATTCTCGCTTAGGGAATTTCTGTGGCTTGAATATGCGAGAGGTCCCGGGTTCAAATCCCGGACGAGCCCAGTCACATTTAATTAAACTCAACACCTCAGTCATGAAAGCTGAAATTGCTCTACTTTAAAAAAAACGGAATGATCCGGGACTCAGAGCTCTGCCATTTTAAACAGACACAGAATGATCCGGGACTGAAAGCACTCCCGGTTTAAACAGACCCAGAGTGATTAACAACTGACCACGAGCCATTCCATTAAAGACAGGCCTGATTTTCAATGCTTAAGAAAGCGATGGCAACATAAATCGGACTGTTTCTATAATAGGCGGCCGATTACAATGCCCGCTCTTCTGTTGGACGACAAATTGAAGGTTTGCTCCATTATAATTTTTCCATTTATCTCCGTCATTTCTCTCCAGCCAAATGACCTGAGTGTCGGTGTCAGCCGTGGCTCAGCTGCAGCCAAGTCAAGCAGCACTCCAGAGATTTGAGCACATAATCCAGGCTGACACTCCAGTGCAGTACTGAGGCACTGTTGGTGCCCCCGTCTTGCTGGTAAGACGTTAAATCGGGCCCTCCGATCCCATGAGAGTATGCCGAAAAGAACGAGGATTTCTCGCCCATTATTTAGCTCTCATCCAAAGACACTAAAACAGAAAATCTCTTCATTAAGGTTGATCAATATTTTTGAAATTACATTGCCTCCTGAAGGAGAAATTTATGTTTCTGCTCCCTAAACATTTGCCTCTGGTCCCGCTACTCTTTCATTCGGTGACAATCTCAGCAGAAGAAAGGAGGAGTTCGACAATCTCCGAATCACGATCACTGCTCCACATTCATTCAAGATGTTGAAGAATTGCAGTGGTCTCTTTTAATTTTAACAAGATATGAGTAATGCATGGGCCACAGACCAGGAGCACCAGGGCGATTCTGACGAAATTGCATTTGAAAGTTTATTTTAGGCAAGTTTCAGTTAAAAGCTCGGAAAGGGTACCAGTATCAAACGTAATAACGACGAGGATGGGATCCGCATTCTCGATGAACAGTCCATCGCCTCAACCTCTCGGCCACCTCGTCTCAACCATGCACTGCTCTCAGCCATTCCATTTCCTGGTTTTTGCATCTAAGCAGAAATACCCTGAAAGAAAGTCCACTTCACCGCTTATCCTGCCCATGCACACAGATCTACAATGTTGAAAATGTACAATCAGCTTAATGTAAGCAAAAGGCCTTCCGCTGCTTCAGTTGAGGGACTGTCAAAAATGGTTGGTTTGAAGCCAGATTCAGAACAGAAAAAGTGTCGCCCAGTTAATTGAACGACCGCGGCAGGACTCGAACCTGCAATCGTCTGATAACTGATAAACCTCGCAACCGAAGTCAGAAGCCTTATCCATTAGGCCACGCGGCCACTGATGCGGCTGTATCTCTTTATATGGGGAGAATTGTGAGCAGATTCAATTAAAATGCTCGCAAAAAGAAGCGGATTGAGGAAAAGATAAACATATTTTAACTGAATGAACAGGACTTCTGCGAGCTGGGTTTGCACCAGCTCAGGGAATCGCCATGCAACTTGAAACATAACATCGGCGGCTCGTTGGTCTAGGGGTCTGATTCTCGCTTAGGGAATTTCTGTGGCTTGAATATGCGAGAGGTCCCGGGTTCAAATCCCGGACGAGCCCAGTCACATTTAGTTAAACTCAACACCTCAGTCATGAAAACTGAAATCGCTCTACTTTAAAAAAAACGGAATGATCCGGGACTGTGAGCTCTGCCATTTTAAACAGACACAGAATGATCCGGGACTGTGAGCACTCCCGGTTTAAACAGACCCAGAGTGATTAACAACTGACCACGAGCCATTCCATTAAAGACAGGCCTGATTTTCAATGCTTAAGAAAGCGATGGCAACATAAATCGGACTGTTTCTATAATAGGCGGCCGATTACAATGCCCGCTCTTCTGCTGGACGACAAATTGAAGGTTTACTCCATTATAATTTTTCCATTTATCTCCGTCATTTCTCTCCAGCCAAATGACCTGAGTGTCGGTGTCAGCCGTGGCTCAGCTGCAGCCAAGTCAAGCAGCACTCCAGAGATTTGAGCACATAATCCAGGCTGACACTCCAGTGCAGTACTGAGGTAGTGCTGCACTGTTGGTGCCCCCGTCTTCCTGGTAAGACGTTAAACCGGGCCCTCCGATCCCATGAGAGTATGCCGAAAAGAACGAGCAGTTCTCGCCCATTATTTAGCTCTCATCCAAAGACACTAAAACAGAAAATCTCTTCATTAAGGTTGATCAATATTTTTGAAATTACATTGCCTCCTGAAGGAGAAATTTATGTTTCTGCTCCCTAAACATTTGCCTCTGGTCCCGCTACTCTTTCATTCGGTGACAATCTCAGCAGAAGAAAGGAGGAGTTCGACAATCTCCGAATCACGATCACTCCTCCACATTCATTCAAGATGTTGAAGAATTGCAGTGGTCTCTTTTAATTTTAACAAGATATGAGTAATGCATGGGGCACAGACCAGGAGCACCAGGGCGATTCTGACGAAATTGCATTTGAAAGTTTATTTTAGGCAAGTTTCAGTTAAAAGCTCGGAAAGGGTACCAGTATCAAACGTAATAACGACGAGGATGGGATCCGCATTCTCGATGAACAGTCCATCGCCTCAACCTCTCGGCCACCTCGTCTCAACCATGCACTGCTCTCAGCCATTCCATTTCCTGGTTTTTGCATCTAAGCAGAAATACCCTGAAAGAAAGTCCACTTCACCGCTTATCCTGCCCATGCACACAGATCTACAATGTTGAAAATGTACAATCAGCTTAATGTAAGCAAAAGGCCTTCCGCTGCTTCAGTTGAGGGACTGTCAAAAATGGTTGGTTTGAAGCCAGATTCAGAACAGAAAAAGTGTCGCCCAGTTAATTGAACGACCGCGGCAGGACTCGAACCTGCAATCGTCTGATAACTGAAAAACCTCGCAGCCGAAGTCAGACGCCTTATCCATTAGGCCACGCGGCCACTGATGCGGCTGTACCTCTTTTTATGGGGAGAATTGTGAGCAGATTCAATTAAAATGCTCGCAAAAAGAAGCGGATTGAGGAAAAGATAAACATATTTTAACTGAATGAACAGGACTTCTGCGAGCTGGGTTTGCACCAGCTCAAGGAATCGCCATGCAACTTGAAACATAACATCGGCGGCTCGTTGGTCTAGGGGTATGATTCTCGCTTAGGGAATTTCTGTGGCTTCAATATGCGAGAGGTCCCGGGTTCAAATCCCGGACGAGCCCAGTCACATTTAATTAAACTCAACACCTCAGTCATGAAAGCTGAAATTGCTCTACTTTAAAAAAAACGGAATGATCCGGGACTCAGAGCTCTGCCATTTTAAACAGACACAGAATGATCCGGGACTGAAAGCACTCCCGGTTTAAACAGACCCAGAGTGATTAACAACTGACCACGAGCCATTCCATTAAAGACAGGCCTGATTTTCAATGCTTAAGAAAGCGATGGCAACATAAATCGGACTGTTTCTATAATAGGCGGCCGATTACAATGCCCGCTCTTCTGTTGGACGACAAATTGAAGGTTTGCTCCATTATAATTTTTCCATTTATCTCCGTCATTTCTCTCCAGCCAAATGACCTGAGTGTCGGTGTCAGCCGTGGCTCAGCTGCAGCCAAGTCAAGCAGCACTCCAGAGACTTGAGCACATAATCCAGGCTGACACTCCAGTGCAGTACTGAGGTAGTGCTGCACTGTTGATGCCCTCGTCTTGCTGGTAAGACGTTAAATCGGGCCCTCCGATCCCATGAGAGTATGCCGAAAAGAACGAGGATTTCTCGCCCATTATTTTGCTCTCATCCAAAGACACTAAAACAGAAAATCTCTTCATTAAGGTTGATCAATATTTTTGAAATTACATTGCCTCCTGAAGGAGAAATTTATGTTTCTGCTCCCTAAACATTTGCCTCTGGTCCCGCTACTCTTTCATTCGGTGACAATCTCAGCAGAAGAAAGGAGGAGTTCGACAATCTCCGAATCACGATCACTGCTCCACATTCATTCAAGATGTTGAAGAATTGCAGAGATCTCTTTTAATTTTAACAAGATATGAGTAATGCATGGGCCACAGACCAGGAGCACCAGGGCGATTCTGACGAAATTGCATTTGAAAGTTTATTTTAGGCAAGTTTCAGTTAAAAGCTCGGAAAGGGTACCAGTATCAAACGTAATAACGACGAGGATGGGATCCGCATTCTCGATGAACAATCCATCGCCTCAACCTCTCGGCCACCTCGTCTCAACCATGCACTGCTCTCAGCCATTCCATTTCCTGGTTTTTGCATCTAAGCAGAAATACCCTGAAAGAAAGTCCACTTCACCGCTTATCCTGCCCATGCACACAGATCTACAATGTTGAAAATGTACAATCAGCTTAATGTAAGCAAAAGGCCTTCCGCAGCTTCAGTTGAGGGACTGTCAAAAATGGTTGGTTTGAAGCCAGATTCAGAACAGAAAAAGTGTCGCCCAGTTAATTGAACGACCGCGGTAGGACTCGAACCTGCAATCGTCTGATAACTAAAAAACCTCGCAACCGAAGTCAGACGCCTTATCCATTAGGCCACGCGGCCACTGATGCGGCTGTACCTCTTTTTATGGGGAGAATTGTGAGCAGATTCAATTAAAATGCTCGCAAAGAGAAGCGGATTGAGGAAAAGATAAACATATTTTAACTGAATGAACAGGACTTCTGCGAGCTGGGTTTGCACCAGTTCAGGGAATCGCAATGCAACTTGAAACATAACATCGGCGGCTCGTTGGTCTAGGGGTCTGATTCTCGCTTAGGGAATTTCTGTGGCTTCAATATGCGAGAGGTCCCGGGTTCAAATCCCGGACGAGCCCAGTCACATTTAGTTAAACTCAACACCTCAGTCATGAAAACTGAAATCGCTCTACTTTAAAAAAAACGGAATGATCCGGGACTGTGAGCTCTGCCATTTTAAACAGACACAGAATGGTCCGGGACTGTAAGCACTCCCGGTTTAAACAGACCCAGAGTGATTAACAACTGACCACGAGCCATTCCATTAAAGACAGGCCTGATTTTCAATGCTTAAGAAAGCGATGGCAACATAAATCGGACTGTTTCTATAATAGGCGGCCGATTACAATGCCCGCTCTTCTGTTGGACGACAAATTGAAGGTTTACTCCATTATAATTTTTCCATTTATCTCCGTCATTTCTCTCCAGCCAAATGACCTGAGTGTCGGTGTCAGCCGTGGCTCAGCTGCAGCCAAGTCAAGCAGCACTCCAGAGATTTGAGCACATAATCCAGGCTGACACTCCAGTGCAGTACTGAGGTAGTGCTGCACTGTTGGTGCCCCCGTCTTCCTGGTAAGACGTTAAACCGGGCCCTCCGATCCCATGAGAGTATGCCGAAAAGAACGAGGATTTCTCGCCCATTATTTAGCTCTCATCCAAAGACACTAAAACAGAAAATCTCTTCATTAAGGTTGATCAATATTTTTGAAATTACATTGCCTCCTGAAGGAGAAATTTATGTTTCTGCTCCCTAAACATTTGCCTCTGGTCCCGCTACTCTTTCATTCGGTGACAATCTCAGCAGAAGAAAGGAGGAGTTCGGCAATCTCCAAATCACGATCACTGCTCCACATTCATTCAAGATGTTGAAGAATTGCAGTGGTCTCTTTTAATTTTAACAAGATATGAGTAATGCATGGGGCACAGAGCAGGAGCACCAGGGCGATTCTGACGAAATTGCATTTGACAGTTTATTTTAGGCAAGTTTCAGTTAAAAGCTCGGAAAGGGTGCCAGTATCAAACGTAATAACGACGAGGATGGGATCCGCATTCTCGATGAACAGTCCATCGCCTCAAACTCTCGGCCACCTCGTCTCAACCATGCACTGCTCTCAGCCATTCCATTTCCTGGTTTTTGCATCTAAGCAGAAATACCCTGAAAGAAAGTCCACTTCACCGCTTATCCTGCCCATGCACACAGATCTACAATGTTGAAAATGGACAATCAGCTTAATGTAAGCAAAAGGCCTTCCGCTGCTTCAGTTGAGGGACTGTCAAAAATGGTTGGTTTGAAGCCAAATTCAGAACAGAAAAAGTGTCGCCAATTTAATTGAACGACCGCGGCAGGACTCGAACCTGCAATCGTCTGATAACTGAAAAACCTCGCAACCGAAGTCAGACGCCTTATCCATTAGGCCACGCGGCCACTGATGCGGCTGTAACTCTTTTTATGGGGAGAATTGTGAGCAGATTCAATTAAAATGCTCGCAAAAATAAGCGGATTGAGGAAAAGATAAACATATTTTAACTGAATGAACAGGACTTCTGCGAGCTGGGTTTGCACGAGCTCAAGGAATCGCAATGCAACTTGAAACATAACATCGGCGGCTCGTTGGTCTAGGGGTATGATTCTCGCTTAGGGAATTATCTGTGGCTTAAAATGCGAGAGGTCCCGGATTCAAATCCCGGACGAGCCCAGTCACATTTAGTTAAACTCAACACCTCAGTCATGAAAGCTGAAATCGCTCTACTTTAAAAAAAACGGAATGATCCGGGACTGTGAGCTCTGCCATTTTAAACAGACACAGAGTGATCCGGGACTGTAAGCACTCCCGGTTTAAACAGACCCAGAGTGATGAACAACTGACCACGAGCCATTCCATTAAAGACAGGCCTGATTTTCAATGCTTAAGAAAGCGATGGCAACATAAATCGCACTGTTTCTATAATAGGCGGCCGATTACAATGCCCGCTCTTCTGTTGGACGACAAATTGAAGGTTTACTCCACTATAATTTTTCCATTTATCTCCGTCATTTCTCTCCAGCCAAATGACCTGAGTGTAGGTGTCAGCCGTGGCTCAGCTGCAGCCAAGTCAAGCAGCACTCCAGAGATTTGAGCACATAATCCAGGCTGACACTCCAGTGCAGTACTGAGGTACTGCTGCACTGTTGGTGCCCCCGTCTTGCTGGTAAGACGTTAAACCGGGCCCTCCGATCCCATGAGAGTACGCCGAAAAGAACGAGGATTTCTCGCCCATTATTTAGCTCTCATCCAAAGACACTAAAACAGAAAATCTCTTCATTAAGGTTGATCAATATTTTTGAAATTACATTGCCTCCTGAAGGAGAAATTTATGTTTCTGCTCCCTAAACATTTGCCTCTGGTCCCGCTACTCTTTCATTCGGTGACAATCTCAGCAGAAGAAAGGAGGAGTTCGACAATCTCCGAATCACGATCACTGCTCCACATTCATTCAAGATGTTGAAGAATTGCAGTGGTCTCTTTTAATTTTAACAAGATATGAGTAATGCATGGGGCACAGACCAGGAGCACCAGGGCGATTCTGACGAAATTGCATTTGAAAGTTTATTTTAGGCAAGTTCCAGTTAAAAGCTCGGAAAGGGTACCAGTATCAAACGTAATAACGACGAGGATGGGTTCTGCATTCTCGATGAACAGTCCATCGCCTCAACCTCTCGGCCACCTCGTCTCAACCATGCACTGCTCTCAGCCATTCCATTTCCTGGTTTTTGCATCCAAGCAGAAATACCCTGAAAGAAAGTCCACTTCACCGCTTATCCTGCCCATGCACACAGATCTACAATGTTGAAAATGTACAATCAGCTTAATGTAAGCAAAAGGCCTTCCGCTGCTTCAGTTGAGGGACTGTCAAAAATGGTTGGTTTGAAGCCAGATTCAGAACAGAAAAAGTGCCGCCCAGTTAATTGAACGACCGCGGCAGGACTCGAACCTGCAATCGTCTGATAACTGAAAAACCTCGCAACCGAAGTCAGACGCCTTATCCATTAGGCCACGCGGCCACTGATGCGGCTGTACCTCTTTTTATGGGGAGAATTGTGAGCAGATTCAATTAAAATGCTCGCAAAAAGAAGCGGATTGAGGAAAAGATAAACATATTTTAACTGAATGAACAGGACTTCTGCGAGCTGGGTTTGCACCAGCGCAGGGAATCGCAATGCAACTTGAAACATAACATCGGCGGCTCGTTGGTCTAGGGGTATGATTCTCGCTTAGGGAATTATCTGTGGCTTAAAATGCGAGAGGTCCCGGGTTCAAATCCCGGACTAGCCCAGTCACATTCAGTTAAACTCAACACCTCAGTCATGAAAGCTGAAATCGCTCTACTTTATAAAAAAAACGGAATGATCCGGGACTGTGAGCTCTGCCATTTTAAACAGACACAGAGTGATCCGGGACTGTAAGCACTCCCGGTTTAAACAGACCCAGAGTGATGAACAACTGACCACGAGCCATTCCATTAAAGACAGGCCTGATTTTCAATGCTTAAGAAAGCGATGGCAACATAAATCGCACTGTTTCTATAATAGGCGGCCGATTACAATGCCCGCTCTTCTGTTGGACGACAAATTGAAGGTTTACTCCACTATAATTTTTCCATTTATCTCCGTCATTTCTCTCCAGCCAAATGACCTGAGTGTAGGTGTCAGCCGTGGCTCAGCTGCAGCCAAGTCAAGCAGCACTCCAGAGATTTGAGCACATAATCCAGGCTGACACTCCAGTGCAGTACTGAGGTAGTGCTGCACTGTTGGTGCCCCCGTCTTGCTGGTAAGACGTTAAACCGGGCCCTCCGATCCCATGAGAGTATGCCGAAAAGAACGAGGATTTCTCGCCCATTATTTAGCTCTCATCCAAAGACACTAAAACAGAAAATCTCTTCATTAAGGTTGATCAATATTTTTGAAATTACATTGCCTCCTGAAGGAGAAATTTATGTTTCTGCTCCCTAAACATTTGCCTCTGGTCCCGCTACTCTTTCATTCGGTGACAATCTCAGCAGAAGAAAGGAGGAGTTCGGCAATCTCCGAATCACGATCACTGCTCCACATTCATTCAAGATGTTGAAGAATTGCAGTGGTCTCTTTTAATTTTAACAAGATATGAGTAATGCATGGGGCACAGAGCAGGAGCACCAGGGCGATTCTGACGAAATTGCATTTGACAGTTTATTTTAGGCAAGTTTCAGTTAAAAGCTCGGAAAGGGTGCCAGTATCAAACGTAATAACGACGAGGATGGGATCCGCATTCTCGATGAACAGTCCATCGCCTCAAACTCTCGGCCACCTCGTCTCAACCATGCACTGCTCTCAGCCATTCCATTTCCTGGTTTTTGCATCTAAGCAGAAATACCCTGAAAGAAAGTCCACTTCACCGCTTATCCTGCCCATGCACACAGATCTACAATGTTGAAAATGGACAATCAGCTTAATGTAAGCAAAAGGCCTTCCGCTGCTTCAGTTGAGGGACTGTCAAAAATGGTTGGTTTGAAGCCAAATTCAGAACAGAAAAAGTGTCGCCAATTTAATTGAACGACCGCGGCAGGACTCGAACCTGCAATCGTCTGATAACTGAAAAACCTCGCAACCGAAGTCAGACGCCTTATCCATTAGGCCACGCGGCCACTGATGCGGCTGTACCTCTTTTTATGGGGAGAATTGTGAGCAGATTCAATTAAAATGCTCGCAAAAAGAAGCGGATTGAGGAAAAGATAAACATATTTTAACTGAATGAACAGGACTTCTGCGAGCTGGGTTTGCACGAGCTCAAGGAATCGCAATGCAACTTGAAACATAACATCGGCGGCTCGTTGGTCTAGGGGTATGATTCTCGCTTAGGGAATTATCTGTGGCTTAAAATGCGAGAGGTCCCGGATTCAAATCCCGGACGAGCCCAGTCACATTTAGTTAAACTCAACACCTCAGTCATGAAAGCTGAAATCGCTCTACTTTAAAAAAAACGGAATGATCCGGGACTGTGAGCTCTGCCATTTTAAACAGACACAGAGTGATCCGGGACTGTAAGCACTCCCGGTTTAAACAGACCCAGAGTGATGAACAACTGACCACGAGCCATTCCATTAAAGACAGGCCTGATTTTCAATGCTTAAGAAAGCGATGGCAACATAAATCGCACTGTTTCTATAATAGGCGGCCGATTACAATGCCCGCTCTTCTGTTGGACGACAAATTGAAGGTTTACTCCACTATAATTTTTCCATTTATCTCCGTCATTTCTCTCCAGCCAAATGACCTGAGTGTAGGTGTCAGCCGTGGCTCAGCTGCAGCCAAGTCAAGCAGCACTCCAGAGATTTGAGCACATAATCCAGGCTGACACTCCAGTGCAGTACTGAGGTAGTGCTGCACTGTTGGTGCCCCCGTCTTGCTGGTAAAACGTTAAACCGGGCCCTCCGATCCCATGAGAGTATGCCGAAAAGAACGAGGATTTCTCGCCCTTTATTTAGCTCTCATCCAAAGACACTAAAACAGAAAATCTGTTCATTAAGGTTGATCAATATTTTTGAAATTACATTGCCTCCTGAAGGAGAAATTTATGTTTCTGCTCCCTAAACATTTGCCTCTGGTCCCGCTACTCTTTCATTCGGTGACAATCTCAGCAGAAGAAAGGAGGAGTTCGGCAATCTCCGAATCACGATCACTGCTCCACATTCATTCAAGATGTTGAAGAATTGCAGTGGTCTCTTTTAATTTTAACAAGATATGAGTAATGCATGGGGCACAGACCAGGAGCACCAGGGCGATTCTGACGAAATTGCATTTGACAGTTTATTTTAGGCAAGTTTCAGTTAAAAGCTCGGAAAGGGTGCTAGTATCAAACGTAATAACGACGAGGATGGGATCCGCATTCTCGATGAACAGTCCATCGCCTCAACCTCTCGGCCACCTCGTCTCAACCATGCACTGCTCTCAGCCATTCCATTTCCTGGTTTTTGCATCTAAGCAGAAATACCCTGAAAGAAAGTCCACTTCACCGCTTATCCTGCCCATGCACACAGATCTACAATGTTGAAAATGGACAATCAGCTTAATGTAAGCAAAAGGCCTTCCGCTGCTTCAGTTGAGGGACTGTCAAAAATGGTTGGTTTGAAGCCAAATTCAGAACAGAAAAAGTGTCGCCAATTTAATTGAACGACCGCGGCAGGACTAGAACCTGCAATCGTCTGATAACTGAAAAACCTCGCAACCGAAGTCAGACGCCTTATCCATTAGGCCACGCGGCCACTGATGCGGCTGTACCTCTTTTTATGGGGAGAATTGTGAGCAGATTCAATTAAAATGCTCGCAAAAAGAAGCGGATTGAGGAAAAGATAAACATATTTTAACTGAATGAACAGGACTTCTGCGAGCTGGGTTTGCACCAGCTCAAGGAATCGCAATGCAACTTGAAACATAACATCGGCGGCTCGTTGGTCTAGGGGTGTGATTCTCGCTTAGGGAATTTCTGTGGCTTAAAATGCGAGAGGTCCCGGGTTCAAATCCCGGACGAGCCCAGTCACATTTAGTTAAACTCAACACCTCAGTCATGAAAGCTGAAATCGCTCTACTTTAAAAAAAACAGAATGATCCGGGACTGTGAGCTCTGCCATTTTAAACAGACACAGAATGAGCCGGGACTGTTAGCACTCCCGGTTTAAACAGACCCAGAGTGATTAACAACTGACCACGAGCCATTCCATTAAAGACAGGCCTGATTTTCAATGCTTAAGAAAGCGATGGCAACATAAATCGGACTGTTTCTATAATAGGCGGCCGATTACAATGCCCGCTCTTCTGTTGGACGACAAATTGAAGGTTTACTCCATCATAATTTTTCCATTTATCTCCGTCATTTCTCTCCAGCCAAATGACCTGAGTGTAGGTGTCAGCCGTGGCTCAGCTGCAGCCAAGTCAAGCAGCACTCCAGAGATTTGAGCACATAATCCAGGCTGACACTCCAGTGCAGTACTGAGGTACTGCTGCACTGTTGGTGCCCCCGTCTTGCTGGTAAGACGTTAAACCGGGCCCTCCGATCCCATGAGAGTACGCCGAAAAGAACGAGGATTTCTCGCCCATTATTTAGCTCTCATCCAAAGACACTAAAACAGAAAATCTCTTCATTAAGGTTGATCAATATTTTTGAAATTACATTGCCTCCTGTAGGAGAAATTTATGTTTCTGCTCCCTAAACATTTGCCTCTGGTCCCGCTACTCTTTCATTCGGTGACAATCTCAGCAGAAGAAAGGAGGAGTTCGACAATCTCCGAATCACGATCACTGCTCCACATTCATTCAAGATGTTGAAGAATTGCAGTGGTCTCTTTTAATTTTAACAAGATATGAGTAATGCATGGGGCACAGACCAGGAGCACCAGGGCGATTCTGACGAAATTGCATTTGAAAGTTTATTTTAGGCAAGTTCCAGTTAAAAGCTCGGAAAGGGTACCAGTATCAAACGTAATAACGACGAGGATGGGTTCCGCATTCTCGATGAACAGTCCATCGCCTCAACCTCTCGGCCACCTCGTCTCAACCATGCACTGCTCTCAGCCATTCCATTTCCTGGTTTTTGCATCCAAGCAGAAATACCCTGAAAGAAAGTCCACTTCACCGCTTATCCTGCCCATGCACACAGATCTACAATGTTGAAAATGTACAATCAGCTTAATGTAAGCAAAAGGCCTTCCGCTGCTTCAGTTGAGGGACTGTCAAAAATGGTTGGTTTGAAGCCAGATTCAGAACAGAAAAAGTGTCGCCCAGTTAATTGAACGACCGCGGCAGGACTCGAACCTGCAATCGTCTGATAACTGAAAAACCTCGCAACCGAAGTCAGACGCCTTATCCATTAGGCCATGCGGCCACTGATGCGGCTGTACCTTTTTTTATGGGGAGAATTGTGAGCAGATTCAATTAAAATGCTCGCAAAAAGAAGCGGATTGAGGAAAAGATAAACATATTTTAACTGAATGAACAGGACTTCTGCGAGCTGGGTTTGCACGAGCTCAAGGAATCGCAATGCAACTTGAAACATAACATCGGCGGCTCGTTGGTCTAGGGGTATGATTCTCGCTTAGGGAATTATCTGTGGCTTAAAATGCGAGAGGTCCCGGATTCAAATCCCGGACGAACCCAGTCACATTTAGTTAAACTCAACACCTCAGTCATGAAAGCTGAAATCGCTCTACTTTAAAAAAAACGGAATGATCCGGGACTGTGAGCTCTGCCATTTTAAACAGACACAGAGTGATCCGGGACTGTAAGCACTCCCGGTTTAAACAGACCCAGAGTGATGAACAACTGACCACGAGCCATTCCATTAAAGACAGGCCTGATTTTCAATGCTTAAGAAAGCGATGGCAACATAAATCGCACTGTTTCTATAATAGGCGGCCGATTACAATGCCCGCTCTTCTGTTGGACGACAAATTGAAGGTTTACTCCACTATAATTTTTCCATTTATCTCCGTCATTTCTCTCCAGCCAAATGACCTGAGTGTAGGTGTCAGCCGTGGCTCAGCTGCAGCCAAGTCAAGCAGCACTCCAGAGATTTGAGCACATAATCCAGGCTGACACTCCAGTGCAGTACTGAGGTAGTGCTGCACTGTTGGTGCCCCCGTCTTGCTGGTAAGACGTTAAACCGGGCCCTCCGATCCCATGAGAGTATGCCGAAAAGAACGAGGATTTCTCGCCCTTTATTTAGCTCTCATCCAAAGACACTAAAACAGAAAATCTCTTCATTAAGGTTGATCAATATTTTTGAAATTACATTGCCTCCTGAAGGAGAAATTTATGTTTCTGCTCCCTAAACATTTGCCTCTGGTCCCGCTACTCTTTCATTCGGTGACAATCTCAGCAGAAGAAAGGAGGAGTTCGGCAATCTCCGAATCACGATCACTGCTCCACATTCATTCAAGATGTTGAAGAATTGCAGTGGTCTCTTTTAATTTTAACAAGATATGAGTAATGCATGGGGCACAGACCAGGAGCACCAGGGCGATTCTGACGAAATTGCATTTGACAGTTTATTTTAGGCAAGTTTCAGTTAAAAGCTCGGAAAGGGTGCTAGTATCAAACGTAATAACGACGAGGATGGGATCCGCATTCTCGATGAACAGTCCATCGCCTCAACCTCTCGGCCACCTCGTCTCAACCATGCACTGCTCTCAGCCATTCCATTTCCTGGTTTTTGCATCTAAGCAGAAATACCCTGAAAGAAAGTCCACTTCACCGCTTATCCTGCCCATGCACACAGATCTACAATGTTGAAAATGGACAATCAGCTTAATGTAAGCAAAAGGCCTTCCGCTGCTTCAGTTGAGGGACTGTCAAAAATGGTTGGTTTGAAGCCAAATTCAGAACAGAAAAAGTGTCGCCAATTTAATTGAACGACCGCGGCAGGACTAGAACCTGCAATCGTCTGATAACTGAAAAACCTCGCAACCGAAGTCAGACGCCTTATCCATTAGGCCACGCGGCCACTGATGCGGCTGTACCTCTTTTTATGGGGAGAATTGTGAGCAGATTCAATTAAAATGCTCGCAAAAAGAAGCGGATTGAGGAAAAGATAAACATATTTTAACTGAATGAACAGGACTTCTGCGAGCTGGGTTTGCACCAGCTCAAGGAATCGCAATGCAACTTGAAACATAACATCGGCGGCTCGTTGGTCTAGGGGTGTGATTCTCGCTTAGGGAATTTCTGTGGCTTAAAATGCGAGAGGTCCCGGGTTCAAATCCCGGACGAGCCCAGTCACATTTAGTTAAACTCAACACCTCAGTCATGAAAGCTGAAATCGCTCTACTTTAAAAAAAACAGAATGATCCGGGACTGTGAGCTCTGCCATTTTAAACAGACACAGAATGAGCCGGGACTGTTAGCACTCCCGGTTTAAACAGACCCAGAGTGATTAACAACTGACCACGAGCCATTCCATTAAAGACAGGCCTGATTTTCAATGCTTAAGAAAGCGATGGCAACATAAATCGGACTGTTTCTATAATAGGCGGCCGATTACAATGCCCGCTCTTCTGTTGGACGACAAATTGAAGGTTTACTCCATCATAATTTTTCCATTTATCTCCGTCATTTCTCTCCAGCCAAATGACCTGAGTGTAGGTGTCAGCCGTGGCTCAGCTGCAGCCAAGTCAAGCAGCACTCCAGAGATTTGAGCACATAATCCAGGCTGACACTCCAGTGCAGTACTGAGGTACTGCTGCACTGTTGGTGCCCCCGTCTTGCTGGTAAGACGTTAAACCGGGCCCTCCGATCCCATGAGAGTACGCCGAAAAGAACGAGGATTTCTCGCCCATTATTTAGCTCTCATCCAAAGACACTAAAACAGAAAATCTCTTCATTAAGGTTGATCAATATTTTTGAAATTACATTGCCTCCTGTAGGAGAAATTTATGTTTCTGCTCCCTAAACATTTGCCTCTGGTCCCGCTACTCTTTCATTCGGTGACAATCTCAGCAGAAGAAAGGAGGAGTTCGACAATCTCCGAATCACGATCACTGCTCCACATTCATTCAAGATGTTGAAGAATTGCAGTGGTCTCTTTTAATTTTAACAAGATATGAGTAATGCATGGGGCACAGACCAGGAGCACCAGGGCGATTCTGACGAAATTGCATTTGAAAGTTTATTTTAGGCAAGTTCCAGTTAAAAGCTCGGAAAGGGTACCAGTATCAAACGTAATAACGACGAGGATGGGTTCCGCATTCTCGATGAACAGTCCATCGCCTCAACCTCTCGGCCACCTCGTCTCAACCATGCACTGCTCTCAGCCATTCCATTTCCTGGTTTTTGCATCCAAGCAGAAATACCCTGAAAGAAAGTCCACTTCACCGCTTATCCTGCCCATGCACACAGATCTACAATGTTGAAAATGTACAATCAGCTTAATGTAAGCAAAAGGCCTTCCGCTGCTTCAGTTGAGGGACTGTCAAAAATGGTTGGTTTGAAGCCAGATTCAGAACAGAAAAAGTGTCGCCCAGTTAATTGAACGACCGCGGCAGGACTCGAACCTGCAATCGTCTGATAACTGAAAAACCTCGCAACCGAAGTCAGACGCCTTATCCATTAGGCCATGCGGCCACTGATGCGGCTGTACCTTTTTTTATGGGGAGAATTGTGAGCAGATTCAATTAAAATGCTCGCAAAAAGAAGCGGATTGAGGAAAAGATAAACATATTTTAACTGAATGAACAGGACTTCTGCGAGCTGGGTTTGCACCAGCGCAGGGAATCGCAATGCAACTTGAAACATAACATCGGCGGCTCGTTGGTCTAGGGGTATGATTCTCGCTTAGGGAATTATCTGTGGCTTAAAATGCGAGAGGTCCCGGGTTCAAATCCCGGACGAGCCCAGTCACATTTAGTTAAACTCAACACCTCAGTCATGAAAGCTGAAATCGCTCTACTTTAAAAAAAACGGAATGATCCGGGACTGTGAGCTCTGCCATTTTAAACAGACACAGAGTGATCCGGGACTGTAAGCACTCCCGGTTTAAACAGACCCAGAGTGATGAACAACTGACCACGAGCCATTCCATTAAAGACAGGCCTGATTTTCAATGCTTAAGAAAGCGATGGCAACATAAATCGCACTGTTTCTATAATAGGCGGCCGATTACAATGCCCGCTCTTCTGTTGGACGACAAATTGAAGGTTTACTCCACTATAATTTTTCCATTTATCTCCGTCATTTCTCTCCAGCCAAATGACCTGAGTGTAGGTGTCAGCCGTGGCTCAGCTGCAGCCAAGTCAAGCAGCACTCCAGAGATTTGAGCACATAATCCAGGCTGACACTCCAGTGCAGTACTGAGGTAGTGCTGCACTGTTGGTGCCCCCGTCTTGCTGGTAAGACGTTAAACCGGGCCCTCCGATCCCATGAGAGTATGCCGAAAAGAACGAGGATTTCTCGCCCATTATTTAGCTCTCATCCAAAGACACTAAAACAGAAAATCTCTTCATTAAGGTTGATCAATATTTTTGAAATTACATTGCCTCCTGAAGGAGAAATTTATGTTTCTGCTCCCTAAACATTTGCCTCTGGTCCCGCTACTCTTTCATTCGGTGACAATCTCAGCAGAAGAAAGGAGGAGTTCGGCAATCTCCGAATCACGATCACTGCTCCACATTCATTCAAGATGTTGAAGAATTGCAGTGGTCTCTTTTAATTTTAACAAGATATGAGTAATGCATGGGGCACAGACCAGGAGCACCAGGGCGATTCTGACGAAATTGCATTTGACAGTTTATTTTAGGCAAGTTTCAGTTAAAAGCTCGGAAAGGGTGCCAGTATCAAACGTAATAAGGACGAGGATGGGATCCGCATTCTCGATGAACAGTCCATCGCCTCAACCTCTCGGCCACCTCGTCTCAACCATGCATTGCTCTCAGCCATTCCATTTCCTGGTTTTTGCATCTAAGCAGAAATACCCTGAAAGAAAGTCCACTTCACCGCTTATCCTGCCCATGCACACAGATCTACAATGTTGAAAATGGACAATCAGCTTAATGTAAGCAAAAGGCCTTCCGCTGCTTCAGTTGAGGGACTGTCAAAAATGGTTGGTTTGAAGCCAAATTCAGAACAGAAAAAGTGTCGCCAATTTAATTGAACGACCGCGGCAGGACTCGAACCTGCAATCGTCTGATAACTGAAAAACCTCGCAACCGAAGTCAGACGCCTTATCCATTAGGCCACGCGGCCACTGATGCGGCTGTACCTCTTTTTATGGGGAGAATTGTGAGCAGATTCAATTAAAATGCTCGCAAAAAGAAGCGGATTGAGGAAAAGATAAACATATTTTAACTGAATGAACAGGACTTCTGCGAGCTGGGTTTGCACCAGCTCAAGAAATCGCAATGCAATTTGAAACATAACATCGGCGGCTCGTTGGTCTAGGGGTGTGATTCTCGCTTAGGGAATTTCTGTGGCTTAAAATGCGAGAGGTCCCGGGTTCAAATCCCGGATGAGCCCAGTCACATTTAGTTAAACTCAACACCTCAGTCATGAAAGCTGAAATCGCTCTACTTTAAAAAAACCAGAATGATCCGGGACTGTGAGCTCTGCCATTTTAAACAGACACAGAATGAGCCGGGACTGTTAGCACTCCCGGTTTAAACAGACCCAGAGTGATTAACAACTGACCACGAGCCATTCCATTAAAGACAGGCCTGATTTTCAATGCTTAAGAAAGCGATGGCAACATAAATCGGACTGTTTCTATAATAGGCGGCCGATTACAATGCCCGCTCTTCTGTTGGACGACAAATTGAAGGTTTACTCCATCATAAGTTTTCCATTTATCTCCGTCATTTCTCTCCAGCCAAATGACCTGAGTGTAGGTGTCAGCCGTGGCTCAGCTGCAGCCAAGTCAAGCAGCACTCCAGAGATTTGAGCACATAATCCAGGCTGACACTCCAGTGCAGTACTGAGGTACTGCTGCACTGTTGGTGCCCCCGTCTTGCTGGTAAGACGTTAAACCGGGCCCTCCGATCCCATGAGAGTACGCCGAAAAGAACGAGGATTTCTCGCCCATTATTTAGCTCTCATCCAAAGACACTAAAACAGAAAATCTCTTCATTAAGGTTGATCAATATTTTTGAAATTACATTGCCTCCTGAAGGAGAAATTTATGTTTCTGCTCCCTAAACATTTGCCTCTGGTCCCGCTACTCTTTCATTCGGTGACAATCTCAGCAGAAGAAAGGAGGAGTTCGACAATCTCCGAATCACGATCACTGCTCCACATTCATTCAAGATGTTGAAGAATTGCAGTGGTCTCTTTTAATTTTAACAAGATATGAGTAATGCATGGGGCACAGACCAGGAGCACCAGGGCGATTCTGACGAAATTGCATTTGAAAGTTTATTTTAGGCAAGTTCCAGTTAAAAGCTCGGAAAGGGTACCAGTATCAAACGTAATAACGACGAGGACGGGTTCCGCATTCTCGATGAACAGTCCATCGCCTCAACCTCTCGGCCACCTCGTCTCAACCATGCACTGCTCTCAGCCATTCCATTTCCTGGTTTTTGCATCTAAGCAGAAATACCCTGAAAGAAAGTCCACTTCACCGCTTACCCTGCCCATGCACACAGATCTACAATGTTGAAAATGTACAATCAGCTTAATGTAAGCAAAAGGCCTTCCGCTGCTTCAGTTGAGGGACTGTCAAAAATGGTTGGTTTGAAGCCAGATTCAGAACAGAAAAAGTGTCGCCCAGTTAATTGAACGACCGCGGCAGGACTCGAACCTGCAATCGTCTGATAACTGAAAAACCTCGCAACCGAAGTCAGACGCCTTATCCATTAGGCCACGCGGCCACTGATGCGGCTGTACCTCTTTTTATGGGGAGAATTGTGAGCAGATTCAATTAAAATGCTCGCAAAAAGAAGCGGATTGAGTAAAAGATAAACATGTTTTAACTGAATGAACAGGACTTCTGCGAGCTGGGTTTGCACCAGCTCAGGGAATCGCAATGCAACTTGAAACATAACATCGGTGGCTCGTTGGTCTAGGGGTTTGATTCTCGCTTAGGGAATTTCTGTGGCTTAAAATGCGAGAGGTCCCGGGTTCAAATCCCGGACGAGCCCAGTCACATTTAGCTAAACTCAACACCTCAGTCATGAAAGCTGAAATCGCTCTACTTGGAAAAAAAACGGAATGATCCGGGACTGCCAGCTATGCCATTTTAAACAGACACAGAATGATCCGGGACTGTGAGCACTGCCGGTTTAAACAGACCCAGAGTGATTACCAACTGACCACGAGCCATTCCATTAAAGACAGGCCTGATTTTCAATGCTTAAGAAAGCGATGGCAACATAAATCGGACTGTTTCTATAATAGGCGGCCGATTACAATGCCCGCTCTTCTGTTGGACGACAAATTGAAGGTTTACTCCATTATAATTTTTCCATTTATCTCCGTCATTTCTCTCCAACCAAATGAACTGAGTGTCGGTGTCCGCCGTGGCTCAGCGGCAGCAAAGTCAAGCAGCACTCCAGAGACTTGAGCACATAATCCAGGCTGACACTCCAGTGCAGTACTGAGGTACTGCTGCACTGTTGGTGCCCCCGTCTTGCTGGTAAGACGTTAAACCGGGCCCTCAGATCCCATGAGATTATGCCGAAAAGAACGAGGATTTCTCGCCCATTATTTAGCTCTCAACCAAAGACACTAAAACAGAAAATCTCTTCATTAAGGTTGATAAATATTTTTGAAATTACTTTGCCTCCTAAAGGAGAAATTTATGTTTCTGCTCCCTAAACATTTGCCTCTGGTCCCGCTATTCTTTCATTCGGTGACAATCTCAGCAGAAGAAAGGAGCAGTTCGACAATCTCCGAATCACGATCACTGTTCCACATTCATTCAAGAAGTTGAAGAATTGCAGTGGTCTCTTTTAATTTTAACAAGATATGAGTAATGCATGGGGCACAGACCAGGAGCACCAGGGCGATTCTGACGAAATTGCATTTGAAAGTTTATTTTAGGCAAGTTTCAGTTAAAAGCTCGGAAAGGGTACCAGTATCAAACGTAATAACGACGAGGATGGGATCCGCATTCTCGATTAACAGTCCATCGCCTTAGTCTCTCGGGCACCTCGTCTCAACCATGCACTGCTCTCAGCCATTCCATTTCCTGGTTTTTGCATCGAAGCAGAAATACCCTGAAAGAAAGTCCACTTCACCGCTTATCCTGCCCGTGCACACAGATCTACAATGTTGAAAATGTACAATCAGCTTAATGTAAGCAACAGGCCTTCCGCTGCTTCAGTTGAGGGACTGTCAAAAATGGTCGGTTTGAAGCCAGATTCAGAACAGATAAAGTGTCGCCCACTTAATTAAACGACCGCGGCAAGACTCAAACCTACAATCTTCTGATAACTGTAAAACTCACAACTGACGTCAGACGCCTTATCCATTAGGCCACGCGGCCGCTGATGATACTGCGCCTCTTTTTAAGGGGAGAATTGTGAGCAGATTCAAGGAAGCTGCTCGCAAAAAGAAGTCATTAACAACTGACCACTCATAACTCTTGTGCCAAAGCCTATTGCATTTAAAACAGACATTTTTTTTTATTATTCATTGATGGGATGTGGGCGTCGCTAGCTGGTTGGCCTGCATTTAGTGCTTATCCCTAATTGCCCTTGAGAAGATGGTGGTGAGCCGCATTCTTGAACCGGTACAGTCCATATGGTGTAGGTACTCCCACAATGCTGTTCGGAAGGGAGTTCCAGGATTTTGGCCCAGCGGCAGTGAAGGACCGGCGATACAGGTCCAAGTCCGGATGGTGTGTGGCTTGGTGGGGAACTTTTAGGTGGTGATGTTCCGATGCGTCTGCTGCCCTTGTCCTTCTAAGTGGTAGAGGTCGCGGGTTTGGAAGGTGCTGTTGAAGGAGCTTTGGCGAGTTGCTGCAGTGCATCTTGTAGATGGTACACACTGCAGCCACAGTGCGCTGGTGGTGGAGGGAGTGAATGTTGAAGGTGGTGGATGGAGTGCCAATCAAGCGGGCTGCCTTATCTTGAATGGTGTCGAGCTTCTTGAGTGTTGTTGGAGCTGCACTCATCCAGGCAAGTGGAGAGTATTCCATCACACTCCCGACTTGTGCCTTATAGATGGTGGAAAGGCTTTGGGGAGTCAGGAGGTGAGACACTCGCCGCAGAATTCCCAGCCTCTGGCCTGCTCTTGTAGCCACAGTATTTACATGGCTGGTCCAGTTCAGTTTCTGATCAATGGTAACCCCTAGAATGTTGATAGTGGGGGATTCAGCGATGGTAATGCCATTGAATGTCAAGGGGAGATGGTTAGAGTATCGCTTGTTGGAGATGGTCATTGCGTGGCAGTTGTGTGGTGCAAATGTTACTTGCCAGCCCAAGTCTAAATGTTGTCCAGGTCTTGCTGCATATGGACACGGACTGTGTCAGTATCTGACGAGTCTCGAATGGTGCTGAACAGTGTGCAATCATCAGCGAACATCACCACTTCTGACCTTATGATGGAGGGAAGGTCATTGATGAAACAGCTGAAGATGGTTGGGCCTAGGACACTGCCCTGAGGAACTCCTGCAGTGATGTCATGTGATTGAGATGAATGACCTCCAAGAACCACAGCCAACTTCCTTTGTGCTAAGTATGATTCTAACCAATGGGGAGTTTCCCCCTTGATTCCCATTGACTTCAGTTTTGCTAGGGCTCCTTGATGCCACACTCGATCAAATGCTGCCTTGATGTCAAGGGCAGTCACTGTCACGTCACCTCTTGAGTTCAGCTCTTTTGTCCATGTTTGGACCAAGGCTGTACTGAGGTCAGGAGCTGAGTGGCCCTGGAGGAACCCAAACTGGGTGTCAGTTAGTAGGTTATTGCTGAGTAAGTGCCGCTTGATGGCACTGTCAAGGACACCTTCCATCACTTTGCTGATGATTGAGAGTAGACTGATGGGACGGTAATTGGCTGAGTCGGATTTGTCCTGCTTTTTGTAGACAGGACATACTTGGGCAATTTTCCACATTGCCGGGTAGATGCCAGTGTTGTAGCTGTACTGGAACAGCTTGGCTCGGGGCGCAGCTTGTTCTGGAGCACAAGTCTTTAGTACTATTGCCGGAATGTTGTCAGGGCCCATAGCCTTTGCAGTATCCAGTGTCTTCAGCCGTTTCTTGACATCACGTGGAGTGAATTGAATGGGCTGAAGACTGGCATCTGTGATGCTGGGGACCTCAGGAGGAGGCCGAGATGAATCATCCACTCGGCACTTCTGGCTGAAGATAGTTGCAAATGCTTCAGCCATGTCTTTTGCACTCACGTGCTGGGCTCCACCATCATTGTGGATGGGGATATGTTTGGAGCCTCCTCCTCCTGTTAACTGTTTAATTGTCCACCACCACTCACGACTGGATGTGGCAGGGCTGCAGAGCTTTGATTTGATCCGATGGTTGTGAGATCGCTTAGCTCTGCCATCTCCTATACTGCAGCTATATGTTCCTCCAAGGCAGCCACTTTAACTTTCTGCTGGTTGTCTACCTCGGTCGCCCATCTGATCAGTTCATCAAAGGTCTGCATGGTGACCAATCCAGTTTTCAGCGTGGCCTGATGGGCACCACACAGCCCTTCCTTGTACATTTAACAACATGCCAAATTGTCTTGTTGTGGTGCTATTATGCCTGAGTGGGCTACAAAACTAGTCCACTTCCGTTCTCCATAGTCGTGGGCGGACTCCCCTTTCCCCTGACGAATTCCCATGACTTGTCCCTACTTTACTTGTACAAATCCTAAAACGTGCGTAACAGCGGTCCTAAATGCTGTATAATCCATATCTCGTTGCTGCTTTGTCGGGGCTACATTTTGATACCATGTTCCGTCCCTATATTGTTGAGTTAATTGACCCCACATACCTTCACTAATTTTTGCCCTCACTACTCCATCAGCATCCCGGTTTTGGAAGTTCTGACCTATTCTCCTTTCTCTTAGTTTCTGTCAGAATATGGCATTACTCTGTCGGGGCTTTAGTTCCGGCAGTATTTGAAGCAACTTTAATTTATCTCCTGGGGAGAAAGGTACGTCAGTGTTTTTTATCTGAACTGGTACTGCTGGGATGGTAATGGTGCCTGGGGATGCCCCTACCAGTGTAGGCACCGCCGGGGTGCCCGGAATAAATTCCACCTTAATCGGTGCCGCTTTTATGTCATCATATGGGGGCGGGATATCCCCATCATTATAGTCGAGGTCATGTTCAGCCCCTTTTTGGCTTAGCGCATCCCAGTCTACCCTGTCCTTGAATACTCTTTTCACCTCTGATGGCGCTACAGGATCTGTTGCCATTACTGGTACTTCGGTACAATTTTCGCGCCCGTATTTGGTCCAAATTCGAGCACGGCTACTCAACTCATAATATGCGTGAGCCACTAAAATGATGGCCTATTCTTCATTTAATTTTGTTTCTTTAGCTTACCATTCTCTTTGTTTCGCCGGTGGGTCATTCGGTTGCCAATGGTTATTAACAATTTTGTCAATTAATCTTTTATTTTTGTCCGCTAAATAGCGTGTCAGAGACCCCACTGGTCCCCACTCGAGTTTTTCACTTTCCATGGTTAATTGTTGTCAGCAGTACGTCCCGTTCTTTACTCTCGCAGAGTGAGACAGTACTTGCAACCACAGTTGTCAGAGTTACCATCTTTGCTTTACTCTCGCAGAGTGAGATGTTACTTGCAACCGCAGTTCTCAGAGGTATCTCCCTTATTTACTCTCACAGAGTGAGTCCATCCTGGCAACAATTTTGTTCGGGTAATTTGTTGTCAGATGTATGCTGAGCACTACTTTCAACTGGAGTTGTCAGAGGTATGCTTAAACTTTCTGCATTGCTTGCAACTCGAGTTGTCAGAGTTATGTTTTAGACTTTTTCTCCAAAGTTAACGCACTATTTGCAACACATACCACACCTACACTTCCGCGCATTTCACCTGCACCCCAAGACCGCTTGACTTATCGATTCACATGTTTTAGTTCTTTGATTCAAAAGGGGGCGGTGGACATGAGACGGTGTTACCTTGCCCTAACTGTATGTGGCTTTTTAAAGTACTCACGTTTTTGGCTCAGCTTCACTCGCCCATGCTTCCCGTCCGTGAGGATCCTGTTCGTGATGCCAATTGATGTGGAGCATTTTAAACAAACACTTGACACAAGGTTTTCGGATCGATAATCAAGTCTTCTTTATTACACTGGTGGGGAGACAATCTGCTCTGTCTTAGCCAGACTTCACCAAATTGGTACAGCAAACACTACATTTTTATACATTAAAACACATATGTCCTGCTCGCTCAGAATTCATTCCTGCCACCTGATTGGACCTTGGCCATATGCATCTTCACTGATTGGTTGCCTATGCTGCATAACATTAAAGTACCATTTTTATTATCGTAAACCTTTATGTCCGTTATCCCCCACGCTGTTGTTGCACCTATGATCTTTGCTTATGCGAGATAGGGTCTCATCAACATTGTACTTCTGACTCATTGTCCTCCTTTCCTGCCTCTCTAGGCCTCTTTAATTCCAACTCATTGTTTTACTTTCCTGCTAGAACAGAACTTACATTCTCTAGGCCTCTTATGGTTTCCACATCTGACTATTTGCAATTGTCTGTAAGTGACACAGTCTGCAGTTCTAACACTACCGCTTAGGTTATCTCAACTGCCAGTTCAGCAATTTAGAAAAAGCTTACTACTGCAAAGACTTATTAGATTATTTTCTTTATTACACCATTCAGTGAAACTGCCAGCGATGTCACTTTTACTCTTTCCCCACTGCAGATGGAACCATTTATTTAATATCAACATTTATAAACGGGCCATGCTGGGACACCCTGGCAGGATCTGTGGGGAGAGGAAGGCAGAGTTAAGGTTTCAGATCGATGACCATCTGTTCCTACAAATAAACATCATGCATATGTTAGTAGTTTTTAAACAGTAAAAAAGACAACTTGCACTCCTTTAGCACCTTTCACGACCGTCGGACGTCCCAGTTGCTCACCAATGCTCAGTTTGAGTCCCGACAGGACCACTAGGTTCCAGACCACATTACAGCCTTGATTCTAACATGGACAAAGGAGCTGAATTCTAAAGGCGAGGTGAGAGTGATTGCTCTTAGCAGCAAAACAGCATAAGACCAAGTGTTGCACCAATGAGCCCGAGTAAAATTGAAGTCAATGGAACTTGTGGGTGGACACAGGGGAAAGTCGACTTTTGGAGACATACCTAGCATAAAGGAAGATGCTTGTGGATGTTGGAGGCGAATCATGTCAGCACCGGGACATCACTGCAGGAGTTAATCTTCACCTGCTTCATCAATGACCTTCCTTCTATCATAAGGTCTGACCTGGGGATGTTCAGCGATGATTGCACAATGTTCAGTTCCATTCTCTTCTCATCAGATAATGAATCAATCCTGGCCTGCATGCAGCAAGACCTGCACAACATTCAGGCTTGGGCTGATATGTGGAAAGTAACAATCGCGCTACACAAGTGCTGAAGCTTCTTCCACAGCACCTCCCAAAACCGCGACCTGTACCTCATAGAAGGACAAGAGCAGTTAGTGCATGGGAACACCACCACCTACAAGTTCCCCTCCAAGGAATGCACCATCCTGACTTGGAAATATATCATCGTTCCTTCATTGTCGCTGGGTCAAAATCCGGGATCTTCATCCCTAAAAGCAACGTGGGTACCTTCACCTCACGGACTGCAGTGTTTCGAAAAGGCGCTCATCACCACCTTTTCAAGGGCAATTAGGGATGTGCAATAAATTCTGATATTGCCAGCGACACCCACATCCCATCAATGGTGATTTTTTAAAAATTGCTTTGCAGAAAATGAAGTACTTTTTGAACCATAGTCACTGCTTATAATATAGGAAAACACGGCAGCCGATTTCTGCACAGCAAGATCCCACTGTGATGTTGGCTGTCGGACACAGCTATGCCCAGGACACCTAGGAGAACTCAGTACCTCTTAGACTCAAAGAACCTTAGAAATTTACAGCACAGAAGGAGGGTGATAGGCTCTGGCTGAAAGACCGACCCAGCCTAATCCCACTTTCCAGCTATTGGTCCGTAGCCTTGCAGTTTACGGCACATCAAGTGAATATCCAAGTACTTTTCAAATATGACGTGGGTTCCTGCTCTACCACCATTTCAGGTAGAGAGTTACAGACCCCCACCACCCTTTGGGTGAAAAAAGTTCTCCCCAACTTCCCTCTAATTCTTCTACCAATTACTTTAAATCTATTCCTCCTTGTTATTAACCTCTCTGCTAACTGAAATGGATGCTTCCTATCCACTCTAGCTCGGCCCCTCAATATTTCATACACCTGAATTAAGTCTCACCTCCGCCTCCTCTGTTCCAAAGAAAACAACTCCAGCCTATCCAATCTTTCCTCAGAGCCAAAATTCTCCAGTCCTGGCATCACCCAGAGGACAACAGTCGAAATGTAATTGGCAAAATAACCAGAGGGGAGATGAGGAGTTTTTCTTTTTTACATTACGAGTTATTATAATCTGTAATGCTCTGCCTGAAATGGTGGTGGATGCAGCTTCAATAGTAAGTTTCAAAAGGGAATTGGATAAATACTTGAATTGGAAAATTGTGCAGGGTATGGGGAAAGAGCTGGGAATAATTGGATTGCTCTTTCAAGAGCACGACGGGGCAAATGGCCTCATTCTGTGATGTATGATTCTCTGATTCTCTGAAAGGTTTTATTAAAGGATTCATCTAAATGAGGCGGTTATTTGCCGGCTCCACTATCTCATTTTATTGCTGTGTACAAGTATCTGTTCTGTTTTCCCTCAACCTCAACTCAAGCTCTGAGTACTGCGCGGTGGTCAAGTGGTAAGGCGTCCGTCTCATAAACCAAATATCACCCCCAACTGTGCCTGGGAGGGTTTTATCATATTTAATTTGACATTTTTAAGGTTTCTCCTTTTTTATATCTATCAAAACCATTCTTAATTTTGAACATATCTATCAACAATCTTCTTGACATTCACTGCTCTAAGCAGAAAAATCCCAGCTGCTCCAGTCTCTTCGCATAAATGAGGTCCCCCATCCCTGGTACCATTCCAGTAACTCTATTCTGGACTCTCTACAGGGCCTTGAGTTCTTTCCTAAAGTGTGGTGCCCAGAATTGAACGCAATACTCCAGCTGAGGCCTCACCAGTGCTTTATACATGTTTAGCATAATTTCCTTGCTTTTATGCTCTATTCATCTATTAATAAAAGAAAGGAACCCTAATCATTTCTAACATCCTTCTCGCCTTGTCCTGCCACCTTGAAAGGTTTGTGTGCACACACCCAATGTCTCCCTGTTCCTGCACCTTCTTTATAATTGAACCATTTAGAGCTGGTTAATAAATTGCAGGGGAGAGCATTGTGAGCAATTTTGGGGCCAGTGATCTCCAGAGGGAGCCGATAAAAGGAAATAATCGGCCCCATTAAATTAGTACCGTTTAGTTTATATTGCCTCTCCTCATTCTTCCGACCAAAATATATCCATTTGCACTTCCCTACGTTAACTTTCATCTGCCATGTGTCTGCCCATTTCACCAGTCTCTTTCTGTTCATACTCCCTCTTTGTAGCTCTTACTATCTGCTCTTACTCTCTGTTCTTTGTATCTTTCCCATTCGTCAGGATCTGTGCTATGTTTAGCTTTTTTGTATGTTTTTTATTTTATTTTACCGCTGTCTGTCTCTTACCTCTTTAGTCGTCCATGCCTGTTTTTTTGTCCAGTAGAGTTCTTGCCCCTCAGTGGTATAAACTGATTCTGTACCATGTTAAATTTATTTTGAACACCCCCCACTGATCTTCTGTCATTTTACCTATTAACAGATTTGCCCAGTTTAATGTGGACAGTCTCTCCCTCATCCCGTTGAAGTCGGCCCCACCCAAATCTAGAATCTTAGCAGTTGTTTCGCGTTTCTTCCTTTCAAACACTATGTTGAACTCGATCATGTTATGATCACTATTAAATAAATGTTCATGCGCCTTTAGTCTGTTGAATAAATCTGACTCATTACTCATTACTAAATCAAATATGCCCTGCCCGTGTGTTGTTTCTAAGGCATATTGTTGTAGAAAACTATTCCGGATGCACTCAATAAATTAATTAACTATCTGACAGGTGCTAGTCTGCTTATCGCTATCTATAGGAAAATTTAAATCCTCCATTAAAACCACTCTGCTTTTCCTACCCGCTTGTCTAATTTCTGCATTTATAAAATCTAACATTTCACAGCTGCGACCAGGGGGCCTCTACCCAACTTCCACTACAGTCTTCAATCTTTTCCTAGCTCTTAATTCTACCCATAAAGTCTCCATAGCCTGCTTATCTCTCATTATATCCTCTCTTAGCATTGTAGTGATTTCATGCTTAATCACGAAGACTACGACTCCCCCTGTACCATTTCCCTATCTTTCCTGTTGACTTCCAGCAGAACTTCCACCACTCTGTATTACCGCCAACTTGATATGAAGGCTACAATTCCATGAACCTTTCATTTTATGTTGTACCTGTCCAGTAGTTTAAAGGAATTACTCTACGTTAAGTTTTAATATTTTCTGCTCCTCCCGAGTTCCTAACTCCTCACCTTTTTGAATAGACTCTGATTTGTATTACTCAGGTCTAAAGTGGATGATCTCACAGTTCTCCACGTTGAACTCCATCGGCCACAGTTTTGCCCACTCACTTAATCTATCAATGTTCCTTTGGAACTTTCTGCTCCCACCTACACTACTTACTGTGCCACCTAACTTAATGCCATCAGCAAACTTGGTTATAGGATGGACGTCATCGAAATGTGAAAGAGGGCTGGGAATGGGAATAGATCTGCGGGCTGAGCTGACAGGACATTGGAATTCAGAATGTATAAAGTGCAGTCTCCAATGCTCCACTTATCTAAATCAGACTGAAAGTAATTTGTAATATATCATCGATCCATATTGGTCGCTGTAACCTGAGGTTGTAGCTCGGTGTTTCAGTTTGGAAAGGGTTGGGTCTCTGTGGCACAATCGGTTGACAAGGTCAGCTGTCAGCTCAAATAATTGATGGTTCCATTAACGATCGAGTAATCTTTACCTTATTGTCTCACAGTTTCAGTTTTCAACGAATGAACACAAATGTGATGCAAACATTGCCAGCTGGGCCCGGTTGATATTCCCAACATTTACCCTGTGGTCAGATAGCACGCACATCAAAAATATTAAAAAGCCTGAGACTGGCTTCACGGAAATCAGAATTCATCTTAGCAGACTAGGCCCCGAAAGGACGGATGGGAGGCCGCACTGGTTGCAGGAGAGCTGCTTCGCTGTGACATGGATGTTTCCGCAGTGAGCCACACCAGGCTCTCTCCGTGTTTCTACAATGAATGTCACACTGTTTATTTTGGAAAGGCAAAATGATATTCACATTCTCACTGGTTTCAGTTGATTTGTGAGAGATCATTATAAGATCCTGCAGGGCTGCCTCGGTTAATAATAACTGCTTTAAGCTGAATTTGAGACACGGCAGCAAATCTATCATTTTGTTGCTGTTTTCCAGAGCCCAGAATGAGTGAGGCCGTGAAAAGCAGCTCTCTTCAATAACCCGCTGCTGGCAAATAGCAGCGAATGTGGCATCAGACAGCGCATTACAGCCCATCTCTGGGGAACAAAGTCCCACTGAAGCAGAGTGGTGCAGAGCTTTACATCTCACGCCTATAGGTGACGCCATGGCGATCGATATCATAGAATCATAGAATGATAGAATATTTCAGCACAGTAGGGGGCATTCGGCCCATCGAGCCTTTGAAAGAGTGAACCACTCCCCTGCGGGTTCCCCATAGCCCAGCATATTTTTTTATTTCCAAGTGTTTATCTAATTACCTTTTAAATGTTAGTATTGAATCTGCTTCCACTACCCCTTCAGGCAGTGCATTACAGATCATAAAAATTCACTGTATTAATGTTTCCTCCTGTCACTTCTTTTTCCGTTCCAAATACCGTAAATCTGTGAATTCAGGTAACTCACCCTCTGGTCACTGGAAACAGATTGTTCTTCTTAACTCTCTCAAATCCTTCAAGTTGTTAATCACCTCCCTCAAATCTCCCCTTAAGCTTCTCTGCTCTAACGAGAACAACCCAGCTTCTTTAGTCTCTGCACATAACTGAAGTCTTTGATCACTGGTACCATTCTAGTAAATCTCCACTGCACACTCTCTGAGGGCTTGACATCCTTCCTCATGGTGCTGCCCAGAATTGGCCACAATACTCCAGCTTGGGCCTAATTAGGTTTTTATGAAGTTTGAACATAAATTCCTTGCTTTTTTGCTCTATTCCCCGATTTATAAAGTCAAGGACCGCGATGCCCTCCTTGCAGCCTTCTCAACTTGTTCTACCACCCCCAAATACTTGTGACCGTACACCCCCAGGTCGTTCTGTTCCTGCACCCACTTTAAACGTAACACGTGGTTTATTTTCACTCTCCTGATACTTCCTACCAAAATTAATTCGTCAAATTTCATCTGCCATGACCATTTCGCCGGTCTGTCTATTTCCTCCTGAAATCTGCCAATAACATTCTTGTGGCGGTTCCACCGGGTGTCCCTTACATATATTATACATAATTCACTTTAACATACTTATGTATGTATATAACTTACCTCTTTGGGCCGTTACCCCTTTAACATACCTGTTTGGGCCGTTGCCACTTTAAGGATGCGACATAATGCACTGACGTTACATCACGCAGCACGTGACACACCTAAACGCGTCGGCCGCCGGCCTAGTTCGGCCGTCCGCTCCCTCAACGGTCACAACAGCCGGCAACAGTGCCGGGTGCCTCTCGCGCTCGGACTTCGGCCACAACGGCCAGACTCAGTGCTGGGTAAACGCGCCGACGTATCGGCGCAGATCATGTGACCGCCCCAAGCGCGGGCGAACGCTCTGAAGTCACGACGCGGTCCCGTGACGCCCGAACCGCGGGAAAACACTGCCGAGCGTGATGACATCATCACGCAACCCACAGGACTGCGGACTTAGTCCTCGTGGTGTCCCCGCTGGGTTAAGACCTACCTACCGGCTCTCCTGCATCCAACTCCATTGTCTGCTGTATAACATCTGTTTCCTGCATTAAATAACTTATTGATTGTTCTCCTGGCGTCCAACTCGATTATTTAGCAGTCATTCATTCAATACCTACCTAGGTGAACAGGAACTGCTGCATTGGTGACCCCAACCACGAAGACCCGTTCCCTGCCGACGATTCACCAGCCCGTCAGCCTGCTGGTTGTGTGACCTACCACACTTTTCAGCGAGGCGGAGAAGCGTGCCGCCCTCTCGGCAGTTTTTCCACTAAGTCAACAACAAAAAGCGTTGCCATCCTCCAGGCAGTTTACCGCTACCGAAATTCACAACAACCCGGACTGTTGCCGTCCTTTCTCCAGTTTTCTCCTTAACAAACGCAAACAGCTACTGACGCTGCAAACATCGAGGACGGGTGTCCCTTACTATGTATATACATAATTCCCTTTAACTTACCTTTGTATGTGCATAACTTACCTGTTTGGGCTGTTGCCCCTTTAACGTACCTGTTTGGGCCATTGCCCCTTTAAGGACGCGTCCTAATGCGCTGCCGTCACGTCACGCATCACGTGATGCATGCGCGGCAGCCGCCAACCCGGCTCGGCCTCCCGTGACGGCAGCCGACACAGCTCGGCCTACCGCGCCCGCGACTTCGGCCGCATCGGCCAGTTGCAGCGCCGGGTGTCACAGAGTCATAGAGTTTTACAGCACAGAAAGAGGCCCTTCGGCCTATCGTGTCTGCGCCGTCCATCAATCCCTGTACAGTCTAATCCCATTTTCCAGCATTTGGTCCATAGCCTTGTAGCAATGGCATTTCAAGTGCTCATCCAAATGCTTCTTGAATGTTGTGAGGGTTCCTGCCTCTACCACCCTTTCAGGCAGTGAGTTCCAGATTCCAACCACCCTCTGGGTGAAAAAGTTCCTCCTCAAATCCCCTCTAAATCTCCTGCCACTTACCCTGAATCTATGTCCCCTTGTTATTGACCCCCCTAATAAGGGGAAAAGTTCCTCTTTATCTACCCTATCTATGCCCCTCATCATTTTGTACACCTCAATCAGGTCCCCCCTCAGCCTTCTTTGCTCCAAGGAAAACAACCCCAGCCTGTTTCGCCTTTCTTCATAGCTGAGGCGCTCCATGCCAGGTAACATCCTGGTGAATCTTCTCTGCACCCTCTCCAAAGCAATCACATCCTTCCTATAGTGAGGCGACCAGAACTGCACACAGTACTCCAGCTGTGGCCTCAACAGCGTTTTGTACAGCTCCATCATAACCTCCCTGCTCTTATATACTATGCCTCGGCTAATGAAGGAAAGTATCCCACATGCCTTTTTAACCGCCTTATCTGCCTGTTCCACTGCCTTCAGGGATCTATGTACATGTACACCAAGGTCCCTCTGACCCTCTGTACTTCCTAGGGTCCTACCACTCATTGTGTATTCCCTTGCCTTATTTGTCCATCCAAAATGCATCACCTCGCACTTTTCAGGGTTAAATTCCATTTGCCACTTTTCGGCCCATCTGACCAACCCGTTTATATCGTCCTGTAGCCTGAGGCTTTCCTCCTCGCAATTTACCACACCACCAATTTTCGTGTCATCTGCGAATTTAGTGATCATACCTTTTACATTCTCATCCAAATCATTTATGTAGATCACAAACAGCAAGGGACCCAGCACCGATCCCTGAGGTACCCCACTGGACACAGGCTTCCAGTCACAAAAGCAACCTTCGACCATCACCCTCTGCCTCCTGACACTCAGCCAGTTTAGGATCCAATGGGCCAAGGCACCCTGGATCCCATGGGCTCTTACCTTCTTGACCAGTCTCCTATGCGGGACTTTGTCAAAAGCTTTACTGAAGTCCATGTAAACCACATCCACAGCATTCCCCTCATCCACACACCTAGTCACCCCCTCGAAAAATTCAATCAGATTGGTCAGACATGATTTACCCTTGACAAAGCCATGCTGACTATCCCCAATTAATCCTTGCCTCTCCAAGTGGTGACTAATTTTGTCCCTCAGAATTTTTTCCAATAATTTCCCTTCCACAGATGTTAGGCTCACTGGCCTGTAATTCCCTGGTTTATCCCTGCTACCCTTCATGAATAATGGTACTATGTTAGCTGTTCTCCAGTCCTCTGGTACATCCCCTGTGGCCAGAGAGGTTCTGAAAATTTGTGTCAGAGCCCCTGCAATCTCCTCCTTTGCCTTACAAAACAGCCTGGGATACATCTCGTCCGGGCCTGGGGATTTATCCACTTTTTGGCCTGCTAAAAACGCTAGTACCTCATCCCTCTCGATGCTAATATGTTCAAGTATGTCACAGTCCCCTTGCCCGATTTCTATGCCTACATCGTCTTTCTCCATATTGAACACAGATGCAAAACATTCATTTAAAACCCCGCCTGCATCATCTGGCTCTACACACAGATTGCCACTTTGGTCCCTAATCGGCCCTACCCTTTCCCTGGTTATCCTCTTGCCCTTAATAAACTTATAAAACATCTTAGGATTTTCCTTTATTTTGCTAGCCAGTGTTATTTCATGGCCCCTCCTCGCCCTCCTAATTTCTCTTTTAAGTATGCCCCTGCACTTTTTATACTCTGTCTTTAGTCTTTTGTAACTGCCAAATGCCCCTCTTTTTTTCCAAATGCATTTTTGTATATCCCTTGTCATCCAAGGTTCCCTTTGCTTGTTGGTCCCACCCTTGACCTTTACAGGAACATGTTGGCGTTGTACTCTCTCTATTTCCCTTCTGAAAGTCTCTCACTGTTTTGACGTGGATTTTCCTATAAGTAGCTGCTCCCAGTCCACTTTGGCCAGATCCTGCCTTATCATATTAAAATCGGCCTTCCCCCAATTTAGAACCCTTATTTCCGGGCCGTCTTTGTCTTTTTCCATGACCACCTTAAATCTCACCGAATTATGGTCACTGTCGCCAAAATGCTCTCCTACTGACACTTCCACCACTTGCCCGGCTACATTCCCTAGAATTAGGTCCATTACCGCCCCCTCTCTTGTAGAACTTTCCACATGTTGGCTCAAAAAGCTCTCCTGGATGCACTTTAAGAATTCTGCACCCTCTAACCCTTTCACACTCTGACTATCCCAATTAATATTCGTGAAGTTGAAATCCCCCACTATTATTACCCTATTATTTTCGCACATCTCTGAGATTTGCCTACATATCTGTTCCTCTATCTCCCCCTGACTGTTTGGGGGCCTATAGTACACTCCCAGCAAAGTGCTTGCCCCCTTTTTGTTTTTAATTCTACCCATATGGCCTCATTAGAGGAACCCGCTAATATATCGTCCCTCCTTACAGCAGTAATTGACTCCTTAATTAATATTGCAACACCCCCTCCCCTTTTACACCACCCTCTGTCTCGCCTGAAGATTCTATACCCCGGAATATTGAGCTGCCAGTCCTGACCCTCCCTCAACCATGTCTCCGTGATAGCAACAATATCGTACTCCCATGTTTTCAACAACAACTTCAGTTCATGCACCTTATTTGCAAGACTCCTTGCATTAAAATAAATGTCTTCCAGCCCTGCCATATTCCCTTTTGCCTTTACATATTTGCTCTGCCTTCCCAGCTGACTTGTTTTTTCCTCCGTATTTGGCTGTAAATCACCCCCTACTATAGCTCCACTCTGTATCCCATCCCCCTGCCAAGTTAGTTTAAACCCCCCCCAGCAGTGCTAGCAAACCTCCCAGCAAGGATATTGGTTCCCCTCTGGTTTGGGTGTAAACCGTCCGACTTGTACAAGTCCCACCTTTCCCAGAAGCAGACCCAGTGATCCAGGAAACTAAAGCCCTCCCTCCTGCACCATCCCTTTAGCCACGCATTCATCTGTTCTATCTTCCTATTCCTATACTCACTAGCACGTGGCACCGGGAGTAATCCAGAGATTACAACCTTTGAGGTCCTGCTCTTTAATCTTCCACCTAGCTCCCTAAATTCTTGCTGCAGGACCTCATCCCTCTTTTTACCTATGTCGTTGGTACCAATGTGGACCACGACCTCTGGCTGTTCACCCTCCCCCTCCAGAATGCCCTGCAGCCGCTCAGTGACATCCTTGACCCTGGCACCAGGGAGGCAACAAACCATCCTGGATTCACGTCTACGGCCACAGAAACGCCTATCTGTTCCCCTTACTATAGAATCCCCTACCACTATTGCTCTCCCACTCTTTTTCCTCCCTTCCTGGGCAGCAGGAGCACCCCCAGTGCCAGGAAGTTGGCTGCTGCTGCCTTCCCCTGGTGAGTCGTCCCCCTCAACAGTATCCAAATCGGTATACCTGTTTGAGAGGGGAATGGTCACAGGGGTCTCCTGCACTACCTGCCTGCTTCTATTGCTCCGCCTGGTGGTCACCCATTTCCTATCTTCCTGTGCAGCCCTTACCTGCGGTGTGAGCAACTCACTAAACGTGTTATCCACGACCCTCTCAGCATCGTGAATGCTCAACAACCCATCCACCCGCAGCTCCAGTGCCTCAATGTGGTCTGCTAGTAGCTGCAGATGGATGCATCTCCGGCACACGTGGTCATCAGGGACACCGGCAGTGTCCCTGAATTCCCACATAGAGCAAGAGGAGCATATCACGGGGCTGGGCTCTCCTGGCATGACCTTCCCTTTAATTAATTTAAATTAATTTACTATCACCAATTAAAGATATCTCTAAGGCGCTTGTATAGTCTACCAACAGTCCCTGCTATACCAGAAAAGAAACTAGTAACTATAAACTACAGAGTTAAAGTTTAAAAAAGAGAAATACTCACCAACCAATCACTTACCTGCTCCCTGGTGACGTCACACTCTGATTACTTTTTACCTCTCCCCCGCTGCTGAGTTGGTATGCCTCAACTCCCTGCTCCGTGCTCCGACTGGTCTCGGGCCTCGCTGGTTGCCGGTTTTTATACCGGGCTCCTCACCTCCCTGCTCCGTGCTCCGACTAGTCTCGGGCCTCGCTGGTCGCCGATTTTTTTACCGGGCTCCGCACCTCCCTGCTCCGTGCTCCGACTGGTCTCGGGCCTCGCTGGTCGCCGGTTTTTATACCGGGCTCCTCACCTCCCTGCTCTGTGTTCCGACTGGTTTCGGGCCTCGCTGGTCGCAGGTTTTTATACCGGGCTCCTCACCTCCCTGCTCCGTGCTCCGACTGGTCTCGGGCCTCGCTGGTCGCCGGTTTTTATACCGGGCTCTCAAGGGATCGGAGGACCCGGTTTAATGTCTTACTAGAAAGACGGAGGCACCAACAGTGCAGCACAACCTCAGTACCGCACTGCAGTGTCAGCCTGGATTATGTGTTCAAGTCTCTGGAGTGGTGCTTGACTTTGCTGCCGCTGACCCACGGCTGACACCTACACTCAGTTCATTTGGCTGGAGAGAAATGACGGAGATAAAGGGAAAAATTATAATGGAGTAAACCTTCAATTTGTCGTCCAACAGAAAAGCGGGCATCGTAATCCGCCGCCTGTTATAGAAACAGTCCGATTTATGTTGCCATCGATTTCATAAGCATTGAACATCAGGCCTTTCTATAATGGAATGGGTCGTGGTCAGTTGTTAATCACTCTGGGTCTGTTTAAACCGGGAGTGCTCACAGTCCCGGATCATTCTGTGTCTGTTTAAAATGGCAGAGCTCAGAGGCCCGGATCATTCCGTTTTTTTAAAAGTAGAGCGATTTCAGCTTTCATGACGGAGGTGTTGAGTTTAACTAAATGCAGGGGAGCTCGTCCGGGATTTGGCCCCAAACCTCTCGCACTTTAAACCACGGAATTCCCTAAGCGAGAGTCATACCCATAGACCAAGGAGCCGCTGATGTTTTGCTTCCAGTTGCATTGCGATTCCCTGCGCTGGTGCAAACCCAGCTCGCAGAAGTCCTGTTCATTCAGTTATAATGTTTATCTTCTCCTCAATCCGCTTGTTTTTGCGAACAGTTTCCTTGAATCTGCTCACAATTCTCCACATAAAAAAGAGCTTACCACCATCAGCGGCCGCGTGGCCTAATGGATAAGGCGTCTGACTTCGGCTGCGAGTGTTTTAATTATCAGAAGATTGCAGGTTCGAATCCTGCCGCGGTCGTTTAATTAACTGGGTGACAATTTTTATGTTTTGAATCTAGCTTCAATCCGACCATTTTTGACAGTCCCTCAACTGAAGCAGCGGAAGGCCTTTAGCTTACATTAAGCTGATTGTACATTTTCAACATTGTAGATCTGTGTGCACGGGCAGGATAAGCGGTGAAGTGGACTTTCTTTCAGGATATTTCTGCTTAGATGCAAAAAGCAGGAAATGGAATGGCTGAGAGCAGTGTATGGTGGCGACGAGGTGGCCGACAGGCTAAGGCGATGGACTGTTTATCCATTGCCGATCTGTATGTGAGGGTTCGGATCCCACCCTCGTCGTTAATTACGTTTGAAACTGCTGTACTTTCCGAGCATTTAACTGAATCTTGCCTAAAATAAGCTTTCAAATGCAATTTCGTCAGAATCGCCCTGGTGCTCCTGGTCTGTGCCACATGCATTACTCATCTCTTGTTAAAATTAAAAGAGACCACTGCAATTCTTCAAATTCTTGAATGAAGTTGGAGCAGTGATCGTGATTCGGAGATTGTCGAACTCCTCCTTTCTTCTGCTGAGATTGTCACCGAATGAAAGAGTAGCGGGACCAGAGGCAAATGATTAGGGAGCAGAAACATAAATTTCTCCTTTAGGAGGCAATGCAATTTAAAAAATATTTATCAACCCTAATGAAGAGATTTTCTGTTTTAGTGTCTTTGGTTGAGAGATAAATAATGGGCGAGAAATCCTCGTTCTTTCCGGCATACTCTCAAGGGATCGGAGGACCCGGTTTAACGTCTTACTAGAAAGACGGAGGCACCAACAGTGCAGCACTACCTCAGTAGCGCACTGGATTGTCAGCCTGGATTATGTGCTCAAGTCTCTGGAGTGGTGCTTGACTTTGCTGCCGCTGAGCCACGGCTGACACCTGCACTCAGTTCATTTGGCTGGAGTGAAATGACGGAGATAAAGGGAAAAATTATAATGGAGTAAACCTTCAATTTGTCATCCACCAGAAAAGCGGGCATCGTAATCGGCCGCCTGTTATAGAAACAGTCCGATTTATGTTGCCATCGATTTCATAAGCATTGAAAATCAGGCCTGTCTATAATGGAATGTCGTGGTCAGTTGTTAATCTCTCTGGGTCTGTTTAAACCGGGAGTGCTCACAGTCCCGGATCATTCTGTGTCTGTTTAAAATGGCAGAGCTCAGAGGCCCGGGTCATTCCATTTTGTTAAAAGTAGAGCGATTTCAGCTTTCTTGACGGAGGTCATATAGTCATAGAGTCATAGATTTATACAGCACAGAAAGAGGCCCTTCGGCCCATCGTGTCTGCGCCGTCCATCAATCCCTGTCCAGTCTAATCCCATTTTCCAGCATTTTGTCCATAGCCAAGTGCTCATCCAAATGCTTCTTGAATGTTATGAGGGTTCCTGCCTCCACCACCCTTTCAGGCAGTGAGTTACAGATTCCAACCACCCTCTGGCTGAAAAAGTTCCTCCTCAAATCCCCTCTAAACCTCCTGCCCCTTACCTTGAATCTATGCCCCCTTGTTATTGACCCCCCTACTAAGGGGAAAAGATTCTCTTTATCTACCCTATCTATGCCCCTCATCATTTTGTACACCTCAATCAGGTCCCCCCTCAGCCTTCTTTGCTCCAAGGAAAACAACCCCAGCCTGTTTAGTCTTTCTTCATAGCTGAGGTGCTCCATCCCAGGTAACATCCTGGTGAATCTTCTCTGCACCCTCTCCAAAGCAATCACATCCTTCCTATAGTGAGGCAACCAGAACTGCACGCAGTAATCCAGCTGTGGCCTCACCAGCGTTTTGTACAGCTCCATCATAACCTCCCTGCTCTTATATTCTATGCCTCGGCTAATGAAGGCAAGTATCCCATATGCCTTTTTAACCACCTTATCTGCCTGTTCCGCTGCCTTCAGGGATCTATGTACATGTACACCAAGGTCCCTCTGACCCTCTGTACTTCCTAGGGTCCTACCACTCATTCTGTATTCCCTTGCCTTATTTGTCCGTCCAAAATGCATCACCTCGCACTTTTCAGGGTTAAATTCCATTTGCCACATTTCCGCCCATCCGACCAACCCGTTTATATCGTCCTGTAGCCTGAGGCTTTCCTCCTTGCAATTTAACACCCCACGAATTTTCGTGTCATCTGCGAACTTACTGATCATACCTTTTACATTCTCATCCAAATCATATTTATGTAGATCACAAACAGCAAGGGACCCAGCACCGATCCCTGAGGTATCCCACTGGACACAGGCTTCCAGTCACAAAAGCAACCTTTGACCATCAAACCGCTAGTACCTCCTCCCTCTCGATGCTAATTATTTCAAGTATGTCACAGTCCCGTTGCCCGATTTCTATGTCTACATCGTCTTTCTCCATAGTGAACACAGATGCAAAAAATTCATTTAAAACCCCGCCTACATCATCTGGCTCTACACACAGATTGCCACTTTGGTCCCTAATGGGCCCTACCCTTTCCCTGGTTATCCTCTTGCCCTTAATATATTTATAAAACATCTTAGGATTTTCCTTTATTTTGCTCGCCAGTGTTATTTCATGGCCCCTCCTCGCCCTCCTAATTTCTTTTTTAAGTATGCCCCTGCACTTTTTATACGCCTCTAGGGCTTCCTCCGTCTTTAGTCTTTTGTAACTGCCAGAAGCCCCCCTTTTTTTCCTAATGCATTTTTGTATATCCCTTGACATCCAAGGTTCGTTTTGAATCTAGCTTCAATCCGACCATTTTTGACAGTCCCTCAACTGAAGCAGCGGAAGGCCTTTTGCTTACATTAAGCTGATTGTGCATTTTCAACATTGGAGATCTGTGTGCACGGGCAGGATAAGCGGTGAAGTGGACTTTCTTTCAGGGTATTTCTGCTTAGATGCAAAAAGCAGGAAATGGAATGGCTGAGAGCAGTGTATGGTGGAGACGAGGTGGCCGACAGGCTAAGGCGATGGACTGTTTACCCATTGCTGATCTGTACGTGAGGATTCGGATCCCATCCTCGTCGTTACTTACGTTTGAAACTGGTATACTTTCCGAGCATTTAACTGAATCTTGCCTAAAATAAGCTTTCAAATGCAGTTTCGTCAGAATCCTCCTGGTCTGTGCCCCATGCATCACTCATATCTTGTTAAAATTAAAAGAGACCACTGCAATTCTTCAAATTTCTTGAATGAAGTTGGAGCAGTGATCGCGATTCGGTGATTGTCGAACTCCTCCTTTCTTCTGCTGAGATTGTCACCGAATGAAAGAGTAGAGGGTCCAGAGGCAAATGATTAGGGCGCAGAAACATACATTTCTCCTTTAGGAGGCAATGCAATTTAAAAAATATTTATCAACCCTAATGAAGAGATTTTCTGTTTTAGTGTCTTTGGTTGAGAGATAAATAATGGGCGAGAAATCCTCGTTCTTTCCGTCATACTCTCAAGGGATTGGAGGACCCGGTTTAACGTCTTACTACAAAGACGGAGGCACCAACAGTGCAGCACTACCTCAGTACCGCACTGGAGTGTTAGCCTGGATTATGTGCTCAAGTCTGTGGAGTGGTGCTTGACTTTGCTGCCGCTGAGCCACGGCTGACACCTACACTCAGTTCATTTGGCTGGAGAGAAATGACGGAGATAAAGGGAAAAATTATAATGGAGTAAACCTTCAATTTGTCGTCCAACAGAAAAGCGGATATCATAATCGGCCGCCTGTTATAGAAACAGTCCGATTTATGTTGCCATCGATTTCATAAGCATTGAAAATCAGGCCTGTCTATAATGGAATGGGTCGTGGTCAGTTGTTAATCACTCTGGGTCTATTTAAACCGGGAGTGCTCACAATCCCGGATCATTCTGTGTCTGTTTAAAATGTCAGAGCTCACAGCCCCGGATCATTCCATTTTTTTTGAAGTAGAGCGATTTCAGCTTTCATGACCGAGGTGTTGAGTTTAACTAAATGCGGCGGGGCTCGTCCGGGATTTGAACCCGAAACCTCTTGCATTTTAAGCCACAGAAATTTTCTAAGCGAGAATCATACCCCTAGACCAACGAGCCGCTGATGCTGTGCTGCAAGTTGCATTGCGATTCCCTGCGCTGGTGCAAACCCAGCTCGCAGAAGTCCTGTTCATTCAGTGAAAATGCTTATCTTCTCCTCAATCCGCTTCTTTTTGCGAACAGCTTCCTTGAATCTGCTCACAATTCTCCCCATAAAAAGAAACGCAGCGGTATCGGCGGCCGCGTGGCCTAATGGATAAGGCATCTGACTTCGGTTGCAAGTTTCTCAGTTATCAGAAGATTGCAGGTTCGAGTCCTGCCGCGGTCGTTTAATTAACTGGGCAACAATTTTTATGTTTTGAAGCTAGCTCCAATCCGACCATTTTTGACAGTCCCTCAACTGAAGCAACGGAAGGCCTTTTGCTTACATTAAGCTGATTGTACATTTTCAACATTGTAGATCTGTGTGCACGGGCAGGATAAGCGGGAAGTGGACTTTCCTTCAGGGTATTTCTGCTTAGATGCAAAGAGCAGGAAATTGAATGGCTGAGAGTAGTGTGTGGTTGAGACGAAGTGGCCGAGAGGTTAAGGCAATGGACCCTTAATCTATTGCCGATCCATACGCGAGGGTTCAGATCCCATGCTCGTCATTATTACGTTTGATACTGGTACACTTTCCGAGAATTTAACTGAATCTTGCCTAAAATAAGCTTTCAAATGCAATTTCGTCAGAATCGCCCTGGTGCTCCTGGCCTGTGCCCCATGCATTGATCATATCTGGTTAAAATTAAAAGAGACCACTGCAATTCTTCAACTTCTTGAATGAAGGTGGAGCAGTGATCGCGATTCGGAGATTGTCGAACTCCTCCTTTCTTCTGCTAAGATTGTCACCGAATGAAAGAGTAGCGGGACCAGAGGCAAATGATTAGGGAGCAGAAACATAAATTTCTCCTTTAGGAGGCAATGTAATTTCAAAAATATTTATCAACCTTAATGATGAGATTTTCTGTTTTCGTGTCTTTGGTTGAGATATAAATAATGGGCGAGATATCCTCGTTCTTTTCGGCATACTCTCATGGGATCGGAGGGCCCGGTTTAACGTCTTACTAGAAAGACGGAGGCACCAACAGTGCAGCACTTCCTCAGTACTGCACTGGGGTGTCAGCCTGGATTATGTGCTCAGGTCTCTGGAGTGGTGCTTGACTTTGCTGCCGCTGAGCCACGGCTGACACCTGCACTCAGTTCATTTGGCTGGAGAGAAATGACGGAGATAAAGGGAAACATTTTAATGGAGTAAACCTTCAATTTGTCGTCCAACAGAAAAGCGGATATCATAATCGGCCGCCTGTTATAGAAACAGTCCGATTTATGTTGCCATCGATTTCATAAGCATTGAAAATCAGGCCAGTCTATAATGGAATGGGTCGTGGTCAGTTGTTAATCACTCTGGGTCTATTTAAAACGGGAGTGCTCACAATCTCGGATCATTCTGTGTCTGTTTAAAATGGCAGAGCTCACAGCCCCTGTGGTGTATGTGCCTTTAAGAGCAATTATGGTGTTTGTGCCTTTAAGAGCCCCAGGTGTGCGTAATGCCGGTAATTGCCACTTGGGCTATATAAGCCTGTGTATTGTGTATATCCTTTAGAAACACCCCCCCAGACTTGCTTAGTAAATACCTATGAACCAACTCCTGTCTTCAGTGTCTTTATCTACACACGGACACTGCAGTGGTGACGAAGTGGAAACGGACTTACCTGCAATTCGGCAGCACCTCAAGGACATCGATTCCTCCAGCGTCCAGAAGACTCAAGGAAGTAAGAGAAACTGTGGTTTCACCAGCTGGCCAAGCTGGTGACAGGTACTGCGCTAATCCTTCCTGGGCGTCAGGCTGGAGTTCCAGTGGCTGGCTCTACAGCTGAGACAGGCAGCAAAATCGGAGGCAAGCAATAACGGACTGGGAGGGTGCACTCGCGAGACGGCCGGTGCGGCAAGCAGGTCAGCGTTTAGACCTCCGTCGGGAACGAGTCTCCAACAGTGAATAAACGGAAACCACAGTAAAACAGCGTTGTTATCGGTAGCAGCGGCGGGAAAGCGCGGGAAGCGCCATATCGTTGCGACAGAGAGAAAAAAAAAAAGCGCGGGAAGCGCCATATCTTTTGTGAAATGCCTAAATCTGGTAATATTGAGGCTTTTGATGGCGAAATAGAAGATTGGACCACATACGTGGAAAGAGTAGAGGTTTATTGCACTGCAAATGGAATAACAGATGAAAAAAAAGCTTCAGTACTTCTGAACATAATGGGCGCGAAGACATACAGGCTGTTACGAAATTTAATCACTCCAGCCAAACCAAAGGACAAGACTTTTAAAGAAATTGTTGATACCCTGCAGGAGCATTTAAACCCAACACCACTGCTGATAGCGGAACGATTCAAGTTCTTCAAGAGAAATCAACACAAGAATGAAAGTAACGCTGATTACCTAACCGAATTAAGAAAGCTATCAAAGTACTGCCAATTCGGAGCAGGACTATCGGATTATCTTCGAGGCAAATTCGTTTGCGATCTCTTAAGTGAAGGAACACAAAAAAGACTGCTTTCTGAAAAAGATTTAACATTGGACAAAGCTTTCAGTATGGCTGTATCATACGAAGCAGCAGCAAAAGGAGCTGCAGAGATACAACAAGAGACACAGGACTTCGGCACCCATAAAATGACACAGGAGTTCGGAAGATGTTATCGCTGCGGCAGATCCACCCATAACCAGAGGGACTGCTGGTTCAAGGGCAAAGCATGCAGGCAATGTGGTAAGATTGGACACATTGCACGGGTATGCCAATCTGGACAAAAAAGATCCACTGACAGAAAACAAAAAATCAATAAAGAAAAGTACAGGAAGGTACAAATGATGACGGACAATAGCTCCGAAGACCAGAATAGCGATAGCGACTCCGGAAACAAGAGACTAAGCTGTCTCAAATTACATAATGTACTTGCCAAAGAGGATTACCAAACCATTTGGGTTACCCTCAAAATAGCAGGGTCCCCAGTTAAAATGGAGCTAGATACAGGATTAGCTCTAACCGTAATAAATCGATGAGATTACGAGAGGCTATTTTTGCATATACCTCTAAAAGACACATCCATTATCTTAAAAACATATACGGGGCAGAAAGTCTACCCCAAAGGAAAAATAAGGGTGCCTGTGGTATACAACGGCAAAGAAATACAAAAGTTGTATTTATACATTCTGCAAGATGGTGGTCCACCGTTGTTGGGACGTGAATGGATAAGGAAGATACGTTTAGACTGGCACTCCATTCAGGCACTGACGGTGACCAGTAAGGAAAAAAACAATGATGACATCATACCTGAACGATTAAAAGACATCTTGGCCAACGCCAAAGAAGTGTTTCAAGAGAAACTAGGAACCTTGAAAGGCATCACCGCCTCAATAAAAGTGGAAGATACAGCAATTCCAAAATGTTTTAAGGCAAGACCGGTGCCATACGCAATAAGTCCGGCAGTCGAGGCAGAGCTGAAGAATTTGGAAAAGGCAGGCGTATTATCCAAAATAGATTGGAGCGAATGGGCAACACCCATCGTTCCAGTCATGAAAAAAACATTGAAAAATAACTCTGAGGAACAGAAAAAAATTCGCATCTGTGGGGACTTTAAGGTGACTGTAAACCCAGTCCTTCACACGGTACAGTATCCTCTTCCGAGGATCGGAGATATTTTCGCCTCACTATCTGGAGGGAAACGTTTCACAAAAATTGACTTGGCACAGGCACATCTACAGATGGAGGTTGAGGAGACCTCTAAAAAATATCTCACAATAAACACACACAAAGGCCTGTACCAGTACAATCGACTGGTTTTTGGAATAGCATCAGCTCCAGCTATCTGGCAAAGAGCTATGGAGCAATTCCTGCAAGGGATTCCGGGGACTCAATGCTACCTAGACGACATCCTTATAACAGGAGAAAACGACAACGAGCACCTTGCCAATTTGGAGCAGGTGCTCACTAGGCTGAAAGAACGGGGCCTACGAGCAAATCGCCCCAAGTGCGAATTTTTCCAAAATCAGATATCATATTGTGGCCACATAATTAATAAGGAAGGGTTGCATAAGTCACCTGAAAAAATTGAAGCAGTTATAAAAGCCCCAGCACCTGAAAATGTTTCACAATTAAGGTCATTCCTGGGATTAATAAATTACTATCATAAATTTTTACCGAACTTATCAACTATTCTACACCCTCTTAATGATCTTCTACAGACAGGAGTGATTTGGAAATGGAACGAAGACTGTAAACGTGCCTTCCATAAATGTAAAGACTTAATCACATCCGAGAAAATTTTGGCTCATTACAACCCATCACTACCAATCAGACTGGCGTGCGATGCATCCCCTTATGGCATAGGAGCGGTATTGTCCCTTAGATTCCCTGATGGCTCGGAACGGCCGATAGCTTTTGCGTCACGCTCATTGAACTCAGCTGAGCATAACTATGCCCAGATAGACAGGGAAGCAATCAGCCTGGTATGGGGAGTGAAGAAATTCAACCATTACCTACACGGACAAAAATTTACCTTGCTGACTGACCATCAACCCCTCACCTCCATATTCAACCCTAAAAAAGGTGTCCCCATTATGACGGCACAAAGACTACAGAGGTGGTCCCTTTTTCTAGGGGCACACCAATACAACATTGAATACAAAGGGTCAAAACAGCATGGGAATGCTGACGGTTTATCACGCCTACTGTTGCCAACGATAGAAGAGGCACCTACAGTAGACCCAGTAGAGATATTCCACTCTACCATAGTGGAATGTCTACCAGTGACAAATTCTGCCATTGAAAGGGAGACAAGAAATGACCTTACTCTCTCACGGGTCTACAATGTAACAGTGAAGGGATGGCCAGCACATGGCGAACCACTGTTGCCAGCACTCTCGCAAAGAAGAGAACAGCTGTCAGTGTGCCGAGGAACCTTGATGTGTGGATCCAGAGTGGTGATTCCACCCAAACTCCAGGATAAAGCGCTAAACGAGCTTCACGAGGGGCATCTGGGTGGAGTGAAAATGAAGAGCCTAGCTAGGGCGTTTGTATGTTGGCCAGGTATCGATGGAGACATCGAAGACATGACCAAGAGCTGCCTAGGATGCCAGAAGGTCCAAAATGCTCTGCCACAGGCCCCTCTACATCCATGGGAGTGGCCCTCATCTCCCTGGCAAAGGGTGCACATCGATTTTGCTGGTCCATTTATGGACTCAATGTTCTTAATCGCAGTTGATGCACACTCCAAGTGGCCGGAGGTAATAAAGATGTCCTCCAACACCACGGAAAAAACCATCACAGTATTAAGGACCATATTTGCCAGGAATGGGCTGCCGGAGCAGATTTGTTCTGATAATGGACTGCAATTTGTGTCCGAAGAATTCAGAAAGTTCTTAAAGAACAATGGGGTAAAGCACTACACGTCCGCCCCATACCATCCCGCCATCAATGGATTGGCTGAAAGGTTTGTCCAGACCTTCAACAAGGCCATCAAGGCCATGGGTAATGAAGACATAAAACTTCAGCACAAGGTGGATAACTTCTTATTTGCATATAGGAATGCAACGCATATGGTTACTAACCAAACTCCCGCCATGATGTTCTACAATAGAAACCTAAGATGCCGGCTGGATTTGGTCAAGCCCAACATCTGAAGGGACGTGGAGGACCGGCAGTTTCAGGGCATGAATGAAAGGCCAACTAGGGCCTTCCAGATAGGCCAACCGGTTTTGGCCCGGGACTACCGTACCGAGAAATGGCAGCCTGGAACTATCTGCACATGATTAGGACCACTGATGTATACCGTGGACATCGGAGACAGCATAATAAGGCGCCATGCTGACCAAATCATCAAGTCATCCGAAAAGGGACAACCTACACCACCACTCTATACATCTAACGATGAAGTAGAGATACCCATTTCTACCTCCGATCCGGTGATACTGGAGCCCGATGAACCCGACACTGGCCTTCAAGCCGAATCAGCCTTGCCACAAGAACCTACGACACCACCAGAAACTACGACACCCCCGAGGCATTATCCGGACGGAGTCAGGAAGCCTCCTGAGAGACTAACTTATAATTAATTAATGCAGCAATGTATATTATTTTGCATATAACATGTAATTAATAATTACTTAAAATATGATGTACTAGTTAGCTAGAAGGGGAGGAATTGTGGTGTATGTGCCTTTAAGAGCAATTATGGTGTATGTGCCTCTAAGAGCCCCAGGTGTGCATATTGCCAGTAATTGCCACTTGGGCTATATAAGCCTGTGTATTGTGTATATCCTTTAGAACCCCCCCCCAGATTTGCTTAGTAAATACCAATGTACCAACTCCTGTCTTCAGTGTCTTTAATCAACACACGGCCACTACAGCCCCGGATCATTCCGTTTTTTTTGAAGAAGAGCGATTTCAGTTTTCATGACCAAGGTGTTGAGTTTAACTAAATGCGGCGGGGCTCAGTCCGGGATTTGAACCCGGGACCTCTCGCATTTTAAGCCACAGAAATTCCCTAAGCGAGAGTCATACCCCTAGACCAACGAGCCGCCGATGCTTTGCTGCAACTTGCATTGCGATTCCCTGCGCTGGTGCAAACCCAGCTCACAGACGTCCTGTTCATTCAGTTAAAATGTTTATCTTTTCCTCAATCCGCTTCTTTTTGCGAGCAGTTTCCTTGAATCTGCTCACAATTCTCCCCATAAAAAAAGGCTCAGCAGCATCTGCGGCTGGGTGGCCTAATGGGTAAGGCGTCTGACTTCGGTTGTGAGTTTTTCAGTTATTAGAAGATTGCAGGTTCGAGTTCTGCCGCGGTCGTTTAATTAACTGGGCGGCACTTTTTCTGTTCCGAATCTGGCTTCAATCCGACCGTTTTTGACAGTCCCTCAACTGAAGCAGCGGAAGGCCTTTTGCTTACATTAAGCTGATTGTACATTTTCAACATTGTAGATCTGTGTGCACGGGCAGGATAAGCGGTGAAGTGGACTTTCTTTCAGGGTATTTCTGCTTAGATGCAAAAAGCAGGAAATGGAATGGCTGAGAGCAGTATATGGTGGAGACGAGGTGGCCGACAGGCTAAGGCGATGGACTGTTTACCCATTTGCCGATCTGTACGTGAGGGTTCGGATCCCATCCTCGTCGTTATTACGTTTGATGCTGGTACACTTTCCGAGCTTTTCACTGAAACTTGCCTAAATTAAGCTTTCAAATGCAATTTCGTCAGAATCGCCCTGGTGCTCCTGGGCTGTGCCCCATGCATTACTCATATCTTGTTAAAATTAAAAGAGACCACTGCAATTCTTCAACTTCTTGAATGAAGGTGGAGCAGTGATCGCGATTCAGAGATTGTCGAACTCCTCCTTTCTTCTGCTGAGATTGTCACAGAATGAAAGAGTAGCGGGACCAGAGGCAAATGATTAGGGAGCAGAAACATAAATTTCTCCTTTAGGAGGCAATGTAATTTCAAAAATATTGATCAACCCTAATGAAGAGATTTTCTGTTTTAGTGTCTTTGGTTGAGAGATAAATAATGGGCGAGACATCCTCGTTCTTTTCGGCATACTCTCATGGGATCGCAGGGCCCGGTTTAACGTCTTATTAGAAAAACGGAGGCACCAACAGTGCAGCACTACCTCATTACTGCACTGGAGTGTCTGCCTGGATTATCTGCTCAAGTCTCGGGAGTGGTGCTTGACTTTGCTGCCGCTGAGCCACGGCTGACACCTACACTCAGTTCATTTGGCTGGAGAGAAATGACGGAGATAAAGGGAAAAATTATAATGGAGTAAACCTTCAATTTGTCGTCCAACAGAAAAGCGGGCATCGTAATCGGCCGCCTGTTATAGAAACAGTCCGATTTATGTTGCCATCGATTACATAAGCATTGAAAATCAGGCCTGTCTTTAATGGAATGGGTCGTGGTCAGTTGTTAATCACTCTGGGTCTGTTTAAACCGGGAGTGCTCACAGTCCCGGATCATTCTGTGTCTGTTTAAAATGGCAGAGCTCACAGGCCCGGATCATTCCGTTTTTTTAAAAGTAGAGCGATTTCAGCTTTCATGACCAATGTGTTGAGTTTAACTGAATGCGGCGGGGCTTGTCCGGGATTTGAACCCGGGACCTCTTTCATTTTAAGCCACAAAATTACCCGAAGCGAAAATCATACCCCTCCACCAAGAAGCCGCCAATATTCTGCTTCATGTTGCATTGCGATTCCCTGCGCTGCTCCAAACCCAGCTCGCAGAAGTCCTGTTCATTCAGTTAAAATGTTTATCTTCTCCTCAATCCGCTTCTTTTTCCGAACAGTTTCCTTGAATCTGCTCACAATTCTCCCCATAAAAAGAAGCTCAGCAATATCAGTGGCCGCGTGGCCTAATGGATAAGGCGTCTGTCTTCGGTTGCGAGTTTTTCAGTTATCAGAAGAATGTTGGTCCGAGTCCTGCCGCGGTCGTTTAATTAACTGGGCGGCAATTTTTCTGTTTTGAATCTAACTTCAATCCGACCGTTTTTCACAGTCCCTCAACTGAAGCAGCGGAAGGCCTTTTGCTTTCCAAGCATTAACACTGAATCTTACGTGAAATGCAATTTCGTGAAAACTGCATTGGTGTTGCTGGTCTGTGCCCCTGCATTGCTCATATCTAGTTAAAATTGAAACATTCCACTAGAATTCCTCAGCTACCTTGAACGAAGGTGGAGCAGAGACTGTGAATCAGAGAATGAGAACCCTCCCTTCCTTCTTCTGAGATTGGCACCGAATGAAAGACTAGCGGCAACAGAGGCAAATGATTAGGGAGCAGAAACATAAATATCTCCTTTGGGGGCAATTTAATTTCAAAAATATTTATCAAACTTAATGACGAGATTTTCTGTTTTACTCTCTTTGGTTGAGATATAAATAATGCGAGAGAAATCCTCATTCTTTTCAGCATTCTCTCATGGGATCTGAAGCCCCAGTTTAACGTCTTCCTAGAAAGACGACACTGCAGCACTACCTCAGTACTGCACTGGAGTGTCAGCCTGGATTATGTGCTCAAGTCTCTGGAGTGAGGCTTGAGTATGCTACCGCTGAGCCACGGCTGACACCTAAACTCAGTTCATTTGGCTTGAGTAAAATGAAGGAGATAAAGGGAAAAATGATAATGGAGTAAACTTTCAACTTGGCGTCCAAGAATAAACCTGACATTGTTATAGAAACAGCGAGATTAATGTTGACATCGATTTCATAAGCATTGCAAATCAGGCCTGTCAAAAATGAGCGGGGTCGTTATCAGTTGCGAATCATTCTGGGTTTGTTTAAACCGGGAGTGCTCACAGTCCCGGATCATTCTGTGTCTGTTTGAAATGGCAGAGCTCACAATCCCGCATCACGCCTTTTTTTTTAGAAGTAGAGCGATTTCAGCTTTGATGACCGAGTTGTTGAGTTTAACTAAATGCGCCAGGGCTCGGCCGGGATTTGAGCCCAGGACCTCTCGCATTTTAAATCGTCAAATGCCCAAAGCGAGAATCATACACCTAGACCAACGAGCCACCGATGGGTATTTCTACTTAGATGCAAAAAGCAGGAAATGGAATGTCTGAGAACAATGTGTCGGCGAGACGAGGTGGCCGAGAGGTTAAGGCGATGGACTGCTAATCCGTTGCGTGCTACACGTGTGGGTTTGAATCCCATCATCGTCATTACTGTGTTACATGTTTGTTGCTGGTGCACTTTGCTGATGCACTTTGCTGATGCAGTGCATCTTGCAGATGGTACACACTGCAGCCACAGTGCACCGGTGGTGGAGGGATTGAATGTTGAAGGTGGTGGATGGAGTGCCAATCAAGCGGGCTGCTTTATCCTGCATGGTGTCGAGCTTCTTGAGTGTTGTAGGAGCTGCACTCATCCAGGCAACTGGAGAGTATTCCATCACACTCCTGACTTGTGCCTTGTAGATGGTGGAAAGGCTTTGGGGAGTCAGGAGGTGAGACACTCGCCACAGAATTCCAAGCCTCTGGCCTGCTCTTGTAGCCACAGTATTTATATGGCTGGTCCAGTTCAGTTTCTGATCAATGGTAACCCCCAGGATGTTCATAGTAGGGGATTCAGCGATGGTAATGCCATTGAATGTCAAGGGGAGATGGTTAGAGTCACGCTTGTTGGAGATGGTCATTGCCTGGCACTTGTGTGGTGCGAATGTTACTTGCCACTTGTCAGCCCAAGTCTGAATGTTGTCCAGGTCTTGCTGCATATGGACACGGACTGCGTCAGTATCGGACGAGTCTCGAATGGTGCTGAACAGTGTGCAATCATCAGCGAACATCCCCACTTCCGACCTTATGATGGAGGGAAGGTCATTGATGAAGCAGCTGAAGATGGTTAGGCCTAGGACACTGCCCCGAGGAACTCCTGCAGTGATATCATGTGATTGAGATGAATGACCTCCAACAACCACAGCCAACTTTCTTTGTGCTAGGTATGATTCCAACCAATGGGGAGTTTTCCCCTTGATTCCCATTGACTACAGTTTTGCTAGGGCTACTTGATGCCACTCTCGATCAAATGCTGCCTTGATGTCAAGGACAGTCACTCTCACCTCACCTCTTGAGTTTTGCTCTTTTGTCCATGTTTGGACCAAGGCTGTAATGAGGTCAGGAGCCGAGTGGCCCTGGTGGAACCCAAACTGGGCGTCAGTTAGCAGGGTATTGCTGAGTAAGTGCCGCTTGATAGCACTGTCGACGACACCTTCCATCACTTTGCTGATGATTGAGAGTAGACTGATGGGACGGTAATTGGCCGGGTCGGAATTGTCCTGCTTTTTGTAGACAGGACATACTTGGGCAATTTTCCACATTGCCGGGTAGATACCAGTGTTGTAGTTGTACTGGAACAGCTTGGCTAGGGGTGCAGCTAATTCTGGAGCACAAGTCTTCCGTACTATTGCCGGAATGTTGTCAGGGCCCATAGCCTTTGCAGTATCCAGTATCTTCAGCCGTTTCTTGACATCACGTGGAGTGAATTGAATGGGCTGAAGACTGGCATCTGTGATGCTGAGGCCCTCAGGAGGAGGCCGAGATGGATCATCCACTCGGCACTTCTGGCTGAAGTTAGTTGCAAATGCTACAGCCTTGACTTTTGCACTCACGTGCTGGGCTCCACCATCATTGAGGATGGGGATATTTTTGCAGCCTCCTCCTCCTGTTAACTGTTTGATGCTGATGCACTTTCCAAGCACTTCACTGAATCTTACTTAAAATGCAATTTCGTGAAAGCTGCACTGGTGTTGCTGGTCTGTGCCCCTGCATTGCTCATGTCTTGTTAAGATTAAAACATTCCACTGGAATTCCTCAACCACCTTGAATGAAGGTGGAGCAGAGATCGCAAATCTGAGATTGAGAACCCTCTCTTCCTTCTTCTGAGATTGGCATCGAATGAAAGACTAGCGGCAACAGAGGCAAATGATTAGGGAGCAGAAAAATAAATTTCTCCTTTGGGGGCAATTCAATTTCAAAAATATTTATCAAACTTAATGACGAGATTTTCTGTTTTACTGTCTTTGGTTGAGAGATAAATAATGCGCGAGAAATCCTCGTTCTTTTCAGCATTCTCTCATGGGATCTGAAGCCCCAGTTTAATGTCTTAATAGAAAGACGGCACTGCTGACAGTGCAGCACTCCCTCGGTACTGCACTGGACTGTCAGTCTGGATTATGTGCTCAAGTTCTGGAGTGGGGCTTGAGTTTGCTGCCGCTGAGCCACGGCTGTCAACTAAACTCAGTTAATTTGGCTGCAGTAAAATGACGGAGATAAAGGGAATAATGATAATGGAGTAAACTTTCAACTTGGCATCCAAGAATAAACCGGGTGTCGTTATAGAAACAGCGCGATTTATGGTGCCATCAATTTCATAAGCATTGCAAATCAGGCCTGTCTATAATGGGCGGGGTCGCGGTCAGTTGCGAATCATTCTGGGTATGTTTAAACCGGGAGTGCTCACAGTCCCGGATCATGCCGTTTTTTTTAGAAGTCGAGCGATTTCAGCTTTGATGACCGGGTTTTTGAGTTTAACAAAATGTGTCAGGGCTCTTCCGGGATTTGAACCCGGGACCTCTCGCATTTTAAATCGTCAAATGCCCAAAGCGACAATCATACCCCTAGACCAACGAGCCGCCGATGTCATTCGCTCATTTGCATTGAGTTTCACTGCGCTGGTACGAATCCAGTTCGCAGAGGACCTGTTTATTCAGTTGAAATATTATTATCTTTTCCTCAATCCACTTCTTTTTTCGAGCAGTTGCCTTGAACCTGCTCACAATTCACCCCATATAAAGAGATTCAGCAGCATCAGCGGCCGCATAGACTAACCGATAATGCTTCTGACTTCGGTTGCGAATTCTTCAGTTATCAGAAAAGTGCAGGTTCGCGTCCTGCCACGGTTGTTTAATTATCTGGGCGACACTTTTTCTGTTCTGAATCTGGTTTCAAACTGACCATTATTGACAGTCCATCACCTGAAGCAACGGAAGGCCTTTTGCTTACATTAGCTGATTGTACATTTTCAGCATTGCAGATCTGTGTGCACGGGCAGGATAAGCGGTGAAGTTGACTTTCTTTCAGGGTATCCTACTTAGATGCAAAAAGCAGGAAATGGAATGTCTGAGAGCAGTGCATCGGTGAGACGAGGTGGCCGAGAGGCTAAGGCGATGGACTGCTAATCCATTGTGTGCTGCACGCGTGGGTTGGGATGCCATCCTTCTCGTTACTGTGTTAAATGTTTAAAAAAAAAAAAATTAAATCATTGATGGGATGTGGACGTCGGTGGCTGGCTAGGCCTGCATTTAGAGCCCATCCCTCATTGCCCTTGAGGAGATGGTGGTGACCGTCTTCTTGAACCGCTGCAGTTCATGTGGTGTAGGTACACCCACAATGCTGTTAGGAAGGGAGTTTCAGGATTTTGGCCCAGCGACAGTGAAGGAACGGCGATACAGTTCCAAGTCAGTATGGTGTGTGGCTTGGAGGCGAACTTGTAGGTGGTGATGTTCCCATGCGTCTGCTGCCCTTGTCCTTCTAAGTGGTAGAGGTCGCGGGTTTGGAAGGAGCTGTTGAAGGAGCTTTGGCGAGTTGCTGCAGTGCACCTTGTTGATGGTACACACTGCAGCCACAGTGCGCCGGTGGTGGAGGGAGTGAATGTTGAAGGTGGTGGATGGAGTGCCAATCAAGCAGGCTGCTTTATCCTGAATGGTGTTCAGCTTCTTGAGTGTTGTTGGAGCTGCACTCATCCAGGCAAGTGGAGAGTATCCCATCACACTCCTGACTTGTGCCTTGTAGATGGTGGAAAGGCTTTGCGGAGTCAGGAGGTGACACACTCGCCGCAGAATTGCCAGCCTCTGGCCTGCTCTTGTAGCCACAGTATTTATATGGCTGGTCCAATTCAGTTTCTGATCAATGGTAACCCCCAGGATGTTGATAGTGGGGGATTAAGCGATGGTAATGCCATTGAATGTCAAGGGGAGATGGTTAGAGTCTCGCTTGTTGGAGATGGTCATTGTCTGGCACTTGTGTGGCGCGAATGTTACTTGCCACATGTCAGCCCAAGTCTGAATGTTGTCCAGGTCTTGCTGCATATGGACACAGACTGCATCAGCATCTGACGAGTCTCGAATGGTGCTGAACAGTGTGCAATCATTCCCACTTCTATCCTTATGATGGAGGGAAGGTCATTGATGAAACCGCTGAAGATATTTTGGCCTAGGACACTGCCCTGAGGAACTCCTGCAGTGATGTCATGTGATTGAGATGAATGACCTCCAACAACCACAGTCAACTTCCTTTGTGCTAGGTATGATCCCAACCAATGGAGTGTTTTCCCCTTGATTCCCATTGACTTCAGTTTTGCAGGTTTCTCTAGTTGTGTTTATCTTTCATTCTTCATCTATGAGCTGTTTCTAAATCCGTGAGTTTGTGCTGCTTTGTGGGTGAGCGGCAAACTTGTAGATATGTGCTGTTCGCTCTCCCAGATTGAGAATGTGGAAAATGTGGAGCAGTCTTCTGTAAACAAGCGGATTTACATATTTACCTCACAGTTTCCACACATCTGGAACTGAATTCCCGCTTTTAATTATAAAATCGCGGAATTTTTGACAGTTATTGTTTTAAATCTTCTGCAATGTCGCCAAACTGAGGGAATTGGGGATTTTTGACTAAAGAGCGGGGGCTCATCCGGGATTTGGGTCCAAGCCTCTCGCTTTTAAATCAATGGATTTTTCTGTGCGAGAATCATACCGCTAGACGCTATCTTTCAATGTCTCACGTCTCTGTGTCTTGTCTCTCTGTGTTTTCCACTGATGGACGTCTCAGGCTTCCTTCAACTGCCAAGTCTGATCTAACCTGCCGCACCAGCAGGAAAGGGTAAAGAAAGAAACAATGACTGAGACGGCAGGGGACGTCTTTACAAAGTCAAATTCGAATTTTCAGACCGAACCCGGTGAAGTCAAGATGATATTGTTGACTTGAAATATTTCGGGTACCACTTGATGTTGCTGTACATTTTATAGGAACTCGAGGTTGTAAGGACAGAAGCAGTCTGAAAGAAATCTTCCAGCTTCATTTACCAGCGGCTTGTTTGTCTCGGAGTTTGAATCTCGCTCGAGGGATTTCATTGGTTTCTATGGGAGAGGTTCCCAGATTCAAACGCTGTTTTTGTACAGTTGCAGAATGTGCACAGATTGAAGCTGACATGATAATTATTTACAACTCAACTGACCTCATTGGCGATTCTCAGTCCTTGAAGGACATCAATGTGGTTTTGCTTTAAAAGTTCATCACCGAAACCTGACTGAACAGCGACTTCTGGTGGGACTCAAACCCACAACATTTGAATGATCTTTCCAGCCATTACACTCGAAAGGCCAATGCGCTACCCATTGCGCCACAGAGCCGATTACGGCAGATGACGCTGAATCGATGAGATTGAGCTTCTTTGTGGGTGACCGGGAGACTTGACGATATGTTCAGATGATTTCCCTGTAAATAATTGCCAGCTCCGTCTTTTCCCAAAGTTTGTACAAACGTATTAATGAGAGGATCAGATACATCGCTTGGGGAAAATCGTCCACTAAACATTGAATGTTAACAGTATTTATTGTGAGCGGTTTAGATTTATTCTGGTATAAAAGTCGCCGCGATCTGGGCCTGATTCGAGCAGGCGGTCTTATGATCTGGAGTCAGACGGGTTCCCGAAATCCTATTGCATCTCAAATACCCTCATATACAGGCTCTTCCATTATAGGGTGGTACTTTGAGATGCCACACCAACAATTCTAACTGTGTGACACATGAAGGCTTTCAAACCCCCGCCAGCTCCCGCGGGGTGTGAGACAGCCTTGCGAAGCAGCATTCCCTATCAGTGCCCATATCTCGCTTGCTTCTGCCGACTGCTGCCAGTTAAAAGCAACAAATACATTTGCAGGTACAGGGCACAAAGAATCATCAGGGAAAGAGGCATGAACTCAAAATCCAAATTAGAGCGACAGGATCAGAGGGTCAGTTAATGTCCTGGGGTGAGCACCTCCGTCAGAGCGGCAAACAAATAGGTTTAAGAGAGAGAGAATCTATTTCCTCTGTTGGGAGGGTCCAGCACAATGGGGCACAACCGTAAAATCAGAGCTACCCCGTTCAGGGATGATGTAAGGAAGCGTTTCTTCACACAGACGGTAGTAGGAATCTTGAACTCTCTTCCCGAAACAGTTGTTCAGGCTGGGGATCAATTGACAATTTCAAAATGAGATCGATAGGTTTGTGTTCGGCGAGGATGTGAAAGTTTATGGAATCATCGAAGGTAGCTGGATTTCAGATGCAGATCTGCCATGATCTAATTGAATAGCGAGCAGGCTCGAGGGCCTGAATGGCCTCCTGCTGTTTCTATGTTCCTCTGACAGTAACAGGACAGAAACGTCAACAGCTGCAAACATACATCGCATTTTATTCATATTTAACAGCAAAAATATCCAGGCCGTGCGCAACTATGCTGTGGTCAGAAGACTTACGTGAAGCCGACGTGTGGCGCTGTGATGGTATCATGGTTAGTGCCCTGCATTGTGACCGCAGTAACCTCGGTTCAAACTTAAATCACGTCACAGCTCGCTTTGCATCTTCTGTCCTCTGCGGAACCTGCTAATGGAACAGACTGAAAAATCAATCTTTACGACATTAAAAATGATGTTTTGTTGGCGGTGAAAAGCTATTTACTCCTTTTAAACCCGCGCTCTCACATGCCTGACCTTGATGCTCCATAATTCAAACCCGCCTCTTCTCCCAGCTTTTTCTTCTTCAACAATCAGTAGCCATTCTTTACTTGCCTCCTAACATTTCATTGTCACTTGCCTGCGGTATTACCTTAATCTAACATTCACTTTCATGTGCTTACGTGGTTAATTTCTCTCTGCTACCACCGCGGTTCATGGCGGCACATGTCCCATTCGCAGCAATGTACAACCAGTCGATACATTTAGATCTGTGTGACCACTTGACAGATAAGCGCTGCGAAAGCAGGACTGGACTTTAGAAGGACAGCGGCGGGATTGTTCACGAAATTTCCTTGGAGAATCTTGTGATATCTTGTTAACTGAAGAAGTGGGTTCTGTATTGATGCTGGCTGGCGCTTTTCCCAAAACTTTTGCAGTGCGTGAGCGACAGGCAGCGTTACCTAGCTGCCAACGAGGGGTGAAATCTGAGCTATTGGCCCGCTGTTATGTTGCAGTTAGATCGGAAGTGTTCCGTCTTAATCTTAACAAGTCTTTTGAAGTGTGTGATTGCAATAAATCTATATATATAAATCGGTACATCTCTCTGTCTGTCTCTCTGTCTGCCTCTTTGTCTTTCTGACTGTCCGGCTATACAATCAAAAGTTATAGAGCGTACCTACACGTACGTTGTATTGAAAGAAACCTTATCGTTAGGCGACTCTCGTAGGTGTATTTACTTTTTTGTCAGACAAAAATTGTTTGGACAGTATACAAATAACTTTCAAAAATCCTCAAAAATCCACTCATTAGCTGTTGACCAATCCTACCTCTCATTAGCGTTAAGTGATGTGCTGCTTGACCAATTCTACAGTTCACTCACCTGATGGTTGACCAATCAGTGCAGCACGGGCGGGTCCTAATCCTCCAGTCTCCCTAAATTTCGCCGCCATTTTTCCCATCCCCACAGGGACAGAAGCAGCAAAAGAAACCCCCACATTGCGGCTCCCGATCCCGCTCCCGCCCCACCGGAGCGGCAGGTAAGTTGGGCTCACTCGGGCCGTGCCTCGCAACTGCTGGGCGCGACACACACCGTGGTCCAGCGAGCTGCAGCGGCCGGCCGTCCTCGGCCCTGAAGCGCTAGGCCCCTCATGGCCGCTATCACAACGGCACCGGGCCTCAGGCACTAGGCAGGGAGAGGGGAGGGAGGGGGAGAGGAGGGAGGGGGAGGACAGCACAGGTGGAGAGGGGGAGAGAGGGGGGACAGACGGGGGCAGGGAGACCGCGCAGCCCAAAATTGCCCTGGCAACGCCGGGCACCCCCAGTTGTAGATGATAAATGGAAAGAGCACTCGTGGGTGAATGCAGCGATTACAGGAGGTTGGCCATAATTGAAATGTTTTTGAATGCCCGTGGCACGAGACCCTGTGTTCTTTATGAAGAGTGGGAGCAGGGATAAAGATAACAGAAATAAAATGTACTGACTTGTTGCGAATCAGAAAACTGCACTGGTCTGTGATCAGTGAAAGTTTGAAATTAAATTCATTTCCAAAGGATAAAGTTAACCCTTTCTTCCAGCTCCCTCATCATTTGCTTTTTCTGTTAATCTTTCAAGCGGTGTAAGAACATAAGAAGATAAGAAATAGGAACAGGAGTAGGCCATTCGGCCTTTCGAGCCTGCCCTGCCATTCATTGAGATCATGGCTGATTTCTGCCTCAACTCCATTCACCGGCCCAATCGGCATATCCCTTAACGCCCTTACTAGTCAGAAAAGTATCGACTTCTGTTTTGAATATACCCAATGAAAGAGCCTCCACAGCCAACTGGGCTAGAGAATTCCAAATATTCACCACCCTCTGTGTGAAGAAATGTCTTCTCATCTCATTCCTAAATGGCCTACCCTTTAACCTGAGACTGTGGCCCCTGGTTCTAGACTACCGAGCCTTGGAAAACATTCTCCCAGCATCCACACTATTATAATATTGCACGCTTCAATGCGATCCTCTCTCATTGTTCTGAATTCAAGAGAATATAGGCCTAGTTTACTCAATGTCTTCTCATAGGATGGTCCCGCCATCTGAGGAATCAATCTCGTGAATCTTCGATGCAGCCCCTCTATGGCAAGTATATCCTTCCATGGGAAAGATCAAAATTGTACACAGTACTCCAGGTGTGGCCTCACCAATGCCCTATATATTTGGAGTAAGACTTCTTCACTCCTGTAACCAAATCATCTTGTAATGAAGGCCCGCATACCAATTGCCTTCCTAATGAGTTGCTGCACCTGCACATTCACTTTCAGTGACTGATATACAAGGACACCCAGGTCCCTTTGCTCATCTGCATTCCCCAATTGTTCACCATTTAGGAAGTACTCTGCCTTTCTGTTTTTTCTAACAAAGTGGATACCCTCATATTTATCCACATTATCTTCCATCTGCCATGTTCTAGCCCACTACTGAGCCTGTCGAGATCCCCTTGAAGCCTCCTCACTTCCTTTTCACAACGGACCCTGCCACCTAGCTTTGTATCATCAGTAAATTTGGAAATGTTACATTTAGTCCCCTCACCCAAATCATTGATATAGATTGTGAATAGGTGGGGCCCAAGCACCAATCCTTGCGGTGCCCCACTAGTCAATGCCTGCCATCCTGAAAAAGACCCGTTTATCCCTCCTCTTTGTTTTATGTCTGTTAACCTGTGTAAAGCCCGTGTAGATTGGAGTTCGCTCTCAGCTATTCCCAGCGACGTGAAAATGAAACACGAGGAGACGAGGATTACCCCGAACAGCAGAACTGGGCACTGACTTTATTTCGATTGCTGAGTGAGTTGTTCTGGTCCTTTAATATTTCCTTCACCACTAAAACGCCTGTTTTAACTCACAGGCATTAATGGGCGGTTTTATTAAATGGTGGATAGTTTCCATCAAATAGATTTGAATAAATCTGCAAAAAGACGAGGTTAGGACTGGAACTGGTAAGATATCGATCACAACGTTAAAATCAAAGTCAGCCTCATTGTCCAATGAGGCAGGGAAGCACGAACATAGAGGAAGGGAATGAAGCAAGGAGGGAAGGAAGGGAAGAAGAAGGAAGGCGCTCTCGATTCCAGCTTCTTTCCATTAGAGCTGGGTGAAGTATTAGGTGGAGAAATTGGGAGAGTTTTACCAATCAGGGAGAGAAAATATCGTCTAACTTGGGGACTGTAACATTTTCAGTCTACGTATCTTCCAACTCGATTAACAGTCCTGAGACTTTAACCTCTCACCAACCTCGAACTAACATTATTATCCAAAAGGAATCATCCAAAAATCCCTTTTATTTCAGTATTTCTGTTTCCAAACGGTAGAATCAATCTGCCCGTGCTCCCAGATTGACAATGTGGAAAATATGGAGAAGGCTTCTGGAAACAAATGGATTTACATATTTACCTCACAGTTTCAGCACTTCTGGGACTGAATTCCTGCTTTAAATAATAAAATTGCCGTTTTCTTGCAATGTACTGAACACATGCTGATTTTCTGGCAGTTATTATTTGAAGACTTGTTGAATGTCTCCTGGCCGAGGAAAGTGCTTCTATTAAAATATTGGGGCGTGTCCGGGATTTGATTCCCGGCACCTCTTGCATTTTAATTGATGTGAAGTCCCAAAACGTGAAACACACCGCGAGAAGAAAGAGCCGCTAACCCTGCACAGACTGTTTAAACTCAGCACTTAACATTTCACATACATAAAGCAGATATCGCAGATCAGAGACAGCATTAAGGGAAATTAGCGAAGCGTGCAGTAAGGGCACAGTAGACATCATGGGCGACATTAATCTACATAGAGATTGGGCTAAGGAAATTAGTAACAATACTGTGGAGGAGGAATTCCTGGAGTGTTTACGGGATGATTTCCTGGACCAATATGTCGAGGAACCAACCAGAGGTCAGGCCATCTTAGACTGGGTATTAGGTAATGAGAAAGGATTAATTAGCAATCTTGTTGTAAGAGGCCCCTTGCGTCGGAGCGATCATTATATGATAGAATTCTTCATTAAATGGAGAATGAAGTAGTTGACTCAGAAACTAAGGTCCTGAATTTAAATAAAGGAAACTACGATGGGCTGAGGCACGAATTGAGTAAGATTGATTGGGGCATGTCCCTCAAAGTGGATATGCAATGGCAAACATTCAAAGACGGCATGGAAAAACTACTGCATTTGTTCATCCCAGTTTGGCATAAAAATAAAACAAAAAAGGTGGAGCAACCGTGGCTAACAAGGGAAATTAGGGATAGCATAAGATCCAAGGAGTGGACATATAAATTGGCCACAAAAAGCATTAAACCTGAGGATTCGGAGCAGTTTAGAATTCAACAAAGGAGGACAAAGGGATTAATTAAGAAGGGGAAAATAGAATATGAGAGTAAGCTTGCTGGGAACATAAAAACTGACTGTAAAAGCTTTAATAGATATGTGAAGAGGAAAAGATTGGTGAAGTCAAGCGTAGGTCCCTTGCAGTCAAAATCAGGGGAATTTATAATGGGGAACAAAGAAATGGCAGACCAATTAAATACATATTTTGGTTCTGTATTCACAAAGGAGGACACAATAACATCCCAGAGATGTCGGGGAACATAGGGTCTGACGAAAGGGAGGAACTGAAAGAAATCAGTATTTGTAGGGAAATTGTGTTCGGGAAATTGATGGGATTGAAGGCCGGCAAATTCCCAGGGCCTGATAATCTACATCCTAGGGTATTAAGGAAGTGGCGCTAGAAATAGTGAATGCATTGCTTATCATCTTCCAACATTCTATGGAATCTGGAACAGTGCCCATGGATTGGAGGGATGCTAATGTTAACCCACTGTACAAAAATGGTGGTAGAGAGAAAACGGGTAATTATAGACCGGTAAGCCTGACATCGGTAGTGGAGAAAATGCTAGAGCCCATTATAAAAGATTTAATAGCAGAGCACTTGGAAAACAGTGACAGGATCGGACAAAGTCAACATGGATTTACAAAAGCTTAATCGTGCTTGACTAATCTACTGGAATTCTTCGAGGATGCAACTTGTCAAATAGATAAGGGAGAACCAGTGGATCTGGTGTATTTGGACTTTCAGAAGGCTTTCGATAAGATCCCACATAAGAGATTAGCGTGTAAAGTTAAGGCACATGGGATTGGGGGCAAGGTATTGACTTGGATAGAGAACTGGTAGGCAGACAGAAAGCAAAGAGTTGGAATAAATCGGTCTTTTTCCACGTGGCAGGCAGTGACTAGTGGTGTACCGCAGGGTTCAGTCCTTGGACCCCAGCTAATCACAATATATATTAATGATCTAGACAAGGGAACTAGATGTAATATCTCCAAATTTGCAGATGACACAAAGCTGGGTGTGCGTGTGTGCTGTGAAGAGGATGCCGAGAAACTCCAGGATGATTTGGACAGGTTGGGTGATTGGGCAGAAGCATGGCAGATGCAATATAACGTGGATAAATGCGAGGTTATCCACTTTGGTGGCAAAAACAGGAAGGCAGATTATTATCTGAATGGCAATAGATCGGGAGAAGGGGAAGTGCAACGAGACCTGGGTGTCCTTGTGCACCAGTCGCTGAAGGTAAGCATGCAGGTGCAGCAGGCAGGTAAGAAGGCAATTGGTATGTTGGCCTACGTAGCGAGAGGGTTTGATTACCGGAACAAGGATGCCTTGCTGCAGTTGTACAGGGCCTTGGTGAGACCACATCTTGAGTATTCTGTGCAGATTTGGTCGTCTTATCTGAGGAAGGATGTTCTTGCCATGGAAGGAATTCAGCGAAGATTCACCAGGCTGATACCTGGGATGGCAGGAATGATGTATGAGGAGAGATTGGGTCGATTGGGCTTGTACTCCCTGGAATTTAGAAGAATGAGATGGGATCTCATTGAAACTTATAAAATTCTGACAGGACTGGACAGACTAGATGCAGGAAGGATGTTCCCGATAGTCAGGGAGTCCAGAACCAGGTGTCACAGTCTAAGGAAAAGGGGTAATCCATTTATGAGGGAAATGAGGAGGAATTTCTTCACCCAGAGAGTGGTGAACGTGTGGAATTTTCTACCACAGAAGGCAGTAGAGGCCAATTCATCAAATATATTCAAGAAGGAGTTGGATATATTTCTTAAGCCTAAAGGGATCAAGGGGTATGGGGAGAAAGCAGGGACCGGAAACTGAATTTCGATGATCAGTCATGATCGCATTGAATGGCGGAGCAGGCTTGAGGGATCGGATGGCCTACTCCTGCTCCTATCTTCTATGTTTCTATGTTTCTCTTTTAAATCTCAAATATTGCTCAAATGCTTCAAAATGTGAATACGACATTAAATCTGTTTCAATACAGTGGGGGGATTTAAAGCAGATTCGGTGCCAATAGATTCCAAGGTGATCTTCCCTGTACGATAACAACTTCTCCTTTGACTTCACTCATTTCCTCCAAATGAAAGATGTTGCTATGTGTACCCACATGTATCCTCGCTATGCCTGCCTTTTCGTGGGATATGTGGAACAATCTTTTATCCAGTCCTACTCGGGTCCCCTCCTGATGTGCTATCAATAACTCAAAAGACTGAGATTAAGCGAGTAATTAACAGGCTTTTATTAACAAGAGAATGAAGGTGTGCCTCGAGTGGTCGACCGGTCCAGAATAGAGAGGGACTGTGGAGCAGTCACCTTTATACTTGGATTCGTTGGAGGAGTCAGCCGAGATATGTACAGGCATGTACACAGTGGAATACAAACTGTGGTTTACCACATTCATCCCTTGTTTAAAAATGAGTCTGGCGGGGTGAAGTGTATTAAAAGTTAGTCTATTGGAGTCTCTCCAGAGGTCTTGTCTGCCGCTGTGATCGACGTGGCGACGGCAGGGGTAGTGAAGCTTCCGGCGTCGAGTCCCGCGTAGGCTGGGGCACTGGTGTGTAGTCCTCGTAGGTGTCGAGCAGGTCGCAGGGCCCAGTCCTGCTGTCTGCTCGGGCTGGATATCGGATCGTGGGGGGCGGTGGTAGTGGGTAGTGGGTTACTGCGGCCCCCGAGGGTGCGAGGTCTCGTATGGAGACTGTGTCCTCCTGCCCGTCCGGGTACGCAATGTAAGCGTACTGGGGGTTGGCGTGGAGGAGGTCGACCCTCTCGACCAGATGGTCCATTTTATGGGTCCTCACGTGTCTTCTCAGTAGGACCGGCCCTGGGGACGTCAGCCATGGCGGTAGCGATGTCCCCGATGTGGACTTCCTTGGGAAGACAAACATTTTCTCATGAGGGGTGGCGTTAGTGGCAGTGCAGAGCAGTGACCGAATAGAGTGGAGTGCATCGGGGAGCACATCCTGCCAGCGGGAGGTCGGAAGGCCCCCAGACTTCAAGGCTAGCAGGGCGACCTTCCAAACTGTCGCATTCTCTCTTTCCACCTGTCCGTTCCCCCGGGGGTCGTAACTGGTGGTCCTGCTTGAGGCAATACCCCTAGCTAGCAGGTACTGATGGAGTTCGTCGCTCATAAACGATGAGCCCCGGTCGCTATGGATATAGCTGGGGAAACCGAACAGGGTGAAGGGGTCGTTCAGACATTTAATGACCCTGGCACTGGTCATGTCCGGGCAGGGGATGGCGAATGGGAAACGGGAGTACTCATCAATAATGTTGAGGAAGTACACATTGCGGTCGGAGGAGGGGAGAGGCCCTTTAAAATCAACGCTCAGGCGCTCGAAGGGGCGAGTGGCTTTTATCAGGTGAGCCCTGTCTGGTCTATAAAAGTGCGGCTTGCACTCGGCGCAGACTTGGCAGTTCCTGGTCATGGTCCTCACCTCCTCAATGGAGTAAGGCAGGTTGCGGGCCTTGATGAAGTGGAAGAACCTGGTGACCCCCGGGTGGCAGAGGTCATTGTGGAGGGCCCGCAGCCTATCGATCTGCACGCTGGCGCAGGTGCCACGCGATAGAGCATCCGGGGGTTCATTGAGCTTCCCGGGCCGGTACAAGATCTCGTAATTGTAGATGGAAAGTTCGATTCTCCACCTCAAGATCTTGTCGTTTTTGATTTTGCCCCTCTACTTGTTCTTAAACATAAAAGCAACTGAACGCTGGTCAGTGAGCAGGGTAACTCGTTTTGTGGCCAGGTAGTGCCTCCAATGACGCACAGCCTCCACAATAGCCTGGGCCTCCTTCTCAACAGCGGAGTGCCTGGTCTCCGAGCCCTGGAGGGTTCGTGAAAAGAAGGCCACTAGTCTCCCCGCCTGATTGAGGGTAGTGGCCAGGGCAAAGTCGGACGCGTCGCTTTCCACCTGGAAGGGGATGGATTCGTCCACTGCATGCATGGTGGTTTTGGCAATGTCTTCCTTGATACGGTGGAAGGCTAAGCGGGCCTCTGCCATCACGGGAAAAGAGGTGGACTTGATCAGCGGACGGGCCTTGTCCGCATAGTAGGGGACCCACTGGGCGTAATAAGAGAAAAACCCTAGCCACCTCTTCAGGGCCTTGAGGCAGTGGGGCAGTGGGAGTTCCATAAGGGGACGCATCCGGTCGGGATCGGGGCCGATGACTCCGTGTTCCACAATGCAGCCAAGGATGGCGAGGTGGGTTGTGCGGAATATGCACTTCTCCTTGTTATACGTCAGGTTGAGGAGTTTGGCAGTGCAGAGGAATTTTTCGAGGATTGCGTCATGGTCCTGCAAGTATTGGCCGCAGATGGTCACATTATCCAGATATGGGAAAGTGGCCTGCAAAGCATTTTGATCGACCATCCAGTCCATCTCCCTTTGGAAGACGGAGGCCCCGTTGGTGACGCCAAAGGGAACCCTAAGGAAGTGATAGAGGCGGCCGTTTGTCTCAAAGGCAGTATACTGGCTGTCCTCAGGGCGGGTAGGAAGCTGGTGGTACGCTAATTTCAGGTCAATGGACGAGAGGATGCGGTACTGCGCGATCTGCTTGACCATATCAGCTATGCGGGGGAGTGGGTAAGCGTCCAGCAGGGTGTAGTGATTTATTGTCTGGCTGCCGTCGATGACCAGGCGCTGCTTCTCGCCGGTCTTAACGACCACAACCTGGGCTCACCAGGTGCTGGTGCTGCCCTCAATAATCCCTTCCTTCAGGAGATGCTCCACTTCAGTTTTAATGAAAACCCTGTCCCCGGCACTGTATCGCCTGCTCTTTGTGGCGATGGGCTTAGAGTCGGGGGTGAGGTTAGCGAACAGTGGGGGGGGGGGTGACTCTGAGTGTGGAGAGGTTGCACCTGGTGCACGGCTGGCAATTTGGAAGCTGCTGGCTGCGGACTGTGAGTGGGGGGAGGGGTCCACCATACGCCATCGTAACACTTTTAAGGTGGCACTGAAAATCTAACCCCAGTAGAACGGCAGCGCAGAGGTGGGGCAGGACCAGAAGCTTAAAATTATCATACACTGTCCCGTCTACTACGAGTGTCACCATGCAGTAGCTGCCAATGTCCACCGACTGGGACTCGGAGGCCATAGGAATCTGCTGGTGCGCAGGCAGGACTGGGAGAGAGCAACGCCGCACCGTGTCGAGGTGGATGAAGCTCTCCGTGCTCCCAGAGTCAAAAAGGCAGATTGTTTCGTGACCATTTACCTTAATGTCCATTGTGGACCGGGCCAGCTGGTGCGGTCTCGCTTGGTCCAGTGTAATGGAGGCCAGCGTAGGGGTCGGTGTGTCGCTGCAAGTATCAGATGAGGCGGTGTCATTGGCCTGCTGTGTCCCGGCTGTCATCCAAGATGGCGGCGTCCATGATCCCCATGTGGCTGGAGGTGTCCAAAATGGCTGCTGTTCCGGTGGATCGCACATGGCAGTGGAGGCCCAAGATGGCGGCCCGCACGGCCCACACGCGGCGCTGCTCGGGTTCGGGGTGGTTTTGGTCCTGCCGATGCTGGCGTCGTGTCCCTTCTTCCTGCAGCCCGAGCTGATCGCATTTTTCGCCAGGCAGCGTGCTCTGGGGTGTTTGGCCTGGCCACAGAAGCAGCATTTCTGGCCTTGGGGCATTGCTGTCTGGCCTTGGGACACTGCTGCGGTAGTTGGGCCGTTGCTGGGATGTGGCTGGGGTGGCACGGCGCTATGAGACGGTCCTACCGTGTCCCAGGCTGTCGTTCCCCGCGGCATCCACGGTGCAGAGGAGTAGGCATCCATGCCCCGGTAGGCTGCATCCAATGATAGTGCGAGTTCAGTGGCCTTCTTGAGATCGAGGTCACTCTGCTCCAACAGTCGCTGTCGGGTGTAATTGGACCTGTGGCCCGCTACAAAAGCATCCCGGATAAGTTCCTCTGTGTACACGGCAGCCTTTACATCCTTACAACCACAGGCCCGGCCAAGCACAGACAGTGCCTGAAGGTATTCCTCGGTCAACTCCCCAGGTTGTTGTTTACGACTCCCCAGAAGGTGCCTGGCGTACACTTCATTCGCTGGGCGCGTGTACTGGTCCTTGAGGAGCTTGATTGCATCCGCATACGAGATTGCGTCCTGGATGACTGAGTACACTCGGTGGTTCACTTTGGAGGTCAGGACATCCAGTTTGTCCACGTCCGATTTGACCATTGCAGCGGAGGTGACCAGGAATTTTTCAAAGCACCTCAGCCAGTGAGTAAACTTGGTGGATGTGTCCGCCTCCCGATGGTTTAAGTCTAGGCATGCTGGTGTGAGGATCTTCTCCATTATAAAATCTTGTTAATAAAATTGATGCGCTATCAATAACTCAAAAGATTGAGATTAAGCGAGTAATTAACAGGCTTTTATTAACAAGAGAATGAAGGTGTGCCTCGAGTGGTCGACCGGTCCAGAATCGAGAGGGACTGTGGAGCAGTCACCTTTATACCTGGACTCGTGGAAGGAGTCAGCCGAGACATGTACAGGCATGTACACAGTGGAATACAAACAGTGATTTACCACACCTCCCTCACCTCTTTTTCTGGTACATTGATGACTGTATTGGTGCAGTTTCCAGTCTCGCCCTGAACTAGACATTTCATTCACTTTGCCTCCAATTTCGACCCTTCCCTCACCCTCACACGGTCCATCTCCGAATCTCCACTTCCCTTCCTCGACTTCTCCGTCTCCATCTCTGGGGATAGGTTATTGACCAAAATTCACTACAAGCCCACTGACTCCCACAGCTACCTGGACTACACTTCCTCCTCACCCCGCCTCCTATAAGGACTCTATTCCATTCTCCCAGTTTCTCTATCTCTGCCGCATCTGCTCCGAGGATGTCGCCTTCCACACCAGCACTTCTGACATGACTTCCCTTTTCCGCAACCGATGAATCCCCTCTACCATGGTTGACACGGCCCTCGACCATGTCCGTTCTATCTCCCGCACTTCTGCCCTCACCACTGCAACTCCCTCCTAGAACCACGGTAGGGTTCCCCTTCTCCTTATCTTTCACCCCACCAGCCTCCACTTTCAACGGATCATCCTCCACCACTTCCGCCACCTCCAATTTGAACCCACCACCAAACGCATCTTCCCTTCACCTCCCCTTTCAGCATTCCCTAGGGAACGCTCCCTCCGTGATACCCTAGTCCACTCCTCTATAACCGCAACACCCCCTCCCCTTCACCTGGCACCTTCCCGTGCAAGTGCAGGAGATGCAATACCTGCCCTTATACCTCCCTCCTTCCCACTGTCCAGGACCACAAACACCCCTTCCAGGTGAAACAGCGATTTACTTGTACTTCTTGCAATCTAGTATACTGTATTTGATGCTCACGATGTGGCCTCCTCTACATTGGGGAGACCAAACGCAGATTGGGTGACTGCTTTGCGGAACTGCTCTGTTCAGTCCATAAGGATGACCCTGAACTTCCGGTCGCCTGTCACTTTAATTCACCGCCCCATTCCCACTCAGGCCTCACCATCTTCGGCCTCTTGCATTGTTCCATGGAAGCTCAGCGTAAGATCGAGGAACAGCACCTCATCTTCTGATTAGGCACTTTACATAGAATTCAAAATTTTCAAATTATAACCTCGGCCCCCATTACATTTTTACTTATATTTTTTATCCACACCTTTGTTTTTGCGCTCCCCCTTTTTTTCTCTCCCACATGCCAGCTGTCTCCAATTCTGCCAGCGCATTTCACACCTAATCTAGAGCCACCTTTTGTCTCCACTACTCCTATCACCATCTTGTCTCATTTTGAATATCCCTTCATGTCTCTTCACTTCTCTTTTGTTCTCTCCCAGCCTGGCATTTTAATCTGTTTCATTTCCTGTGTTTTTCAGTCTTGGGAAAGTGTTTTGACCTGAAACTTTTACTCTATTTCTCTCTCCACGGATGTTGCCTGGCCTGCTGAGTTTTTCCAGCATTTTCTGTTGTGATCTTCTGTGGATGTCTTGCCTCCCTCTCCCCTTCCTCCCACACGCAGCCGGTTTTTAAACCTTGTTTTAAATCTGCTGCTCTGCTGGGCCAGTGCATTCCACAGTCTCACAACCCTTTCCACAAATACACTTTCACTGCATGACTTCTCTGTTTCTTAGATATTAATCACCTTGAGGTGCAATGATGGCGTTTGTGACGTCAAATTAAAATGCGGTCAATTGCAAACACGTTGGGGTCAAAGTTTCTTTTGCATAGAATTGAACCTGAATCTTTCAAGATGGAATATTATTTTTGCTGCATCACAATAAACAATATCTTATTATAAATGTTGGCTCATTAGTTCCCCAGTGTCAGAAGAAGTATTGTCTGATCCCCTCATTTATTTCATATATGGCACAAACATAGGGTAATCATTCAGAATCACCTCACAGATTGACACTGAGGTAAATTAAGTGGGAGGTACAGACAGCATCGGGACACGTGGAGGAATAGACAAGAGAGTTGGAGAAATAATAAACGGCCTGAGAGTCCAGAAGACAGTGAATGGTAGCTGATAGATATCAATGAGTGGAGGCGAGAAATTGTATTGGGATTCGGCACCGTGGCTTAGCTGGTCCAAGCTGTTTGTCTAGTTAAACAGGGGATCCTGCGTTCGACTCCCAGCAGGGTCATTTTTTTTTAATGAATCTCTAGGGATGAGCTTCTTCTCGTGTGAAAAGGCTAAAATTCTTTTAAATGTAACTGCGGCTGCACTAGTTCCCATTCTGGATGAAGGCTCCAGTCGCTGCGGGGCCTGGGTCGAATTTCACCACTTCCTAATTTCTGGCGGTGCTGATTTTTAACTCTTCACCTATTCTCCATCTTTTCTAAGCAGTGCCGTGTGTTACTTTGTTGTGGTCAGAGCAGAGCTCCAGTATTTGATGTGTGGCGCCATGATCATATACTGGTTATTACTCTGCGTTGTGGCCGCAGCAACCTCGGTCCGAATCCGAGTCACGGCACAGATTTCCCTTCCTTGCGCATACAATAGCCCTCCTTTATTTCCCTCCTTCAATGTCATTGTAACTTTCCTGCGGTATTACCTTAATCTAACATTCACTTTCTCCTACTTAAACCGCTAAGTGTGCTCTGCTCCCACCGCTGATCCTGGGGCACATGTCCCATTCGCCCCAATGTGAATTGGTGCATTGAAGCGAGTCGATAGATTTAGACCTGCGGGACCTCTCGACAGACAAGCTCTGCGAAAGCAGGGCCGGCCTTTGGAAACAAAGCAGCCCGATTGTACAAGAACATTCCTTGGGAAATGAAGTGCACTGGGGAGGCTAACTGAAGAATTGGATTTGTTCACCTGGTAGTTGATGCTTCTCCCTAAACAGTTGATCAGCGTGAGCGACGGGAAGCGCTACATTGCTGCGGATGAAGGGTGAAATATGCAATTTTGGCAAACTGGTTGTCAAAAAGGAAACTCGATGCTCAGGATTTATGAAGGAGAGTAAGGGACGCTCCGGACGTAATAGACAGGGGAAGGGACGCTCCGGATATACCAAACTGTTTCGGGGACGCTCCAGATTTACCAGACAGTGTAAGGGACGCTTCTGTTGTACTAGACAGGGTAAAGGACACTGCGGATGTAACAGACAGTGTAAGGGACGCTCCGGATGTTCCAGGCAGTTTCAGGGACGCTCCGAATTTGCCATACATGGTAAGGGACTTTCCTGTTTTACCAGACAGGGTAAGGGACGCTCCGGATATACCAGACAGGTTAAGGCACAGTCTAGATGTACCAAAAAGGGTAAGGGACGCTCCGGATATATCTCACAGGGTACGGGACGCTCCGGCTGTATCAGACAGGGTAATGGACGCTCCGGATGCATCGGATAGTGTAAGACACGCTCCGGATGTACCAGACTGTGTAATGTACGCCCCCGATGTACCAGACAGTGTAAGGGACGCTCCGGATGTTTCAGAAAGGGTGAGGGACGCTCCCGATGTACCAGACAGGGTAAAGGACCCTCCGGATGTAGTAGACAGGGTAAGGGATGCTCAAGAGGTTCTGGAGCGGGTAAGGGATGCTCAGAGCCTATCAGACAGGGTAAGGGGTGCTGAGGAGGTATCAGAGAGGCTGTTGGATGCAGGGTTATTACTTTCTAAACATCACATTTTCTAAGTATCACTTAAAGCAAAAGTTAAATCCGAATGTAACAGATGTTCTGCCGTGTCCCACGTGGGGGCAATGAGAAGGTAGAATGGGGCCGGACTGGACATTTACAGAGCTCAGCAATACATTTATAGCTGACACAGATTCCCCCACTCAATACAATAATAAATAATACAGATACATCTAAATATACTTGAAACGAACAGTGGTGCAAAAGCATTTACATCTAACACAATAGCAACTCACAAATACATTTAAGAACATAAGAACATAAGAGCATAAGAAATAGGAGCAGGAGTAGGCCAATCGGCCCCTCGAGCCTGCTCCGCCATTCAATAAGATCATGGCTGATCTGATCCTAACCGCCAATCCACTATCACAGAACCATCTCCTGAATCTAGCAGAATTAGACAAACGAAATAGGAGCAGGATCAAGCTACACGGCCCCTGTGCCCGCTCCGCTACCCACACGGGCATGACCGATCCGAATCTAGACTCATGTCCAAATTCCTGCCCGCTCCCCGTAACCTTTAATTCCCTTTACTTCCAGGAAACTGTCTATTTCTGTTTTAAATTTATGTAATGATGTAGCTTCTACAGCTTTTTGGGGCAGCATATTCCATGGACCTACCACCCTCTGAGTGAAGTAGTTCCTCCTCATCTCAGTTTTGAAAGAGCAGCCCCTTATTCTAAGACTATGCCCCCTAGTTCTAGTTTCACCCATCATCGGGAACATCTTCCCCGCATCCACCCGATCCAACCCCTTCACAATCTTATATGTTTTAATAAGATCACCTCTCATTCTTTTGAACTACAATGAGTAGAGTCCCAATCTACTCAACCTCTTCTCATATGTCCATCCCATCATCCCCGGGATTAACAGAGTGAAACTTCTTTGTACTGACTCGAGAGCAAGTATGTCCTTTCTTAAGTATGGACACCAAAACTGTACGCAGTATTCCAGGTGCGGTCTCACCAATACCTTGTACAACTGAAGCAATACCTCCCTATTTTTATATTCTATCCCCCTAGCAATGAAAGCCAACATTCCATTGGCCTTCTTAATCACTTGCTGCACCTGCATACTAACCTTTTGAGCTTCGTGCACCAGGACCCCAGATCACTTTGTACTTCATTACTTTCCAGTTTCTTGCCATTAAGATAATAACTTGCTCTACGACTTTTCCTGCCAAAGTGCATAATCTCACACTTTCCAGTATTGTATTCCATCTGCCAAACCTCTGCCCACTTACTTAGCCTGTCGATGTCCCCTTGCAGGTTTTTTATGTCCTCCTCACTCACTACTTTCCCTCCAATCTTAATATCATTTGCAAACTTTGATATGTTACACTTGGTCCCCTCCTCCAAATCGTTAATATAGATTGTAAAGAGTTGGGGACCCAGCACAGACCCCTGCGGAACACCACTAGTTACTGATTGCCAGTCTGGGAATGAACCATTTATCCCAACTCTCTGCCTTCTGTTAGATAGCCAATCCTCTATCCATGCCAGAATATTACCCCCAATCCCGTGATTTTTTATCTTAAGCAATAATCTTTTGTGTGGCACCTTGTCAAATGCCTTTTGGAAGTCTAAATACACCACGTCCACTGGTTCCCCTTTATCCACCCTATACGTTACTTCCTCAAAGAACTCCAGCAAATTTGTCAAACATGACTTCCCCTTCATAAAACCATGCTGACTTTGTCCTATTAAATTATGATTATCCAAATGTCCTGTTACTGTCTGCTTAATAATGGACTCCAAAATTTTACCTACCACAGATGTTAGGCTAACCGGTCTATAGTTTCCAGCCTTCTGTCTATTGCCCTTTTTAAAAAGGATGTTACATTTGCAGTTTTCTAGTCTGCCGGGACCTATCTAATTTTATCTAATATGGACACACACAAATATATTTATAACCATCACTCGTGATTGTTTGCTGAAAAGATACCTTAATTGTTTGTCTTTAAAGCCATGATATTTACATGGCAGCTGCATTGACGTTCCTCCTGAGCAGCTGGAGATTGATAGAGAATGATTTGGGTCCTGAACGATCATTTCTTAGGCGGATTAAAACAAGTTTGAGTGCAAGCCCAATATTAGAAGTCGACGTTAAAAAGGGGCTCATGTGGGACCTTTCGCAAATCGCAATCTACAGTCCCGAAAGCGAGATTCTTACACCTAGATTAAATAGTCACTCTGTCTAGAATACAGGCCTCATCAACTGGTTATCAAACGTAAAATCAAATGGATTTGTCATGTATTTTCCATTGCATTTTGACTGAGACGTGTGCCCGCAGTTCCATTCCGGTTCCAAGCCCTCTATTTACTGTCGATGACTTGCCCGGAATGTGCTTGGAGAAGTGTTAGAATCGCAGTACAGCCCTTCCCACTGTCGCTTCCTCTAAATCTCCATCCAGGATTTTCACCAGTGCAAGGTTCATCAACCTGAGCTACTGTTTAATTTGTTCTCGGCATTAACTGTGCTGATCCTTTAACTTGTTACACTACACCGCATCTCCAAATTTGTCGATTGCACCTCGAGGGCACATTTCATACGTAAACCTGCAACATCTGCCAGAGAAAGATTCAATTTCAGCGGTTCCAACAACAATGAGTCGATCGATATCAACCTCGACCATCCTTAACTACGCTATAGATGCAAATTTCTGCGCTCCTCTGCTTCAGTGACATTTTGTTTCGCAGCGATGGGCAGTTTATGCTCTCTGAGGCTGCAATTGCTGCTTTCCGCTGGCAGAGGGTGCTTGGCGAGAGCGGGACCGGACAGACGGCCTGAACTTCGCTGCTGTCGCGGCCTCACGGACTCCGGGAGCTGGGGAACAACAAACCAACTCATGGGTTTGTAGCGGCACCTGAAATGCGGCTCCGAACTGTTGCTATTGACCGAGGCAGCGCTGCAGGATCCTGTAATGATCTCTCACACAGTCGGTATCTCTGTAGCGTTTGAGTGTGTACAGAACTGTATAGATTAACGGCTGTTAATGTATTTTATTAATCTCTAGCTACAAAAGATGATTGAACCAGGGACCTGTTGTACTTTAGATGGAAGTGATAACCGCTACACTTCGGAAACCGCTGCTCTTTGAATAATTAGAGAAACAGCTCAGAACAGCAATTGTAATCTACAAATACTCTTACCCTACGACGGATTCCATTCCAGTCGAGGAGTTAGCTTTAAGAAAACTGTTCTATTACATAAAACTCTTAGACTGTGTGAAAACGTTATTGTAATCGTCATTAATCAACCGGTAACTCACATGGTTAACGAATCATGGACAAAATTTTAAAACGTTTTTTGTGTTTTGGAAATGATGAATTTTCATCGGTTCTCATTTTGCTGACTGTATTTTAGGAGTTGTGTAAAACTGTTCAGTGCTTATGACACCAGGATCTGGTGCAGCCTTTGGTAAATTCACCAGCTCGCTAACACATGAGAGTAACTCCTGCTTCACTCTTTCATATAAACCCAGGCAATGTGCCTTAATTAAACAACATTGCGCCCCCGCACGATTAGACAACCTGAGATGTGCAAGTAAATGAGCATGGATAAGTAGCACAGGTCAAGCACAGCTCTAGTTGCGCAATCGGTTAGCGTGCGGTACTGTTCATAACAATAACTATCAGACTTGGAGCTAAATGCCGAGGTTGTGAGTTCGAGCATCATTTAAAGCAGCTAATGTTTTTGCGGTGTGATATTCCGCAAACTGTCTAGTTATTAGTTGTTCCAGGTCGGCGCTTAGGATCCTCAGGCCCACCGTGTTGCAATAATTGATGGGAGCTTTAAAGGAGCCCTTCAGTGTTACTTATTGACAGGAGGGAAGGTGGGGCCAGTTTTAACTGTTAAACCAGCAACTATCTGGCAAACAATAACGTGCTGGAAAGAGTTTCGATTTCAACACAGTGACTGAGACTTTGGCACCAACGAGATGATGTGTAAACTCACGAGTTATCTGTACATGTTTCCGACATCATGTTGAACACAAACAACGATTCACCTGAACATGATGTTGAGAAATACAAGGACGGAAGTTACGTACAGACAATCGCCCAAACACCATATCCACAATTAGGTTGTCGCCGACATTCTTGTTATGGGGAGATTTGTGAAAAAATTCAGGGAAACTGCTCATATAAAGAAGTGGATTTAAGAAATAATAAACATATTTCAAATTAATGATCAGGTCCTCTGCGAACTGGGGTCGCACCAGCGCAGGGAAACCTAAGGCAAGCTCACACACAAAATCGGCAGCTTGTTGGTCTAGCGGTATGATTCTCACTTTGGGAACTTCGCTGTTTAAAATGCCACAGGTGCCGGGTCCAAATCCCGGACGAGCCCCGCCACATTTAGTTAAACCTCACCAACTCGATCATTACAGCTGGAATCGCTTTTGTTTAAAAAAGACTAACACATTGAATGATCCGGGACTGTGAGCACACGCGGTTTAAAACAAACACAGGGTGATCCTTGACTGACCACGACCCCGCCCAATATAGACAGTCCTGATTATTATTGCTTATGAAATCGAGGGAAACATAAATCAGGCTGTTTCTATAACGGGCGGCCGAATAGGATGCGCGAATTTTCTAGGGCGCCAAGTTGAAAGTTTACTCCATTATCATTTTTCCCTCTATCTCCGTCATTTCACTCCAGCCAAATGAACTGAGTGTAGGTGTCAGCCGTGGTTCAGCGGCAGCATACTCAAGCCCCACTCCAGAGAATTGAGCACATAATCCAGGCTGACACTCCAGTGCAGTACTGAGGTAGTGCTGCACTGTCGGCGGTGTCGTCTTTCCTTTATGACGTTCAACCGAGGCCTCAGATCCCATGAGAGTATGCCGAAAAGAATGAGGATTTCTGCCCATTATTTATCTCTCAACCAAAGAAAGCAAAGCAGAAAGTCTCGTCATTAAGGTTGATAAATATGTTTGAAATTATATTGCCTCCTAAACGATAAAGTTATATTATTGCTCTCTATTCATTTGGCTTTGTTCCCTCTAGTCTTTCATTTGGTGCCAATCGCAGTGGAACGAAGACAGGTAGAGATGGTTCTTAATCTCCGATTCCCGCTCTACCTTCATTCAAGAACTCCAGTGCTCTGTTTTAATTTTAACAAGATATGAAGAGTGCAGGGGCACAGATTTGAATCACCAGTGCGATTTTGACGAGATTGCGATCACAAAGGCTGTATGAGGCAGAATTCAGTGAAATGCTCGGAAGGTTTATCTGCATCACATTTGCAACGTAATAAAGACGAGGATGGCACTCGTAATCACACGTGCAAAGCACAGCCGATTAACAGTCCATGGCCTTAACCCCTCGGCCACCTCATCTCACGAATCCACTGCGCTCAGCCGTACCATTTCCTGCTATTTGCATCTAAGCAGAAATATTCTGAAAGAAATTCCCCTTCCCCACTTGGCCTGCCCGTGCACACAGATCTACTATGTCGAAAATGTGCAATTAGCTTCATGTAAGCAAAAGGCCCTCCGTTATCTGCAGGTGAGAGACTGTCAAAACTGGTCGGTTTGAAGCCAGATTCAGAACAGGGAAGAAAAAGTTTCGCCCAGTTATTTAAACGACCACGGCAGGACACGTACATGCAATCTTCTGACAACTGATGAATTCGCATCAAAGTCAAATGCATTATCCATTAGGCCACGCGGCCACTGCTGCCGGCAAACTTCTTGTTATGGGAGAATTGTAAGCAGATTCAGGGAAACTGCTGATAAAATAATTGGATTAAGGAAAATATAAGCATATTTCAAATTAATGAACATATCCTCTGTGAACTGGGTTCGCAGCAGCGCAATGAAACCTAATGCAACTTCGAGCCCAAAATCGGTGGCTCGTTGGTCTAGGGGTATGACTCTCGCTTAGGGAATTTCACTACTTAAAAATCCCGGACTGAACCCTGCCAACCTTAACAGCTGGATCATCACAGCTAAAATCGCGCTCATGTTAAAAGACTTATACAATTGATGATGCTGACTGTGCGCCCACCCAGTTTAATCATACAGTCATAATGGCACAGACGGAGGCGATTCGGCATATCGAGCCAGTGCCATCTCTCTGTAGAGCAATCAAGTCAGTACCATTCCCTTGCACTATCCCCCTATTCCTGCAAGTTTATTTCTCTCAAGTTCCTATCCAGTCCCCCCTTGAAAACATTGAGTGAATTCGGCAGCGGATTCCAGGTCATCATCACTCACTGCGTAATTTTTTTCTTCACACCCCCCTCTGAATCTCTTGCCTAAAATCTTCAATCTGTGGCCCCTCGACGGAACAGCTCCCTCCTGCCCCAGTACTGGTGCCAGTGTCCCAGGAAGCAAAACCCATTTCTCCCACACCAGTCTTTGCGCCACGCATTTAGCACTCTAATTTTATTTGTCCTAGCCAAATTCGCTCGTGGCTCAGGTAAGAGTTTATTACCCTTGTGGTTCTGCTTTTTAATTTGGCCCCTAGCTGCTCAAACTCCCTCAGCAGAACCTCCTTCCTTGTCCTATCTATGTCGTTGGTACCAACATGGACCACGACAACTGGATCCTCCCCCTCACACTCCAAGTTCCTCTCCAGTCCAGAGGAGATGTCCTTAACCCTGGCACCGGGCAGGCAACACAGCCTTCGGGACTCTCGCTCTCGGCTGCAAAGAACTCTATCTATCCCCCTAACGATACTATCCCCTACCACTACAACATTTCTTTTAACTCCCCCCACTTAAATGGCCCCCTGCTCCATGGTGCTGTTAGCAGTTTGCTCATCCTCCCCGCAGTCCCTGTTCCCATCCTCACAGGGAGTAAGAGCCTCGAACCCGTTGGACAAGTGCAAGGGCTGCGCCTCCTCCAACACTACCTGCTGGATTCCCGTACCTGCCTCACTTCTAGTCACACCATCCTGACCCTGGCCACGGACTACATCTGAATTAATTAATCTAATTGGTGTGAATACCTCGTGATACACAGAGTCCAGGTAACTCTCCCCCTCCCTGATGTGTCTCAGTATTTGAAGCTTGGACTCCAGCTCTTCATCACGGAGCCAGAGTTGCTCGAGCAGCCAACACTTACTGCAAATGTGATCACCGTGAGCATCAATGGTGTTCACCAGCTCCCACATATTGCAGCAGCAACATATCACCTGATCTCCCATTCTATGTAATTAATTAAATTTCTTAATATTATTCTTAAATATCCTCTGCCCCGATTCTAGATGGTGAATAACACACCTTAGAAACTATAAACCAAAGAGATTTAAGCTTAAAAAGGGAGAAATACTTACCAACCAATCACTTACACGCTTTCTGGTGACGTCACACTTGGATTACATTTTACCTCTCTCCTTCCCTCCGAGTTCCCAGACTGGAGATTGGTCTCTGGGGCCTTAACTGGTCTCTGGGACTTTTATAGCCCCGCTCTGCCGCTCAGGATTCCCGCCGATGCTGTGAGGCCTTAACTGGTCTCTGGGACTTTTATAGCCCCGCTCTGCCGCTCAGGATTCTCGCCGACGCTGTGAGGCCTTAACTGGTCTCTGGGACTTTTATAGCCCCGCTCTGCCGCTCAGGATTCCCGCCGACGCTGTGAGGCCTTAACTGGTCTCTGGGGCCTTTTATAGCCCCGCTCTGCCGCTCAGGATTCCCGCCGACGCTGTGAGGCCTTAACTGGTCTCTGGGACTTTTATAGCCCCGCTCTGCCGCTCAGGATTCCCGCCGATGCTGTGAGGCCTTACCTGGTCTCTGGGACTTTTATAGCCAAGCTCTGCCGCTCAGGATTCCCGCCGACGCTGTGAGGCCTTAACTGGTCTCTGGGACTTATATAGCCCCGCTAAAACAGATTTGCTCACAATCTTGCTTTGGTGTTTCACAGTTGCGAGAAATCCCGGGTTCAAATCCTGGACGAGTCCCGCTACATTTTAATCAAAACTGAGCTTCTTATAGCCAATCAACATTGCAGAAAACTTAAATACTTTCTATTAAAAACAAGTGATTTCGTGTCATTTTGCCCATATCTTTCGAAATCACAGAGCTTCACTGAAGCAACTGAAAACCAACCAACTGAGAAAAGTTAAAGGCTCCCAGGTGTATTCTGCTCGGTGTCTCATTGGACGCCTTGCACCGGTGTTCGATTCCAGCCAATGCAGGAACTTTACATTTTTCTTTCTGCATCCATGAGCTCGCCTGAATTGGGATAAACTTACATTCAGCGTCAATCTTCTTGAAACACCCTCTTCCCTGAATATTGGTCAGCCCTGCTTTCTCTGGCGCTGAAAGGATGTGAGAAGCTGCCTTGTGAATTGGTCCTATGTGTGCCGAATTCAAACCGTACAGGGTTCTGTACTGGCCAGGAATCAAACCGGCATGGCCAGCCTGCCTGGTCTGATTAAAAGCGATGCACACCTCATCTTTCATTTAAGCACTTTCCACCCTGTCTGAACTAATGGAAAGCCTTTTGCTTACAGAAGCTGATTCTACATTTTCACCATTGTCGATCTGGGTGCAAAGGCAGGACAAGCGGTGAAGTGGACTTTCTTGTGGAGTATTTCTGTTTGGATGCAAAAAGCAGGAAATGGAATGTCTGAGTTGTCGTAGCCGGGAGACGAGAGGTTAAGACGATGGAATGTTAATCCATTGTGCTTATTTATTGTGTTGAATGTTTGATGCTGAAAAACCTTCCCAGCATTTGACTGAATCTTACATAAAATTAGCTTTAAATTCTAATCTCGTCCAAACCACTGGACTTGGCCCCTTCATTGTTCATATCTTGTTTAAATCAACACAGACCATTGGAATTCTTCACCATCTTCAAAGAAGGTTAAACAGAGACCGCGAATCAGAGAGAGAGTTTTCTTCCTTATTCCTTCAGTTCGTTCGGCTGGAGTGAAATGACGGAGACAAAAAGGATGACATCCAAACAGAAACAATGTGCATGAAAGTCCTCTTCACCGCAAGTCCTGCCCGTTACACCCGGATCCACAGCGTTGCAAATGTACAGTCAGCTTCTGTGAACAAAAGGAATTTAGATATTTCCGTTACATGAGGTCTGCGATTGTTAGAAATGGTCAGTTGTAAAACAGGGCCGATCCAGGTTGGAACCCAGTGTGCAAACCGACTGCTGATGCACATTCCAAGCATTTCACTGAAACTTACGTGAAATACAATTTCGTGAAAATTGCACTGGTGTTGCTGGTCTGTGCCCCTGCATTACTCATATCTTGTTAAAATGAAAATATTCCAAGAAATTCCTCAACCCACCTTGAATGAAAGTGGAGATGCGATCGCGAATCGGAGACTGAGAACCCTCTCTTCCTTCTTCCTAACTCTGAGATTGGCACCGAATGAAAGAGTAGCGGCAACAGAGGCAAATGATTAGGGAGCAGAAACATAAATTTCTCCTTTGGGGGCAATTTAATTTCAAAAATATTTATGAAACTTAATGACGATGTCATTCGCCCATTTGCATTGAGTTTCACTGCGCTTGTGCGAATCCAGCTCACAGAGGACCTGTTTATTCAGTTGAAATATTATTATCTTTTCCTCAATCCACTTCTTTTTTCGAGCAGTTTCCTTGAACCTGCTCACAATTCGCCCCATAAAAAGAGATTCAGTGGCGTCAGCGGCTGCATAGACTAATGGATAAAGCGTCTGACTTCGGTTGCATAATTCTTCAGTTATCAGACGATTCAAGGTTCAAGTTCGAAAAAGGTCATTTAATTATCTGGGCGACACTTTTTATATTCTGAATCTGGCGTGAAACCGGCCATTTTTGACAGTCCCTCATCTGAAGTAACGGAAGGCCTGTTGCTCACATTAAGCTGATTGTACATTTTCAACATTGTCGTTCTGTGTGCACGGGCAGGATAAGCGGTGAAGTTGATTTTCTTTCAGGGTAGTTCTAATTAGATGCAAAAAGCAAGAAATGGAATGTCTGAGAGCATTGCATCGGTGAGATGAGATGGTTGAGAGGTTAAGGCGAGGGCTGTTAATCTATTGCGCTCTGCACGCGAGGATTCGAATCCCATCCTCGTCGTTACTGTATTACCCGTTTAATGCTGATGCACTTTCCAAGCATTTCACTGAATCTTATTTGAAATACAATTTCGTGAAAATTGCATTGGTGTTGCTGGTCTGTGCCCCTGCATTACTCATATCTTGTTAAAATTAAAATATTCCAAGAAATTCCTCAACCCAACTTGAAGGAAAGTGGAGATGCGATCGCGAATCGGAGACTGAGAACCCTCCCTTCTTCCTTCTTCTGAGATTGGCACCGAATGAAAGACTAGCGGCAACAGAGGCAAATGATTAGGGAGCAGAAACATAAATTTCTCCTTTGGGGGCAATTTAATTTCAAAAATATTTATGAAACTTAATGACGAGATTTTCTGATTTTGGTTGAGAGATAAATAATGCGCGAGAAATCCTCGTTCTTTTCAGCATTCTCTCATGGGATCTGAAGCCCCAGTTTAACATCTTACTAGAAAGACGGCACTGCCAACAGTGCAGCACGACTTCAGTACTGCCCTGGAGTGTCAGCCTGGATTATGCAGTCAAGTCTCTGGAGTGAGGCTTGAGTATGCTATTTGAACCCGGGACCTCTCGCATTATAATCGTGAAACGCCCAAAACGAGAATCATACCCCTAGACCAACGAGCCGCCGATGTGGTTCGCCCATTTGCATTGAGTTTCACTGCGCTGGTGCGAATCCAACTCACAGAGGACCTGTTTATTCAGTTGAAATATTATTATCTTTTCCTGAATCCACTTTTTTTTCGAGCAGTTTCCTTGAACCTGCTCACAATTCGCCCCATAAAAAGAGATTCAGTGGCATCAGCGGCCGCATAGACTAATTGATAAGGCGTCTGACTTCGGTTGCAAATTCTTCAGTTATCAGAAGATTGAAGGTTCAAGTCCTACAAAGGTCGTTTAATTATCTGGGCGACACTATTTATATTCTGAATCTGGCGTGAAACTCGCCATTTTTGACAGTCCCTCATCTGAAGTAACGGAAGGCCTGTTGCTTACATTAAGCTGATTGTACATTTTCAACATTGTAGATCTGTGTGCACGGGCAGGATTAGCAGTGAAGTTGAATTTCTTTCAGGGTAGTTCTAATTAGATGCAAAAAGCAAGAAATGGAATGTCTGAGAGCATTGCATCGGTGAGACGAGGTGGCCGAGAGGTTAAGGCGATGGACTGCTAATCTATTGTGCTCTGCACACGTGGGTTGGAATCCCATCCTCCTCGTTACTGTATTACACGTTTGAGGATGATGCACTTTCTAAGCATTTCACTGAATCTTACTTGACATACAATTTCCTGAAAATTGTGCTGGTGTTGCTGGTATGTGCCCCTGCATTACTCATATCTTGTTAAAATTAAAATATTCCAAGAAATTCCTCAACCCACCTTGAATGAAAGTGGAGATAAGATCGCGAATCGGAGACTGAGAACCCTCTCTTTCTTCCTCTGAGATTGGCACCGAATGAAAGATTGCGGCAGCAGAGGCAAATGATTAGGGAGCAGAAACATAAATTTCTCCTTTGGGGGCAATTTAATTTCAAAAATATTTATCAAACTTAATGACGAGATTTTCTGTTTTTGGGACTTTGGTTGAGAGATAAATAATGCGCGAGAAATCCTCGTTCTTTTCAGCATTCTCTCATGGGATCTGAAGCCCCAGTTTAACATCTTACGAGAAAGACGGGACTGCCGACAGTGCAGCACGATCCTCAGTACTGACCTGGAGTGTCAGCCTGGATTATGCAGTCAAGTCTCTGGAGTGTGGCTTGAGTATGCTACCGCTGAGCCACGGCTGACACCTAAACTCAGTTCATTTGGCTGGAGTAAAATGACGGAGATAAAGGGAAAAATGATAATGGAGTAAACTTTCAACTTGGCATCGTTTTAGAAACAGCCCGATTTATGTTGCCATAGATTTCATAAGCTTTGAAAATCAGGCCTGTCTATAATGGGCGGGGTCGTGGTCACTTGCGAATCATTCTGGGTCTGTTTAAACCGGGAGTGCTCACAGCCCCGGATCATTCTGTGTCTGTTTGAAATGGCAGAGCTCACAATCTCGGATCATGCCGTTTATTTAGAAGCAGAGCGATTTCAGCTTTGATGACCGAGTTGTTGAGTTTAACAAAATGTGTCAGGGCTCGTCCGGGATTTGAACACGGGACCTCTCGCATTTTAATCGTGATACGCCCAAAGCGAGAATCATACCCCTAGACCAACGAGCCACCCATGTTATTTGTCCATTTGCATTGAGTTTCACTGCGCTGGTGCGAATCCAGCTCACAGAGGACCTGTTTATTCAGTTTAAATATTATTATCTTTTCCTCAATCCACTTCTTTTTTCGAGCAGTTTCCTTGAACCTGCTCACAATTCCCCCCATAAAAAGAGATGCAGCGGCATTAGCGGCCGCATAGACTAATGGATAATGCGTCTGACTTCGGTTGCAAATTCTTCAGATATCAGAAGATTGAAGGTTCAAATCCTACAAAGGTCGTTTAATTATCTGGGCGACACTTTTTATATTCTGAATCTGGCGTGAAACCGGCCATTTTTGACAGCCCCTCATCTGAAGTAACGGAAGGCCTGTTGCTTACATTTAGCTGATTGTACATTTTCAACATTGTAGATCTGTGTGCACGGGCAGGATAAGCGGTGAAGTTGAATTTCTTTCAGGGTAGTTCTAATTAGATGCAAAAAGCAAGAAATGGAATGTCTGAGAGCATTGCCTCGGTGAGACGAGGTGGCCGAGAGGTTAAGGCGATGGACTGCTAATCTATTGTGCTCTGCACGCGTGGGTTGGAATCCCATTCTCGTCGTTACTGTATTACACGTTTGATGCTGATGCACTTTCCAAGCATTTCACTGAATCTTACTTGAAATACAATTTCGTGAAAATTGTGCTGGTGTTGCTGGTCTGTGCCCTTGCATTACTCATATCTTGTTAAAAGTAAAATATTCCAAGAAATTCCTCAACCCACCTTGAATGAAAGTGGAGTATGAGATCGCGAATCGGGGACTGAGAACCCTCCCTTCCTTCCTCTGAGATTGGCACCGAATGAAAGACTAGCGGCAACAGAGGCAAATGATTAGGGAGCAGAAACATAAATTTCTCCTTTGGGGGCAATTTAATTTCAAAAATATTTATCAAACTTAATGACGAGATTTTCTGTTTTTGGGACTTTGGTTGAGAGATAAATAATGCGCGAGAAATCCTCGTTCTTTTCAGCATTCTCTCATGGGATCTGAAGCCCCAGTTTAACATCTTACTAGAAAGACGGCACTGCCGACAGTGCAGCACGATCCTCAGTACTGCCCTGGAGTGTCAGCCTGGATTATGCAGTCAAGTCTCTGGAGTGAGGCTTGAGTATGCTACCGCTGAGCCACGGCTGACACCTAAACTCAGTTCATTTGGCTGGAGTAAAATGACGGAGATAAAGGGAAACATTATAATGGAGTAAACTTTCAACTTGACGTCCAAGATTAAACCGGGCATCGTTTTAGAAACAGCCCGATTTATGTTGCCATAGGTTTCATAAGCTTGGAAAATCAGGCCTGTCTATAATGGGCCGGGTCGTGGTCAATTGCGAATCATTCTGGGTCTGTTTAAACCGTGAGTGCTCACAGTCCCGCATCATTCTGTGTCTGTTTGAAATGGCAGAGCTCACAATCTCGGATCATGCCGTTTATTTGGAAGCAGAGCGATTTCAGCTTTGATGACCGAGTTGTTGAGTTTAACAAAATGTGTCAAGGATCGTCCGGGATTTGAACCCGGGACCTCTCGCATTTAAATCGTGAAACGCCCAAAGCGAGAATCATACCCCCTAGACCAACGAGGCGCCAATGTCATGTTTCCATTTGCACTGAGTTTCACTGCGCTGGTGCGAATCCAGCTCACAGAGGACCTGTTTATTCAGTTTAAATATTATTATCTTTTCCTCAATCCACTTCTTTTTTCGAGCAGTTTCCTTGAACCTGCTCAAAAATCGCCCCATAAAAAGAGATGCAGCGGCATTACGGCCGCATAGACTAATGGATAAGGCGTCTGACTTCGGTTGCAAATTCTAAAGTTATCAGAAGATTGAAGGTTCAAATCCTACAAAGGTCGTTTAATTATCTGGGCGACACTTTTTATATTCTGAATCTGGCGTGAAACCGGCCATTTTTGACAGCCCCTCATCTGAAGTAACGGAAGGCCTGTTGCTTCCATTAAGCTGATTGTACATTTTCAACATTGTAGATCTGTGTGCACGGGCAGGATAAGCGGTGAAGTTGAATTTCTTTCAGGGTAGTTCTAATTAGATGCAAAAAGCAAGAAATGGAATGTCTAAGAGCATTGCCTCGGTGAGACGAGGTGGCCGAGAGGTTAAGGCGATGGACTGCTAATCTATTGTGCACTGCACGCGTGGGTTGGAATCCCATTCTCGTCGTTACTGTATTACACGTTTGATGCTGATGCACTTTCCAAGCATTTCACTGAATCTTACTTGAAATACAATTTCGTGAAAATTGTGCTGGTGTTGATGGTCTGTGCCCTTGCATTACTCATATCTTGTTAAAAGTAAAATATTCCAAGAAATTCCTCAACCCACCTTGAATGAAAGTGGAGTGTGAGATCGCGAATCGGAGACTGAGAACCCTCTCTTCCTTCCTCTGAGATTGGCACCGAATGAAAGACTAGCGGCAACAGAGGCAAATTATTAGGGAGCAGAAACATAAATTTCTCCTTTGGGGGCAATTTACTTTCAAAAATATTTATCAAACTTAATGACGAGATTTTCTGTTTTTGGGACTTTGGTTGAGAGATAAATAATGCGCGAGAAATCCTCGTTCTTTTCAGCATTCTCTCATGGGATCTGAAGCCCCAGTTTAACATCTTACTAGAAAGACGGCACTGCCATCAGTGCAGCACGACTTCAGTACTGCCCTGGAGTGTGAGCCAGGATTATACACTCAAGTCTCTGGAGTGTGGCTTGAGTATGCTACCGCTGAGCCACGGCTGACACCTAAACTCAGTTCATTTGGCTGGAGTAAAATGACGGAGATAAAGGGAAAAATGATAATGGAGTAAACTTTAAACCGGGCATCGTTTTAGAAACAGCCCGATTTATGTTGCCATAGATTTCATAAGCTTTGAAAATCAGGCCTGTCTATAATGGGCGGGGTCGTGGTCACTTGCGAATCATTCTGGGTCTGTTTAAACCGGGAGTGCTCACAGTCCCGCATCATTCTGTGTCTGTTTGAAATGGCAGAGCTCACAATCTCGGATCATGCCGTTTATTTAGAATCAGAGCGATTTCAGCTTTGATGACCGAGTTGTTGAGTTTAACAAAATGTGTCAGGGCTCGTCCGGGATTTGAACCCGGGACCTCTCGCATTTTAATCGTGAAATACCCAAAGCGAGAATCATACCCCTAGACCAACGAGCCGCCCATGTTATTCTTCCATTTGCATTGAGTTTCACTGCGCTGGTGCGAATCCAGCTCACAGAGGACCTGTTTATTCAGTTTAAATATTATTATCTTTTCCTCAATCCACTTCTTTTTTCGAGCAGTTTCCTTGAACCTGCTCACAATTCGCCCCATAAAAAGAGATGCAGCGGCATTAGCGGCCGCATAGACTAATGGATAATGCGTCTGACTTCGGTTGCAAATTCTTCAGTTATCAGAAGATTGAAGGTTCAAATCCTACAAAGGTCGTTTAATTATCTGGGCGACACTTTTTATATTCTGAATCTGGCGTGAAACGGGCCATTTTTGACAGCCCCTCATCTGAAGTAACGGAAGGCCTGTTGCTTACATTTAGCTGATTGTACATTTTCAACATTGTAGATCTGTGTGCACGGGCAGGATAAGCGGTGAAGTTGAATTTCTTTCAGGGTAGTTCTAATTAGATGCAAAAAGCAAGAAATGGAATGTCTGAGAGCATTGCCTCGGTGAGACGAGGTGGCCGAGAGGTTAAGGCGATGGACTGCTAATCTATTGTGCTCTGCACGCGTGGGTTGGAATCCCATTCTCGTCGTTACTGTATTACACGTTTGATGCTGATGCACTTTCCAAGCATTTCACTGAATCTTACTTGAAATACAATTTCGTGAAAATTGTGCTGGTGTTGATGGTCTGTGCCCTTGCATTACTCATATCTTGTTAAAAGTAAAATATTCCAAGAAATTCCTCAACCCACCTTGAATGAAAGTGGAGTGTGAGATCGCGAATCGGAGACTGAGAACCCTCTCTTCCTTCCTCTGAGATTGGCACCGAATGGAAGACTAGCGGCAACAGAGGCAATTGATTAGGGAGCAGAAACATAAATTTCTCCTTTGGGGGCAATTTAATTTCAAAAATATTTATCAAACTTAATGACGAGATTTTCTGTTTTTGGGACTTTGGTTGAGAGATAAATAATGCGCGAGAAATCCTCGTTCTTTTCAGCATTCTCTCATGGGATCTGAAGCCCCAGTTTAACATCTTACTAGAAAGACGGCACTGCCGACAGTGCAGCACGACCTCAGTACTGCCCTGGAGTGTCAGCCTGGATTATGCACTCAAGTCTCTGGAGTGAGGCTTGAGTATGCTACCGCTGAGCCACGGCTGACACCTAAACTCAGTTCATTTGGCTGGAGTAAAATGACGGAGATAAAGGGAAACATTATAATGGAGTAAACTTTCAACTTGACGTCCAAGATTAAACCGGGCATCGTTTTAGAAACAGCCCGATTTATGTTGCCATAGATTTCATAAGCTTTGAAAATCAGGCCTGTCAATAATGGGCGGGGTCGTGGTCACTTGCGAATCATTCTGGGTCTGTTTAAACCGGGAGTGCTCACAGTCCCGCATCATTCTGTGTCTGTTTGAAATGGCAGAGCTCACAATCTCGGATCATGCCGTTTATTTAGAAGCAGAGCGATTTCAGCTTTGATGACCGAGTTGTTGAGTTTAACAAAATGTGTCAGGGCTCGTCCGGGATTTGAACCCGGGACCTCTCGCATTTTAATCGTGAAACGCCCAAAGCGAGAATCATACCCCTAGACCAACGAGCCGCCCATGTTATTCTTCCATTTGCATTGAGTTTCACTGCGCTGGTGCGAATCCAGCTCACAGAGGACCTGTTTATTCAGTTTAAATATTATTATCTTTTCCTCAATCCACTTCTTTTTTCGAGCAGTTTCCTTGAACCTGCTCAAAAATCGCCCCATAAAAAGAGATGCAGCGGCATTACAGCCGCATAGACTAATGGATAAGGCGTCTGACTTCGGTTGCAAATTCTAAAGTTATCAGAAGATTGAAGGTTCAAATCCTACAAAGGTCGTTTAATTATCTGGGCGACACTTTTTATATTCTGAATCTGGCGTGAAACCGGCCATTTTTGACAGCCCCTCATCTGAAGTAACGGAAGGCCTGTTGCTTACATTAAGCTGATTGTACATTTTCAACATTGTAGATCTGTGTGCACGGGCAGGATAAGCGGTGAAGTTGAATTTCTTTCAGGGTAGTTCTAATTAGATGCAAAAAGCAAGAAATGGAATGTCTAAGAGCATTGCCTCGGTGAGACGAGGTGGCCGAGAGGTTAAGGCGATGGACTGCTAATCTATTGTGCACTGCACGCGTGGGTTGGAATCCCATTCTCGTCGTTACTGTATTACACGTTTGATGCTGATGCACTTTCCAAGCATTTCACTGAATCTTACTTGAAATACAATTTCGTGAAAATTGTGCTGGTGTTGATGGTCTGTGCCCTTGCATTACTCATATCTTGTTAAAAGTAAAATATTCCAAGAAATTCCTCAACCCACCTTAAATGAAAGTGGAGTGTGAGATCGCGAATCGGAGACTGAGAACCCTCTCTTCCTTCCTCTGAGATTGGCACCGAATGAAAGACTAGCGGCAACAGAGGCAAATTATTAGGGAGCAGAAACATAAATTTCTCCTTTGGGGGCAATTTACTTTCAAAAATATTTATCAAACTTAATGACGAGATTTTCTGTTTTTGGGACTTTGGTTGAGAGATAAATAATGCGCGAGAAATCCTCGTTCTTTTCAGCATTCTCTCATGGGATCTGAAGCCCCAGTTTAACATCTTACTAGAAAGACGGCACTGCCAACAGTGCAGCACGACCTCAGTACTGCCCTGGAGTGTGAGCCAGGATTATACACTCAAGTCTCTGGAGTGTGGCTTGAGTATGCTACCGCTGAGCTACGGCTGACACCTAAACTCAGTTCATTTGGCTGGAGTAAAATGACGGAGATAAAGGGAAAAATGATAATGGAGTAAACTTTAAACCGGGCATCGTTTTAGAAACAGCCCGATTTATGTTGCCATAGATTTCATAAGCTTTGAAAATCAGGCCTGTCTATAATGGGCGGGGTCGTGGTCACTTGCGAATCATTCTGGGTCTGTTTAAACCGGGAGTGCTCACAGTCCCGCATCATTCTGTGTCTGTTTGAAATGGCAGAGCTCACAATCTCGGATCATGCCGTTTATTTAGAATCAGAGCGATTTCAGCTTTGATGACCGAGTTGTTGAGTTTAACAAAATGCGCCAGGGCTCGTCCGGGATTTGAACCCGGGACCTCTCGCATTTTAATCGTGAAACGCCCAAAGCGAGAATCATACCCCTAGACCAACGAGCCGCCCATGTTATTCTTTCATTTGCTTTGAGTTTCACTGCGCTGGTGCGAATCCAGCTCACAGAAGACCTGTTTATTCAGTTTAAATATTATTATCTTTTCCTCAATCCACTTCTTTCTTCGAGCAGTTTCCTTGAACCTGCTCACAATTCGCCCCATAAAAAGAGATGCAGCGGCATTACGGCCGCATAGACTAATGGATAAGGCGTCTGACTTCGGTTGAAAATTCTAAAGTTATCAGAAGATTGAAGGTTCAAATCCTACAAAGGTCGTTTAATTATCTGGGCGACACTTTTTATATTCTGAATCTGGCGTGAAACCGGCCATTTTTGACAGCCCCTCATGTGAAGTAACGGAAGGCCTGTTGCTTACATTTAGCTGATTGTACGGGCAGGATAAGCGGTGAAGTTGAATTTCTTTCAGGGTAGTTCTAATTCGATGCAAAAAGCAAGAAATGGAATGTCTGAGAGCATTGCCTCGGTGAGACGAGGTGGCCGAGAGGTTAAGGCGATGGACTGCTAATCTATTGTGCTCTGCACGCGTGGGTTGGAATCCCATTCTCGCCGTTACTGTATTACACGTTTGATGCTGATGCACTTTCCAAGCATTTCACTGAATCTTACTTGAAATGCAATTTCGTGAAAATTGTGCTGGTGTTGATGGTCTGTGCCCTTGCATTACTCATATCTTGTTAAAAGTAAAATATTCCAAGAAATTCCTCAACCCACCTTGAATGAAAGTGGAGTGTGAGATCGCGAATCGGAGACTGAGAACCCTCTCTTCCTTCCTCTGAGATTGGCACCGAATGAAAGACTAGCGGCAACAGAGGCAATTGATTAGGGAGCAGAAACATAAATTTCTCCTTTGGGGGCAATTTAATTTCAAAAATATTTATCAAACTTAATGACGAGATTTTCTGTTTTTGGGACTTTGGTTGAGAGATAAATAATGCGCGAGAAATCCTCGTTCTTTTCAGCATTCTCTCATGGGATCTGAAGCCCCAGTTTAACATCTTACTAGAAAGACGGCACTGCCGACAGTGCAGCACGACCTCAGTACTGCCCTGGAGTGTCAGCCTGGATTATGCACTCAAGTCTCTGGAGTGAGGCTTGAGTATGCTACCGCTGAGCCACGGCTGACACCTAAACTCAGTTCATTTGGCTGGAGTAAAATGACGGAGATAAAGGGAAACATTATAATGGAGTAAACTTTCAACTTGACGTCCAAGATTAAACCGGGCATCGTTTTAGAAACAGCCCGATTTATGTTGCCATAGATTTCATAAGCTTTGAAAATCAGGCCTGTCTATAATGGGCGGGGTCGTGGTCACTTGCGAATCATTCTGGGTCTGTTTAAACCGGGAGTGCTCACAGTCCCGCATCATTCTGTGTCTGTTTGAAATGGCAGAGCTCACAATCTCGGATCATGCCGTTTATTTAGAAGCAGAGCGATTTCAGCTTTGATGACCGAGTTGTTGAGTTTAACAAAATGTGTTAGGGCTCGTTCGGGATTTGAACCCGGGACCTCTACGCATTTTAATCGTGATACGCCCAAAGAGAGAATTATACCCCTATACCAACGAGCCGCCCATGTTATTCTTCCATTTGCATTGAGTTTCACTGCGCTGGTGCGAATCCAGCTCACAGAGGACCTGTTTATTCAGTTTAAATATTATTATCTTTTCCTCAATCCACTTCTTTTTTCGAGCAGTTTCCTTGAACCTGCTCACAATTCGCCCCATAAAAAGAGATGCAGCGGCATTAGCGGCCGCATAGACTAATGGATAATGCGTCTGACTTCGGTTGCAAATTCTTCAGTTATCAGAAGATTGAAGGTTCAAATCCTACAAAGGTCGTTTAATTATCTGGGCGACACTTTTTATATTCTGAATCTGGCGTGAAACCGGTCATTTTTGACAGCCCCTCATCTGAAGTAACGGAAGGCCTGTTGCTTACATTTAGCTGATTGTACATTTTCAACATTGTAGATCTGTGTGCACGGGCAGGATAAGCGGTGAAGTTGAATTTCTTTCAGGGTAGTTCTAATTAGATGCAAAAAGCAAGAAATGGAATGTCTGAGAGCATTGCCTCGGTGAGACGAGGTGGCCGAGAGGTTAAGGCGATGGACTGCTAATCTATTGCGCTCTGCACGCGTGGGTTGGAATCCCATTCTCGTCGTTGCTGTATTACACGTTTGACGCTGATGCACTTTCCAAGCATTTCACTGAATCTTACTTGAAATACAATTTCGTGAAAATTGTGCTGGTGTTGATGGTCTGTGCCCCTGCATTACTCATATCTTGTTAAAATTAAAATATTCCAAGTAATTCCTCAACCCACCTTGAATGAAAGTGGAGATGAGATCGCGAATCGGAGACTGAGAACTCTCTCTTCCTTCCTCTGAGATTGGCACCGAATGAAAGACTCGCGGCAACAGAGGCAATTGATTAGGGAGCAGAAACATAAATTTCTCCTTCGGGGGCAATTTAATTTCAAAAATATTTATCAAACTTAATGACGAGATTTTCTGTTTTTGGGACTTTGGTTGAGAGATAAATAATGCGCGAGAAATCCTCGTTCTTTTCAGCATTCTCTCATGGGATCTGAAGCCCCAGTTTAACATCTTACTAGAAAGACGGCACTGCCGACAGTGCAGCACGACCTCAGTACTGCCCTGGAGTGTCAGCCTGGATTATGCACTCAAGTCTCTGGAGTGAGGCTTGAGTATGCTACCGCTGAGCCACGGCTGACACCTAAACTCAGTTCATTTGGCTGGAGTAAAATGACGGAGATAAAGGGAAACATTATAATGGAGTAAACTTTCAACTTGACGTCCAAGATTAAACCGGGCATCGTTTTAGAAACAGCCCGATTTATGTTGCCATAGATTTCATAAGCTTTGAAAATCAGGGCTGTCTATAATGGGCGGGGTCGTGGTCACTTGCGAATCATTCTGGGTCTGTTTGAACCGGCAGTGCTCACAGTCCCGGATCATTCTGTGTCTGTTTGAAATGGCAGAGCTCACAATCTCGGATCATGCCGTTTATTTCGAAACAGAGCGATTTCAGCTTTGATGACCGAGTTGTTGAGTTTAACAAAATGTGTCAGGGCTCGGTCCGGGATTTGAACCCGGGACCTCTCGCATTTTAATCGTGAAACGCCCAAAGCGAGAATCATACCCCTAGACCAACGAGCCGCCCATGTTATTCTTCCATTTGCATTGAGTTTCACTGCGCTGGTGCGAATCCAGCTCACAGAGGACCTGTTTATTCAGTTTAAATATTATTATCTTTTCCTCAATCCACTTCTTTTTTCGAGCAGTTTCCTTGAACCTGCTCACAATTCGCCCCATAAAAAGAGATGCAGCGGCATTACGGCCGCAAAGACTAATGGATAAGGCGTCTGACTTCGGTTGCAAATTCTAAAGTTATCAGAAGATTGAAGGTACAAATCCTACAAAGGTCGTTTAATTATCTGGGCGACACTTTTTATATTCTGAATCTGGCGTGAAACCGGCCATTTTTGACAGCCCCTCATCTGAAGTAACGGAAGGCCTGTTGCTTACATTTAGCTGATTGTACATTTTCAACATTGTAGATCTGTGTGCACGGGCAGGATAAGCGGTGAAGTTGAATTTCTTTCAGGGTCGTTCTAATTCGATGCAAAAAGCAAGAAATGGAATGTCTGAGAGCATTGGCTCGGTGAGACGAGGTGGCCGAGAGGTTAAGGCGATGGACTGCTAATCTATTGTGCACTGCACGCGTGGGTTGGAATCCCATTCTCGCCGTTCCTGTATTACACGTTTGATGCTGATGCACTTTCCAAGCATTTCACTGAATCTTACTTGAAATACAATTTCGTGAAAATTGCACTGGTGTTGCTGGTATGTGCCCCTGCATTACTCATATCTTGTCAAAATTAAAATATTCCAAGAAATTCCTCAACCCACCTTGAATGAAAGTGGAGATGAGATCGCGAATGCGGAGATCTGAGAACTCTCTCTTCCTTCCTCTGAGATTAGCACCGAATGAAAGACTAGCGGCAACAGAGCAAATGATTAGGGAGCAGAAACATAAATTTCTCCTTTGGGGGCAATTTAATTTCAAAAATATTTATCAAACTTAATGACGAGATTTTCTGTTTTTGGGACTTTGGTTGAGAGATAAATAATGCGCGAGAAATCCTCGTTCTTTTCAGCATTCTCTCATGGGATCTGAAGCCCCAGTTTAACATCTTACTGGAAAGCGGCACTGCCAACAGTGCAGCACGACCTCAGTACTGCCATGGAGTGTCAGCCTGGATTATGCACTCAAGTCTCTGGAGTGAGGCTTGAGTATGCTACCGCTGAGCCACGGCTGACACCTAAACTCTGTTCATTTGGCTGGAGTAAAATGACGGAGATAAAGGGAAAAATGATAATGGAGTAAACTTTCAACTTGGCGTCCAAGATTAAACCGGGCATCGTTTTAGAAACAGCCCGATTTATGTTGCCATAGATTTCATAAGCTTTGAAAATCAGGCCTGTCTATAATGGGCGGGGTCGTGGTCACTTGCGAATCATTCTGGGTCTGTTTAAACCGGGAGTGCTCACAGTCCCGCATCATTCTGTGTCTGTTTGAAATGGCAGAGCTCACAATCTCGGATCATGCCGTTTATTTAGAAGCAGAGCGACTTCAGCTTTGATGACCGAGTTGTTGATTTTAACAAAATGTGTCAGGGCTCGTCCGAGATTTGAACCCGGGACCTCTCGCATTTCAATCGTGAAATGCCCAAAGCGAGAATCATACCCCGAGACCAACGAGCCGCCGATGTCATTCGCCCATTTGCATTGAGTTTCACTGCGCTGGTGCGAATCCAGCTCACAGAGGACCTGTTTGTTCAGTTGAAATATTATTATCTTGTCCTCAATCCACTTCTTTTTTCGAGCAGTTTCCTTGAACCTGCTCACAATTCGCCCCATAAAAAGATTTCAGCAGCATCAGCCGCCGCATAGACTAATGGATAAGGCGTCTGACTTCGGTTGCAAATTCTTCAGTTATCAGAAGATTGAAGGTGCTAATCCTATCACGGTCGTTTAATTATCTGGGCGACACTTTTTATATTCTGAATCTGGCGTGAAACCGCCAGTTTTTGCCAGTCCCTCACCTGAAGTAAGGGAAGGGCTGTTGCTTACATTTAGCTGATTGTACATTTTCAACATTGTAGATCTGTGTGCACGGGCAGGATAAGCGGTGAAGTTGAATTTCTTTCAGGATAATTCAACTTCGATGCAAAAAGCAAGAAATTGAAAGTCTGAGAGCAGTGCATCGGTGAGACGTGTCGGCTGAGAGGTTAAGGCGATATACTGCTAATTCATTGTGCTTTGCACGCGTGGTTTCGAATCCCATCCTTCGTTGTTACTGTATTCCACGTTTGATGCTGATGCACTTTCCAAGCATTTCACTGAATCTTACTTGAAATGCAATTTCGTGAAAATTGCATTGGTGTTGCTGGTCTGTGCCCCTGCATTGCTCATATCTTGTTAAAATTAAAATATTCCAAGAAATTCCTCAACCCACCTTAAATGAAGGTGGAGATGAGATCCCGAATTGGAGACTGAGAACCCTCTCTTCCTTCTTCCTTCCTCTGAGATTGGCACCGAATGAAAGACCTGCGGCAAATGATTAGGGAGTAGATACATAAATTACTCCTTTGGGGGCAATTTAATTTCAAAAATAGTTTTCAAACTTAATGACGAGATTTTCTGTTTTAGGGTCCTTGGTTGAGAGACAGATAATACGCGAGAAATCCTCGTTCTTTTCAGCATTCTCTCATGGGATCTGAAGCCCCAGTTTAACATCTTACGAGAAAGACGGCACTGCCGACAGTGCAGCATTACCTCAGCACTGCCCTGGAGTGTCAGCCTGGTATAATGCACTCAAGTCTCTGGAGTGAGGCTTGAGTATGCTACCACTGAGCCACGGCTGACACCTAAACTCAGTTCATTTGGCTGGAGTAAAATGACGGAGATAAAGGGAAAAATGAGTGCTCACAGTCCTGGATCATTCTGTGTCTGTTTGAAATGGCAGAGTTCACAATCTCGGACCATGCCGTTTTTTTTACAAGCAGAGCGATTTCAGCTTTGATGACCTAGTTGTTGAGTTTATCAAAATGTGTAAGGGCTCGTCCGGGATTTGAGCCAGGAACTTTTCGCATTTTAATCGTGAAATGCCCAAAGCGAGAATCATACCCCTAGACCAACGAGCCGCCGATGCTCTGCTGCGAGTTGCATTGCGATTCCCTGCACTGGTGCAAACCCAGCTCGCAGAAGTCCTGTTCATTCAGTTAAAATGTTTATCTTTTCCTCAATCCGCTTCTTTTTGCGTGCAGTTTCCTTGAATCTGCTCACAATTCTCCCCATAAAACGAGGCTTAACAGCATCAGTGGCTGCGTGGCCTAATGGAGAAGGCGTTTGACTTCGGTTGCGAGATTTTCAGTTATCAGAAGATTGTAGGTTCGAGTCCTCCCGCGGTTGTTTAATTAACTCAGCGACACCCGTTCTGAATCTGGCTGCGAACCGACCATTTTTGATCGTCCCTCAATTGAAGCAGTGGAAGGCCTTTTGCTTACATTAAGCTGATTGTACATTTTCAACATTGTAGATCTGTGTGCACGGGCAGTTTAAGAGGTGAAGTGCACTTTCTTTCAGGGTATTTCTGCTTAGATGCAAAAAGCAGGAAATGGAATGGCTGAGAGCAGTGCCTGGTTGAGACAAGGTGGCCGAGAGGTTAAGGTGTATGGGCTGTTAATCCATTACCGATCTGTACGCGATGATTCGGTTCCCATCCTTGTCGTTATTATGTTTGATACTGGTACACTTTCCGAGCATTTAACTGAATCTTGCCTAACATAAGCTTTCAAATGCAATTTCGTCAGAATCGCCCTGGTGCTCCTTGACTGTGCCCCATGCATTATTCATATCTTGTTAAAATTAAAAGAGACCACTGCAATTCTTCAACTCCTTGAATGACGGTGGAGCAGTGATCGCGATTCGGAGATTGTCGAATTCCTCCTTTCTTCTGCTGAGATTGTCACCGAATTAAAGAGTAGCGGGACCAGAGGCAAATGATTAGGGAGCAGAAACACAAATTTCTCCTTTAGGAGGCAATGGGGCAGACATTCCTGTTTGAAAGAGAAGAATCCCGGGGAGCGTATGACGTCACGCCGCCCAGGAGTGCAGACAGCGCGAAGCCTGCAGCGCGCTGTGCAAGTGAGACACGCCCCTTGAGGTCTCATTGTAATAGGACACGCCCATAACCTGTGAAAGCAGCTGGAGAGCACTCTTTCTTACAGAACAGAAGTGCAGGTAGGTTCTGTGTATTTTTATCAATGTTTTGGTAACTTTTAAATTTTTTTGAATGATTTTGATGACTCTCAGAAAGTTTTAAAGAGAATTGAAGCTGTTTGAGCCGTTTTTAAAGCCTTGAAAACAATCTTTTAATTCTGTTCAGTTAATTAGCAAATTGAGATGGCTGGAATGACCACATTTAACGTGATTAAAAGAAGTCAGAACTTCACTGAGGATCACCTCAGAAATCTCCTCAGCGAGGTGGAGGCGAGGCGCCTGCGCATCATGGGGAATGAGGAGTCGAGGGCACCGCGAAAAGGTCAGATGGCAGCGTGGTCGGAAGTTGCACAAGCTGTCAGCGTGAACTCCACCATTCCACGTACAGCGGAACAATGTCGCAAGAAATTCAGTGACTTGTTGCGATGTGTCAGGGTTTGTACAGTTTGAACGAAAGTGTACCGTTAAATTGCTAAGAGTTTATTTTAACTGGATTGCAAAAGGCTTCTGCATTTAATTTTCTAAATTAAATTCATGGTAAAGTCACCTGAGCTAGCAATAAAACTTTATGGCTTTGGGGCCAGCTCAGGGTTACCTTCTGTTCTCTTATCTTGATTCCAGTGCTTTGAGCTGTAAAACTTCAATCAGAGATTTTAAGAAACACCTAACCCAGTCTTCAAAGCCTCTGCTGACCATGTCAGAAATGCAGCTGTGTGATTCTATTTTCGCTTCTTTAATATCAGAGTAAGATATCACACAATGCCAGAGAACGCACACGCACAGGCGGTGGTTTTGCCATGCTGAGGGTTTTGACCGAGCATGAGGAATGGGTCGAACAGATGTGTGGATTTGCTAGCAATCGCCCTGCTGAAGGATCTGAAACAAACATTGCTGACCCTCATAGTGTGTTGCCCTGCCCAGCTATATGTTGAAGAAGGATAGGTGTCTGCTGAATATCGGTGATGTGGCACATCTTGCTTTACCTTTGCAAATGTTTTCTGCTTCATTCCCACAGCTGGACAGAGTACCTCTCAAATGCGGGATGAGCAGTGCGTGGAGTCAGCGGCCGCAGAGGGCATTGAAAAGGCGCAGGAAACGTTAGCATGTCACCTTCTGCCCACTCTGCCTCCTTCAACCCTCAGCCACAGAGGCCAGTGGCCAATTTGTTTAATTGTTATATTTCTCATTTTATTGAAATGTTTCATGATTTCTTACATATTTAAATTTAAATGTTTATTTCTGCATGAAAGGATGTGTTACCTTTTCGTTTAAGCAGTACACCCAGTAGTCAATCTTAAAACAATTTAAACATTTCTTTTATTTCAAATATTTTACAACAGTTACAGAAGTAGAAACTAGCTAGTTCCCACCTTGAATGTTTGTATCGCAGTAAGAAAGTAAAAATTACTGTAAAATGTTTACACTTTCTTTGCCAACAGTTAGCATTATGCACATGTTTGAAAACGTTACATGAGGTAGTACCCATCTTAAATTTTGCCATTTCACTGTGAATCAAACAAAAATTACTTAAACCTGTTTACAAAATGATTTCAAAACTGTTAACTTTAATATTATTAAAGTGCATAAAAGAGGTCCTTAACATCCTGAATGTCTTACTTGCACAACAAAAGAAAGACAAGTAAAAACTAACTGTTTACAATATTTCTTCCTCATTGTTCATTTTTAGAAATTTTTTAAAAGTAAAGAAGCTTTATTTAAAATTTACAAGTTATTCACTGCATACATCGAAACAGAAGATGAAAAGTTTTTGATGATGCAATAAAAGGTCACTGTTTCACTTTAATAGGTGTCTGCTTCTGTCTTTGCCTTGCGGGGGGAGGGGTAGGTTCAGGGCGTAACTACCGCATGAAGCTTTTAGCTGCCAGCAGTTCGCGAGCAGCCTTAGATTCGGCGGCACTTGGCTCCTCCCCATGAGGCCTGGCAACATGCACATTGCCATCGCCTTCATCCTCCACTTCAACAGGCAGCTGTTCATTATTGTTAAGGGTCAGTCCTTCCTGCAGGGCAAGGAGGCCAGCACAATCCGTGCCACTTTCTGGTGAGAGTACTGCAAGGTCCCCCCTGACCTATCCAGGCACCGGAAGCGTGATTTCAGAACTCCTATTGTCCTCTCCACCACTTGACGTGTAATCACCTGTGCATGGTTGTATCTCTCCTGAGACTGATTAATGGTATTGCGGCAGGGGGTCATCAGCCATGATTTTAGCGGGTAGCCCTTGTCGCCCAATATCCATGCGGATCCTGTAGGCAATTTGCTGAGAGAATCATACAATTTAGAGTTACGGAGGACGAAGGAGTCATGATTACTTTCCCGGTGCCCTGCATTCACGTTTATGATCCGGAGGTGTGCAACACATAATATCATAACATTCAATGAATGATACCCCTTCCTGTTAATGAATGTCACAGGTGCATCCTTGGGTGCCTTCAAAGCAATATGGGTTCCATCGACGGCCACCAATCACTTTGGGTAATCCAGCAATGCGATAAAAAGCTAAGGCCATCTCCTTCTGATGTCGAGTGGACAAGTCATAACGAATGAAATCTGAAAGCCTACGGCAAATGGCTTCTGCGACCTGGTGAATGCAGAACTTTGCAGCATTCTTGGAGATGTTGCATATGTCACCGGTGCCTGCTTGAAATGATACACTTGCAAAGAAGTTCAATGCTGTGGTTACCTTCATGTTCACTGACAAGGCAGTGCGTGTTTTCGAGCGTGGCTACACTCCGCCTTCAACATGTCACATAGTCGGCCAACTTCCTCTTTACTGAAGCGCAGCCTCCTGATACACAACTCCTCGGACAGCATTTCAAATGATCGCCTCTCCCTGTAAACTCTGTGGGGTGGGTAGTTGTTTCTTCTGATCAGGCGACGGTTATGGTTCCTCAATCTTCTATGTTGCTCCCTGGCGTTGCGATTTATTTGAAGCAAATACACATAGAACATCGTGGCAACATTTCTATAAGAGGGCATGTTTCTCGCTCACAGGACTCCTCACTACACAGGCGTACCTGTTCGGAGTAAATGGAAATAGTTGTTACAGTTATTTTAATAAACTTAGTGCCTATAACATCAACTCGGCCTATGCCAGGAAGCTTGCTTTAACGGCTTGCAAACACATCCTTCCCGCCTGATGAATATCACAGGCCTAGATCCTTTTCTAATAAATTACATTTGCAGAAATTCATCATTACATAAATACATTCATCCAGGTACTGAAAGGAATACATACATAAATGCACATCCTTAATGGAATATATACAGACATAAATACAATCATACATACATACTTACTAAACATTACTCATAACAATTTCATTTTGTAAGCATTTTATTATTTTTAAAACTGTAAATTTCACAATTTATAAAAATAAATTCAATGAGGCCTTGCCCACAGCCACAATTGCTCCTTCTACCTACAGTACTGAAAAACCGTTTTAAACAAAAAAATCTTTTTAAACTTACCTCAGCCTTTCTTAAAATAACTTTCCTCCCTTTCCCAAACAGAAATAAAATGTCTTTCAGAAGCTCCACGATGACAGGCTTTTCCTCCACAGCTTCTCGATAGCTTTACTCCTGCTTTTTTCATTTCCAAGTTGTCAGGACCTACCCTCACTGAATCCATGAATGAAATCGACGAAGTTCACTGCGCACGCGCTGCCTGTGCAGTCGCACGCGCTGTGCCTCTGACCCCCTTCGGTCAGGGGACAGGAAATGCCAGTTTTCCCCGCATGCGCTGTGCAAGCTGAAATCCGGCAATTCCTCCGGCCACACACGTGAGTACCCCGTCCGTACTCACGCGTTCAGAGAGGAATTACTGGGCCAATGTAATTTCAAAAATATTTATCAACCTTAATGACGAGATTTTCTGTTTTAGTGTCTTTGGTTGAGAGCTAAATAATGGGCGAGAAATGCTCGTTCTTTTCGGCATACTCTCATGGGATCGGAGGGCCCGGTTTAACGTCTTACCAGAAAGACGGAGGCACCAACAGTGCAGCACTACCTCAGTACTGCACTGGAGTGTCAGCCTGGATTATGTGCTCGAGTCTCTGGAGTGGTGCTTGACTTGGCTGCCGCTGAGCCACGGCTGACACCTACACTCAGTTCATTTGGCTGGAGAGAAATGACGGAGATAAAGGGAAATATTATAATGGAGTAAACCTTCAATTTGTCGTCCAACAGAAAAGCGGGCATCGTAATCGGCCGCCTGTTATAGAAACAGTCCGATTTATGATGGCATAGATTTCATAAGCATTGAAAATCAGGCCTGTCTATAATGGAATGGGTCGTGGTCAGTTGTTAATCACTCTGGGCCTGTTTAAACCGGGAGTGCTCACAGTCCCGGATCATTCTGTGTCTGTTTAAAATGGCAGAGCTCACAGTCCCGGATCATTCCGTTTTTTTTAAAGTAGAGCGATTTCAGCTTTCCTGACCGAGGTGTTGAGTTTCACTAAATGCGGCGGGGCTCGTCAGAGATTTGAACCCGGGACCTCTCGCATATTTAAGCCACAAAAATTCCCTAAGCGAGAATCATACCCCTAGACCAACGAGCCGCCGATGCTTTACTTCAAGTTGCATTGCAATTCCCTGCGCTGGTGCAAACCCAGCTAGCAGAAGCCCTGTTCATTCAGTTAAAATGTTTATCTTTTCCTCAATCCGCTTCTTTTTGCGAGCAGTTTCCTTGAATCTGCACACAATTCTCCCCATAAAAAGAAGCTCAGCAGCAGCAACGGTGCGTGGCCTAATGGATAAGACGTCTGACTTCTAATTGCGAGTTTTTCAGTTAGCAGAAGATTGCAGGTTCGAATCCTACTGCTGTCGTTTAATTAACTGGGCGACACTTTTTATGCTCTGAATCTAGCTTCAAACCGACCATTTTTGACAGTCCCTCAACTGAAGCAGCGGAAGGCCTTTTGCTTACATTAAGCTGATTGTACATTTTCAACATTGTAGATATGATTGCACGTGCAGGATAAGCGGTGAAGTGGACTTGCTTTCAGGGTATTTCTGCTTAGATGCAAAAAGCAGGAAATGGAATGTCTGACAGCAGTGTATGGTTGAGATGAGGTGGTCGAGAAGTTAAGGCGATGGGTTGTTAATCCATTGCCGATCTGTACGCGAGGGTTCGGATCCCTCCTCGTCGTTATTGCGTTTGATACTGGTACACTTTCCGAGCATTTAACTGAATCTTGCCTAAAATAAGCTTTCAAATGCAATTTCGTCAGAATCGCCCTGGTACTCCTGGTCTGTGCCCCATGCATTACTCATATCTTGTTAAAATTAAAAGAGACCACTGCAATTCTTCAACTTCTTGAATGCAGGTGGAGCAGTGATCGCGATTCGGAGATTGTCAAACTCCTCCTTTCTTCTGCTGAGATTGTCACCGCATGAAAGAGTAGCAGGAACAGAGGCAAATGATTAGGGAGCAGAAACATAAATTTCTCCTTTAGGAGGCAATGATATTTCAAAAATATTTATCCACCTTAATGATGAGATTTTCTGTTTTAGTGTCTTTGGTTGAGAGATAAATAATGGGTGAGAAATCCTCGTTCTTTTCGGCATTCTCTCCCGGTATCTGAGGCCCCGGTTGAACGTCTTACTAGAAAGACAGCAGCACCGACAGTGCAGCACTACCTCAGTACTGCACTGGAGTGTCAGCCTGGATTATGTACTCAAGTCTCTGGAGTGGGGCTTGAGTTTGCTGCCGCTGAACCACGGCTGACACTTCCACACAGTTCATTTGGCTGGAGAGAAATGACGGAGATAAAGGGAAAAATGATAATGGAGTAAACCTTCAACTGGGCGTCCAAGAAAAAAACGGGCATCGTAATCGGCCACCCGTTAATTTTTCTGTTTCAGTGCCTTTGCTTGAGAGATAAATAATGTGGGAGAAATCCTCGTTCAGTTCGGCATACTCTCATGAATGAAATGACGGAGATTAAGGCGTCCAAGAATAAACCGGGCATCGTAATCGGTCGTCCATTATAGAAACAGCCATCGATTTCATAAGCATTGGAAATCAGGCCTGTCTATAATGGGCGGTTTCATGGCCATTTGCGAATCACTCTGTGTCTGTTTAAACCGGGAGTGCTTACAGTCCCGGGTCATCAGTTAGCTGCAAATGGTGTTATTAATGGATTTAGTGGGACTGAGAAATACCTAAACAGCAGACACCCTGTAAAAGACAGCTCCGAGTGTCGGTTAAAATAAAGCACTGAACTGACAGAGCGGAGGTCAGATGAGGAATCACTGAATCAATACAAGGTTTAAAGATGTGACTCTGTCAGGGGTAGACTGTGTGTGAGCTGCACCGGGATCGGACCCATTCACTAAGTCCCGACTCAGAAACGGTCTCGGGTTTGATTCTCGCTCGGGGGGTTTCATTGATTGATATGGGAGAGGTTCCCAGGTTCAAATGATGGCTTTTTACCGTTTCAGGAGTTCGGATTCTCTTTTCGCCAGAGAATGTTTGAGCTCCAGTGGACAGAAGGCACAGGGTTTGTCGACACAACACTCGTGCAGTAAAGAACATTTTTTCAGGAGGTGCGCAGATTGAAGCTGACATGAGGTGCGCAGATTGAAGCTGACATGAGGTGCACAGATTGAAGCTGACATGAGGTACGCAGATTGAAGGTGACATGAGGTGCGCAGATTGAAGCTGACATGAGGTGCGCAGATTGAAGCTGACATGAGGTGCACAGATTGAAGCTGACATGAGGTGCGCAGATTGAAGCTGACATGAGGTGCACAGATTGAAGCTGACATGAGGTGCGCAGATTGAAGCTGACATGAGGTGCGCAGATTGAAGCTGACATGAGGTGCGCAGATTGAAGCTGACATGAGGTGCGCAGATTGAAGCTGACATGAGGTGCGCAGATTGAAGCTGACATGAGGTGCGCAGATTGAAGCTGACATGAGGTGCGCAGATTGAAGCTGACATGAGGTGCGCAAATTGAAGCTGACATGTTAATTAATCACAATTCAAACGTACTCATTGGCGATTCCCATTCCTTGAATGGCATCCATGAACGAGTTGTGGTTTTGCTGCAAAAGGTCATCACCAAAACCTGACTGAACAGCGACTCTGGTGGAACTCAAACACACAACCTTCCCACCGTTAATTAGAAGGCCAACGCGCTATCCATTGACCCACAGAACCGATTACATTTGAAGATTATGAATCCGTAAGTTTGAGCTTCTTTATGGGTGAACGCGAGACTTGAAGATATGTTTTGATAATTTCCTGTGAATCATTTCCACCTCCGTCTTTTCCCGAGGTTTGAACAAACGAATGAACGAGAGGGTCAGGCACATCACTCCGAGAAGCTCGTCCGCTAATCAGTGAAAGGCGACAGTGTTTACTGTGAGGGGTTTCGAGTTATTCACACACTATCTGGTAAGAAAAAGTTGCCGTGACCCGGACACGTAGTCTTATGATCTGGAGTCAGGCAAGTTCCCAAAATCCTGTTGTGTCTCAAATACCCCCATAAAGAGGCGCTTCCTTCATATGGTTATACTTTGAGACAACACTTCTTCAATCCTGACTTTGTAATACATGACGGCTTTCCAACCCCCACCAGCTCCCGCGGGGTGTGAGTCAGCCATGAGGAGCAGCATTCCCTGTGAGCGCCCATATCCCGCTTGCTTCTGCCGCCAGCTGCCAGTAATCTACAGCAAATCCAACTGCAGAGACAGGGCGCAAAGAATCATCAGGGAAGGAGGCATGAGCTCAAAATCCCAATTAGTGGGACAGGATCAGAGGAACAGTTAATGTCCTGGGATGTGGACTTCGGTCAGAGCTGCAGTCAAATAAGTGTGAGAGAGAGAGAGAAACTATTTCCTCTGGTGGGAGGGTCCAGCAGAATGGGAAATAACCATAAAATTACAGCTATCGCGTTCAGGGATGATGTGAGGATGCGCTTCTTCACGCAGAGGGTAGTGGGAATCCGGATCTCTCTCCTACAAAAGGCTGTTGAGGCCGGGGGTCAATTGACAATTTCTAAATTGAGGTTGATAGATTTTTGTTAGGCAAGGATATGAAGATTTATGGAATCAGAGCAGGTAGATGGAGTTAAGACATGATGTAATTGAATGGCGGAGCATGCTCGATGGTTAAATGGCCACCACCTGTTCCTATGTTCCTATGATTGAAACAGCTGTAAACAAACGTTGCTTTTTATTCATATTTAGCAGCAAACCTATCCGTGCCGTGCGCAACTATGCTGTGGTGAAAGCAAACACCCCGCAACTGATGTGTGCTGCCGTTATCGTAAAGTGACTGGTGATCTGCGTTCTAACCACAGCAACCACTGTTCGAATCCTTATTACAGCACAGCTCGCTTTATATTGTCTGCCTGTTCTCTGATAGACCGCTGCGAGCCATCAGTACTTACAACCTGAAGAAATGTGTCTTATTGGTGATGAAAACCGATTTACTCCTTCAAAACCCTGCGCTCTCACATACCTGTGTTGATGCTCCATAATACAAACCAGCCAACCTTATCATCCTTTCACAATCACCAGCCCTCCGTTACTTTCCTCCTTCCATTTCATTGTCACTTTCCTGCGGTGTTGTCTAATGCAACATTCACTTTCAGCTGCTTACACCTTACGTTTGATCTGCTACCACCGCTAGTTTGGGCACAGGACCCATTCGCACCAATTTACATTAGTGCCTTAGAACCAGTCGATACCTTTAGATCTGTGGGACTGCTCGACAGACAAGGACAGTGGCCCGATTGTTCACCTTTTTTCTTCGGGAAGCTTGTGATAGTGGGCTTGTTAACTGAAGGACTGGGTTTTATTGTCTTGCTGGTTGACACTTTTCCCAAAACTATCGTGATGCGTGAACGACGGGAAGCGTCACCTAGCTGCCAATGACGGTTGGAATGTGAAGCTTTGGCTCGCTGGTGTGGTGCAGTTAGATCGAAAGCATTCCGCCTTAATCTTAACAGGTCTTTTCAAATGTGCGATTGAACCAATTAACAGATAAATGAAAAGAGCGCTACTGGATGAACGCAGTGATTACAGGAGGTGGGCCTTAATTGAAAGGTATTTGAAAGCCCATGGCGAGGGACACATTTTTCTTTATGAAGAGCGGGAGCAAAATAAATTTTAAAAGAAATTAATTGTACAGACTTGGTGCCAATCAGAAAACTGCGCTCATCTAAAATCAATAAAAATAAGAAATTAAATTAATTTTCAAATGATAAAGTAAACAATTTTTGCAGCTTCCTAGGCTGGATAGCTCTTTGTTGGCCGGCGCGGACACGATGGGCCGAAATGGTCTCATTCCGTGCTGTAACTATCTATGATTCTATGATTCCTCATCATTTGATTTTTCCGTCAATCTTTCAAGCGGTGTAAAGCCAGTGTAGATTGCAGTTCACTCTCAGCTTCTCCCATCGATGTGAAAATGAAACAGGAGGAGGCGAGGATTGCCCCGAACAGCAGAGCTGGGCACTGACTCTATTTCTAATGCTGCAGGAGTTGTTCTGTTCCTCTATAGATTCCCCTCACCATTGAAACGACTGTTATAACTCACTGGCTGTAAATGGACGATTTATTATATGTTGGATAGTTTCAATCAAATAGATTTTAATAATTCTGCAAAAAGACGAGGTTAGTACTGGAACTGATAAGCTTTTGATCACAGAATTAACATCAAAATCAGGCTCCTTGTCCAATAAGGCAGGAAAGTGCGAACAAGGAAAGACAGAAAGGTTGAAAATTCCGCAGCGCGTTTCATGGCCACCGGACGTTCCAAAGTGCATTGCAGCCCATGAAGTACTTTTAAAGTATATTCACTGTTGAAATGTAGGAAACGCGGCAGGCAATCGAATGGAAGGAAGGAAGGGGGAAAGATCTATCTGTAATCCGAGATCTCTGTTCCATTAGAACTGGGTGAAAGATTAGTTTGAGAAAGTGGGAGAATTTTACACAGCGAGAAGTAAGATTGTCTTACTTGGGGACTGTAAGATTTTCAGGCCAAGTGTCTTCCAACTGGATGAACAGTCCATCACCTTAACCTCTCACCAACCTCCATCTACCTTTATTATCCAAAGACGGCCGTCCGAAAATCACTTTTATTTTAATATTTTAGTTTCCAAAGGATAGAAACAATCATTAATAAAGTCGTCTTTACCGCCTCTTCTGCCTGTGCTCCCAGATTGACAATATGGAAATTGTGGAGGCGGCTTCTGGGAATAGACGGATTTTCATATTTATGTCACAGTTTCTGCACATCTGGGACTGAATTCCCGCTGTTAAAAATAAACTCGTGAGTTTCTTGCGATACAATGGAATTAGGCTCTGCGCTGATTTTCTAACAATTACTGATTTGAAGACTTCTGCAATGTCTCCAGGGTGATGAAATTGTTGATGTTTGACTAAAGATACTTTTCAAGCAAGCATCATACCCCTGGAGCAATGAGCCGCTGGTAGAAAAACTTTCAACGCTTGGAGTAATACAATCATAGAATTCTTAATGTGGTGATGAAAGTCATTGGGCCAATCCTTCCCGTGCCGGCTCTCTGCACGAGCTGTCCAATTATTGCCATGTCCCTGCTCTAACACACAGTCCGACCAATGTTTTTCATTCCAAGTATGTATCAGTAATTTGAGCCGTGCCATGAGCTAAGTGCAGCATGCTTGGGAGGAAAATGCGACTTTGGACTTGAGACTCTGTAGGATTTTTCTATTAACTCTCTTCACTCTTTAGGGTAATCAAAACTAAGATCAACCAAGGCTTTAAACTTCTCTATCAAATTGGATTTATTAACATTTAAATACAACAAGCTTTTAACTTCCCCAGGCAGAACCGTGAAATGCTTTCTGCAGTGCCTTTAACCAATTGGCCATGCTGAATTCAGAAATATCTGACGCTGCACTGATTGTTACATAACCATTTCGTTGGTTTGGTGATATTTAATTTGCAGCAAATTCATAAAATTGAAAAGAATCGCAGGGATCTTTGCAATAAACTAAACCCTCCGATATTAAGAGTATGGAATATCCTGCAGGATAATGAAAATAAACAGCAGGAATATTATGTTCTGCTCCCACGTGATACAGATCAGCCTCAGCCTCTGCTCCCTCCCTGAAACTTTGCTACAATTGTACAGGATCTTGGTGAGACCACACCTGGAGAACTGTGCAGTATTTTGATTTGCCTTTTATTCTTTCATTAACAGAAACACGAATGCGACTGGAGAATTAAAACACAAGGTAAGGTGAGCATTGCTGTTTCAGGAGTAACATTCTCGCCTGCCACGCAGAGACCCGGGTTCGGTTCCCAGTCATATGACAAAGCTAATTACTAAAGTATTCTCAGGTTCGATTGCGGTTGCTCTGCACAATTCGATTAAAATGTCCAACAGAGAAAAGAACGGAGTTTATTTAACATTAAGTTCATGCCAAAGCTCGTTCGGTCTCATTACTCACAATGACGCATTTCATTCCAAACGATGCTTTTTTATTATTATTTATATTTTCACTGCTGTTTTTGCAACCGTGCAAACTACCGCCCCATCTCCACCCTCCCTTTCCTCTTCAAACCCATTAACATGCTGTCGCCTCCCAATTCCGTGACCATCTATACCGGAACCTCATGCTTTAATCCCCCAATCACGGTTCCGCCCCACTACAGTACGGAAATTGATCTTATCAAAGTCACAATTGACATCCTATGCGACTGTGACAAAAGATAAACGATCCCTCTTCACCCTTCTCGAACTCGCTATAGCATTTGACATAGTTCACCATGCTTCTCCAGCACCTCCAGGTCGCCGTCCAGCTGGATGGGACTGCACACGCCTGGTTCCATTCTTATCTATTCAGTCGTACCCATAGAATCATCTACAATGGCTTATCCTCCAGCTCCCGCACTATTATCTCTAGTGAGCCCAAGGATCTATGCTTGGTCCCCTTCTGTTCCTCATCAATAAGCTTCCCCTTGGCGACATCATCCGAAACCACAGCGTCAGTTTCCACATATATGCTGATACCCAGTTCTATCTCACCACTGCCGCTCTCCACCCCTGCACTGCCTCTGTTTTGTCATTCTGCTTCTACATAATCCAGTACTGGTTGAGTGGATATTTCTTCTAATGGTATATGCAAAACACCAATGCAATTGATTCCGGACCCCGCCACAAACTCCATTCCCTCGCCATCAACTCTATCCCTCTCTCACTCGTAACTGTCTGAGGTTGAAGCATAGTATTCACAAACTTGGTGACATATTTGACCCCGAGAGGCGCTTCTGACAACATATGTGCTCCATCACCAAGACTGCCTGCTTCCACCTCCGGGACATCGCCCGACTCCATCCCTGCCTCGGCTCATCTGCTGCTAAAAAGCTCATCCATGCCTTTCTTAACTCTAGACTTGACAATTAAAATGCACGCCTGGCCGGTCTCCCACGTTATATCCTCCGTAAATCTGAGATCATCCTGGCTGCCCGAGTCCTAACTCGCACCAAGTCTCATTCATCCACCACCCCTGTGTACAGAACAGGAAGCTGGGTAGCTATGGAAACCCGGAGGGAACAAGAACTTTTTCATTTCGTGTTCAACTTTTGACAAAGCAGAATCGCTGTATGGCAGCTTCCTATCAAATATGATTATGGAGCCTGAAATTACAGGCAGCTCGAGTCACAGCAATGAAGCATTAAATGCGTGCATAGTTGTTAATACATCAATGTTGCAGCACGCACGAGGCGAGATATGTTGTGTTGCGCCATAAACTGACGTCTTTTCACTACAATATTGCGCTCATTTGGGATTTGAACCTGAGCCTTCTCGCATATCAGTCAGTGAAACGCCTTAGCGAGAATCACAGCACTAGAGCAACAATCCACTGGCCGCATTGCCGTTCAGCCAGTGTATGATTTCATGGCCAGCCACATCCAATCAGACAGCCTTTGACACCACTTCTGTCCATCCAATGCAAATTCAAATTCCAGCAAAACTCGTTGACATAAAGTGTACGTCGTTGAGGTGCCTTTATTCCAGAATATTTGCAAACACCCTTGCGCTTGAGATTCACCCGGATTGATTTGGGAACATGCTTTCTGAATTTTCAACGGCAGTTCAAGTTCAAAAGCCGGGAACAAAACGAGGGCTCGCCCGGGATTTGAATCCGGGACTTCTCTCAAGTTCCAACCAATAAACCCGAAGCGAGAATCATACCCCTAAAACAACGAGCCAGCTGGTGGAAGCAAGTGCACTCAAGAGGTATCCATAATCAAACCATGTGTTAGCCATTCTTGATAACCAGAGCACTTGAGGCCGAAATAGCTCTGATTTTGCCTTCTCTACCTGTCTTCTAAAGTGCCACACTGCTCCACTCAGTCAGTTAATGAACTGTTAGGACAGTAATGTATCGGGACAGCAGGAGCCCATCCTTGGGCAGCAGCAGAGTTTCTGCATTAGTTTGGCGCGATGCCTCAGATTTGGACAATGAATCAGCAAAGGCAGTGAGAAGACATGGAGGCAGCAAGTGATGCAACAATCGCCCCGGAAGTGACATTCGATTCTGTGACGGAGACAAGTTTTGCTTGTGGAGGGGGTTTGCTGTCAGTTCATAGCACCACCCATCTCCTCCACCACCCTTGGTGTTTTCTGCCACATTCGCACATTCAGGGTCGGGCCCGGGCAGATTCACCCCTGTCTCACCCGGGGGCACTGAGGGTTCCATCGCCCCTGATTACCAACTCAACCAGTCTGTAAATTGAACCTGAAAAACTCCCTCGCAAGGGGCAGGAGCGCATGGGGGCTGGGGAGGCTGTGACCTCTGACGAAATTTCAACCCAATAAGCGAAGTTTGTATGTCTATAAAGATCCTACATGTGTGCTGTGTGTGCTAGGCCGATGTAGCAGAGCCTGGTCTGCAATCATCTTTGATCCCCTTGCAATTGCACCAAGACCTTGTTCTGTCAAGCCCGTGTGGTAGCTGGAGTGAAACGGCCACTGCACGTTAGAAGAATTCACGCACAGGCATCTTCCAACATTTAAAATGAAGTTCGGGACCTGGAACATCGGGATCCTCATGGCCAACCCCAACAGCGACAACCCGGAATGCTGTACAGCTATCGTTGTCAGCGAACTCAGCCACTTAGACATAGATGTCGCCACCCTAAGCGAGACCTAGCATGCAGGGGAAGGCCAGCTCAAGGAGCAAGGTGGTGGTTAAACCTTCTTCTGGAAAGGCAAATCTGAAGAAGAATGCCGCCTCCATGGGATAGGCTTCACCATAAAAAATGAGCTAGTTGAACGTCTGAGAGTCTCCCCTGGTGTAATAAGCGAACGCCTGATGACTCTACGGCTCACCTTAGCCCAGAACCAGTGCGCTGCGGTCATCAGTGCATACGTCCCAACACTGGAAGTCACAGACGAGAACAAAGAGGAACTCTACTCCAGTCCCGAGTCCCAACGGGCGACAAGCTGATCCTCCTTGGTGACTTCAATGCCAGAGTTGAAAAGGACACAGACCTCTGTGGAGGTGCGATCGGCAGATAGGGAACAGGGAAAGCCAACTCCAAGGTAGCCTCCTCCTGATGAAATGCTTAGAACGTAACCAACACCTTGTTCCATCAGAGCGTCAAGTGCAAGGCTTCATGGAAACATGCTCGCTCAAAGCACTGCCATCTGCTGGACTACGTCATCATCCGAGCGAGGGACCACAAGGACGACAGCATCACCTGCGCCATGACAGGAGCTGACGATTGCTGGACAGTCCACTGCCTAATCCACTCTGTCATCTCCATCAACGTAGCCACAGAACAGCGGCAGCAACAGAAGCAATGCCACAAGAAAATCAACGCTGGAGCACTCAAAGACCCTGCTAAGAAAGCCCTATTCAGCCAGCAACTCACAATCAACCTGACGACTCCCAGTGATTCAGAGGCACAGAGTGTCCACAGCGCCTGGTCTGCAATAAAGACCTCCATAATAAGCACCTGTAAAGAGATGCTCGGTCACTCGACCCGGGAAACCAAGACTGGTTCGACGAGAATGACCAGGAGATCCAGGAGCTAATAAGCCACAAGCACAAGGCATGCCTGACCTGGAAACAGGAACAGAACTTGAAAGCAAGAAAGCAACTCTACAGCCGCCTGAAGGCCGAGGTGCAACATAAAACTAGCGACAAAAAGAACAGATGGTGGGTGGATAAATCACAGGAGATCCAGCAGCTAACCAACAACCACGACGTGCGTGGATTCTTTAGTGCAGTCAAGACCACGTACGGACCAAGCACTCAAGCTCCTACCCCACTGTGGGCCAAGAATGGCGAGGTACTCATCAAGAACAGAGAGGCAGTGAAATCCCGCTGGAAGGAGCACTTCAAAGATCTCCTTAACTAAGAATCTGTCTTTGATGCAAGTGTACTCAACTCCATCCCGCAGCATGCTCCCCGCCACCACCTCATCACAACCCCAGGCCGGCAAGAGGTTGAAAAGGCCATCCGACAACTGAAGAACAAAAAAGGCACAGGAGCAGATGGAATCCCTGACGAGGTACTAAAACATGGCAGAGAAGCACTACTGCTGTGAATTCATGAACTACTTTCTCTTATCTGGAAGGAGGAGTGCATGCCAGGGGATCTCAGAGATGCCGTAATTATGACCATCTTCAAGAAAGGTGACACGTCCGATTGCGATAATTACAGAGGAGTTTCCCTGCGATCTGCCCCAGGGAAAGTCATCACAAGAATCCTCATCAATTGCCTTCTCCCCAGTGGCTGAAGAGCTCCTCCCAGAGTCGCAATGCAGATTCCGCCCACTAAAGAGCACAATGGACATGACATTCACCGTGCCTCAATTACAAGAGAAATGCAGGGAACAGCACCAACTGCTGTACATGGCCTTCTTGACCTACAAACACCTTTGACACTGTCAACCGTGAGGGATTATGGAGTGTCCTCCTCAAATTCGGCTGCCCTAAAAAGTTTGTCACCATTCTCCACCTGCTTCACGACAATATGCAAGCCATGGTCCTGACGTATGGTTCCACAACAGACCCAATTCAAGTATGGACCGGGGTTAAGCAAGGCTGTGTCATCGCACCAACATTCTTCTCGATCTTCCTTGCTGCAATGCTCCAACTCACCCTCAGTAAGCTCCCCGCTTGAGTGAAGCTAATTTACAGAACAAACGGGAAATTGTGAAATCTCCATCGCCTCCAGTCCAGATGCAAGGTCGTCCCATTCTCTGTCGTCTAATTACATTATCCAGACGATGCTTGCGTCTGCATACATTTCAAGGTCGAACGCCAAACCATCATCAACACTTTCACCGAAGTGTACCAGAGCATGGGCCTTACACTAAACATCCATAAGATGAAGGTCCTCTACCAACCTACCCGCCACACAGTACTGCACCCTGATTATCAAAAACCAGGACAAGGCCTTGGACAGCTTGGACCACTTTCCTTACCTCGGGAACCTACTGTCAACAAGGGCAGACATCGATGACAAGTCCAACACAGTTACCAGTGCAGCCTTTGGTCGCCTGCGGAAGAGAGTGTTTGAAGACCAGGACCTCAAATCCGGCACCAAGCTCATGGTCTACAGAGCAGTAGTGATTCCTGCCCTCCTGTATGCCTCCCAGACATGGACGATGTACAGCAGGCAACTCAAAGCACTGGAGTGGAAGCACCAACGCTGCCTCTGCAAGATCCTGCAAATCCATTGGCAGGATAGGCGCACCACCATCAGTGTTCTCGCTCAGGCCAGCATCCCCAGCATCGAAGCTTTGACCACGGACGATTTAGTCCGTATGCCCGGTACGAGACTCGCAAAACAAATGCTCGACTCACAACTGCGACACAGCAAGAGAACCCCAGGAAATGCTTTAAGGGCAACCTCAAAGCCTCCTTGAAAAACTGCAACATCGCCACTGACAACCTGGCCCAAGACAACACAAAGTGGTGGAGAAGCATCCGGGAAGGCACTGAACACCTCGAGACACTTCGCCGGGAGCAAATGGAAGCCAAGCACAAGGAGCTCATGTTAACCCAAGCATCCCACCCACCAGCCCCTTCAACCACCGTCTGCCCCACCTGTGACAGAGTCTGTAGGTCGCGCATTGGACTCATCAATCACCTGAGAATTAATTTTTAACGTGGAAGCAAGCCATCCTCGGGTTCCCAGGCACTGCCTAAGAAGAATGTCCCGATTTATGTTGCCATCGATTCTTAAGCTATGAAAATCATGCAATGTCTATAACGAGCGTTGGATCGGTAGAATCATAGAATCTTAGAAATTATGCCCTGTATACCCAAGTCCAGGTCATTACTTATATATAATAGAGCAGTGCATGTGGCCTCAGACAGCGTATTACAGCCCATCCCTGGGAAACGATATACCCCGGCCCAGCCAAACCTCCCTACACACCGAGCACAAGCACAGCCAAAACAGACACAGCAACATTTGCCGTGGAACCGCAGTGAGTAAAATGTTCTTTTATCTCTGATAGTTGTAAATGTATTTTGTTGAATCTGCGTTAGTAACAAATGTAGTTGTGAGTTGTTGTGTTGAATACAAATACATTTTGTTTATTTGTGTTAGTGTTTATGTATTTGAATGCAACAGTTTTATTTACAATTGTACTGCGGCGCATCTGTATTCATTATTAATGTAATTTTTGTGTATATATTTGTACTTATGTTGCTTGTAACTAAATCGTAAATAAATGCAAATACAATTATAACACAGCAATACATGCAGCGATGCTCTCCGGCTGTGCAGCACCTGCCGCTTGCAGCTGCGATGGCCGGAAGGGTTAATGCGTTGGGCTTGAAATCCACTCGGGTTTTCCTGCTTGCTGCGATACTGTTTAAAGCTCCGTACAATGCTCGAATAAATAAGAGCTGGAGCTGCCGGGCTACATTTACGTCGATCGCCAGGGCTGATCTAACCCGCAAAAGGGGCAGAAAAGGGGAAAGAAATACTGAAAGAACATGCAGTCCTGCAGAGCTGGACATCCAGCAGATCGACTTTTCTGCTGAGCAGACGATGAACCTCCTTCTTGAAAATGGTTCGTCAGTCCAGCTCAGAGGGGATTAAGCATCATGAAAGTCGGAATGGACTGGAGCCACTTGTATAACAGGAAGTGTATGGGGGCAGTTTCCCTTCCTTGATGAATGTTCATGATTCAGTTGCAGAACTTATTTGCACCACTCGCCACTCGGCCCAAGGTTGAACTGAGCCGATCACGTGGAGTTGAAGCAATTCCTCCAGTCAGTTAATTCAGTGGCATTTCAAGAGAAATAAGAAATTAGCGTCATTAGATGCATTTGTCCTAAACTGATGCCTTTTGCACATCTTGGGATGGTCAGACACGCTCTGTCTGTCTGTTACTGCTTGTGACCATTAACGGGAACTGGCCGCCAGTTAAACGTTTATCAGCAAACCGAAGAAAGACAAATAAACAGAAAGATGTGTTACTCGGCCCAGAGCAAAGGTGCAATGGATGTCCTTCAAAAAAATAGCCCCACACATTTGTGTAGATTTAATTTTGTAAAGTTTTAGATTTTGCATGTTACGAATATTATAACAAACTGTAAACAACAACAACTTGAATATATATAGCGCCTTTCATAGAATCATAGAATTGAATGTTTACAGCACGGATGAAGGCCATTCAGCCCGTCGAGGCCGTGCCGGCTCTCGGCAAGAGCACTTGAGCTCGTACCTGGCACCCGCCCATTCCCGTAGCCCTGCATTTTTTTTCCTTCAGATACTTATTCAACTCCCTTTTGAAAGCCATGATTGAACTGCCTCCACCACCTTTTCAGGCAGTGAATTCCAGATCCCAACCACTCGCTGTGTAAAAACAGGTTGTGCTTAAGTCGCCTTTGGTTTTTTGCCAATCATATTCAAACTGTGTCCTCTGGTTCTCGACACTTCTGCCAATGGGAACAGTTTATCTCTACTCTATCCAGACCCCTCATGATTTTGAAAACCTCTATTAAATTTCCTCTCAATCTTCTCTGCTCCAAGGAAATCAACCTGAGCTTCTCCGGTCTATCCACGTAACTGAATTCCCTCATCCCTGGAATCATTCTCGTTCATCTTTTTCTGCACCCTCTCTAAGGTCTTCACATCCTTCCTAAATTGTGGTGCCCAGAATTGGACACAATACTCCAGTTGGAGTCGAGCCAGTGTGTCCCACAGGATCATCATAATTTCCATGCTTTTGTAATCTATAGATCTATTCATGAAGTCCAGGACCCTGTAACCTTATTTGTTAACTGCTTTCTCAACTTGCCCTGCCACCTTCAACGATTTGTGAACATATACCCCCAGGTCTCTCTCTTCATGCACCCCCTGCAGGATTGTACCCTTTAGTTTACATTTCCTCTCCTCATTCTTTCCACCAATATGTATCACTTCGCACTTTTCTGCATTAAATTTCATCTGCCATGTGTCTGCCCATTCCTCCAGCCTGTCTATGACCACATGAACTCTATCACTATCCTCCTCACTGTTCAATATACTTCCAAGTTTTGCATCAGCTGCAAGTTTTGAAATTGTGCCCTGAACTCCCAGGCCCAAGTCATTAATATATATCAACAAAAGCAGTGATCCCAGAACCGAGCCCGGGATCAACACTGTAAAACATCCTCAAGTCCGAAAAGCAACAGTTCACCACAACTCTCTGTTTCCTGTACTTAGCCAATTTCGTATCCATGCTACAACTGTCCCTTTTATTCCATGGGCTTTAACATTGCTGGCAAGCCTATTAAGTGTCACATTGTCAAAAACCTTTTCGAAGTCCATGTACACCACGTCAATTGCATTGCGCTCATCAGCCCTCTCTGTTACTGCATCAGAAATCTCTATCTAGTGGGTGAGAGAGTTATTCTAAAATCAGTAAGCGCAGCACATCCCTTCAACATTGTTCACATATAAAATTTTAAAAATATTCTCGAACAGAAAAACTGACAGTGTAATCAAAAGTAACAGAAAAGGGACACTTAATTCGGAAAATAATTATTGCCCCAAAACTGGATATTCAATCATTCAAACACTGCCCTGATATAAACTCAGAACTGCACACTGTGAAAGCTCAGTGATCCCGCAGTGATTCAAACACACAGCATTGTACTGTGAACGCAGATACACTGGCGTCCCACCACTAGGTCCACAGTTTGCAAGTGACACCGAATCCAGAGAAGGTAGATTGGTGTGAACCGCCACCCGGGCTCTCGGACTGCAAGAGGCAGAAGCAGCAGCAGCCAGGATACCCGCCCTCTAATCCGCCACTACCAGTGGAGAGCTGCCGGTCCCGGCTTGAGGCATGCCTGGGAGCCGCTGAAAACTGTGACTACAAGAGCAAGTCCGATGCTGGGTATTCTGTGGCGATTGTCTCATCTCCTGACTCCCCAAGGCATTTTCAACATCTACAAGGCACAAGTCAAGTGTGTGATGGAATACTCTCCAATTGCTTGGATGAGTGCAGCTCCAACAACACTCAAGAAGCTCGACACCATACAGGACAAAGCAGCCCGCTTGATTGCCATCCCATTCACCACCTTAAACATTCACTCCCTTCACCAGTGGTGTACCGCGGCTGCAGTGTGTACCAGCTACAAGATGCATTGCAGCAACTCGCCAAGGCTTCTTCAACAGCACCTGCCAAACCCACGAACTCTACCACCTAGAAGAACAAGGGCAGCAGGCGCATGGGAACACCATCACCCCCATATACCCCTCCAAGTCACACACCAGCCTGAGTTGGAAATATATCAACGTTCCTTCATCGTCGCTGGGTCAAAATCCTGGAAGTCCCTCTCTAACAGCATTGTGGGAGTACCTTCATCACACGGACTGCAGCGGTTCAAGTAGGCGGCTCACCATCGCCTTCTCAGGGACAATTAGGGATTGCCAGCGAGGCCCACATTCCAGGAAGGAATAAAAAGAACAGTTTTTTCACGCATGATGTTGCTTAATAAAGGGATTGTTGATGAAGTGCATTTCTCACTAGATGCTGCTTGACCTGATCAACGTTCGCTCCATCATATATTTTTTATTTTGAACTTTGCAGCGAGCATTTCTTCAGACAACAACAGCCACACAATTTTATGGCAGGAGTGGTTTTCGAACCCACAGCCCTCAAAAAAACCTGCACCTAAACCCAGTGCCTTAGACCACTCGGCCACGCTACCTCACCAATGTAACCTCATTTCTGATACTGGTGACTGATAATTGAAAGCCGGCTCTCCTATTGCTTTTGCATTGAGTCAAGGGCTTTGCAGTGAGAAAGAAGGAAATAAAAGTGCTTTCTGAGCTGTGTTTATGGAGCGAGGTGGTTGAGAGTTTAAGGCGGTGGGTCGCTAATTGTCTGTGCTCTACACGCATTGTTTTGAATTCTACCATTATTGCATTTAAGACTAGATCTTTTTCAACACATTCAAGACTCCTGTATCTGAGTCCTTTCCTTGCCCAATCCGCAGTGGGAAGTTTTGTTTAGCTGCCTCACTCTATTTGCACAAATCAGCAAAGACCTCATTTCAGCCCAAACTGTTTCTTGCACGGCAGTGTTGAAATTGTAAGATATAAGTTACGTGAAGTAGAATTCAAAGTAGACAGTGACGTCCTGGTAAAAGGAAAATTTCTCTTCAGATGCTGCCTGATCTATTGAATATTTCCAGCATTTTCTGTTTTAATTTTGTGTTTTCACGATAGCAGTTTACCCAACAACACAAAACTTGCCTCAAGGGCGCAGCTCCAAGCAAAACTTTTCTGTGATCTTCTCACACACAAGATCTACTTAACTTTCCCCACACATGATGTAAAGGCAGCCGTTTCTGCCCACATTGTCCTGCGCTGCAACATTCCAAACACAATTTGCTCCTGGCATCAGAGAGTCTCAGAGTTTCTCAGAGGGGATTGCCAGAGCAATGGGGAGCTCAGAGGCTGTGAGGGAATTGAAGGGTTTCTGAGATAGTATCACGTGGGTATGTGGGCTCTAAATGGATACCAGAGAGAGTAACGGACACTCAGAAGGTATTGTAGAGGGAAAGGGAACTCAGGAGGTATCAGAGAGGTTAATGAGCGCTCGGGAGGTATGAGAGAGAGTAAGGGGCGCTCAGAATGTATCGAAGAGGGTACGGGACGCTGAGGAGCTATCAGTGAGAGTAACCAATGCTCTGGAGATATCAGAGTGGGAAATGAGGTTTTATCAGAAAGACTGAGGAACGCTTAGGTGGTAGCAGCGAGTCTGGTGGAACAAGAGTTGTTATCGTCTAAACTTCACATTGTCTAAATATCAACATGGTTAATGAAAGCAAAGTTGAATCCGAATGTAACAGCTGGACTGCCATGTCCTAAGTGGGGACAATGGGAAGATAGAATGTGGTCGGACTGGACATTTGCAGCGCTCAGATATACATTTATAACTGACACAGATCCCCCACCCAATATATTAAATAATAATACAGAACATCTAACTATATTAGAAACTAACAGAGACACAAAATCATTTACAGCCAACACATTAGCAACTCGCAAATACATGTGTATCTAACATGGGCACACCCAAATATATTTTAAAGGATCACAGGTAATTGATTGCTAAAAAAAGACTTTAATTGGGTGCCTTTAAGTCCTGAAGTAAATATGCTAGTTTACAATAACCTTCTTCCAAAGCCACTGGAGATTGCTGTGGAATGAGTTGGGTCCTATCTGATAATTTATGATGTGGAACTGCAAGTTTGAACACAATGGATTGATTCCACTGGCCCTGTTCTGCTGACTGCCAACACAATACATACTTACAACCAATAAAACAAACCTGCCTTGGATGGAAGTGGGCTTTGTTTTCTGGAAGGAATAAATCAACTGGGCCGAAAAATTACCTCCAAAAAATCTAGGAAAAATCGTTCTGTATAAGTAAAGGACAAAATGTCAGAAGTGGGATTCGAACACTCGTCTCCAGAGAAAATTACAACTTAAACAGAGCTCTTTAGACCATTCGGTCATTCTGACTACCTAATTCAAAACCTAATGACCCTGCAGTTACACACTGAGGTAAACAAAACGCGAACTGTTGCTGGAAGGCCCTGGGATTTCACTGTCAATGTGTTCTGTGTATGAGGAGGCCTCGCTGGGCCATGTGGTATCTTGCTTCACTGGCAGTAATGCGCTGCTTTCGCTGCAGTGGGTCACCCAGCGATGGGTATTAGGATTATTTCTTTTCTTGTTATATATAAATGACCTGGAGTTGGGTATAGCGAGTCAAATGTCAAAGTTTGTGGATGTGTTGGCAACGTAATAAGTAGTGAGTATGTTATTGGCAGATTTCAGGAGGACATAGACAGACCGGCGAAATGGTCATGGCAGAGGAAATTTGTCAAATTAATTAAGTTTGGTAGGAAGTATCAGGAGAGTCAAAATAAACCACGTGTTACATTTAAAGTGGGTGCAGGAACAGAGCGATCTCGGGGTGTACGTTCACATGTGTTTGCAGGTGGTGGGACAAGTTGAGAAGGCTGTAAGGAGGGCATTCGCGGTCCATGACTTTATAAATCGAGGAATTGAGGAAAAAGCAAGGAATTTATGTTCAAACTTCATAAAAGACTAATTAGGCCCAAGCTGGAGTATTGTGGCCAATTCTGGGCTCCACAGTGAGGAAGGATGTCAAGCCCTCAAAGAGTGTGCAGTGAAGATTTACTGGAGTGGCACCAGTGATGAAAGACTTCAGTTAGGTGCAGAGACTGGAGAAGCTGGGTTGTTCTCGTTGGAGCAGCGAAGATTAAGGGGAGATTTGAGGGAGGTGATTAAAAACTTGAAGGATTTGGGGAGAGTTAAGAAGAACAATCTGTTTCCAGTGACCAGAGGGTGGGTTACCTGAATTCACAGATTTACGGTATTTGGAACTGAAACAGAAGTGACAGGAGGAAACATTAATACAGTGAATTTTTATGATCTGTAATGCACTGCCTGAAGGGGTAGTGGAAGCAGATTCAATACTAACATTTCAAAGGTAATTAGATAAACACTTGGAAATAAAAAAATATGCTGGACTATGGGGAACCCGCAGGGGAGTGGGATTAATTGGTTCGCTCTTACAAAGGCTGGATAGGCCGAATGCCCCCTACTGTGCTGTAATATTCTATCATTCTATGTTATCGATCTCCATGGCGTCACCTATAGGCGAGAGATGCAAAGCTCTGCACAACTCTGCTTCAGCGGTATCTTGTTCCCCAGAAACGGGCTGTAATGCGCTGTCTGAGGCCACATTCGCTGCTATTTCCATCAGCGGGTTATTGAAGAGAGCTGCTTTTCACGGCCTCACTCATTCTGGGCTCTGGAAAACAGCAACAAAATTATAGATTTGCTGCCGTTTCTCAAATTCAGCTTAAAACAGTTGTTATTAACCGAGGCAGCCCTTCAGGATCTTATAATTATCTCTCACAAATCAACTGAAACCAGTCAGAATGTGAATTTCATTTTGCTTTTCCAAAATAAACGGTGGAACATTCATTGTGGAAACACGGAGAGAGCCTGGTGTGGCTCACTGTGGAAATATCCATGTCACAGCGAACCAGCTCTCCTGCAGCCAGTGCAGCCTCCCATCCGTCCTTTCGGGGCCTTGTCTGCTAAGATGAATTCTGATTTCCGTGAAGCCAGTCTCAGGCTTTTATATATTTTTGATGTGCGTGCGATCCGACCGCAGGGTAAATGTTGGGAATATCAGCCGGGCCCAGCTGGCAATGTTTGCAGCACATTTGTGTTCATTCGTTGAAAACTGAAACTGTGAGACAATAAGGTAAAGATTACTCGATCGTTAATGGAACCATCAATTATTTGAGCTGACAGCTGACCTTGTCAACCGATTGTGCCACAGAGACACAACCCTTTCCAAACTGAAACACCGAGCTACAACCTCAGGTTACAGCGACCAATATGGATCGATGATGTATTACAAATTACTTTCAGTCTGATTTAGGTAAGTGGAGCATTGGAGACTGCACTTTATACATTCTGAATTCCAATATCCTGTCAGCTCAGCGCGCAGATCTGTTCCCATTCCCAGCCCTCTTTCACATTTCGATGACGTCCATCCTATAACCAAGTTTGCTGATGGCATTAAGTTAGGTGGCACAGTAAGTAGTGTAGGTGAGAGCAGAAAGTTCCAAAGGAACATTGATAGATTAAATGAGTGGGCACAACTGTGGCCGATGGAGTTCAACGTGGAGAACTGTGAGATCATCCACTTTAGACCTGAGAAATACAATTCAGTGTATATTCAAAAAGGTGAGGAGTTAGGAACTCTGGATTAGCAGAAAGTGTTAAAACTCCACGTAGAGTAATTACTTCAAACTACTGGACAGGTACAACATAAAATGAAAGTTTCATGGAATTGTAGCCTTCATCTCAAGTTGGCGGTAATACAGAGTGGTGGAAGTTCTGCTGGAAGTCTACAGGAAAGATTGGGAAATGGTACAGGGGGAGTAGCACACTTAGTGATTAAGGGTGAAATCACTTCAATGCTAAGATCGGATATAATGAGAGATAAGCAGGCAATGGAAACTTTATTAGAATTAATAGCTAGGAAAAGATTTAAGACTGTAGTGGGAGTTGTGTAGAGGCCCCCTGGTCGCAGCTGTGAAATGTTAGATATTATAAAAGCAGAAATTAGACAAGCGTGTCAGAAAAGCAGAGTGGTTTTAATGGAGGGTTTTAATTTTCATATAGATAGGGATAAGCAGACTAGCACCTATCAGAAAGTTAATTAATTTATTGAGTGCGTCCTGAATAGTTTTCTACAACAATATGCCTTAGAAACAACACACGGGCAGGCCATATTTGATTTAGTAATGAGTAACGAGTCAGATTTATTCAACAGACTAAAGGTGCATGAACATTTATTTAATAGTGATCATAACATGATCGAGTTCAACGTAGTATTTGAAAGGGAGAAACGCGAATCAGCTACTAAGATTCTAGATTTGGGTGGGGCCGACTTCAACGGATGAGGCAGAGACTGTCCACATTAAACTGGGCAAATCTGTTAATATGTTAAATGACAGAAGATCAGTGGGAGGTGTTCAAAATAAATTTAACATGGTACAGAATCAGTTTATACCCCTGAGGGGCAAGAACTCTACTGGACAAAAAAACAGGCATGGACGACTAGAGGTAAGAGACAGACAGCGGTAAAATAAAATAAAAAGCATACAAAAATGCTAAACATAGCACAGATCCTGGCGAATGGGAAAGATACAAAGAACAGATAGTAAGAGCAGATAGTAATAGCTAAAAAGAGGGAGTATGAACAGAAAGAGACTGGTGAAATGGGCAGACACATGGCAGATAAAAGTTAACGCAGAGAAGTGCAAAGTGATATATTTTGGTCGGAAGAATGAGGAGAGGCAATGTAAACTAAATGGTACTATTTTAATGGGGCCGATTATTTCCTTTTATCGGCTCCCGCTGGAGATCACTGGCCCCGAAACTGCTCACAATGCTCTCCGCTGCAATTTATTAACCAGCTCTAAATGGTACAATTATAAAGAGGGTGCAGGAACAGGGAGACAGTGGGTGTGTGCACACAAATCTTTGAAGGTGGGAGGACAAGGCGAGAAGGATGTTAAAAATGATTAGGGTTCCTTTCTTTTATTAATAGATGAATAGAGCATAAAAGCAAGGAAATTATGCTAAACATTTATAAAGCACTAGTGTATTGCGTTCAATTCTGGGCACCACATATTAGGAAAGAAGTCAAGGCCTTGGAGAGAGTGCAGACTAGAGTTACTGGAATGGTACCAGGGATGCGGGACCTCATTTATGGGAAGAGACTGGAGAAGCTGGGATTTTTCTTCTTAGAGCAGTGAATGTCAAGAGGAGAGTTGATAGAAATGTTCAAAATTATGAATGGTTATGATAGAGATAAAAAAGGAGAAACCTTAAAAATGTAAAAGTAAATATGATAAAATCCACCCAGGCACAGTTGGGGGTCGAGCCCATGATATTTAGTTTATGTGACAGACGCCTTGCCACTTGGTCTCCACGCCGTACATCAGCAATTGCTTTGAGGTTGAGGGAAAGCAGAACAGACACTTGTTAAAGGAATAAAATGAGATAGTGGAGCCAGCATTTCGATGAATCTTTTCATAAAACCTTTCAGAGAATCACAGAATCCTACATCACAGAAGGAGGCCATTTGCCCCGTCGTGCTCTTGGAAGAGCAATCCAATTATTCCCAGTTCGTTCCCCATACCCCTGCAAAATTTTCCAATTCAAGTATTTATCCAATTCCCTTTTGAAAGTTACTATTGAATCTGCTTCCACCACCATTTCAGGCAGAGCATTAAGATGATAATAACTTGTAATGTAAAAAAGAAAATCTCCTCATCTCCCCTCTGGATCTTTTGCCAATTCGATGTCGCCTGTTGTCGTCTGGGTGTTGCCTTGACTGGAGGATTTTGATTCTGAGGAAAGATTGGAGAGGCTGGAGTTGTTTTCTTTGGAACAGAGGAGGCGGAGGGGATACTTAATTGAAGTGTATAAAATTATGAGGGGCCGAGCTGGAGTGGATAGGAAGCACCTATTTCAGTTAGCAGAGAGGCCAATAACAAGGAGGAATAGATTTAATGTAATTGGTAGAAGAATTAGAGGGAAGTTGAGGAGAACTTTTTTCACCCAAAGGGTGGTGGGGGTCTGTAACTCACTACCTGAAATGATGGTAGAGGCAGAAACCCTCATCATATTTGAGAAGTACTTGGATATGCACTTAATGTGCCGTAAACTGCAAGGCTACGTACCAATAGCTGGGAAGTGGGATTAGGCTGGATAGCTCTTTCGACCAGAGCCGATGACCCTCCTTCTGTGCTGTAAATTTCTAAGGTTCTATGATTCTAAGAGGTACTGATTTTCCTAGCTGTCCTGGGCATAGCTGTGTCCGACAGCCAACATCAATTAAATTTCAATTTTATTTGTCACGTAACCAAATACAACAAGTGAAATCCAGTCAGTGAAATGCTTTTTCCTTAACGAGCCGAGCGCACCAAGCAGCAAGGACACTTAGCTGCCTGGTACACACGGAGCCCGCCAGGACGGCAGCCATCTTCATCGGCGCCATAAAACAGCGCCCAAACAGGCACAGGAACAACATCACAGTGGGATCTTGCTGTGTAGAATTCGGCTGCCTTGTTTTCCTATATTATAAGCAGTGACTACGCTTCAAAAAGTACTTCATCTTCTGTGAAGCCATTTAAAAAAAAATCAGCATTCATGGGATGTGGATGTCGCTGACAATATCAGCATTTATTGCACAATCCCAATTGCCCTTGAGAGGGTGGTGATGAGCCCCTTTTTGAACCACTGCAGTCCGTGAGGTGAAGGGACCCAGAGTGCTGTTAGGGAAGGAGGTCCCAGATTTTGACCCAGCGACAATGAAGGAATGACGATATATTTCCAAGTCAGGATGGTGCATGCCTTGGAGGGGAACTTACAGGTGCTGGTGTTCCCATGCGCGAACTGCTCTTGTCCTTCTAGGAGGTACAGGTCGCGGTTTTGGGAGGTGCTGTGGAAGAAGCTTTGGCACTTGTGTAGCGCAATTGTTACTTTCCACATATCAGCCCAAGCCTGAATGTTGTGCAGGTCTTGCTGCATGCAGGCCAGGATTGCTTAATTATCTGATGAGATGAGAATGGAACTGAACACTTTGCAATCATCGCTGAACATCCCCACATCTGACCTTATGATAGAGGGAAGGTCATTGATGAAGCAGAAGATTAACTCCTGCAGTGATGTCCCGGTGCTGACATGATTGACCTCCAACAACCACAAGCATCTTCCTTTATGCTAGGTACGTCTCTAACAGTGGACTTTCCCCCGTGTCCACCCACAGGTTCCATTGACTTCAATTTTACTCGGGCTCCTTGATGCAACACTTGGTCTAATGCTGTTTTGCTGCTAAGAGCAATAACTCTCACCTCGCCTTTAGAATTCAGCTCCTTTGTCCATGTTAGGATCAAGGCTGTAATGAGGTCTGGAAACTAGTGGTCCTGTCGGGACTCAAACTGAGCATTGGTGAGCAATTGGGACGTCCCAAGGTCGTGAAAGGTGCTATAGGAGTGCAGGTTCTCTTTTTTACTGTTTAAAAACTACGAACACATGCATGATGTTTATTTGTAGGTCATCGAGCTGAAACCTTAACCTTACCTTCCTCTCCCCAAAGATCGTGCCAGGGTGTCCCAGCATGGCTCATTTATAAATTTTGATATGAAATAAATGGTTCCTTCTGCAGTGGAGAAAGAGTTAAACTGACACCGCTGGTATTTTTACTGAATGGTGTAATAAAGACAAAATCTAATAGGTATTTCCTGTAGTAATCTTTTTCTAAAGTGCTGAACTGACAGTTGAGACAACCTAAGCAGTAGTGTTAGAACTGCATACTGTGTCAATTAGAGACAATGGGAAATAGTCGGATGTGGAAACCATAAGAGTCCTAGAGGATGTAAGTTCTGTTCTGGCAGGAAAGTAAAATAATGAGTTGGAAGTAAAGTGACCTAGAGAGGCAGGAAAGGAGGACAATGAGTCAGAAGTACAATGTTGATGAGACCCTATCTGGCATAAACAAAGGTCATAGGTGCAACAATAGCTTGGGGGATAACAGACATATAGGTTTACGATAATATAAGTGGTACTTTAATGTAACGCAGCATAGGCAACCAATCAGTGAAGATGCATACGGGCCAAGGTCCAATCAGGTGGCAGGAATGAATTCTGACCGAGCTGGACATATATGTTTTAATGTATAAAAATGTACTGTTTGCTGTACCAATTTGGTGAAGTCTGGCTAAGACAGAGCAGATTGTCTCCCCACCAGTGTAATAAAGATGACTTGATTTTCAATCCGAAAACCTTGTGTCGAGTGTTGGTTTAAAATACTGCACAACAATTGGCATCATGCACAGGATCCCACACGGATGGGAGGCATGGGCGAGTGAAGCTGAGCCAAAAATGTGAGTTATTTTGAAAAACAACGTTCAATTAGGGCAAGGCAACACCGTCTCGTGTCCGCCGCCCCCTTTGGAATCAAAGAACTAAAAGATTTGAATCAATAAGTCAAGCGGTCTTGGGGTTCAGGTGAAATACGCAGAACTATAGGCGTGGTATGTGTTGCAAGTACTGCGTTAACTTTGGAGTAAAAGTCTGAAGCATACCTCTGACAACTCGAGTTACAAGCAATGCAGAAAGTTTAAGCATACCTCTGACAATTCCAGTTTCAAGCAATGCTAAGCATACATCTGACAACAAATTACCTGAACAAAATTGTTGCAAGTATGGCCTCACTCTGCGAGAGTAAATAAGGGAGCTACTTCTGACAACTGCGGTTGCAAGTACCGTCTCACACTGTGAGAGTAAAGGATGGGTCATACCGCTGACAACAATTAACCATGGAAAGTGAAAAACTCGAGGGGAATGGTGGGGTCGCTGATACGCTAATTAGTGGACAAAAGTAAAAGATTTAATGACAAAATTGTTAATAACGATTGGCAACCGAACGACCCACCGGCCAAACAAAGAGAATGGTGGGCTAAAGAAACAAATTTAAAGGAAGAAAATGCCATCATTTTAGTGGCTCATGCATATTATGAGTTGAGCAGATGTGCTCAAGTTTGGACCAAACACGGGTGCCAAAATTGTACCCAAGTACCTATAATGGCAACAGCTCCTGTAGCGCCATCTAAGGTGAAAAGAGTAGACGAGGACAGGATAGACTGGGATGCGCTGAGCCGGAAAGTTGCTGAACATGACCCCGACTATAATGATGGGGAAATCTCGCCCCATATGACGATGTAAAAGTGGCACCTATTAAGGTGGAATTTATTCCGGTCACCCCGGAAGTGCCTATACTGGTAGGGGCACCCCCAGGCACCGTAGCGATCCCAGCAGTACCAGTTCAGGTATAAATCACTTACGTATCATTCTCTGCAGGAGATGAATTAAAGTTGCTTCAAATTCTGCCGGAACTAAAGCTCCGACAGAGTAATGCCATATTCTGGCAGAAACTAAGAGAAATGAGGATATGTCACAACTTCCACAACCGGGATGTTGATGGATTAGCGAGGGCAAAAATGAGCGAAGATATGTTGGGTCAATCACCTCAACAATATAGGGAGGGGACATGGTGTCAAGATGTAGCCCCTATAAACCAGCAACGAGATGTGGATTATACAGCATTTAGGACCGCTGTTACGCAAGTTTTAGGATTAGTACCAGTAAACTGGGGACTAGTCATGGGAATTAGTTAGGGGAAAGGGGTGTCCACCCATGATTATGGAGAACGGATGTGGACTAGTTTTGTAGCCCACTCCGGTATAATAGCACTACAACTAGACAATTTGGCATTTTTGAAAATGTACAAGGGCTGAGTCGTGCCCATCAGGCCATAGTACAAATTGGATTGGTCACCATACAGACCTTTGATGAATTGATCAGATGGGCGACCGAGGTAGACAACCAGCAGAAAGTTAAGGTGGCTGCCTTGGAGGAACAGATAGCTGCAGTAAAGGAGATGGAAGTCCGTATAAAATGCAATAGGCTTGGGCACAAGAGTTATCATTGCACATTAACTAGGAAAGACACAGGAAGGAGATGTAAAAACTGTAATAAACCTGGACACAAACAGCGAGACTGTTGGTCCAAGGGAGGGGGGAAGGAAGGCCAAGGCTCAAGACAACAAGAGGCAGTGTGTAGCGAGAAGATAACGGACGAGGCCAATATGAATAAGATTCAATTGATCAAACTAATCAAAACCCTGTCACAGTCCCGCTAGGTAGCATCGGCCCTCGGTACAGGCACCGATCCCCGTCTGTATCTAACAGCACTGTTATGGGGCCAGCAGTGCGATAAGTTAGTTGACACAGGGGCATCAGTGTCTATAACCAATTTGGACCTCCCGCACACAAAAACCTCAAAACCTCAATAATGATACAAGGAGTGGGCGGGAAGAGTAATCGCGCCTACAAAAGCGGGACACAATTATTGGAACAAGGAGGAATTTTTCTCCCTTTCCAGTTATGGGCATGTGATAACCCAGAGGGAACAATCTTAGGAGTGGATAAAATAAGTGAACTGGACCATGTGACAGATGTATGAAATAAGACTGTATTACGAAAGCGCGTAATTGATGATAAATTTGAAGCCAGGATTATGGCCAGTTATATGATAAAGATCGGTAGTAAAGGGATTGGGAACAATATGGAATATGGGGACTCCTATGCCAGGCGGTGGAAGGAGCATGGGTCACCTTTAAATAGGACTGTGGACTAACTACAATTAACCCTATCATGATACCCGGACCGGAGCACAAGGCGCATAGACAATACTCGATAAAACCAGCAGCCAAAGAGGCCGTATTCAGGATAATAACCGAGTTACTGAAACAGGGAGTGTTAAAAGAAACCACAGCAACCATAAATTCACCAATTTGGCCTGTAGGTAAACCAGACAGATCAGAACTAGTGACTCTCACGGAAGCATTGAAATTGGCAAAAGGAAAACGAGTAAATATATACACAGACAGTAGATATGCGTTTGGGGTAGTGAATGATTATATGATAGCGTGGAACATGAGAGGATATGTAACCTCCGGAGTAGGAGAAATACAGCATTAGGAAGTAGTGAGAGACCTAGTAGAAGCGGTAAAAGGAGCAGAAGAGGTAGCAGTGAATAAAATAAAGGCACACCGCAAGGTAGTGAGCGAGCAACAAAAACGAAATATGCTAGCTGATCAGGCAGCAAGAACAACAGCGGACACAGAGATCCCTACACCAATAGCTACAGGTAGAATAACAGCAGAGGAAGTGAACATTAAAAGAATCCAAGAGGAGACCGAAATGGAGGAGCAGGAGCAGTAGATAAAGAAAGGCGCAGCCAAAGGTAGAGATGGAATATGGAAAAAGGATCACAGGGGAACTTGTTGAAAATGTACCATGAGCCAGACCATGGGGGGCGGAATGGCATGATGGGTAGGCTAAGTACAGATTGGTGGTGGAGTGGAGTGGGAAAAGATGTGGCAAGATACTGCAGACGCTGCAGCATCTGTGGACAACACAACCCAGGTAGGCCCATAAAGGTTAGAATAGCCCACCAGCCACGACACAAAGGCCCCTGGGAAAACCTCCAATTAAACTTTACTGGAACCGTACCTAACAGTAGAGGGAAGAAATACTGTTTAGTGATCATAGACCAGTTTACAAGGTGGGTGGAAGCATTCCCTACTTTAGTGCTCAGACTGTGGCCCGAATATTTGCATACGACGTGATACTGAGATGGGGGTCCCGTTGCAAATAGGTTCAGATCAAGGTACCCACTTTACGGGAAAGGTAATGAAAGAAACTTGTAAGTTACTGGGAGTAAGACAGAAGTTCCATATCCCCTACCATCAGCAAAGCTCAGGCATGGTAGAGCGAATGGACAGAACCCTGAAAACAGCCTTAAGCAAGGCCATAGCCGAAACTGGACAGGGGTGGGTGGATGTCCTTCCATGTATCCTGATGAGGTTGCGAGCTAACTCAAACAGGATCACCGGACTGACACCATATGAACTCATGAGTGGCCAAGCAATGTGTCTGCCGGAAGTATTAGCATCTGGTAGCGAGGGACAAGGACCATTAAACGATAAAATTATGAAATAAGTACAAACATTGGATAATCAATTGAAAGAGCTCTAACAAGAAGTTAAAGAACAACAAGACATCAGAGATAAAAATAGACAAAAGTAGGGGTCCTCGGAGCCCCTACCCAAGGTGGGCGAGCAGGTAGTTATTAAAATATTGCCAGAGAGATCGGGATTCACACCTAGATGGACCAGAACATTTGAGGATATCATGATCAGCGATATGCGCGCATGTATACATATGAGGGGAAAGGATAGATGGAAACATTGGACACAACTAAACCGGTACAACAATAACCCATCTGATCTTAAGTCCCACAGAAACAATGGAATAAACACTGGAGATGAGCTACCTCTGGTGACAGCCAGACCTCTGTTTAAATTACAGATAAACATGGATCCCGTAAGATGGATTGTCATAACTACCCTGATGACAGCATTTATAAGTACAAATAACGGGCTGGAAGAAATGGACTGCAGGTTAAGATCCCCTAATGGCGACTTCATGGAGGCTTCATCATATCACACAGTTAGGAGTGTGAAAAACAAGGAAAATGATGTTACAGGTGTAACGGTACCTGAGTGAACTTGGATCAACAACCATGCGGACCCTGTAGAATGAAAAAATGCCAGCAATATGGTAGAATGTAATAGACACTGGCAGGTGTTGGCTCAAGTAGGGGGAGGATATGTCCTGAGCTGCACGGAAAATGATATAAGATGGACTATTGTACACGGCATTACAACACCTCAACCAACAACAACAAGGACCACACCACAAGGGTTAACCCGAGAAACAACAACACCCCCAATCACAACAATACCTGAAGAATGGAGGTGTCCGAAATGGACGCCTGGGCCTGAAAATGGACTGGTGATATTTACTGAGGGAGAACAATTGTATGATAGCGTGAGACACGAAATTGTACCGGTACTAATGAACTTAACCATGTTACAATGGCCAGGATATTCTGAAAGGTTTACTAGAACTAGAAAATTCTATGCATATATGGTAAAGAATGTAATTAACCAAGCTGCTGATGTGACAGGGGCTACTGACGTTAGGGGACATGCTGCATTTCACCAAAGGATTAAGAGGAGCTTAGTAACCGACATACCCATGGGAATAAACACGGGGACATCATTCATTAATGCCCTAGATATACAAGGTGTCCAAAGTAGTGTGGAACGACTACAAAGGGTGATACAACAGATTTTAGAGAAGGAAACTGGTTTGGTTCGACAAGGATCAGAGTTGGGAGGACATACGATAAGGAAGTTACTCAAGGGAATCAAGGTTATAGAGGACCATGCTAGCATTATCAACAAACCAAACCATAGAGATGAGGAACAGGCAAAGGACAGGGTAGGAAGAGGCTTGTGTTAAGCCTATGGCCAATGGATCACCGGACAGTTAAACACAATCTGGCACAGATACAGCGAGGTGAGGTACCAGACTGGATTAACAGCACACAGCTCTGTGGCCTGAGCCTGAATCCAGGCCCTCTGACTGCTTGTACCCTCAAAGGGATGACCAGAGTATATCCAGTGATACAAAAATGTAAAGCTGAAGTGACAGCAATGATAGGCATGGTACTCCTGATGCCAGTGGTGGGACTAGACATGGCTCCATACCCACAGTACCAGGTAACAAACATAGGCATAGTGAGGGGTGAGACATACCTCCAATACTATTCAATTGATACCTATGCCATCAGGAAGAATGATACTATGAGAGGAGTCTCCCTAAACGGATGCCACAGGAAAGGCACGCTTACGATGTGCCCACATCCAGTAGGAGAAGGCCCTATGGATGAGTGCGCCTACAACAAGACAGAGAGTGTGTGTTGGACTTATCACATGTTGATCACCATCACACGCGCTCGGGATATAAAGGCAAAGGGGAGTATTGTACAGCCACCACAGAGGCTGAGTGCCAATATAGTAACCTTGTATGTGCAATCACAATGCCTAACTTCTGCTTTACGCCAAAGATCCCTGTCACAATTGGGCACACCAGATTGGTGTATGTACATTCAAGCGAGGAGATAAAGCTAAATGTGCCAGATAGTCTAAAGAAAGAGTTAGTCAATTATGAAGTACCAGTAGGGACCGCAATACCCCACCTGCAAGAGGATCTGCAAGAATTGAAAGAGGATTTAAGTAAGATGGTGAAACAATACATAGTGCTGCAAAGGGACCTTGGGGAATTAGAAAGGGTCATAGAGATAGAGCTACAGGAGGTCCCGTGGTATGAGAAGCTGTGGGATTGGGGAATGAATGTCAACATACACCCATGGATCCGCATCATTTCCCATATATATTAGTGATAGCACAGTTAGTCATGGCTATATGATGGGGAATAGCAGCATGCACCGCTTGTAACAAGAAACGGACCAACAAAGAGCTAAAGCAAAGCGGAAAGAGCTGGAAAAAACAAGTTTGCTCTGGACATGATGGGTATGCAGGGCCTCCCGAACCAGCGCCTGATCACCACATGGGGCAGGAGGCACAGCAATACTTATACATGCAGTTTAACTTGGGCAGTGGCCAAGTACCAAAAGGGGGGATTGCAGTGGGGAATGAGTTAAACTGACATCGCTGGCAGCTTCACTGAATGGTGTAATAAACAGAATAATCTAATAGGTCTTTGCAGTAGTAAGCTTTTTCTAAATTGCTGAACTGGCAGTTGAGATAACCTAAGCAATAGTTGAAGAACTGCTTACTGTGTCACTAAGAGACAATTGCAAATAGTCGGAGGTGGAAGCCATAAGAGGCCTAGAGGATGTAAGCTCTGTTCTGGCAGGAAAGTAAAATAATGAGTTGGAAGTAAAGAGGCCTAGAGAGGCAGGAAAGGAGGACAATGAGTCTGAAGTACAATGTTGATGAGACCCCATCTGGCATAAACAAAGGTCATAGGTGCAACAACAGCTTGGAGGATAATGGACATGTACTTTTCCGATAATAAAGGCGGTACTTTAATATAACGCAGTATAGGCAACCAATCAGTGAATATGTATATGGGCCAAGGACCAATCAGGTGGTAGCAATGAGTTTTGAATGAGCTGGACATATATGTTGTAATGTATAAAAATGTAGGGCTTGCTGTACCAATTTGGAGACGTCTGGCTAAGACAGAGCAGATTGTCTCCCCACTGGTGTAATAAAGACAACTTGATTATCGATCCGCAAACCTTGTGTCAAGTGTTGGTTTAAAATACTCCACAACACTTCTATAGTTATTAATGACTTAGAAAATTCCTATATCCACGTTTGCCGATGATGCAAAGGCTGGTGGTATGGTAAGTCGTGTAGATAGCAGCATATAATTACAAAGATATATTGATAGATTAAGTGAATGGGCGAAACAGTGGCTGATGGATTTCAACGCAGGTAAGTATATCGTCATTCATTTTAGACCTAAAAAGTAGATCCGAGTATTAATTACATGGTGCACAGCTCGGAACAGTGGAGTTCCAAAGGGGTTTCGGGTCCATGTACACAGACCACTGAAATGTAGCAGTAAGGTACAAAAATAATCAAAATTAGAATATAAAGGAGAGGAAGTTATTCTACAGCTATACAGAGACCTGGTTAGACCATATCTGGAGTTCTGTGTACAGTTCTGGGCACCGCCCATTAGAAAGGATAGATTGACCTTAGAGGAAGTGCAGTGCACATTCGCCAGAACGTTACCAGCGCTCCAATGGTTAAAATATGAGGAGAGATTACATAAACTGGGCTTGTACTTCCTGGAATATAGAAGGTAGGGGGGATTTGATTGAGGTTTTTAAGATTTTGAAACGAATTGATAAGTTAGATAGAGAGAAAGCTTTTTTCGCCGTTGGTGGGGGAGCCGAGGACAAGGGGACATAATCGTAAAATCAGAGGCAGGCCATTCGGGAAAGAAGTTAGGAAACATTTCTTCACACGAAGGTTTGTAGCAGTGTGGAACTCTCTCCCACAAAATAGCAGCATATTCCAGCTCAGCTAATAATGTAAATCTGAGATCGGTAGGTTTTTGCTAGACACGGGTTAAAATGATCTGGAGCCAAAGCAGCTGGATGGAGTTAAGACACAGCTCAGACAGGAATTCACTGAATGGCGAACAGGCTCGAGGGGCTGAATGGCCTCCTCCGGTTCGATGTTCAGAACACCAATTGTAAATGAAGAAACGCTGTCTTGAAGGGTGAATTATAAATATGGCACTATCCTTTGCAGAGATCATCAGCGTTTTCATACCAAAAATAGCTTTAGCTTTGACTTTCAACCTCGTTGCCTGAGCATTTACCAGGAGTGGGTGTTCGAACCCACGCAGACACACGTCCATTGGATCTTAAGTCCAACGCCTTAACCACTCGGCCACCCTGGTGATAAAAATCCAGCCGTGCAGTGCTTGAAAATTCGACAAATCCCTTGCTGACTAAGTTTAGTTTTCAGCGCAGGGTAAACTACGCGTCAGCATAATCTGAAAATGTGAGAGGATAAAGACATTTTCTAAAACTACAGACTGTGAAAAGCTGAACTGCAAAAGCACAGCAGCTGGACAAGTAATGCATTGAGCTGACCGGTCGTAACTAGACAAGAAACCCCTCGGCTTTCAGCCCACAGAACATGTAACCTACCCATCAACACTGAAAACCTTTGAAGGAAGAATGTTAAAATGCAGGTCAAACACCCAGGATCAGCAAGCTCTAAACTGAGCCAGCGCTTAAAGGGTTATATTATAAGATGCAGAGTAAAATGTTGTGGGGGAGCGATGGGGAGAGTGACCGAGAAAGTAATAGTTGGACAGATAAACAGAGATCCAATTAGAAAAGCTTACAGAAAGTGACTGACACTGAGTGAGACATACAGAGAGACTGACAGATGGTAAGAACGACAGAAACAGAGAGAAATAGAGCGAATCATAGAGCGAGAAAAAGAGAAACATCACATTAAAGGTGAGAAAGTCGCTGCCTGCTCAGACGGGAATTAAAGCCGGGACCTGAGGTTTACCGGTGAAAACACAAGCTCACTGAGGGAGAGCATTGTCGCATCATAGAACCATAGAATGACGCACTTTCCCCACAGCCCTGCACATTGTTCGTCATCAGGTATTTATCCAATTCCCTTCTGAAAGTGACTATTGGATCAGCGATCGGATCTGCTTCCACCAACAGTTCAGACAGTGAATTCCAGATCATAACTACCCTCTGAGTAATAAAACAATCTCATCGTCTGAGTAATAAAACAATCTCATCTCACCTCGCGCTCTTTTGCCAATGTAATTAATAATTTAAAGCTCAGGTCGATAGTTTTCTGTCAGACAAGATAGGGATTGATTTGGAGTCAAAGCAGGTGGGTGAAGTTAAGATCCAGGTCAGACATGATCTCACTGAATGCCGGAACAGGCTCGAAGGGTTAAATGGCCTACTCCTGTTTCTATTTGCTGTCAATCGGCGGAGCGCCTGCTGTAAATGTAGGAACGCTGCCTGGAAATGTGAGATATAAATATTAAAAGTTCCTGTCCAATGGTTACACTTCTCGGACGAATTATCACATCCACCAGCAGCAGTGCTCGAAACCACACAAACTGAAGTACACTCGATCTTTAACAGGAGTCCTTCAACCGCCCTGCTGATTTAAACAGCGACGCGCAGTTGTACACAATTCAACAAATTCCTTTCACATCAACATACCAATCCATTGATAATGCCAGTGATTTGAAAGCTGCTGTGGGAACAAACAACAGTTACTTTCCAGTTTCCTGGTCCTCACCGTCTCCCTTTCACTGTGGGCGTCCAATCCCTCTACACCTCCATCAGCCACCAGGACGGCAGAAGGGCCCTCCGCTTCTTCCTTGAACGGAGGCCAACACAGTCACCATCCACCAGCCCCTCCTCCGCCTGGCTGCCCTTGTATTGAAAATACATTGAACTAATTCTCCTTTGAATCCATTCACTTCAACCAAATAAGCCCAGCTGCTCCCATAGCTAACTTGACGACAATTCCTCCCACCTTGATTCCTGTAAGGGCTCTATTACTGTTTCTCCGTTTCTCCATCTCCATCGCATCTCTTCTGATGATGCCACCTTCTGATATGTTTTACTTTTCCCTCAACCAAGAAATCCCCTCCACCATGGTGGACAGCACTCTCGACTGTTCCATTTCCCGCACTTCTGCTCTCACCCATTCCTCTTCCTCTCAGAAGCACGATAGGATTTCCCTTGTCCTCACCTTTCACCCCACCAGCCTCCACATTCAACGGATCATCCTCCGCCATTTCCACCACCTCCAGCGTGATCCCATCACTAAACACATCTTCCCCTCCCGTCCCCTTTCAGCAGTCGGAAGAGACCGCTCCCTCTGCGACACTCTGGTCCACTCATCTATCACCCGACCACCCCTTCCCCTTCCCACGACACCTTCCCGTGCAAGCGCAGGAGATGCAACACCGGCCCTGTGGTAAACCACTGTGTGTATTCCACTGTGTACATGTCTGTACATGCCTCGGCTGACTCCTCCCACGAGTCCAGGTATAAAGGTGACTGCTCCACAGTCCCTCTGTATTCTGGACCGGTCGACCTCTCGAGGCACACCTTCATTCTCTTGTTAATAAAAGCCTGTTAGTTACTCGCTTAACCTCAGTCTTTTGAGTAATTGATAGCACATCAGGCCCTTTTACCTCCTCCCATCTCACTGTCCAGGGATCCAAACACAACTTCCAGGTGCAACAACGATTTACTTTTCTTCTTGCAATTTAGTAAACTGTAATTGCTGCAGACTCCGCTACATTGGGGAAACCACACAGAGATTGAGTGATTGCTTTGCGGAACACCTCAATTCACTTTTGCAAGTTCCTATTAATATGCTTCGATCTCCCATGTTGATATAATAATGCAAACCTAAGTGAAAGGACGCTGGGATAGTTGGACCAGTGAATCATCTTAAAGCATTCTAACATAAATCATCTTAAATCATTCTAACATTTCCCCCCTTTAGACACAGAATTTGAGCAATCACTCTGAGCCAATTAACTTTCTTTCAGTCTTTACCGTTGATCTGCTTGGAGTTTACAGTCGATTCCTGTTACATTGATGTCAGCACACCGAACATGTCCGCACGGCTCCAATGGTTCCTTTGGTCTTATTTCATTGGTTGATAATTATTCTGAGTTCCCCCGCATTCCAGGCTTGGGAGAGCTCTCTGCTGACCCGGCTCCTTGTTTTTCCTCTCCAATTGTGTAAGGGCTTGTCGAAGCAATGCGTACACGATGATGACCAGGACCAGTAGACGGCATTGGAAAATAATTAACAGTTGTGAAATAATTCTGAACAACGGGTGTATCGAGATGTTATTGACTTGCTCCCACCGTGATTTCCTTTCCACCCCCTCTATCGCTGTTAGCAGGTTTTCATTTTCCTGGTGTAGTTGGTGCAGGTGTTTTACTGAGATCTCGGTTCGTTCTATAATCTCTTTTAGTTTTAGTGTCATGTGTGGGGTGGCGGAGGGGCATCCAGTGGATATCCAAATCCAATCAATATTTTGTCAGTGTCTGAGAGCATATCACCGTGCACTGTGATGTTAGTAACATCATGTTTGGTCACTGGTATCAGGATCTCATGAACTATCTTGGTAACCTGGGTTGGATCAAAGCAGAAAGAGGAGTGGGTGACAGGGCAGGTGAGGTGTCCATATTCACAGAGGCTGCGGCCGTAGTGACACATTAGCGACCCTGTGCGACACAACTAGCATTAGTTTATCTCTGGTGCCAGCTTGTTCCAGGCATGGTGCAATTTGGAGTTTCTTTATTCCAAACAAAACCCGCATAGTGTTTCGTTAGCTTCTCTCAGGTGATATCAACACATCCTTTGATTAAGGACCATCCTGCCATGTCTGTCGCTGTCTTTCCTTCATTTACTTGAACGACGTACGGTGGGAAGGGCTGATATTCATGATGCAATTTCTCCTCCAATATCCGAACTGATTCTGCTGACCATACTTTTATGGATCCATGGGTCGCTTGTATTGTCAGGGCAGGAATGATCCCTCCCAGACACTTCAGTTTACCATGGCACGGGTGAGACGTTGCCCAGACTCTGCCCAACCTCCTGAGTTCACAAATGGAAAGCGTGACATCGACACCTTCCATTCTGCCAGCTGTTTATTTGTCACAAAGATGGGGATTAGGTTGTTCTTGATATCATCCAAACCGTGTTGCATGGGGCAAAGAAGGAATATCCCATACATGCTTCAAGCAACTCCCTTGGAGCCGTCCCTTGAAGCCTGATCATCCACTTGGATAGTGCACTAATTCTGTCCTGCATTCTATGTTCATTGTTCCATCACTGAGAACAAAACCTGTCTAATCTCCGCTCCCTGGCCCTCGAACATCTGGTTCTCCTTTAGCAACATTCCTTTAAGCTGCCGTTGCATCTTTTCCACACTTTCAGCCAAGGAATCAGTGGCCATCATATTGCACCTGGCAGTGCCCCCCAGCTCAATACCCAGCCATTGACCCCCGGCTCCAATACCCAACCACTGCTCCCAGCACAGCTCCAATACCCAACCATTGCCCCCCCGGATCCAATACCCAACCAATGCCCTCCGGCTCCAATACACAACCATTGCCCCACCGGATCCAATACACAACCATTGCACCGCCCCCCGGTTGCAATACCAAACGATTGCCCCCTGGCTCCAATACATACCCACTGCTCCCACCACAGCTACAAACTCAACCACTGCCCCCCGGATAACATACCTGAACACTGCTCCCCCCACAGCTGTAATACCCAACCTTTGCCCCCAGCTCCAATACCCAACCATTGCTCCCCGGTTCCAATACCCAACCACTGCTCCCACCACAGCTCCAATACCCAACCACTGCTCCCACCACAGCTGCAATACCCAACCATTGCCCCCAGCTCCAATACCCAACCATTGCCACCCGGCTCCAATACCCAACCATTCACCCACTCTCCCTGGCTCCAGTACCCAACCATTTACCCACTGCCCCCCGGCTCCAATACCCAACTATGCACCCACTGCCCCCCGGCCCAAATACCCAACTATTGACCCACTGACCCCCGGCTCCAATACCCAACCATTCACCCACTGACCCCCGGCTCCAACACCCAACTATTCACCCACTGACCCCTGGCTCCAATACCCAACCATTCACCCACTGCCCCCCCGGCTCCAATGCACAACTATTCACCCACTGACCCCCGGCTCCAATACCCAACCACTGCTCCCACCACAGTTACAAAACCCAACCACTAACCCCCGGCTCCAATACCCAAACATTGCCACCAGCTCCAATACACAGCCATTGCCCTCGGCTCAAATACATACCCACTGCTCCCACCGCAGCTACAAATACAACCACTGACCCCCCGGATACAATAGCTAAACACTGCTCCCCCCACAGCTACAATGCCCAACCATTACCCCGGCTCCAATGCCCAACAATTGCTCCCCGGACCCAATACCCAAACACTGCCCCCCCATAGCTACAGTACCCAACCATTGGCCCCGGCTCCAATACCCAACCATTGCCCCCGGCTCCCCCCCGGCCCCAGTACCTAAGCATTCAAACACTGCCGCCCAGTACCAATACCCAACAATTCACCCACTGCCCCCCAGGTCCAATAACCAACCATTCACCCACTGCCCCCCCCGGTCCAATACCCAACCATTCACCCACGGACCCCCAGCTCCAACACCCAAACATTCACCCACAGATCCCCGGCTCCAATACCCAACCATTCACCAATTGCCTCCCAGCTCCAATACCCAACCATTCACCCACTGCCCCACCGGCTCCAATACCCAACCATTCACCTACTGCCCCACCGGCTCCAATACCAAACCATTCACCCAAGGACCCCCGGCTCCAATACCCAACCATTCACCGAATGCCTCCCCCTGGCTCCAATACCAAACCATTTATCCACTGCCTCCCCCCCCCGGCTCCAATAACCAACCATTCACCCTTTGCCTCCCGGCTCCAATACTCAACCATTCACCCACTGCCACACCGGCTCCAATACCCAACCATTCACCCACTGCCCCACCGGCTACAATACCCAACCATTCACCCACTGCCCCACCGGCTACAATACCCAACCATTCAACAACTGCCCCCTGGCTCCAAAGCAAACCATTCACACACTGCCCCTCCGACTCCAATACCAACCATTCACCCACTGCCCCACCGGCTCCAATAGCCAACCATTCACCCTCTGCCCCCCGGCTCCAATACCAAACCATTCACCCACGGACCCCCGGTTCCAATACCCAACAATTCACCCACTGCCCCCCGTCTCCGATACCCAACCTTTTACCAACTGTCCCCCGGCTCCAATATCCAACCATTTACCCACTGCCCCACCGGCTCCAATACCCAACCATTCACCACTGCCCCACCGGCTCCAATATCAAACCATTCACCCACGGACACCTGCTTCCAATGCCCAACCTTTCACCCACTGCCCCACCGGTTCCAATACGAAACCATTCACACACGGACCCCCGGTTCAATACCCAACCATTCACCCAATGCCTCCCCCTGGCTCCAATACCCAACCATTTATCCACTGCCTCCCCCCGGCTCCAATACCCAACCATTCACCCAGTGCCTCCCGGCTCCAATACCCAACCATTCACCCACTTCCCTCCGGCTCCAATGCCCAACCATTCACCCACTGCCTCCCCCCGGCTCCAATACCCAACCATTCACCCACGGACCCCTGGTTCCAATACCCAACCATTCACCCACTGCCCCTCGACTCCAATACCCAACCATTCACCCACTGCCCCCGGCTCCAATACCCAACCATTCACCCACTGCCCCCCCCAGCTCCAATACCCAACCATTCTCCCACTGCCCCCCTGCTCCAATACCCAACCATTCACCCACGAACCCCGGCTCCAATACCCAACCATTCACCCATTGCCCCCTCCCTGGCTCCAATACCCAACTATTCACTTACTGCCCCCCGGCGCCAATACCCAAGCATTCACCCACTGCCCCCCGGCTCCAATACCCAACCATTCACCCACTGCCCCCTCCCCGGCTCCAATACCCAATTTTCACCCACTGCCCCCCCAGCTCCAATACCCAACCATTCACCCACTGCCTCCCCCCGGCTCCAATACCGAACCATTCACCCACTGCCTCTCCCCGGCTCCAATACCCAACCATTCACCCACTGCCTCCCCCCGGCTCCAATATCCAACTATTCACCCACTGCCTCCCGGCTCCAATACCCAACCATTCACCCACTGCCTCCACCCGGCTCCAATACCCAACCAGTTGTTGTATGCATGTGGTTTTGCTTATAATCGCCTGAGCTTAAAGTCAATGGTTTTAGATAATTGCTTGTGATAAGTGTATGAATTGAGTACAGTTTGTCTTCTGGTAATTACTTGTAACCTCTTGTGGATTTTTAAGTAAAAGAAGGTTCACAGATTCATTGGGTTTTGTGTTGCCTGTTCCACGAGTCTGAACTCTATAAACTGTCAGACAATCAGAACGTCTTACACATCCCATCAGCACCAGTTCTCCATTTATACGTTAACATTTCTTATCTTACTTCTCATATACGCTCCAGGGCGTGTAACTGGGAGTAATACAGAGATTAATACATTTTTTGGTCCTGCAGTTTAACTTCGTCCCTTGCTCTGGAAAATCTGTCTGTAGGACCACAGCCCGTTTCCTATCTTCATCATTGGTTCCAACATGGATCATGGCTGCTGGCTGTTCATCTGTGCCACGCAAAATGTTACGCACCCTACCAGTGATGTCCATCACCCTGGCATCAGGGAGGCAACACACCCTCCGAGATTTACAGCGACGGATGCTGTAATGCCAGTCTATCCCCCCTGAATATGGAATCCCCAAGCACTACTGAATGTGCTCGCTTTGCTGCGCCCCCTTTGCAGCCATTTGCCCCACGAAGCCGTTTAGCAGATTCACCCAACTCTCCCTTCACCAAGCTCTTTGCTCTAGTATGCACTCCCCCGGGGTGTCGTCACCGTCACCAGTATCAGCACGGAAAACCGGGTTGAGAGAGCCAGATTCGCGGAGGATTCCTGCACGGCCTGCCTCTTCCTAACCTGCCAGTTGGCCACCCACGCACTTCCCACCTGAACTCTCTGTAGCTGCGGGGTTACCACCTCCTGCAACTTTTTCTGCAGGGAATTGCCAGCCTCCCGAATGCCCAGCAGTGACTCGCACCACTCCTCAGTCTCAGAATCCCTGAGCTCGAGCAACTGGAGGCTCTTCCTGCACACGTGGTTGTCCAGGACACAGGAAACTTTCTGCAGCTGCTAAATACCACAAGAATTGCAGGCAATGGGTCTCAGCTGCCCCTTGATCTTGATTACAATTGGACCTGTATTTGAAGGGAACAGATTTCCAGGGTTAAGAGTGAAACGCTGGGGTCGGTGTTCAAATTTTACAGCTCTTTCAAAGAACAGGCACTGGTCCGATGGGCCGAATGGCCCCTTCAGTGCTGTAAATTCTGTGATTCTATTCTATTATTCTATATATATTTGTTTAGCACCCCTTTCTCCTACTTATTATTTAATTAATGATGTACATCCGATTATTATTTAATGCAATTCAGATTCCTTTAATGCTGCTATCCTGAACTTAGTTAATTTTAATTTTATCCCTAGATCTAATTATCTAATTAATTACACAATTTTGGTGTATTTACTGTTGTTCCTTGATTTAAATTACTGAGCAGCTCCTTCCCCCTCTGCACCGAATTCCCACTCTCACCAACTTCCCATCACCACTCAGTTTAGCAGATTCACCCAACGCTGTCTTCACCAAGCTGTCTGCTCACGGCAGGTGGAAAACACGTCTCCATTGAAAGCACATGATGTTCATATTATTGTATTATTATTCTATCAGCCCCGAGGTTTAATGTTTAAATATATCTGGAGATCCAAGCTGGTTCTGTTAAAGCAGAATGACAATGAGTGCAGCGGGAAATGTGAAGAAACAGCAGCAATTCCTCTCTGCTCACTGTACACACTGAAGACAATTATTGTTGAGCAGCAGCCGTGGTGGAATCCACAGTCCGTCGGCCCCTCTTCATCTTAACTGTGCGCCCCATTTTACAAATAGTGTGAGGTAACTTTAAACACAATACATGACAATACATTCAGCTGCAATGTAGATTCACGCTGCCCTCTTCTGACTATTGTCTGGTTTATAGCCAAAGTTTCTGTGAAATTAATGTAAGGTGGAAATACCGGCCAGGACACTGGGAGAATTATTTGGGATGGCTTCACGATGTTGAAGAATTACCGAACAGGTACCCGTCGAGTTCCTTCTTTCCTATATTTGTTTGAATCCGTCATTCCCGGATTGGGTGTCTGGCAGGTCACTGATTCACCACTGCCGTTAATTTCCCCAATTGGCTTCCTCCATATCTCAGAGAGATTCTTTCGCTCAACAGGACACCTGCAACCTGTCGGTTCCAACAATCCGGGAAGCTCCAGCTCTGTTTCGATACAATGACGCGGGCCTTCAGGGAGGCCGTGTGTCAACCGTGGCTCAGTTGGTGACACCCTGAATCAGAAAGATATTGGGTCAGTGACTTGAGCACTGCAGTGCCGCACTGAGGGAGTGCTGCACTGTCGGAGTTGCCATGTTTTAGCTGAGACGTTAAACCCAAGCCCCGTTTGCCCACTCAGGTGGGCGTAAAAGATCACATACGGCACTACTTTGAAAAAGAGCAGGGAAGTTACCCGGTGACCTGGCCAATATTTATCCCTCAATCTACTCAAAACAACAGATTATCTGGTCATTATCACATTGCCGTTTATGGGAGCTTGCAATGCACAAATTGGCTGCTGCGTTTCATCACAACATAAGGAAAGGAGCAGGAGTAGGACATAGAACCACTCGAGGCTGCTCCACCAATCAGTAAGATCATGGCTGAACTTCCAGCACAACTTCAGCTTCCTGCCCGATCTCCATATCCCTTGATTCAGTTAGTGCCCAGATATCTATCGATCTCAGTCATGAAGATAGTCATCCACAGCCCTCTGGAGATTCCCCTCTCTCTGAAACATTTACCTGCTGCTGACCCTCTTCCCCCTCTCTCTGACCCCATTTACCTGCTGCTGACCCTCTTCCCCCTCACACTGACCCCATTTACCTGCTGCTGACCCTCTTCCCCCTCACACTGATCCCATTTACCTGCTGCTGACCCTCTTTCCCCCTCTCTCTGACCCCATTTACCTGCTGCTGACCCTCTTCCCCCTCTCTCTGACCCCATTTACCTGCTGCTGACCCTCTTCCCCCTCACTCTGACCACATTTAGCTGCTGCTGACCCACTTCCACCTCACTCTGACCCCATTTACCTCCTGATGACCCACTTCCCCCTCTCTCTGACCCCATTTACCTGCTGCTGACCCTCTTCCCCCTTTCTGACCCCATTTACCTGCTGCTGGCCCTCTTCCCCCTCTCTCTGACCCCATTTACCTGCTGCTGACCATCTTCCCCCTCTCTCTCTGACCCCATTTACCTGCTGCTGACCCTCATCCCCCTCTCTCTGACCCCATTTACCTGCTGCTGACCATCTTCCCCCTCTCTCTGACCCCATTTACCTCCTGCTGACCCACTTCCCCCTCTCTCTGACCCCATTTACCTGCTGCTGACCCACTTCCCCCTCTCTCTGACCCCATTTACCTCCTGCTGACCCACTTCCCCCTCTCTCTGACCCCATTTACCTGCTGCTGACCCACTTCCCCCTCTCTCTGACCCCATTTACCTCCTGCTGACCCTCTTCCCCCTCTCTCTGACCCCATTTACCTGCTGCTGACCCTCTTCCCCCGCTCTCTGACCCCATTTACGTGCTGCTTACCCTCTTCCCCCTCTCTCTGACCCCATTTACCTGCTGCTGACCCACTTCCCCCTCTCTCTGACCCCATTTACCTCCTGCTGACCCTCTTCCCCCTCTCTCTGACCCCATTTACCTGCTGCTGACCCTCTTCCCCCGCTCTCTGACCCCATTTACCTGCTGCTTACCCTCTTCCCCCTCTCTCTGACCCCATTTACCTCCTGCTGACCCACTTCCCCCTCTCTCTGACCCCATTGACCTCCTGCTGACCCTCTTCCCCCCTCTCTCTGACCCCATTTACGTGCTGCTGACCCACTTCCCCCTCACACTGACTCCATTGACCTGCTGCTGACCCTCTTCCCCCTCTCTCTGACCCCATTTACCTGCTGCTGACCCTCTTTCCCCCTCTCTCTGACCCATTTGCCTGCTGCTGACCCTCTTCCCCCCTCTCTCTGACCCCATTTACCTGCTGCTGGCCCTCTTCCCCCTCTCTCTGACCCCATTTACATGCTGCTGACCCTCTTCCCCCTCTTTCGGACCCCATTTACCTGCTGTTGACCCTCTTGCCCCCTCTCCCTAATCCCATTTCCCTGTCATGACCCTCATTCCCCCTCTGGCTGACCCCATTATCCTCTCTCTGACCTCCCATTCTCCAGTCTCCCCATCCTCCGACCCCCATTGCCCCTCTCTTTACACGAGGCCACAATCTCCCCAACCAACCCCATTCTTCAGTCTTCCTTTCTTCCCCTGACTCCCGAGGCCCTCACTGATTATATATAGGCCTTGGAGTGGGTGGAGCGCAGAATCACCTGAAATTTACCTGAGCTAAAAGGGTTAAATTATGAGGACAGGTTAATAAAATATGGCATCCTTTCCCTTGAGTAAAGGAGATTGAGGGCTGACCTGTAAGAGGTGCTTTAAATGTCAAACGATTCAATAGGGTAGATGCCGGGAAGCGATTCCGTCTCGTGCAAGAATCATGAACAAGGGGACGTATTGTCGAACTCGTTTCCACAATCATTAGTTGAATCGAGTTGCACAGATGTATTTAAGGGGAAGCTAGATCAACACATGAGGGTGAAATGACTAGAAGGCCATGGTGATGGGGTGCGAGGAGACTGGTAGAGCAGAAACACCAGCATAGACTAGTTGGGCCGAATGGCCTGTTTCTCTGCTGTATATTATATGTAATTCTATACAATAAGCTTCATATTAGATTTATGTCATTCAGGAGCGAAATCAAGATGCACTTTTGCACACGATGGCTGGTGGAAATTAGAAACTCTAACCCCCAAAAAAGCTGCAGATGCTCGGGATCATTTGGAGCTTTCATGGCTGTGATAGTTACATTGTTGTACGCTGAGGATATGAAGAGATAAGTAGCAAAGCCGGGGAAATGGCGCTGAGCTGCAGATCAGCCATGATCAAATTGAATGGCAGAGCAGGCCCGAGACGCTGATTGACCTACTCCTGGTTTTAATGCAACTGTATTACACGGCCTGGCCTTCGATAATATCACTGGAAAGATCAAAGTGAAACTACCGGGAATGGGATAATAATAGAAAATAATGAAATGAGCAGAAACTGGAAACCCCACCGCAGCCCACAGAATCCTGGGGGATGGAGATTTCCACAGAGAATCTGCTCCATATGTGGCCCAAACTATTGCAATATTGTACAGTACCCTATACCTGGGTTAGCCCGCTTAAAACTGAAAGGGATGTGTTTTAACATCACCTGTAACCTTTACAGAATATGGATTTCAGTGAAATCCAGGATTTTTGAGCCCGTGTCCATGGTTACATTTTTCTACCTGAGATTATAGATTGAATTTATTCCAGGTGTTGGTGCAAAGTCCGAACTCTTCCTGTCCTAAAGTCATAAATTCCTCATTCAATTGCCAGCCTAAACTCCCACATTCAAAGGGCTGAGTTTGGAGCGCCGCGGCGGTGTAAACATTGAAAGATGTTTGAGAATTGTGGGAATTCAGTTGGTGCATCGACAGGAGTGAGCCGTGTGACGTCACAGAGGGGAACCTGAAGCTGCTTCTGTTTAAGGTGTTGCAGCGATGTGGTCAGAGCCCGGCTTTCAGTACATTGACAGAGAGAAATGTGAGCAAAATATTAATCCAGTCTTTGGGCGGATTCATTTCAAAACACTTGCAATATCAATTTGTATCTAATTAGTGCAGCAGAAACATTACAGTGAAGGGTGTTGACGTGCTGCCCAAATGACTGTAAGTAATTTCAATATTCCTGCTGTTTCCGGATCCCACGGGACGTGACATTCAATTATAAATAATGGGTTTCTCTTACTCTCTCATCTCACAGATTCATTTGAGCCCTGTGTCCAGTGCCAAGAGTCACCATCACTTCTCAAACAGAATGAGAGTTCCCTTAACCGCGTATCCATTTACCGAGTTACCACCAGTTCTCCAGGCAGCAATGATTTACTATCCGATTATAGCATCCGTTGGAATCCCCGGTAAGTGATTATATTCCATTACTAAAGTTGTGAATCAGGGATTAACTGTGTTCCTGCTCTTAACTGTCCTTTTTTCACTGTGCTTTTCCCGAGTCAATTTAAAGGCAGGAATTCAGTGACTGTAATTCCCGCTCTCCCTCGTTCATTGACTGAGCACTTGTTGAATTTTTAATGTTATTTAAACCCCCATAAAGACTACAGATTATTTTCTTCATTTAATGTCTTTCAAATTATTCCATGTTAACTGAGAACCCGTGCAATGTGTGATTCAATGGTTTATTTTAATTCCATTGTTTCCATGGCCTAACAGCTTTTCTCTCTTCCCCTTCTTTCCGGTAACACTCGGTAATATCTAACAAGGACTATGTTTTACTAAACATTCACTGTGTTGTAAAATGCTGCAGTTTCTCCCCCTCTGACTCCCGCTGGGGACTGATTCACTGATGGCCGCTCCTGGATATATACCTGGGAATCCTGACAGTCGGGATTGGGATTTTTTCCGTCTCATTAATCAGAATCTCCCCGCTGTTCTCGGTCTGTTTCATACAATGTGCTGGATATTGTTCCTGCTGATCACATTCCATGCCGAGGGTGGGTTTCTGCTCCATGCCGGGACACGGACTCTCCCCTGGTCTTCTCCCCTGACTGGTCACTAGCCTGTTCTCAGACTCCCCTTCACCCACCGGGCGGGCATTGTGCTGCCTTCAGTCGGTGTGCGGCAGCTGGTTTCTGTCACAGTCCTTCTTGCAGCTCAGTCCGGGAATCCAATGCAGTGAGAGAGCAATTGAAACATAGCAGCGGCGCTCTGTGAAACTCTCCTGGGTTGTCCCCATTTGAAAAATCCGTTTCAGCTTCCATCACCCGCATTTTACCCACAGCACCGATCAGAAGCCGGGTTCAGATCCCTTTATACTAACCGGACACTTTTATTGTTCAGATCATACACTTGCATGTTGATATAACACCGGCTGAACTCTCAGCCAGCCTGGTCGCCCGGTCAAACCGCTGCTCGATATCAAGTTATATTTAATTCCCTTCTGTTCCTTACAGTTAGAAGATATTTGTAAACACATTTAACCAGCCTGTCCCGATATCCCTTCATCTCCTCTTCCTCCATCCACCTATCCATTCTACTCTGAAACTGAGCATAGCTTCTGCCTCAACCAATAACTCTGGAACTGAACTCCACCGACTCCCACCTCTCTTTGTAAAGATGTTTCTCCCGCTCCCTTTTCCAATGTTCCGAATGTCTTCTGTTCAATCTTGTATCTATGACACCTCGTTCTTGACCCCATCATTTGCTGGAACTAATCTGCTTCTATCTACCTTCTCCCTTCCTTTCATCATTTTAAACACTTTGATCATATCGCCCTGCAATGTGTGTCTGTGTTATATTCCTCTAGCTCAGATTCATAGTTTGGTGTGACAGAGCCCAAAGTATGAAACCGGTGTATTTTAACTCCTACATTACAAGGAATCAAAACTTCTCCCCTTCAGCTGGGAAACTGAAATCTCACATTCAGTGGAATGAGTTCCCAACACCTGCTGCTACTAAAAGTTCCACGTTGCTTTTTGAACAAATGTGATCGGCATCAAACTCCAATATTTCTACTATTGGTTTTAAAACTCTGCCAGGTCTGTTTAAAGATGTTACTCAGTAAGGACAGCGTGAAGTGAGTTGGCTCACCAATCTCAGGGACAATGCAGCCTAATGCTTCAACTAAAAGCTTCGCTCCTGTATTAATAAGGGTTTCTCTGAATATTTCAGCTCACAGGGTCAGTTGTGGCTCGGTGTCCCGCACATTTCTCAGAGATAAATAAAGTTGAATGTATTGTATATCTGTTTGCCATGTTCCCGTTCTACAAGTGGTGTTTGTTGTTTGCACTAACTGATTCTGAACTGACTGACTTTGTGAACCAGGATTTAAGTGCGTCACTGGTCTTTCTACGTGTCCAATATTGTTTCTGTTCTTCTGAAGCATTTGTTTTGCTCGTTCAAAATCACAGACAAAATTTAATTGAATATCACATCCTCCCTGTCCGCCACCTTCCTTGAGTGATATGTTCGTTGAGATCATAATGCACTTGTAATGTCCATCAAAATCTCCAATTGTTATCATTCAATGTCCTGTCAGCGGGGGTAATTTGAACTGCAAATATCGTCAGCACACGATGCAATGGAATGTTGGTTCCCATATTTTCAAATTGCATTACAGTGTCAGTTATTTCCCTGCTTAAGATAAGATTTCGCACAGAGATCATGAAAAAAGTGAGATCGCACAAAATTGGAGGTAACCTTGTGATACGGGTCGGTAGTTGTTTGCGAGGAAGGAGGCGTAAAGTGGGGACAAATGTTGATGGGTTTGTGTCTTTTTATCACAAGGGTGTTGAAATTCGAAAGTGAGCAAGTGATGCTTCAGTTAAATCGAACCTTGGTCAGACCCTATCTGGAGCACGAGGTTCAGTTTTGGGCACCGCACCGCAGGAAAAATGTATTCATCTTGGAGGGAGTTCAGCGCAGGTTCACCAGAATTACACCGGGGCTTAAAGGGTTAAATTGTGAGGACAGGTTGCAGAAACTTAGTTTGTATTCCTTGTGTTTCGAATGTTGAGGGGTGTTATGATCGAGTTATTTAAAATGATAAAGAGATTCGATAATGTAGATGCAGAGAAACTGTTTCCTTGGTGGAGATTGGAGAACGAGGGGACATGATCTTAAAATGAGAGTTATGCCATTTAGGAGGGAAATCAGGAAACACTTTCTTACACAAAGGGCAGTGGAGATCTGGACCTCGTTTTCCCAAAAGTCTGTCAATGCTTGTTCAATTGAATTGTTCAAGACTGTGATGGATATAATTTTTATGGTATGGGTATCAAGGGATATGGAACCAAGACGGGTAAATGGAGTTAAGGTGCAGATCAGCCAGGGTCTAATGTAATGTCGGAAAAGGCTTGTGGGGCTGAATGACCTCCTCCTGTGTTCCTGCGTTGCTGTGTTTCTCTGTGTCAAGCAGTACGAGTCATCGTCATTTCTGCAATGGGAGTTCCATTAATCGCGTGTCCATTTTCAGTGTAACTGATATAAGTGATTTCTGCCGTTATCCTTGCAGCCCGTGGAGTTCCGGTGTGCCATTGTAACCGGTTATTGATTGTATAAGTCCGTGTCTCTTTGTATTACTGCTCTCCTTCCGGGCCTGGTCAGTTGCTGCGTTTGTCCGGAGGTGATTATTTTACAGATTACGGGTCAGTTTCAGAAATTCTGGGAATATCACGCCCTAACTGCCCTCCCTTTTCATTTTGCGATATGCTTATTGATATTATAATGTTCCGTGCTTTAATGTTTATATTCAGGACATTGCACGGAGATTGAGCCCGGAGACTGAAGGACTGGAGAGCTGGGGAAATAGCAACATTACAGCACAGCAGTAAAGATAGTGTTAATTTTAACTGGCAACACTGGATTCTCTGAGTGGCGGATATTCTTTTCTTCGCATCTCGTCATTGCACTTGGAAATAGAAACAAGTGTAATTGATGGCAATCATTGTGTTACCAGATCATTCGTTAATTAAGTGCCACCACTGTTTAAAGTGTGACTCCTAGTAAGGCGGGACTAAAATTAATAAGTCCTTGAAACACTGATCCAATTGTTGAATCAATTAATGGTTTAGTGAATGATAAATATGGCGAATAATTTTAGCAATTTTGTATAAAGCTGCATATTTTTGATAAATAAATTACTGACCGATTTGATTCAGTACAGAATATTGGCAACATTGGGAAGAATTATCCCCTCACACTTGTTGTACAGTAACTGGGTCCAAATCTTGGAAGTGCCGCCCTAACAGCCCTGTGGAAGCAGCTTCACCACACAGACTGCAGCGGTTCAAGCAGAAGGTCCACCTCCACCTGCTCATGGTCATTGGACAGCACCTCACATCTCTGATCTTTGATTCGGGGGCATTTTAGCCTTATGTTGGCAGTACAGTTACACTATATTTCTGTTTCCATGGAGATCCCCCCAGTTACTTAACTATTTTAAACGTATACACTCGTAAAATCATGTCATATAATTTTCGCCTGAGATTTTCTTGTCCAAAGTCGGTTTTAGAAGAATACAGTGAATTATTTCTGTTTCATCTACCTTATCTTGCTCAGGTTGTACCTTCTGCACAGAGTTGTCTCTAGTATATATGGATTCTCCTTCCTCTCTCTTGCTCTCTCTCTCTCGCTCTCTCTCTCTCTCTGCCACTCAATCTCAATCTCAATATTTCTTTCAGCCTCTGTCTCCCCTCTCTCTGCCTCGCTGACTCTCTCTCTCTCGCTTTCTTTTCGCCTCTCCCTGTCTCGTTCTCTCTCTCTCTCTCTCTCTCTCCCCCGCACTCTTTCTCACTCTTATTATGTACCAATTAATCAATGATGTTCCTTACCCATATCAAGCTGATAACCGATTACATGACACATTGTCCTACAAATGAATATTATGGGGTATTTGCCATTTCGTAAGGACAGGCATAAAAGAAAAGGAGGTGATGTAGCTCTGTTAATACGGGATGAGATCCGTACATTTGTGAGAATTGATATTGGCTTCGAAGATCAAGACATATAATCAGTTTGGATGGCTATAAGAAATAATAAGGGTAAGAAGTCACTGATGAGAGTGGTCTACAGGCCCACAAACAGTACCCACACTGTAGGACAGAGTATAAATCAATAAATAATAGAGGCTTGTAAGAAAGGTACGGCTATAATCATGGGAGATTTTAATCTGCATATTGATTGGACAAAGCAAATTGGCAAAGGTGGACTTGAGGAAGAGTTCTTAGAGTGTATGCGGGATGGTTTCTTGGAACAATACATTGTGAAACCAACCAGGGGGCAGACTATTTTAGATCTGATAATGTGTAACGAGGCTGGATTAATTAATCACTTTGAAGTAGAGAATCCTACTGGGAAGAGTGATCATAGCATGGTAGAATTTCAAATTCAGTTTGTGCCTGAGAAAGCTAGGTCCCAAACAAGTGTCCTGAACTTAAATGAAGGTAATTACAAAGGTATGAAGGCAGACTTAGTTAAAGTGGACTAGGAAAATATATTCCAGGGAAAGACTGTAGAAAAGCAGTGGCAAACATTTAAGGAGATATTTCATAGCTCTCAGCAAAGATATATTCCAGTGAGAAAGAAAAACTCTGAGAAGGTTGAACTATCCATGGCTGACTAAGGAAGTTAAGGATAGTATCAAATTGAAAACAAAGGCATATAATGTTGCAAAGTATAGTGGGAGGCCAGCGGATTGTGACATTTTTAAAAACCAGCAAAGAACGATAAAAAATGATAGAGAGAGACAAGATTGCTTATGGGGGTAAGCTAGCAAGACATATAAAACAGACAGTAAGAGCTTCTACATGTCTATAAAAAGGAAGACAGTAGCTAAAGTAAATGTTGCTCCCCTAGTAGATGAGTGTGGGAAATTAATAATGGGAAACAGGGAAATGGTGGAGACTTTGAACAAATATTTTGTACCGCTCTTCACGGTAGAAGACACTAAAAGCATCTCAATAATGGATAATCAAGGGTCTATTGGGGTGGGGTGGAAATTAAAACAATCACTATCACTAGAGAAAAAGTACTAGGCAAACTAATGGAGCTAAAGGTGGACAAGTTCCGTGGACACGATGGCCTGCATTCTAGGGTCATAAAAGATGTGGCTGCAGAGATAGTGGATGCATTGGTTGTAATCTACCAAAATTCCCTGGATTCTGGAGAGGTCCCAGCGGACTGGAAAACCGCAAATGTAACGCTCTTATTTAAGAAATGAGGGATGAAGAAAGCAGACAAATACAGGCCAGTTAGCCTACCATCTTACCTTGGGAAAGTGCTGGAGTCCCTCATAAAGGAAGTGATAGCAGGACATTCAGAAAATCATAATATAGTCAACCAGAGTCAGCATGGTTTTATGAAAGGGAAATAACGTTTGACAAATTTGCTGGATTTCTTTGAGGATGTAACGAGCAGGGTGGATAAAGGGAATCCAGTTGATGGGCAGCACGGTGGCATAGTGGTTAGCACTAATGCCTTACAGCGCCAGAGACCCGGGTTCAAATCCGGCCTCGAGTGACTGTCTGCGTGGAGTTTTCACATTCTCCCCGTGTTTGCATGGGTTTTCTCCGGGTGCTCCGGTTTCCTCCCACAGTCCAAAGATGTGCGGGTTAGGTTGATTGGCTATGATAAAAATTGGCCCTTAGTGCTAGGGGGGATTAAATACGTGGGGTTACGGGGCTAGGGCTTGGGTGGGATGGCTGTCGGTGTAGGGACCGGGTGCTAAGGTTTGGATGATCAGCCATGATCTCGTTAAAATGGCGGAGCAGGCTCGAATGGCCCACTCCTGCTCCTATCTTCTATGTTTCTATGACGTGTATTTGGATTTCCAGAAGGCTTTCGATAAGGTGCCACATAAAAGGTTACTGCACAAGATAAGAGTTCACTGGGTTGGGGGTAATATATTAGCATGGATAGAGGATTGTGCTAACTAATGGAAACCAGAGAGTCGGGATAAATGGGTCATTTTCAGGTAGGCAAAATGTAACTACTGTGGTGCTGCAGGGATCAGTGCTGGGGCCTCAACTATTTGCAATCTATATTAATGACTTGGAAGAAGGGACTGAGTGTAATGTAGCCAAATTTTCTGAAGATTCAAAGATAGCTGGGAAATCAAATTGTGTGGAGGACACAAATAATCTCCAAAGGGATATAGATAGGAAAAGTGAGTAGGCAAAAATCTGGCAGATGAGGTATATTGTGGGAAAATGCGAGGTTATCCACTTTGGTACGAAAATGAAGTAAGAAAATGATTATTTAAATGGGGAGAGATTACAAAATGCTGAGGTATAGAGGGATCTGGGGGTCCTTGTACATGAATCACAAAGAGTTAGCATGCAGGTACAGCAAGTAATTAGGAAGGCAAATGGAATGTTGGCCTTTAATGCAAAGTGAATAGAGTATAAAGTAGAGAATTTCTGTTACTAGTTGTACAGGGCGTTGCTGAGACCAAAGCTGGAGCACTGTGTACAGTTTTGGTCTCCTTATTTAAAAAAAGGCTACAATTGCATTGGAGGCAGTTCAGAGAAGGTTCACAAGGTTTCTCCCAGAGATGAAGGGGTTGTCTTATGAATAAAGGATGAGTAGGTTGGGCCTATACTCATTGGAGTTTAGAAGAAAGAGAGGGGATCTTATTAAAACATATAATATTCTGAAGGGGCTTGACAGAGTAGATGCAGAGAGGATGTGTCCCCTCGTGGGTGAATCTAGAACGCGGGGGCATAATTTCAGAATAAGGGGGCACCCATTTAAAACGGAAAAGATGAGGAATTTCTTCTCTGAGTGTCGTGAATCTTTGGAATTCTCTTCCCCAGGGAGCTGTGGCGGCTGGGTCATTGAATATATTTAAGGTGGAGATAGAAAGATTTTTGAATGTTAAGGGAATGAAGGGTTATGAGGAACGGGCAGGGAAGTGGAGTTGAGGCCAAGATCAGATCAGCCATGATGTTATTGAATGGCGGGGCAGGCTCGCGGGGCCAAATGACCTACTCCTGCTCCTATGTCTTATGCATGTTCTTACCCATATCAAGCTGATAACCGATTATATGACACACTGTACTACAATAAACCCATGCCGCTCCTTTCCATGTCAAGCTGACAACCTGCCATACGACACATTATCCTGAGTCAAACACTTCTGAATAGCTCTGATTATGTTGACTGTTTATTCCGAATGTTCAGTTGTATATAATGTCCCATATCCCCATGGATGTAATTTTGGACACTCTACCACAACAGGGAGACAGATTCTCAATATTTCTCACGTGCCGGATTAATATTACAGATGCATTCATCCAATTCAGAGGTACGACCTCTCCAGTCAGTCTCTCTGTAGCCGAATCCCGGCAGGTACTTTGTTGTCCTGGGTTAGACTGCAGCCGCTGTTGTCACTTGCACTGATCATTGTTGCGAGCTCGGAATCGCCGTGATCACCTCCCTCTGAAGTTTCATCCATTATCAGAGGTTACAAAAGCGAGGCCGGTGGTGTGCTCCATCTTACATCGTGTACTTTGGAAGGTTCAATTAGTCCTGCGATCACAGAACAAGGTCGGGTTGTTTGTTGCTGCTCACATCTGACCTTCTCCCCCTTGTGGTCACTGTTGGCGTTTGCCCAGATGATGGTGAACTGTTCAAGGCACCGATGTCAATACCTGGGATTTCCAGCGAGGGAATGTCGGTTGATCAGATGGACTGTCCATCTAGTGCTTTGTAAAGAGAAACTGGTCGAGTTCAACCACAAGTCACTTTGTAACATAAAGTTTGACATTTGTTTTATCAACAGTTTTTAGTCATGACCCCCAGTTTGAGAATACAACCTGAAAAATTAGAGCCTGTTCTGACCCCCGCCTGGTATCTGCTCTCCTGTCCTGCTCACAGATCCAAACCCCGCCGTTTGATCTCACCCTCGGTGCTCCCCATTTAGCAGTCACTGCATTTTGGGCCGGCTTCATTCTCACTGCTCCTCACCCATCATTTATCTCCCAATTTATAACTGACCATTCAGTACTTATTTTCAATCACTTTTCTTTGGTTTTCTTTTCATTCGTTCTTCCGTCACTGAACTGCTACTTCTTGCTATTAATTATAACTCATTATCTCGCTGTCCATTTGCTCGTACAATTAAAGGGCCGGTAATTTATTCAGAACTCACCGGGATTCCTTGCACTTCTGATGAAGCTGTGATGGTGGAAGAGGAGCAGCTCTGAGGAAATTCCAAGATAATCCATTTTGTTCATGTTTTACTCTTTGCTGGAGGCGTTTATTTTTACTTATTTACTGCAGACTCTCATATACTGAACATTGCAATTTTATGTTAAAATCGTTTCCAACTACACAATTGTAGCAGCGGTAACGAGTTCAGTTCCCATTCCCAGATCCTGCAGTAAAGTACATTTCACACCAAATACTGTGAAACTGGCTCCCTTGCTGTAACCTGAAGGCTGATTCCCTGTTTCTGTTTGTTTCCCATTTACAGCGAACGTGATGACGATTGTGATCCTGTCCCGGGGAAAGTGCGGTCTATCCAGGTGTATCACCCGCTACCTGGTGGCCATGGCAGCGGTGGATCTACTGGTCATTATCACTGACGTGATATTGCTTCGGATTAATGATTCTTATTTCCCTACTACCTTCCTGTTCCTCACACCTGTGTGTTCTTTCCACACTGTCCTGGTCCGTGCAGTCACAGATATTTCTGTCTGGTTAACAGTCGCTTTCACTTTTGATCGTTTTATTATCATTTGTTGCCAGAGGCTGAGGACTAAATATTGCACTGAGAAAACTGCAGCCGTGGTTATAGGAACCGTGTGCCTGCTGTTCTGTTTGAAAAACATTCCCTGGTACTTTACATTTGAACCCTACATTACAATCGACAACGTGCCCTGGGGCTGTAGGTCAAAACTAGAGTATTACACTGTAATTGCGTGGGTAGCATTTAGCTGGATTCACCGCTGTTTCAACCCACTGCTCCCAATATTCCTGATGTTGCTGCTCAATGCTCTGACCGTAGGACACATTTTGGCGGCCATTAGAGTCCGCAGGAGGCTGAGGAGGAGCAAGAATGATGCGAATCACAATGATCCGGAGATGGAGAACCGAAGGAAATCCATTATCTTACTCTTCGCTATATCCAGCAACTTCATACTGCTCTGGATGATGTATGTGATAGTTTTCTTATTAATGCGAATTACAAACCGTTATTATTCAACAGGTTTTAATGACCCGATGCTTATCGCAGATTGGACCAGCTATATGCTCCTGCTATTGAGCTGCTGCACAAACACATGTATTTATGCTGTGACCCAGACTAACTTCAGAGAGGAGCTGAAGATCGGGCTTAAATATCCAGTGAGAATAATATTTAAATTAGTTAAGCAAAGAAAAGAGTGGAGGGATTCCTAACATTAGATCTGCATTGCATCTCATATCCCATCCTGTGTTTTTGCCATCTTTTACCTGAACCCCAAGAGGCTCCATCTCTGCCTCAGGCTTCTCCAGATATAACGCCCGTGTTTTCCTATGTACGAGTCAGTGAGCAAGATGGAAGAGTTAGCATTATGTGGATGGTTAGGTTATAATAGCGGTAGGGGTTTAATTGGATTAAATCAAACTCTGGACACATAGGGACACAAGACCCAGCATTGAGGTTTAGGCTGATGTGAGAATGGGATGTTGATTGCTGGATGAACGGCAGAACCCGTGGGTTACACCAGTTGATTGTGAAAGGAGAATAAGCCTGTCTGTAATTAATATCGAATTAATATAAGGACATGAACGATAACTGTGGTGGTTCATGAGCGTAGAATGCCTGAAGAACAATAAACAGATCAGTAAACCAATTAGCTTGTGTTGTCTTTGGACTTTTACTTTCTCTAGTTCGTGAACAGTTTCTCCATCATCCCCGGGACTTTGGACTTTATTGGAATTTAAGTGATGTTGTTTCCTGTAGCGAGTCTCCTGGACATGTGCTGACGAGCAGTGGTGAACTCCATTCCCAGCCACTGAATCCATTCCTCTCCCTAAAATCTGTCTGAGGCTGACCCACACTGTTCACAACCTTGGGTCATAATTCACACTGGAATGAGCTTCAGCATAATGAAGACCGCCTATTTCCACCTCAGTAACATCGCCCATCTCCGCCTTTGCTTCAGATCATCCACTGCTGAAATGCTCATCCATTCCTTGGTTATCTGTAGATTGACTATTCCAACGCACACCTCGCTGGCCTCCCACATTCTACCCGACGTAAATTTGAGGTTATCTAAAACTCGGCTGCCCGTGTCCTACCTCTCACCAAGTCCCATTCACCCATCACCCCTGTGCTCGTTAACCTACATTGGCTCCCGGTTAAAGCCTCGATTTCAAACTTCTCCTCATTGCTTTCAAATCCCACCATGGCCTCGCCCCTCCCTAGCTCTATAATCTCCTGCAGCCCCACAACCCCCGAGATATCTGTGCTCCTCTAATTCTGCCCTCTTGAGCATTCCTGATTATAATCGTTCAACATTTGGTAGCCGTGCCTTCGGTTGCCTAGTCGCTGAGCTCTGTAATTCCTTCCTAAACCTCTCCGGTTCTCTACCTCTCTTTCTTCCTTCAAAACGCTCCTTAATAGCTAGCTCTTGGACCAATGTTTTGGTCAGTTGTCTTAATTTCTCCTTGAGCGGCTCGCTGTCATTTATTTTTGCGTTATAATACACCTGTGCCTTGGGATGTTTAACTACGTTAAAGGCGCTATATACATTAAAGTTGTTGTTATTGTTTTTGCTTCCAGCTTCGAGCCCCGTGGCCTAGTGTCTATGAACGGTGGTGTTTCCAGTAGTGAGTCCCCTGTCCCCGTGTATAGGAACAGTGGTGTTTCTAGTAGTGAGTCCCCTGCCCCGGTGCCGAACAACAGTGGTGTTTCCAGTAGTGAGTCCCCTGTCCCGGTGTCTATGGACAGTGCTGTTACCAGTAGTGAGTCCCCTGCCCTGGTGTCTATGAACAGTGGTCTTTCCAATAGTGAGTCACCTGTCCCGGTGTATATGAACAGTGGTGTTTCCAGTAGTGAGACATCTGTCCCGGTGTCTGTGAACAGTGGTGTTTCCAGTAGTGAGTCACCTGACACGGTGTCTATGAACAGCTGTGTTTCCAGTAGTGAGTCCCCTGTCCCGGTGTCTGTGAACAGTGGTGTTTCCAGCAGCGAGTCTCCTGTCCCGGTGTCTATGAACAGTGGTGTTTCCAGCAGTGAGTACCCTGTCCCGGTGTCTATGAACAGTGGTGTTTCCAGTAGTGAGTCCCCTGTCCCGGTGTCTGTGTACAGTGGTGTTTCCAGTAGTGAGTCCCCTGTCCCGCTGTCTGTGAACAGTGGTGTTTCCAGTAGTGAATCCCCTGTCCCGGTGTCTATGAACAGTGGTGTTTCCAGCAGTGAGTCCCCTGTCGTGGTGCGTATAAACAGTGGTGTTTCCAGTAGTGAGTCCCCTGTCCCGGTGTCTATCAAAAGTGGTGTTTCCAGTACGGAGTCCCCTGCCGTGGTGTCTACGAACAGTGTTGTTTCCAGCAGTGAGTCCCCTGTCCCGGTGTGTATGAACAGTGGTGTTACCAGTAGTGAGTCCCCTGTCGTGGTGTCTATGAACAGTGGTGTTTCCAGCAGTAAGTCACCTGTCCCGGTGTCTGTGAACAGTGGTGTTTCCAGTGGTGAGTCCCCTGTCCCGGTGTCTATGAACAGTGGTGTTTCCAGTAGTGAGCCCCCTGTCCTGGTGTCTATGAACAGTGGTGTTTCCAATAGTGAGTCCCCTGTCCCGGTGTCTTAGAACAGTGCTGCTTCCACTAGTGAGTCCCCTGTCCCGGTGCTTATGAACAGTGGTGTTTCCAGTAGTGAGTCATCTGTCCCGGTGTCAATGAACAGTGGTGTTTCCAGCAGTGAGTCCCCTGTCCCGGTGTCTATGTACAGTGGTGTTTCCAGTAGAGAGTCCCCTGTCCTGGTGTCTATGAACAGTGGTGTTTCCAGTAGTGAGTCCCCTTTCCCGGTGTCTATGAACAGTGGTGTTTCCAGTAGTGAGTCCCCTGTCCCAGTGTCTATGAACAGAGGTGTTTCCAGTGCTGAATCCCCGGTCCCAGTGTCTATGAACAGTGGTGTTTCCAGTAGTGAGTCCCCTGTCCCGGTGTCTATGAACAGTGGTGTTTCCATTATTGAGTCCCCTGTCCGGGTATCTATGAACAGTGGTGTTTGCAGTAGTGAGTCCCCTGTCCCAGTGACTATCAACAGTGGTGTTTCCAGTATTGAGTCCCCTGTCCCAGTGTCTATGAACAGTGGTGTTTCCAGTAGTGAGTCCCCTGTCCTGGTGTCTATGAACAGTGGTGTTTCCAATAGTGAGTCCCCTGTCCCGGTGTCCGTGAACAGTGGTGGTTCCAGTAGTGAGTCCCCTGTCCCGAGCCGATGAACAGTGGAGTTTCCAACAGTGAGTCCCCTGTTCTGCTGTCTATGAACAGCGGCGTTTCCAGTAGTGCATCCCCTGTCCCGAGTCTATGAACAGTGGTGTTTCCAGTAGTGAGTCCCATGTCCCGGTGTCTATGAACAGTGGTGTTTCCAGCAGTGATTCCCCTGTCCCGGTGTCTATGGACATGGATGTTTCCAGTAGTGAGTCTCCTGTCCTGGTGTCTATGAGCAGTGGTGTTTCAAGCAGTGAGTCCACTGTCCCGGTGTATATGAAAAGTGCTGTTTCCAGTAGTAAGTCCCCTGTCTCGGTGTCTATGAACAGTCGTGTTTCCATTAGTGAGTCCCCTGTCCCGGTGTCTATGAACAGTGGTGTTTCCAGTAGCGAGTCCCCTGTCCCAGTGTCTATGAACAGTGGTGTTTCCAGTAGTGAGTCCCCTGTCCCGGTGTCTATGAACAGTGCTGTTTCCAGTATTGATTCCATGTCCCGGTGTCTATGACCAGTCGAGTTTCCAGTAGTGAGTCCCCGGTCCTGCTGTCTATGAACTGTGCTGTTTCCAGTAGTGAGTCCCATGTCCCGGTGTGTATGAACAGTGGTGTTTCCAGTAGTGAGTCCCCTGTCCCGGTGTGTATGAACAGTGGTGTTTCCAGTAGTGAGTCCACTGTCCTGCTGTCTGTGAACAGTGGTGCTTCCAGTAGTGAGTCACCCGACACGGTGTCTATGAACAGTTGTGTTTCCAGTAGTGAGTCCCCTGTCCCGGTGTCTGTGAACAGTGGTGTTTCCAGCAGTGAGTCCCCTGTCGTGGTGTGTATAAAAAGTGGTGTTTCCAGTACCGAGTCTCCTGCCGTGGTGTCTACGAACAGTGGTGTTTCCAGCAGTGAGTCCCCTGTCCCGGTGTCTATGAACAGTGGTGTTTCCAGTATTGAATCCCCTGTCTCGGTGTCAATGAACAGAGGTGTTTCTAGTAGTGAGTCCCCTGTCACGGTGTCTATGAAAAGTGCTGTTTCCAGTATTGAGTCCCCTGTCCCGGTGTCTATGAACAGTGGTGTTTCCAGTAATGAGTCCCCTGTCCCTGTGCCTATGAAGAGTGGTGTTTCCAGTAGTGAGTCCCCTGTCCCAGTGTCTATCAAAAGTGGTGTTTCCAGTACTGAGTACCCTGCCGTGGTGTCTACGAACAGTGGTGTTTCCAGAAGTGAGTCTCCTGTCCCAGTGTCTATGAACAGTGGTGTTTCCAGTATTGAGTCCTCTGTCCCGGTGTCAATGAACAGAGGTGTTTCCAATCGTGAGTCCCCTGTCCCGGTGTCTATGAAAAGTGCTGTTTCCAGTATTGAGTCCCCTGTCCCCGTGTCTATGAACAGAGGTGTTTCCAGTAGTTAGTCCCCTGTCCCGGTGTCCATGAACAGTGGTGTTTCCAGTAGTGAGTCCCCTGTCCCGGTGTCTATGAACAGTGGTGTTTCCAGTAGTGATTCCATGTCCCGGTGTCTATGACCAGTCGAGTTTCCAGTAGTGAGGCCCCTTGCCCGGTGTGTATGAACAGTAGTGTTTCCAGTAGTGAGTCCCCTGTCCCGGTGTCTATGAACAGTGGTGTTTCCTGTAGTGTGTCCCCTGTACCGCTGTCTGTGAACAGTGGTGTTTCCAGTAGTGAGTCACCTGACCCGGTGTCTATGAACAGTTGTGTTTCCAGTAGTGAGTCCCCTAACTCGGTGTGTATGAACAGTGGTGTTTCCAGGAGTGAATCCCCAGTCCCGGTGTCTATGAACAGCGGTGCTTCCAGTAGTGAGTCCCCTGTCCCGGTGTCTATGAACAGTGGTGTTTCCAGTAGTGAGTTCCCTGTCCCAGTGCCTATGAACAGTGGTGTTTCCAGTAGTGTGTCACCTGACACGGTGTCTATGAACAGTGATTTTTCCAGTAGTGAGTCCCCGTCCCGGTGTCTGTGAACAGTGGTGTTTCCAGTAGTGAGTCCCTGTCCCGGTGTTTATGGACAGTGGTGTTTCCAGTAGTGAGTCCCGTGTCGTGGTGTGTATAAACAGTGGTTTTTCCAGCAGTGAGTCCCCTGTCCCGTTGTCGATGGACATGGGTGTTTCCAGTAGTGAGTCCCCTGTCCTGGTGTCTATGAGCAGTGGTGTTTCAAGTAGTGAATCCCCTGCCGTGGTGTCTATGAACAGTGGAGATTCCAGTAGTGAGTCCTCTGTCCCGTTGTCTGTGAACAGTTGTGTTTCCAGCATTGAGTCCCCTGTCCCGGTGTCTATGAAAAGTGGTGAATCCAGTAGTGAGTCCTCTGTCCCGGTGTCTGTGAACAGTGGTGTTTCCAGTAGTGAGTCCCCTGTCCTGGTGTCTATGAACAGTGGTGTTTCCAGTAGTGGTGTCCCCTGTCCCGGTGTCCGTGAACAGTGGAGTTTCCAACAGTGAGACCCCTGTCCCGGTGTCTATGAACAGCGGCATTTCCAGTAGTGCATCCCCTGTCCCGAGTCTATGAACAGTGGTGTTTCCAGTAGTGAGTCCCATGTCCCGGTGTCTATTAACAGTGGTGTTTCCAGCAGTGAGTCCCCTGTCCCGTTGTCGATGGACATGGGTGTTTCCAGTAGTGAGTCCCCTGTCCTGGTGTCTATGAGCAGTGGTGTTTCAAGTAGTGAGTCCACTGTCCCGGTGTATATGAACAGTGCTGTTTCCAGTAGTGAGTCCCCTGTCTCGGTGTCTTTGAACAGTGGTGTTTCCAGTAGTGAGTCCCCTGTCCCAGTGTGTATGAGCAGTGGTGTTTCCAGTAGTGAGTCCCCTGTCAGAGTGTTTATCAACAGTGGTGTTTCCATTAGTGAGTCCCCTGTCCCGGTGTCTATGAACAGTGGTGTTTCCAGTAGCGAGTCCCCTGTCCCAGTGTTTATGAACAGTGGTGTTTCCAGTAGTGAGTCCGCTGTCCCGGTGTCTATGAACAGTGGTGTTTCCAGTAGTGATTCCATGTCACGGTGTCTATGACCAGTCGAGTTTCCAGTAGTGAGTCCCCGGTCCTGCTGTCTATGAACTGTGCTGTTTCCAGCAGTGAGTCCCCTGTCCCGGTGTCTATGAACAGTGTTGTTTCCAGTATTGAATCCCCTGTCCCGGTGTCAATGAACAGAGGTGTTTCCAGTAGTGAGTCCCCTGTCACGGTGTCTATGAAAAGTGCTGTTTCCAGTATTGAGTCCCCTGTCCCAGTGTCTATGAACAGTGGTGTTTCCAGTAGTGAGCCCCTGTCCCGGTGCCTATGAAGAGTGGTGTTTCCAGTACTGAGTCCCCTGCCGTGGTGTCTACGAACAGTGGTGTTTCCAGCAGTGAGTCTCCTGTCCCGGTGTCTATGAACAGTGGTGTTTCCAGTATTGAGTCCTCTGTCCCGGTGTCAATGAACAGAGGTGTTTCCAATAGTGAGTCCCCTGTCCCGGTGTCTATGAAAAGTGCTGTTTCCAGTATTGAGTCCCCTGTCCCCGTGTCTATGAACAGTGGTGTTTCCAGTAGTGTGTCACCTGACACGGTGTCTATGAACAGTGATTTTTCCAGTAGTGAGTCCCCGTCCCGGTGTCTGTGAACAGTGGTGTTTCCAGTAATGAGTCCCTGTCCCGGTGTTTATGGACAGTGGTGTTTCCAGTAGTGAGTCCCGTGTCGTGGTGTGTATAAACAGTGGTGTTTCCAATAGTGAGTCGCCTGTCCCGGTGTCTATGAACAGTGGTGTTTCCTCTAGAGAGTCCCCTGTCCCGGTGTCTATGAACAGTGGTGTTTCCAGTAGTGAATCCCCTGCCGTAGTGTCTATGAACAGTGGAGATTCCAGTAGTGAGTCCCCTGTCCCGTTGTCTGTGAACAGTTGTGTTTCCAGCATTGAGTCCCCTGTCCCGGTGTCTATGAAAAGTGGTGAATCCAGTAGTGAGTCCCCTGTCCCGGTGTCTGTGAACAGTGGTGTTTCCAGTAGTGAGTCCCCTGTCCTGGTGTCTATGAACAGTGGTGTTTCCAGTAGTGGTGTCCCCTGTCCCGGTGTCCGTGAACAGTGGAGTTTCCAACAGTGAGACCCCTGTCCCGGTGTCTATGAACAGCGGCATTTCCAGTAGTGCATCCCCTGTCCCGAGTCTATGAATAGTGGTGTTTCCAGTAGTGAGTCCCATGTCCCGGTGTCTATTAACAGTGGTGTTTCCAGCAGTGAGTCCCCTGTCCCGTTGTCGATGGACATGGGTGTTTCCAGTAGTGAGTCCCCTGTCCTGGTGTCTATGAGCAGTGGTGTTTCAAGTAGTGAGTCCACTGTCCCGGTGTATATGAACAGTGCTGTTTCCAGTAGTGAGTCCCCTGTCTCGGTGTCTTTGAACAGTGGTGTTTCCAGTAGTGAGTCCCCTGTCCCAGTGTGTATGAGCAGTGGTGTTTCCAGTAGTGAGTCCCCTGTCAGAGTGTTTATCAACAGTGGTGTTTCCATTAGTGAGTCCCCTGTCCCGGTGTCTATGAACAGTGGTGTTTCCAGTAGTGAGTCCCCTGTCCCGGTGTCTATGAACAGTGGTGTTTCCAGTAGTGATTCCATGTCACGGTGTCTATGACCAGTCGAGTTTCCAGTAGTGAGTCCCCGGTCCTGCTGTCTATGAACTGTGCTGTTTCCAGTAGTGAGTCCCATGTCCCGGTGTGTATGAACAGTCGTGTTTCCAGTAGTGAGTCCCCTGTCCCGGTGTGTATGAACAGTGGTGTTTCCAGCAGTGAGTCCACTGTCCCGCTGTCTTTGAACAGTGGTGTTTCCAGTAGTGAGTCACCTGACACGGTGTCCATGAACAGTTGTGTTTCCAGTAGTGAGTCCCCTGTCCCGGTGTCTGTGAACAGTGGTGTTTCCAGCAGTGAGTCCCCTGTCGTGGTGTGTATAAACAGTGATGTTTCCAGTACTGAGTCTCCTGCCGTGGTGTCTACGAACAGTGGTGTTTCCAGCAGTGAGTCCCCTGTCCCGGTGTCTATGAACAGTGTTGTTTCCAGTAGTGAGTCCCCTGTCCCGGTGTCTGTGAACAGTGGTGTTTCCAGTAGTGAGTCCCCTGTCCTGGTGTCTATGAACAGTGGTGTTTCCAGTAGTGGTGTCCCCTGTCCCGGTGTCCGTGAACAGTGGAGTTTCCAACAGTGAGACCCCTGTCCCGGTGTCTATGAACAGCGGCATTTCCAGTAGTGCATCCCCTGTCCCGAGTCTATGAATAGTGGTGTTTCCAGTAGTGAGTCCCATGTCCCGGTGTCTATTAACAGTGGTGTTTCCAGCAGTGAGTCCCCTGTCCCGTTGTCGATGGACATGGGTGTTTCCAGTAGTGAGTCCCCTGTCCTGGTGTCTATGAGCAGTGGTGTTTCAAGTAGTGAGTCCACTGTCCCGGTGTATATGAACAGTGCTGTTTCCAGTAGTGAGTCCCCTGTCTCGGTGTCTTTGAACAGTGGTGTTTCCAGTAGTGAGTCCCCTGTCCCAGTGTGTATGAGCAGTGGTGTTTCCAGTAGTGAGTCCCCTGTCAGAGTGTTTATCAACAGTGGTGTTTCCATTATTGAGTCCCCTGTCCCGGTGTCTATGAACAGTGGTGTTTCCAGTAGTGAGTCCCCTGTCCCGGTGTCTATGAACAGTGGTGTTTCCAGTAGTGATTCCATGTCACGGTGTCTATGACCAGTCGAGTTTCCAGTAGTGAGTCCCCGGTCCTGCTGTCTATGAACTGTGCTGTTTCCAGTAGTGAGTCCCATGTCCCGGTGTGTATGAACAGTCGTGTTTCCAGTAGTGAGTCCCCTGTCCCGGTGTGTATGAACAGTGGTGTTTCCAGCAGTGAGTCCACTGTCCCGCTGTCTTTGAACAGTGGTGTTTCCAGTAGTGAGCCCCCTGTCCTGGTGTCTATGAACAGTGGTGTTTCCAATAGTGAGTCCCCTGTCCCGGTGTCTTAGAACAGTGCTGCTTCCACTAGTGAGTCCCCTGTCCCGGTGCTTATGAACAGTGGTGTTTCCAGTAGTGAGTCATCTGTCCCGGTGTCAATGAACAGTGGTGTATCCAGCAGTGAGTCCCCTGTCCCGGTGTCTATGTACAGTGGTGTTTCCAGTAGAGAGTCCCCTGTCCTGGTGTCTATGAACAGTGGTGTTTCCAGTAGTGAGTCCCCTTTCCCGGTGTCTATGAACAGTGGTGTTTCCAGTAGTGAGTCCCCTGTCCCAGTGTCTATGAACAGAGGTGTTTCCAGTGCTGAATCCCCGGTCCCAGTGTCTATGAACAGTGGTGTTTCCAGTAGTGAGTCCCCTGTCCCGGTGTCTATGAACAGTGGTGTTTCCATTATTGAGTCCCCTGTCCGGGTATCTATGAACAGTGGTGTTTGCAGTAGTGAGTCCCCTGTCCCAGTGACTATCAACAGTGGTGTTTCCAGTATTGAGTCCCCTGTCCCAGTGTCTATGAACAGTGGTGTTTCCAGTAGTGAGTCCCCTGTCCTGGTGTCTATGAACAGTGGTGTTTCCAATAGTGAGTCCCCTGTCCCGGTGTCCGTGAACAGTGGTGGTTCCAGTAGTGAGTCCCCTGTCCCGAGCCGATGAACAGTGGAGTTTCCAACAGTGAGTCCCCTGTTCTGCTGTCTATGAACAGCGGCGTTTCCAGTAGTGCATCCCCTGTCCCGAGTCTATGAACAGTGGTGTTTCCAGTAGTGAGTCCCATGTCCCGGTGTCTATGAACAGTGGTGTTTCCAGCAGTGATTCCCCTGTCCCGGTGTCTATGGACATGGATGTTTCCAGTAGTGAGTCTCCTGTCCTGGTGTCTATGAGCAGTGGTGTTTCAAGCAGTGAGTCCACTGTCCCGGTGTATATGAAAAGTGCTGTTTCCAGTAGTAAGTCCCCTGTCTCGGTGTCTATGAACAGTCGTGTTTCCATTAGTGAGTCCCCTGTCCCGGTGTCTATGAACAGTGGTGTTTCCAGTAGCGAGTCCCCTGTCCCAGTGTCTATGAACAGTGGTGTTTCCAGTAGTGAGTCCCCTGTCCCGGTGTCTATGAACAGTGCTGTTTCCAGTATTGATTCCATGTCCCGGTGTCTATGACCAGTCGAGTTTCCAGTAGTGAGTCCCCGGTCCTGCTGTCTATGAACTGTGCTGTTTCCAGTAGTGAGTCCCATGTCCCGGTGTGTATGAACAGTGGTGTTTCCAGTAGTGAGTCCCCTGTCCCGGTGTGTATGAACAGTGGTGTTTCCAGTAGTGAGTCCACTGTCCTGCTGTCTGTGAACAGTGGTGCTTCCAGTAGTGAGTCACCCGACACGGTGTCTATGAACAGTTGTGTTTCCAGTAGTGAGTCCCCTGTCCCGGTGTCTGTGAACAGTGGTGTTTCCAGCAGTGAGTCCCCTGTCGTGGTGTGTATAAAAAGTGGTGTTTCCAGTACCGAGTCTCCTGCCGTGGTGTCTACGAACAGTGGTGTTTCCAGCAGTGAGTCCCCTGTCCCGGTGTCTATGAACAGTGGTGTTTCCAGTATTGAATCCCCTGTCTCGGTGTCAATGAACAGAGGTGTTTCTAGTAGTGAGTCCCCTGTCACGGTGTCTATGAAAAGTGCTGTTTCCAGTATTGAGTCCCCTGTCCCGGTGTCTATGAACAGTGGTGTTTCCAGTAATGAGTCCCCTGTCCCTGTGCCTATGAAGAGTGGTGTTTCCAGTAGTGAGTCCCCTGTCCCGGTGTCTATCAAAAGTGGTGTTTCCAGTACTGAGTACCCTGCCGTGGTGTCTACGAACAGTGGTGTTTCCAGAAGTGAGTCTCCTGTCCCAGTGTCTATGAACAGTGGTGTTTCCAGTATTGAGTCCTCTGTCCCGGTGTCAATGAACAGAGGTGTTTCCAATCGTGAGTCCCCTGTCCCGGTGTCTATGAAAAGTGCTGTTTCCAGTATTGAGTCCCCTGTCCCCGTGTCTATGAACAGAGGTGTTTCCAGTAGTTAGTCCCCTGTCCCGGTGTCCATGAACAGTGGTGTTTCCAGTAGTGAGTCCCCTGTCCCGGTGTCTATGAACAGTGGTGTTTCCAGTAGTGATTCCATGTCCCGGTGTCTATGACCAGTCGAGTTTCCAGTAGTGAGGCCCCTTGCCCGGTGTGTATGAACAGTAGTGTTTCCAGTAGTGAGTCCCCTGTCCCGGTGTCTATGAACAGTGGTGTTTCCTGTAGTGTGTCCCCTGTACCGCTGTCTGTGAACAGTGGTGTTTCCAGTAGTGAGTCACCTGACCCGGTGTCTATGAACAGTTGTGTTTCCAGTAGTGAGTCCCCTAACTCGGTGTGTATGAACAGTGGTGTTTCCAGGAGTGAATCCCCAGTCCCGGTGTCTATGAACAGCGGTGCTTCCAGTAGTGAGTCCCCTGTCCCGGTGTCTATGAACAGTGGTGTTTCCAGTAGTGAGTTCCCTGTCCCAGTGCCTATGAACAGTGGTGTTTCCAGTAGTGTGTCACCTGACACGGTGTCTATGAACAGTGATTTTTCCAGTAGTGAGTCCCCGTCCCGGTGTCTGTGAACAGTGGTGTTTCCAGTAGTGAGTCCCTGTCCCGGTGTTTATGGACAGTGATGTTTCCAGTAGTGAGTCCCGTGTCGTGGTGTGTATAAACAGTGGTTTTTCCAGCAGTGAGTCCCCTGTCCCGTTGTCGATGGACATGGGTGTTTCCAGTAGTGAGTCCCCTGTCCTGGTGTCTATGAGCAGTGGTGTTTCAAGTAGTGAATCCCCTGCCGTGGTGTCTATGAACAGTGGAGATTCCAGTAGTGAGTCCTCTGTCCCGTTGTCTGTGAACAGTTGTGTTTCCAGCATTGAGTCCCCTGTCCCGGTGTCTATGAAAAGTGGTGAATCCAGTAGTGAGTCCTCTGTCCCGGTGTCTGTGAACAGTGGTGTTTCCAGTAGTGAGTCCCCTGTCCTGGTGTCTATGAACAGTGGTGTTTCCAGTAGTGGTGTCCCCTGTCCCGGTGTCCGTGAACAGTGGAGTTTCCAACAGTGAGACCCCTGTCCCGGTGTCTATGAACAGCGGCATTTCCAGTAGTGCATCCCCTGTCCCGAGTCTATGAACAGTGGTGTTTCCAGTAGTGAGTCCCATGTCCCGGTGTCTATTAACAGTGGTGTTTCCAGCAGTGAGTCCCCTGTCCCGTTGTCGATGGACATGGGTGTTTCCAGTAGTGAGTCCCCTGTCCTGGTGTCTATGAGCAGTGGTGTTTCAAGTAGTGAGTCCACTGTCCCGGTGTATATGAACAGTGCTGTTTCCAGTAGTGAGTCCCCTGTCTCGGTGTCTTTGAACAGTGGTGTTTCCAGTAGTGAGTCCCCTGTCCCAGTGTGTATGAGCAGTGGTGTTTCCAGTAGTGAGTCCCCTGTCAGAGTGTTTATCAACAGTGGTGTTTCCATTAGTGAGTCCCCTGTCCCGGTGTCTATGAACAGTGGTGTTTCCAGTAGCGAGTCCCCTGTCCCAGTGTTTATGAACAGTGGTGTTTCCAGTAGTGAGTCCCCTGTCCCGGTGTCTATGAACAGTGGTGTTTCCAGTAGTGATTCCATGTCACGGTGTCTATGACCAGTCGAGTTTCCAGTAGTGAGTCCCCGGTCCTGCTGTCTATGAACTGTGCTGTTTCCAGCAGTGAGTCCCCTGTCCCGGTGTCTATGAACAGTGTTGTTTCCAGTATTGAATCCCCTGTCCCGGTGTCAATGAACAGAGGTGTTTCCAGTAGTGAGTCCCCTGTCACGGTGTCTATGAAAAGTGCTGTTTCCAGTATTGAGTCCCCTGTCCCAGTGTCTATGAACAGTGGTGTTTCCAGTAGTGAGCCCCTGTCCCGGTGCCTATGAAGAGTGGTGTTTCCAGTACTGAGTCCCCTGCCGTGGTGTCTACGAACAGTGGTGTTTCCAGCAGTGAGTCTCCTGTCCCGGTGTCTATGAACAGTGGTGTTTCCAGTATTGAGTCCTCTGTCCCGGTGTCAATGAACAGAGGTGTTTCCAATAGTGAGTCCCCTGTCCCGGTGTCTATGAAAAGTGCTGTTTCCAGTATTGAGTCCCCTGTCCCCGTGTCTATGAACAGTGGTGTTTCCAGTAGTGTGTCACCTGACACGGTGTCTATGAACAGTGATTTTTCCAGTAGTGAGTCCCCGTCCCGGTGTCTGTGAACAGTGGTGTTTCCAGTAATGAGTCCCTGTCCCGGTGTTTATGGACAGTGGTGTTTCCAGTAGTGAGTCCCGTGTCGTGGTGTGTATAAACAGTGGTGTTTCCAATAGTGAGTCGCCTGTCCCGGTGTCTATGAACAGTGGTGTTTCCTCTAGAGAGTCCCCTGTCCCGGTGTCTATGAACAGTGGTGTTTCCAGTAGTGAATCCCCTGCCGTAGTGTCTATGAACAGTGGAGATTCCAGTAGTGAGTCCCCTGTCCCGTTGTCTGTGAACAGTTGTGTTTCCAGCATTGAGTCCCCTGTCCCGGTGTCTATGAAAAGTGGTGAATCCAGTAGTGAGTCCCCTGTCCCGGTGTCTGTGAACAGTGGTGTTTCCAGTAGTGAGTCCCCTGTCCTGGTGTCTATGAACAGTGGTGTTTCCAGTAGTGGTGTCCCCTGTCCCGGTGTCCGTGAACAGTGGAGTTTCCAACAGTGAGACCCCTGTCCCGGTGTCTATGAACAGCGGCATTTCCAGTAGTGCATCCCCTGTCCCGAGTCTATGAATAGTGGTGTTTCCAGTAGTGAGTCCCATGTCCCGGTGTCTATTAACAGTGGTGTTTCCAGCAGTGAGTCCCCTGTCCCGTTGTCGATGGACATGGGTGTTTCCAGTAGTGAGTCCCCTGTCCTGGTGTCTATGAGCAGTGGTGTTTCAAGTAGTGAGTCCACTGTCCCGGTGTATATGAACAGTGCTGTTTCCAGTAGTGAGTCCCCTGTCTCGGTGTCTTTGAACAGTGGTGTTTCCAGTAGTGAGTCCCCTGTCCCAGTGTGTATGAGCAGTGGTGTTTCCAGTAGTGAGTCCCCTGTCAGAGTGTTTATCAACAGTGGTGTTTCCATTAGTGAGTCCCCTGTCCCGGTGTCTATGAACAGTGGTGTTTCCAGTAGTGAGTCCCCTGTCCCGGTGTCTATGAACAGTGGTGTTTCCAGTAGTGATTCCATGTCACGGTGTCTATGACCAGTCGAGTTTCCAGTAGTGAGTCCCCGGTCCTGCTGTCTATGAACTGTGCTGTTTCCAGTAGTGAGTCCCATGTCCCGGTGTGTATGAACAGTCGTGTTTCCAGTAGTGAGTCCCCTGTCCCGGTGTGTATGAACAGTGGTGTTTCCAGCAGTGAGTCCACTGTCCCGCTGTCTTTGAACAGTGGTGTTTCCAGTAGTGAGTCACCTGACACGGTGTCCATGAACAGTTGTGTTTCCAGTAGTGAGTCCCCTGTCCCGGTGTCTGTGAACAGTGGTGTTTCCAGCAGTGAGTCCCCTGTCGTGGTGTGTATAAACAGTGATGTTTCCAGTACTGAGTCTCCTGCCGTGGTGTCTACGAACAGTGGTGTTTCCAGCAGTGAGTCCCCTGTCCCGGTGTCTATGAACAGTGTTGTTTCCAGTATTGAATCCCCTGTCCCGGTGTCAATGAACAGAGGTGTTTCCAGTAGTGAGTCCCCTGTCACGGTGTCTATGAAAAGTGCTGTTTCCAGTATTGAGTCCCCTGTCCCAGTGTCTATGAACAGTGGTGTTTCCAGTTGTGAGCCCCTGTCCCGGTGCCTATGAAGAGTGGTGTTTCCAGTAGTGAGTCCCCTGTCCCGGTGTCTATCAAAAGTGATGTTTCCAGTACTGAGTCCCCTGCCGTGGTGTCTACGAACAGTGGTGTTTCCAGCAGTGAGTCTCCTGTCCCGGTGTCTATGAACAGTGGTGTTTCCAGTATTGAGTCCTCTGTCCCGGTGTCAATGAACAGAGGTGTTTCCAACAGTGAGTCCCCTGTCCCGGTGTCTATGAAAAGTGCTGTTTCCAGTATTGAGTCCCCTGTCCCCGTGTCTATGAACAGTGGTGTTTCCAGCAGTTAGTCCGCTGTCTCGGTGTCTATGAACAGTGGTGTTTCCAGTAGTGATTCCATGTCCCGGTTTCTATGACCAGTCGAGTTTCCAGTAGTGATGCCCCTTGCCCGGTGTGTATGAACAGTGGTGTTTCCAGTAGTGAGTCCCCTGTCCCGGTGTCTATGAACAGTGGTGTTTCGTGTAGTGTGTCCCCTGTACCGCTGTCTGTGAACAGTGGTGTTTCCAGTAGTGAGTCACCTGACCCGGTGTCTATGAACAGTTGTGTTTCCAGTAGTGAGTCCCCTAACTCGGTGTGTATGAACAGTGGTGTTTCCAGGAGTGAGTCCCCCGTCCCGTTGTCTATGAACAGTGGTGCTTCCAGTAGTGAATCCCCTGTCCCGGTGTCTATGAACAGTGGTGTTTCCAGTAGTGAGACCCCTGTCCCAGTGCCTATGAACAGTGGTGTTTCCAGTAGTGTGTCACCTGACACGGTGTCTATGAACAGTGATTTTTCCAGTAGTGAGTCCCCGTCCCGGTGTCTGTGAACAGTGGTGTTTCCAGTAATGAGTCCCTGTCCCGGTGTTTATGGACAGTGGTGTTTCCAGTAGTGAGTCCCGTGTCGTGGTGTGTATAAACAGTGGTGTTTCCAATAGTGAGTCGCCTGTCCCGGTGTCTATGAACAGTGGTGTTTCCTCTAGAGAGTCCCCTGTCCCGGTGTCTATGAACAGTGGTGTTTCCAGTAGTGAATCCCCTGCCGTAGTGTCTATGAACAGTGGAGATTCCAGTAGTGAGTCCCCTGTCCCGTTGTCTGTGAACAGTTGTGTTTCCAGCATTGAGTCCCCTGTCCCGGTGTCTATGAAAAGTGGTGAATCCAGTAGTGAGTCCCCTGTCCCGGTGTCTGTGAACAGTGGTGTTTCCAGTAGTGAGTCCCCTGTCCTGGTGTCTATGAACAGTGGTGTTTCCAGTAGTGGTGTCCCCTGTCCCGGTGTCCGTGAACAGTGGAGTTTCCAACAGTGAGACCCCTGTCCCGGTGTCTATGAACAGCGGCATTTCCAGTAGTGCATCCCCTGTCCCGAGTCTATGAATAGTGGTGTTTCCAGTAGTGAGTCCCATGTCCCGGTGTCTATTAACAGTGGTGTTTCCAGCAGTGAGTCCCCTGTCCCGTTGTCGATGGACATGGGTGTTTCCAGTAGTGAGTCCCCTGTCCTGGTGTCTATGAGCAGTGGTGTTTCAAGTAGTGAGTCCACTGTCCCGGTGTATATGAACAGTGCTGTTTCCAGTAGTGAGTCCCCTGTCTCGGTGTCTTTGAACAGTGGTGTTTCCAGTAGTGAGTCCCCTGTCCCAGTGTGTATGAGCAGTGGTGTTTCCAGTAGTGAGTCCCCTGTCAGAGTGTTTATCAACAGTGGTGTTTCCATTAGTGAGTCCCCTGTCCCGGTGTCTATGAACAGTGGTGTTTCCAGTAGTGAGTCCCCTGTCCCGGTGTCTATGAACAGTGGTGTTTCCAGTAGTGATTCCATGTCACGGTGTCTATGACCAGTCGAGTTTCCAGTAGTGAGTCCCCGGTCCTGCTGTCTATGAACTGTGCTGTTTCCAGTAGTGAGTCCCATGTCCCGGTGTGTATGAACAGTCGTGTTTCCAGTAGTGAGTCCCCTGTCCCGGTGTGTATGAACAGTGGTGTTTCCAGCAGTGAGTCCACTGTCCCGCTGTCTTTGAACAGTGGTGTTTCCAGTAGTGAGTCACCTGACACGGTGTCCATGAACAGTTGTGTTTCCAGTAGTGAGTCCCCTGTCCCGGTGTCTGTGAACAGTGGTGTTTCCAGCAGTGAGTCCCCTGTCGTGGTGTGTATAAACAGTGATGTTTCCAGTACTGAGTCTCCTGCCGTGGTGTCTACGAACAGTGGTGTTTCCAGCAGTGAGTCCCCTGTCCCGGTGTCTATGAACAGTGTTGTTTCCAGTATTGAATCCCCTGTCCCGGTGTCAATGAACAGAGGTGTTTCCAGTAGTGAGTCCCCTGTCACGGTGTCTATGAAAAGTGCTGTTTCCAGTATTGAGTCCCCTGTCCCAGTGTCTATGAACAGTGGTGTTTCCAGTTGTGAGCCCCTGTCCCGGTGCCTATGAAGAGTGGTGTTTCCAGTAGTGAGTCCCCTGTCCCGGTGTCTATCAAAAGTGATGTTTCCAGTACTGAGTCCCCTGCCGTGGTGTCTACGAACAGTGGTGTTTCCAGCAGTGAGTCTCCTGTCCCGGTGTCTATGAACAGTGGTGTTTCCAGTATTGAGTCCTCTGTCCCGGTGTCAATGAACAGAGGTGTTTCCAATAGTGAGTCCCCTGTCCCGGTGTCTATGAAAAGTGCTGTTTCCAGTATTGAGTCCCCTGTCCCCGTGTCTATGAACAGTGGTGTTTCCAGCAGTTAGTCCGCTGTCTCGGTGTCTATGAACAGTGGTGTTTCCAGTAGTGATTCCATGTCCCGGTTTCTATGACCAGTCGAGTTTCCAGTAGTGATGCCCCTTGCCCGGTGTGTATGAACAGTGGTGTTTCCAGTAGTGAGTCCCCTGTCCCGGTGTCTATGAACAGTGGTGTTTCGTGTAGTGTGTCCCCTGTACCGCTGTCTGTGAACAGTGGTGTTTCCAGTAGTGAGTCACCTGACCCGGTGTCTATGAACAGTTGTGTTTCCAGTAGTGAGTCCCCTAACTCGGTGTGTATGAACAGTGGTGTTTCCAGGAGTGAGTCCCCCGTCCCGTTGTCTATGAACAGTGGTGCTTCCAGTAGTGAATCCCCTGTCCCGGTGTCTATGAACAGTGGTGTTTCCAGTAGTGAGACCCCTGTCCCAGTGCCTATGAACAGTGGTGTTTCCAGTAGTGTGTCACCTGACACGGTGTCTATGAACAGTGATTTTTCCAGTAGAGAGTCCCCCGTCCCGGTGTCTGTGAACAGTGGTGTTTCCAGTAGTGAGTCCCTGTCCCGGTGTTTATGGACAGTGGTGTTTCCAGTAGTGAGTCCCGTGTAGTGGTGTGTATAAACAGTGGTGTTTCCAGTAGTGAGTCACCTGTCCAGGTGTCTATGAACAGTGGTGTTTCCTCTAGTGAGTCCCCTGTCCCGGTGTCTATGAACAGTGGTGTTTCCAGTCGTGAATCCCCTGCCGTGGTGTCTTTGAACAGTGGAGATTCCAGTAGTGAGTCCCCTGTTCCGTTGTCTGTGAACAGTTGTGTTTCCAGCATTGAGTCCTCTGTCCCGGTGTCTATGAAAAGTGGTGTTTCCAGTAGTGAGTCCCCTGTCCCGGTGTCTGTGAACAGTGGTGTTTCCAGTAGTGAGTCCCCTGTCCCGGTGTCTATGAACAGTGGTGTTTCCTTTGGTGAATCCCCTGTACCCGTGTCTATGAACAGTGGTGTTTCCAGTAGTGAGTCCCCTGTCCCGGTGTCTATGAATAGTGCTGTTTCCAGTAGTGAGTCACCTGTCCCGGTGTCTATGAAAAGTGCTGTTTCCATTAGTGAGGCCCCTGCCCCGTGTGTATGAACAGTGGTGTTTCCAGTAGTGAGTCCCCTGTCCCGGTGTCTATGAACAGTGGTGTTTCCAGTAGTGGTGTTTCCAGTAGTGAGTCCCTGTCCCGGTGTTTATGGACAGTGGTGTTTCCAGTAGTGAGTCCCTTGTCCCGGTGTCTATGAACAGTGCTGTTTCCAGTAGTGAGTCCCTTTGGTAAACCACTGTTATTGTTGTTCACCGTTGTTGTTGTTGTTGCACACTGTTGTATCTATGCATGCCTCCGCTGGCTCCGCCCCTGGCTCTACCCACATGCCCAGGTATAATGGTGACTGCTCTGCAGCCCCCTGCCTTCTTGGAAACTAGTCAACCACGAGAGGCATGCTCTGTTCTTTGCTAATAAAAGCCTTTTAGTTACACTCCTAACTCTCCGTCTTTTATGAGTAATTGATAGCGCAACAATTTTATTAGCAAAAACAAAATGTTGCCAACAAACGCTGAGCAGCAGGTGCTGCAGCAAACGACGGCACCAAACGCTGAGCAGCTGGCGCTGCTGCATGCCCTCAGACCAACATGCCTGGACCTAGACCCTCAAGAGGCGGGTTCATCTACCAAGTTCGCATAATGGCTGCGTTACTTCGAAGCTTACCTGGACGCATCAGCCGTGACACTAGATGGAAACAAACTAAAAATCTTGGCCTCCAAGGTACGCCACCAAGTCTACACGCTCATCCAGGACACGACTACCTACACGGCGGCTATCGATCTGCTAAAAGGACAATACACACGCCCGGTAAATATGGTTTATGCCAGACACCTCATGAGATGCCACAAACAGCAGTCCGGGGAATCGGTGGAGGCATACTCGGCCGAGCCTGCGATTGTAAAGAGGTATCGGCCGCGACACACACGGAGGGACTTATCCGAGATGCTTTCGTTGTGGGCCTCAAGTCCAACTACTCCTAGCAGAGACTGTTGGAGAAGGGCAAAATCGACCTGAAGAATGCAGTGTCGCTCGCGCTCTCGCTAGATGCAGCCCACCGGAATATGGACGCATTCTCCCCTAACTGTTCAGCACCGTGGACGCCGCAACCTTGGGTCATGGGACCGCCACCCCCGGCACCAACTGCTGCAGCGATGTCCAAGGGCCCGAAAAGATACTTTTGTGGCCAGGCTAAACACCCCAGAGCACGCTGCCCGGCGAAAAGCGCCACCTCCTCTGGCTGCGGGAAGAAAGGACACTACGTCAGCACCTGCAAAGGTAAAACCGCTAACGTCAGCAGCACCGCGTGTGAACCGTGGGGGCAGCCTTCTTGTCCGCCATCTTAGACACCTCCAGCTGCGTGGGGATCGAGATCATGGGCGCAGCCATTTTGTCTGCCATCTTGGACGCATCCAACTCCAATCGCGGGTGACCGGACTCAACCGCCGCCTCGTCTGAAGACCACAGCGACTCGCTCGACCATACGCTGGCCTCTGTGACGCTGGACCAATCTCTCCCTCACCAACTGTCCAGGTCCATGATGGACATTACGTTAAACGGCCGCGCCACTACCTGCCTTTTCGACAGCGGGAGCACGGAGAGCTTTATCCACCCCGACACGGTGCGCAGTTACTCTCTCCCGGTCCTGCCAACGCACCATCGGATCTCTATGGCTTCCAAATCCCATTCAGCAGACGTCGGTGGCTACTGTGTAGTGACCCTTTCAGTAAGGGGCACAGAATACAAAAATTTTAATCTTCTTGTCCTGCCCCATCTCTGCGCTGCCGTTCTACTGGGGTTGGATTTTCAGTGCCACCTTAAAAGTGTCACATTAGCGTACGATGGACCCCTACCCCCACTCACAGTCTGCAGCCAGCAGCTTTTAAATCGCCCGCCGTGCACCATTTGCAGCCTCTCCACGCTTAAAGTCTCCCCCCTCCCTTGTTCGCTAACCTCACCCGTGACTGTAAGCCCATCGCTACCAAAAGCAGGCGGTAAAGTGCCCGGGATAGGAGCTTCATTAAATCCGAAATTGACCCTTAGTTTTAGGGGGATTAAATAGGTGGGGTTACAGGGATAGGGTGGGATATGTTTTGGGGTTACGGGGATCGGGTGGGATATGTGTCAGTGCAGGCTCGATGGGCCGAAATGGCCTCTATCTGCACTGTGGGGTTTCTGTGATTCTGTGATTCTGTATGTGAAGTAGCAAGACTCCTGAAGGAAGGGATTATTGAGGGTAGCACTAGCCCATGGCGAGCACAAGTGGTGGTAGTGAAGACTGGCGAAAAACAGCGCCTAGTTATTGACTACAGCCAGACAATCAATCGCTACACCCAGTTAGATGCATACCCACTCCCCCGCATATCTGACATGGTCAATCAGATAGCACAATACCGGGTGTTCTCGACGATTGATCTGAAGTCGGCATACCACCAGCTCCCCATCAGGGCTGAGGACCGCCAGTACACAGCTCTTGAAGCTGACGGTCATCTCTACCACTTCCTCCGAGTCCCCTTCGGCATCACCAAAGGGGTTTCGGTCTTCCAAAGGGAGATGGACCGAATGGTTGACCAGAACGCGCTGCAGGCCACCTTCCCCTATCTAGACAACATCACCATCTGCGGCCACGACCGGCAGGACCATGACGTTAACCTAGAGAAATTCCTCTGTACGGCCCAGTGGCTGAATCTAACATACAACAAGGACAAATGTATGTTTCGCACCACGCGCCTCGCCATTCTTGGCTGCGTAGTGGAGAACGGAGTCATCGGCCCCGACCCCGACAGAATGCGCCCCCTTATGGAGCTCCCCGTCCCCCACTGCCAAAAAGCACTGAAGAGATGCCTAGGGTTTTTCCCTTACTATGCTCAGTGGGTGCCCAACTATGCGGACAAAGCCAGACCCCACATCAAGTCCACCTCCTTCCCTCTGACAGCAGAGGCATGTGCAGCCTTCACTCTCATAAAAGGAGACATTGCGAAGGCCACAATGCACGCAGTGGATGAGTCCATCCCTTTCCAAGTGGAGAGCGACGCATCCGACTTCACCCTAGCTGCAACCCTTAACCAGGCGGGGAGACCCGTGGCCTTTTTCTCAAGGACCCTTCAGGTCCCCGAGATTCGACACTCCTCTGTTGAAAAGGAGGCCCAAGCCATTGTGGAAGCGATGCGACATTGGAGGCATTACCTGGCCGGAAAACGATTTACCCTGCTCACTGACCAGCGTTCAGTAGCTTTTATGTTTAATAATGAGCAGAGGGGCAAAATCAAGAACGACAAGATTTTGAGGTGGAGAATTGAACTCTCCACCTACAATTACGATATTTTGTACCGGCCCGGGAAACTCAATGAGCCCCCAGATGCCCTATCACGTGGTGCATGCGCCAACGCGCAGGTTGATAGACTGCAGACCCTCCACAATGACCTCTGCCACCCGGGGGTCACCAGGTTCTTCCATTTCATCAAATCCCGTAACCTGCCCTACTCCATCGAGGAGGTCAGGACCATGACCAGGAACTGCCAAATCTGTGCCGAGTGCAAACCGCGTTTTTATAGGCCAGACAGAGCAAGCCTGATCAAGGCCACTCGCCCCTTCGAGTGCCTGAGTGTCGATTTTAAAGGGCCCCTCCCCTCCTCTGACCGCAACGTGTACTTCCTCAACATAATTGATGAGCACTCCCGTTTCCCGTTTGCCATCCCTTGCCCAGACATGACCAGTACCACGGTCATTAAATGTCTGAATGACCTTTTCGCCTTGTTCGGCTTCCCTAGCTATATCCATAGCAACCGGGGCTCATCCTTTATGAGCGACGAACTCCGTCAGTACCTGCTCACGAGAGGTATTGCTACAAGCAGAACCACCAGCTACAACCCCGGGGGAACGGCCAGGTGGAAAGAGAGAACGCGACGGTTTGGAAGGCCGTCCTCTTAAACTTAAATTCTAAGGGCCTTCCGACCTCTCGCTGGCAGGAGGTCCTCCATGCGGCGCTCCACTCCATTCAGTCACTGATTTGTACGGCCACCAATGCCAACCCCCATGAAAACATGTTCACATTCCCCAGGAAGTCCACATCGGGGACTTCGCTACCAACATGGCTGACGTCTCCAGGACCCGTCCTACTGCGGAAGCACATGAGGTCCCATAAAACGGACCCCCTGGTCGAGAGGGTGAGCCTCCTCCACGCCAACCCCCAGTATGCTTACGTGGCGTACCCGGACGGGCGGGAGGACACAGTCTCCATACGAGACCTCGCACCTTCGGGTGCCCCTGAAACACTACCATTGCCATCCACCACTACCCACAACCCAACCCCTCTAGACGGCATGCCGCAGCCCCAGGACCCGTCATTGACCACCCAACCATTCAATGAGACGCCAGATCCAACGTTGGATGCTGCACCATCACCGCCGCCACCACGACGATCATGACGGCATACAAGGCCACCTGATAGACTTACTTACACGAACCTTTAGTACACTTCACCCCGTCGGACTCAATTTTAAACAAGGGGTGAATGTGGTAAACCACTGTTATTGTTGTTCACCGTTGTTGTTGTTGTTGCACACTGTTGCACCTATGCATGCCTCAGCTGGCTCCGCACCTGGCTACACCCACATGCCCAGGTATAAAGGTGATTGCTCTGCAGCCCCATGCCTTCTTGGAAACCAGTCAACCACGAGAGGCATGCTCTGTTCCTTGCAATTAAAAGCCTTCTAGTTACACTCCTAACTCGCCATCTTATATGAGTAATTGATAGCGCACGGTGTCTATGACCAGTGGAGTTTCCAGTAGTGAGTCCCCGGTCCCACTGTCTATGAACTGTGGTGTTTCCAGTAGCGAGTCCCCTGTACCGGTGTCTATGAACAGTGGTGTTTCCAGTAGTGAGTCCCCTGTCCCGGTGTCTATGAACTGTGGTGTTTCCAGTAGCGAGTCCCCTGTCCCGGTGTCTATGAACAGTGGTGTTTCCAGTAGTGAGTCCCCTGTCCCGGTGTCTATGAACAGTGGTGTTTCCAGTAGTGAGTCCACTGTCCCGGTGTCTATGAACAGTGCTGTTTCCAGTTGTGAGTCCCATGTCCCGGTGTCTATGAACAGTGGTGTTTCCAGTCGTGAGTCCCCTGTCCCGGTGTCTATGAACAGTGGTGTTTCCAGTAGTGAGTCCTCTGTCCCGGTGTCTATGAACAGGGGTGTTTCCAGTAGTGATTCCCATGTCCCGGTGCCTATGAGCAGTGGTGTTTCCAGCAGTGAGTCCCCTGTCCCGGGGTATATGAACAGTGGTGTTTCCAGTAGTGAGTCACCTGTCCCGGTGTCTATGAACTGTGGTGTTCCCAGAAGTGAGTGCCATGTCCCGGTGTGTATGAACAGTGGTGTTTCCAGTAGTGAGTCCCCTGTCCCGGTGTCTATGAACAGTGGTGTTACCAGTAGTGTGTCCCCTGTCCCGCTGTCTGTGAACAGTGGTGCTTCCATTAGTGAGTCACCTGACCCGGTGTCTATGAACAGTTGTGTATCCAGTAGTGACTCCCCTGTCCCGTAGGAACAGTGGTGTTTCCAAGAGTGAGTCCCCTGTCACGGTGTCTATGAACAGTGGTGCTTCCAATAGTGAGTCCCCTGTCCCGGTGTTTATGAACAGTGGTGTTCCCAGCAGTGAGTCCCCTGTCCCTGTGTCTATGTAGAGTTGTGTTTCCAGTAGTGATTCCCTGTCCCGGTGTATATGGACAGTGGTGCTTCCAGGAGTGTGTCCCCTGTCGTGAAGTCTATAAACAGTGGTGTTTCCAGTAGTGAGTCCCCTGCCGTGGTGTCTATGCACAGTGGTCTTTCCAGCTGTGAGTCCCCAGGCCCGGTGTCTATGAAAAGTGCTCTTTCCAGCAGTGAGTCCCCTGTCCCCGTGTCTGTGAACAGTTGTGTTTCCAATAGTGAGTCCCCTGTCCCGGTGTCTATGAACAGTGGTGTTACCAGTAGTGAGTCCCCTGTCCCGGTGTCTATGGACAGTGGTGTTTCCAGTAGTGAGTTCCCTGTCGTGTTGTGTATAAACAGTGGTGTTTCCAGTAGTGAGTCACCTGTCCCGGTGGCTATGAACAGTGGTGTTTCCTGTTGTGAGTCCCCTGTCCCGGTGTCTGTGAACAGCTGTGTTTCCAGCTTTGAGTCCGCTGTCCCGGTGTCTATGAAAAGTGGTGTTTCCAGTAGTGAGTCCCCTGTCCCGGTGTCTGTGAACAGTGGTGTTTCCAGTCTGAATCCCCAGTCCCAGTGTCTATGAAAAGTGCTGTTTCCACTGGTGAATCCCCTGTACCCGTGTGTATGAACAGTGGTGTTTCCAGTAGTGAGTCCCCTGTCCCGGTGTCTATGAACAGTGCTGTTTCCAGTGGTGAGTCCCCTGTCCTGGTGCCTATGAACAGTGGTGTTTCCAGTAGTGAGTCCCCTGTCCCGGTGTCTATTAACAGTGGTTTTTCGAGTAGTGTGTCCCCTGTCCCGGTGTCTATGAAAAGTGCTGTTTCCCTTAGTGAGGCCCATGCCCCGTGTGTATGAACAGTGGTTCTTCCAGTAGTGAGTCCCCTGTCCTGGTGTCTATGAACAGTGGTGTTTCCAGTAGTGAGTCCCCTGTCCCGGTGTCTATGATCAGTGGTGCTTCCAGTAGTGAGTCCCTTGTCCCGGTGTCTATGAACAGTGGTGCTTACAGTAGTGAGTCCCCTGTCACGGTGAATATGGACAGTGGTGTTTCCAGTAGTGATTCCCCTGTACCGCTGTTTATGAACAGGGGTGTTTCCAATCGTGCGTCCCATGTCCCGGTGTCTATGAACAGTCGTGTTTTCATTAGTGAGTCCCCTGTCCCGGTGTCTATGAACTGTGGTGTTTCCAGAAGTTAGTGCCATGTCCCGGTGTATATGAACAGTGGTGTTTCCAGTAGTGATACCCCTGTCCCGGTCTCTATGAACAGTGGTGTTACCAGTAGTGTGTCCCCTGTTCCGCTGTCTGTGAACAGTGGTGTATCCATTAGTGAGTCACCTGAACCAGTGTCTATGAACAGTTGTGTTTCCAGTAGTGACTCCCCTGTCCCGGTGTCTGTGAACAGTGGTGTTTCAAATAGTGAGTCCCCTGTCCCGAAGTCTATGAACAGTGTTGCTTCCAGTAGTGAGTCTCCTGTCCCGGTGTCTAGGAACAGTGGTGTTTCCAGTAGGGAGTCCCCTGTCCCTGTGTCTATGAACAGTTGTGTTTCCAGTAGTGAGTCCCTGTCCCGGTGTCTATGGACAGTGGTCTTTCCAGCTGTGAGACCCAGTCCCGGTGTCTATGAAAAGTGCTGTTTCCAGTAATGAGACCCCTGTCCCCGTGTCTGTGAACAGTGCTGCTTCCAATAGTGAGCCCCTTTCCCGGTGTCTATGAACAGCGGTGTTTCCAGCAGTGAGTCCTCTGTCCCGGTGTCTATAAACAGTGGTGATTCCAGAAGTGAGTCCACTGTCCCGATGTCTATGAAAAGTGCTGTTACCAGTAGAGTGGCCACTTTCCCGGTGTGCATGAACAGTGGTGTTTCCAGCAGTGAGTCTCCTGTACCAGTGTCTATGGACATGGGTGTTTCCAGTAGTGAATCCCCTGTCCCCATGTCTATGAACAGTGGTGTTTCCAATAGTGTGTCCACTGACCCGGTGTCTATGAACAGAGGTGTTTCCAATAGTGAAACCCCTGTCCCCATGTCTATGAACAGTGGTGTTTCCAATAGTGAGTCCCCTGTCCGGGTGTCTATGAACAGTGTTTTTCCAGCAGTGAGTCCCCTGTCCCGGTGTCTATGAACAGTGGTGTTACCAGTAGTGTGCCCCCTGTCCAGCTGTCTGTGAACAGTGGTGTTTCCATTAGTGACTCCCCTGTCCCGGTGTCTATGAGCAGTGGTGTTTCCAGTAGTGAGTCCCCTGTCCCGTTGTCTATGAACAGTGGTGCTTCCAGTAGTGAGTCCCCTGTCCCGGTGTCTATGAACAGTGGTGTTTCCAGTAGTGAGACCCCTGTCCCTGTGTCAATGGACAGTGGTGTTTCCAGTAGTGAGTTCCCTGTCGTGAAGTCTATAAACAGTGGTGTTTCCAGTAGTGAGTCCCCTACCGTGGTGTCTATGAACAGTGATCTTTCCAGCTGTGAGACCCCAGGCCCGGTGTCTATGAAAAGCGCTGTTTCCAGTAGTGAGTCACCTGTCCCCGTGTCTGTGAACAGTGGTGTTTCCAATAGTGAGTCCCCTGTCCCGGTGTCCATGAACAGTGTTGTTTCCAGTAGTGAGTCCTCTGTCCCGGTGTCAATGAACAGTGGTGTTTCCAGTAGTGAATCCCCTGTCCCGGTGTCTATGAAAAGTGGTGTTTCCAGTAGTGCGGTCCTGGTATGTATGAACAGTGGTGTTTCCAGTAGTGAGTCCCCTGTCGCGGTGTCTATGAACGGTGGTGTTTCCAGTAGTGAGACCCCGCCCTGGTGTCTATGAAAAGTGATGTTTCCAGTGGTGAGTCCCCTGTCCCGCTGTCTATGAACAGCATTGTTTCCAGCAGTGAGTCCCCTGTCCCGGTGTTTATGAACAGTGCTGTTTCCAGTAGTGAGTCCCCTGTCCTGGTGTCTATGAACAGTGGTGTTTCCAGTAGTGTGTCCCCTGTCCTGGTGTCCATGAACAGCAGTGATTCTAGTATTGAGTCCCCTGTCACGGTGTCTATGAATAGTGGAGTTTCCAGTAGTGAGTCCCCGGTCCCACTGTCTAGGAACAGTGGTGTTTCCAGTAGTGAGTCCGCTGTCCCGGTGTCTATGAACAGTTCTGTTTCCAGTAGTGAGTCCCCTGTCCCTGTGTCTATGAACAGTGGTGTTTCCAGTAGTGAGTCCCCTGTCCCGGTGTCTATTAACAGTTGTTTTCGAGTAGTGTGTCCCCTGTCCCGGTGTCTATGAAAAGTGCTGTTTCCATTTGTGAGGCCCCTGCCGCATGTGTATGAACAGTGGTTCTTCCAGTAGTGAGTCCCCTGTCCCGGTGTCTATGAACAGTGGTGTTTCCAGTAGTGAATCTCCTGTCCCGGTGTCTATGTACAGTGGTGTTTCCAGTAGTGAGTCCCCTGTCCCGGTGTCTATGAACATTGGTGTTTCCAGCAGTGAGGCCCATGTCCCGGCGTCTATGAACAGTTGTGTTACCAGTAGTGAGTCCCATGTCCCGGTGTCTATGAGCAGTGGTGTTTCCAGCAGTGAGTCCCATGTCCCGGTGTCTATGAGCAGTGGTGTTTCCAGCAGTGAGTCCCCTGTCCCGGGGTATATGAACAGTGGTGTTTCCATTAGTGTGTCCCCTGTCCCGGTGTCTATGAACTGTGGTGTTTCCTTAAGTGAGTCCCATGTCCCAGTGTCTATGAGCAGTGGTGTTTCCAGCAGTGAGTCCCCTGTCCCGGGGTATATCAACAGTGGTGTTTGCATTCGTGTGTCCCTTGTCCCGGTGTGTATGAACAGTGGAGTTTCCAGTAGTGAGTCCCCTGTCCTGGTGTCTATGAATATTGGTGTTGCCAGTAGATAGTTCCCTGTCCCGGTGTCTACGAACAGTGGTGTTTCCAATAGTGTGTCCCCTGTCCCGCTGTCTGTGAACATTGGTGCTTCCATTAGTGATTCCCCTGACCCGGTGTCTATGAACAGTTGTGTTTCCAGTAGAGACTCCCCTGTCCCGGTGTCTAGGAACAGTGGTGTTTCCAGTAGTGGGTCCCCTGTCACGGTGTCTATGAACAGTGGTGCGTGCAGTAGTGAGTCCCCTGTCCCGGTGTCTATGAACAGTGGTGCTTCCAGGAGTGAGTCCCCTGTCCCTGTGTCTATGAACAGTTGTGTTTCCAGTAGTGAATCCCTGTCCCGGTGTCTATGAACAGCTGTGTTTCCAGCTTTGAGTCCGCTGTCCCGGTGTCTATGAAAAGTGGTGTTTCCAGTAGTGAGTCCCCTGTCCCGGTGTCTGTGAAGAGTGGTGTTTCCAGTAGTGAGTCCCCTGTCCCGGTGTCTGTGAACAGTGGTGTTTCCAGTCTGAATCCCCAGTCCCAGTGTCTATGAAAAGTGCTGTTTCCACTGGTGAATCCCCTGTACCCGTGTGTATGAACAGTGGTGTTTCCAGTAGTGAGTCCCCTGTCCCGGTGTCTATGAACAGTGCTGTTTCCAGTGGTGAGTCCCCTGTCCTGGTGCCTATGAACAGTGGTGTTTCCAGTAGTGAGTCCCCTGTCCCGGTGTCTATTAACAGTGGTTTTTCGAGTAGTGTGTCCCCTGTCCCGGTGTCTATGAAAAGTGCTGTTTCCCTTAGTGAGGCCCATGCCCCGTGTGTATGAACAGTGGTTCTTCCAGTAGTGAGTCCCCTGTCCTGGTGTCTATGAACAGTGGTGTTTCCAGTAGTGAGTCCCCTGTCCCGGTGTCTATGATCAGTGGTGCTTCCAGTAGTGAGTCCCTTGTCCCGGTGTCTATGAACAGTGGTGCTTACAGTAGTGAGTCCCCTGTCACGGTGAATATGGACAGTGGTGTTTCCAGTAGTGATTCCCCTGTACCGCTGTTTATGAACAGGGGTGTTTCCAATCGTGCGTCCCATGTCCCGGTGTCTATGAACAGTCGTGTTTTCATTAGTGAGTCCCCTGTCCCGGTGTCTATGAACTGTGGTGTTTCCAGAAGTTAGTGCCATGTCCCGGTGTATATGAACAGTGGTGTTTCCAGTAGTGATACCCCTGTCCCGGTCTCTATGAACAGTGGTGTTACCAGTAGTGTGTCCCCTGTTCCGCTGTCTGTGAACAGTGGTGTATCCATTAGTGAGTCACCTGAACCAGTGTCTATGAACAGTTGTGTTTCCAGTAGTGACTCCCCTGTCCCGGTGTCTGTGAACAGTGGTGTTTCAAATAGTGAGTCCCCTGTCCCGAAGTCTATGAACAGTGTTGCTTCCAGTAGTGAGTCTCCTGTCCCGGTGTCTAGGAACAGTGGTGTTTCCAGTAGGGAGTCCCCTGTCCCTGTGTCTATGAACAGTTGTGTTTCCAGTAGTGAGTCCCTGTCCCGGTGTCTATGGACAGTGGTCTTTCCAGCTGTGAGACCCAGTCCCGGTGTCTATGAAAAGTGCTGTTTCCAGTAATGAGACCCCTGTCCCCGTGTCTGTGAACAGTGCTGCTTCCAATAGTGAGCCCCTTTCCCGGTGTCTATGAACAGCGGTGTTTCCAGCAGTGAGTCCTCTGTCCCGGTGTCTATAAACAGTGGTGATTCCAGAAGTGAGTCCACTGTCCCGATGTCTATGAAAAGTGCTGTTACCAGTAGAGTGGCCACTTTCCCGGTGTGCATGAACAGTGGTGTTTCCAGCAGTGAGTCTCCTGTACCAGTGTCTATGGACATGGGTGTTTCCAGTAGTGAATCCCCTGTCCCCATGTCTATGAACAGTGGTGTTTCCAATAGTGTGTCCACTGACCCGGTGTCTATGAACAGAGGTGTTTCCAATAGTGAAACCCCTGTCCCCATGTCTATGAACAGTGGTGTTTCCAATAGTGAGTCCCCTGTCCGGGTGTCTATGAACAGTGTTTTTCCAGCAGTGAGTCCCCTGTCCCGGTGTCTATGAACAGTGGTGTTACCAGTAGTGTGCCCCCTGTCCAGCTGTCTGTGAACAGTGGTGTTTCCATTAGTGACTCCCCTGTCCCGGTGTCTATGAGCAGTGGTGTTTCCAGTAGTGAGTCCCCTGTCCCGTTGTCTATGAACAGTGGTGCTTCCAGCAGTGAGTCCCCTGTCCCGGTGTCTATGAACAGTGGTGTTTCCAGTAGTGAGACCCCTGTCCCTGTGTCAATGGACAGTGGTGTTTCCAGTAGTGAGTTCCCTGTCGTGAAGTCTATAAACAGTGGTGTTTCCAGTAGTGAGTCCCCTACCGTGGTGTCTATGAACAGTGATCTTTCCAGCTGTGAGACCCCAGGCCCGGTGTCTATGAAAAGCGCTGTTTCCAGTAGTGAGTCACCTGTCCCCGTGTCTGTGAACAGTGGTGTTTCCAATAGTGAGTCCCCTGTCCCGGTGTCCATGAACAGTGTTGTTTCCAGTAGTGAGTCCTCTGTCCCGGTGTCAATGAACAGTGGTGTTTCCAGTAGTGAATCCCCTGTCCCGGTGTCTATGAAAAGTGGTGTTTCCAGTAGTGCGGTCCTGGTATGTATGAACAGTGGTGTTTCCAGTAGTGAGTCCCCTGTCGCGGTGTCTATGAACGGTGGTGTTTTCAGTAGTGAGACCCCGCCCTGGTGTCTATGAAAAGTGATGTTTCCAGTGGTGAGTCCCCTGTCCCGCTGTCTATGAACAGCATTGTTTCCAGCAGTGAGTCCCCTGTCCCGGTGTTTATGAACAGTGCTGTTTCCAGTAGTGAGTCCCCTGTCCTGGTGTCTATGAACAGTGGTGTTTCCAGTAGTGTGTCCCCTGTCCTGGTGTCCATGAACAGCAGTGATTCTAGTATTGAGTCCCCTGTCACGGTGTCTATGAATAGTGGAGTTTCCAGTAGTGAGTCCCCGGTCCCACTGTCTAGGAACAGTGGTGTTTCCAGTAGTGAGTCCGCTGTCCCGGTGTCTATGAACAGTTCTGTTTCCAGTAGTGAGTCCCCTGTCCCTGTGTCTATGAACAGTGGTGTTTCCAGTAGTGAGTCCCCTGTCCCGGTGTCTATTAACAGTTGTTTTCGAGTAGTGTGTCCCCTGTCCCGGTGTCTATGAAAAGTGCTGTTTCCATTTGTGAGGCCCCTGCCGCATGTGTATGAACAGTGGTTCTTCCAGTAGTGAGTCCCCTGTCCCGGTGTCTATGAACAGTGGTGTTTCCAGTAGTGAATCTCCTGTCCCGGTGTCTATGTACAGTGGTGTTTCCAGTAGTGAGTCCCCTGTCCCGGTGTCTATGAACATTGGTGTTTCCAGCAGTGAGGCCCATGTCCCGGCGTCTATGAACAGTTGTGTTACCAGTAGTGAGTCCCATGTCCCGGTGTCTATGAGCAGTGGTGTTTCCAGCAGTGAGTCCCATGTCCCGGTGTCTATGAGCAGTGGTGTTTCCAGCAGTGAGTCCCCTGTCCCGGGGTATATGAACAGTGGTGTTTCCATTAGTGTGTCCCCTGTCCCGGTGTCTATGAACTGTGGTGTTTCCTTAAGTGAGTCCCATGTCCCAGTGTCTATGAGCAGTGGTGTTTCCAGCAGTGAGTCCCCTGTCCCGGGGTATATCAACAGTGGTGTTTGCATTCGTGTGTCCCTTGTCCCGGTGTGTATGAACAGTGGAGTTTCCAGTAGTGAGTCCCCTGTCCTGGTGTCTATGAATATTGGTGTTGCCAGTAGATAGTTCCCTGTCCCGGTGTCTACGAACAGTGGTGTTTCCAATAGTGTGTCCCCTGTCCCGCTGTCTGTGAACATTGGTGCTTCCATTAGTGATTCCCCTGACCCGGTGTCTATGAACAGTTGTGTTTCCAGTAGAGACTCCCCTGTCCCGGTGTCTAGGAACAGTGGTGTTTCCAGTAGTGGGTCCCCTGTCACGGTGTCTATGAACAGTGGTGCGTGCAGTAGTGAGTCCCCTGTCCCGGTGTCTATGAACAGTGGTGCTTCCAGGAGTGAGTCCCCTGTCCCTGTGTCTATGAACAGTTGTGTTTCCAGTAGTGAATCCCTGTCCCGGTGTCTATGAACAGTGGTGTTTCCAGTAGTGAGTCCCCTGTCCCTGTGTCTATGAACAGTTGTGTTTCCAATAGTGAGTCCACTGTCTCGGTGTCTATGAACAGTGGTGCTTCCAGTAGTGAGTCCTCTGTCCCGGTGTCTATGAACAGTGCTGTTTCTAGTAGTGAGTCCCCTGTCCCGGTGTCTATGAAAAGTGCTGTTTCCAGGTGTGAGGCCCCTTCCCCGGTGTGCATGAACATTGGTGTTTCCAGTAGTGAGTCCCCTGTCCCGGTGTCTGTGTACAGTGCTGTTTCCAGTAGTGAGTCCCCTGTCCCGGTGTCTATGAACAGTGGTGTTTCCAGTAGTGAGTCTCCTTTCCCAGTATCTATAGACAGTGGTATTTCCAGTAGTGAGTCCCCTGTAGTGTTGTGTATAAACAGTGGTGTTTCCAGTAGTGAGTCACCTGTCCCGGTGGCTATGAACAGTGGTGTTTCCTGTTGTGAGTCCCCTGTCCCGGTGTCTGTGAACAGCTGTGTTTCCAGCATTGAATCCCCTGTCCCGGTGTCTATGAAAAGTGGTTTTTCCAGTAGTGAGTCCCCTGTCCCGGTGTCTGTGAACAGTGGTGTTTCCAGTAGTGAGTCCCCTGTCCCGGTGTCTGTGAACAGTGGTGTTTCCACTAGTGAGTCCCCAGTCCCGGTGTTTATGAACAGTGGTGTTTCCAGTAGTGAGTCCCCTGTCCCGGTGTCTATTAATAGTGGTTTTTTGAGCAGTGTGTCCCTTGTCCCGGTGTCTATGAACAGTGCTGTTTCCAGTAGTGAGTCCCCTGTCCCGGTGTCTAGGATCAGTGGTGTTTCCATTAGTGAGTCCCTTGTCCCGGTGTCTATGAACAGTGGTGTTTCCAGTAGTGAGTCCCCTGTCCCGGTGTCTATGATGAGTGGTGTTTCCAGTAGTGAGTCCCTTGTCCCGGTGTCTATGAACAGTGGTGTTTCCAGTAGTGAGTCCCCTGTCAAGGTGACTATGCACAGTGGTGTTTCCAGCAGTGAGTCCCCTGTTCTGGTGTTTATGAACAGTGGTGTATCCAGTAGTGAGTCCCCTGTGCTGGTGTCCATGAACAGCAGTGATTCCAGCATTGAGTCCCCTGTCCCGGTGTCTATGAATAGTTGTGTTTCCAGAAGTGAGTCCCCTGTCCCGGTGTGTATAAACAGTGGTCTTTCCAGTAGTGAGTCCCCTGTCCCGGTGTCTATGAACAGTGGTGTTTCCAGTAGAGAGTCCCCAGTCCCGGTGTCTATGAACAGCGGTGTTTCCAGTAGTGAGTCCACTGTCCCGGTGTCTATGAACAGTGGTGTTTCCAGTAGTGACTCCCCTGTCCCGGTGTCTATGGACAGTGGTGTTTCCAGTAGTGAGTCCCCTGTCCCGGTGTCTATGAACAGTGGTTTTTCCAGTAATGTGTCCCCTGTCCCGGTGTCCATGAGCAGTGGTGTTTCCAGTAGTGAGTCCCCTGTCCCGGTGTCTATGAACAGTGGTGTTTCCAGTAATGAGTCCCCTGTCCCGGTGTCTATGAGCAGTGGTGTTTCCAGCAGTTAGTCCCATGTCCCGGTGTCTATGAACAGTGGTGTTTCCAGTAGTGAGTCCCCAGTCCCGGTGTTTATGAACTGTGGTGTTTCCAGTAGTGAGTCCCCTGTCCCGGTGTCTATTAACAGTGGTTTTTTGAGCAGTGTGTCCCCTGTCCCGGTGTCTATGATCAGTGCTGCTTCCAGTAGTGAGTCCCCTGTCCCGGTGTCTATGATCAGTGGTGTTTCCAGTAGTGAGTACCTTGTCCCGTTGTCTATGAACAGTGGTGTTTCCAGTAGTGAGTCCCCTGTCCCGGTGTCTATGATGAGTGGTGTTTCCAGTAGTGAGTCCCTTGTCCCGGTGTCTATGAACAGTGGTGTTTCCAGTAGTGAGTCCCCTGTCAAGGTGACTATGCACAGTGGTGTTTCCAGCAGTGAGTCCCCTGTTCTGGTGTAAATGAACAGTGGTGTATCCAGTATTGAGTCCCCTGTCCTGGTGTCCATGAACAGCAGTGATTCCAGCATTGAGTCCCCTGTCCCGCTTTCTATGAATAGTAGTGTTTCCAGAAGTGAGTCCCCTGTCCCGATGTGTATAAACAGTGGTCTTTCCAGTAGTGAGTCCCCTGTCCCGGTGTCTATGAACAGTGGTGTTTCAAGTAGAGAGTCCCCTGTCCCGGTGTCTATGAACAGCGGTGTTTCCAGTAGTGAGTCCCCTGTCCCGGTGTCTATGAACAGTTTTGTTTCCAGTAGTGAGTCCCCTGTCCCGGTGTCTATGGGCAGTGGTGTTTCCAGCAATGAGTCCCCTGTCCCGGTGTCTATGAACATTGTTGTTTCCAGTAGTGAGTCCCCTGTCCCGGTGTCTATGGGCAGTGGTTTTTCCAGTAATGTGTCCCCTGTCCCGGTGTCTATGAGCAGTGGTGTTTCCAGTAGTGTGTCCCCTGTCCCGGTGTCTATGAACAGTGGTTTTTCCAGCAGTGTGTCCTCTGTCCCGGTGTCTATGAACAGTGGTGTTTCCAGTAGTGAGGCACCTTTCCCGGTGTCTATGAACAGTGGTGTTTCCAGTAGTGAGTCCCATGACCCGATTTCTATGAACAGTTGTGTTTCGAGTAGTGAGTCCCCTGTCCCGGTGTCTGTGAACAGTGGGGTTTCCAATAGTGAGTCACCTGACCCGGTGTCTATGAACAGTGCTGTTTCCAGTAGTGAGTCCCCAGTCCCGGAGTCTATGGACAGTGGTGTTTCCAGTAGTGAGTCCCGTGTCCCGGTGTCTATGAACAGTGGTTTTTCAAGTTGTGTGTCCTCTGTCCCGTTGTCTATGAACAGTGGTGTTTCCAGCAGTGAGTCCCCTGTCCCGGTGTCTATGAACAGTGGTGTTTCCAGTAGTGAGTCCCCTGTCCCGGTGTCTATGAACAGTGGTTTTTCCAGTAGTGTGTCCTCTGTCCCGTTGTCTATGAACAGTGGTGTTTCCAGCAGTGAGTCCCCTGTCCCGGTGTCTATGAACAGTGGTGTTTCCAGTAGTGAGTCCCCTGTCCCGGTGTCTATTAACAGTGGTTTTTCGAGTAGTGTGTCCCCTGTCCCGGTGTCTAAGAAAAGTGCTGTTTCCATTAGTGAGGCCCAAGCCCCGTGTGTCTGAACAGTGGTTTTTCCAGTACTGTCTCCTCTGTCCCGTTGTCTATGAACAGTGGTGTTTCCAGCAGTGAGTCCCCTGTCCCGGTGTCTATGAACAGTGGTGTTTCCAGTAGTGAGTCCCCTGTCCCGGTGTCTATGAACAGTGGTGTTTCCTGTTGTGAGTCCCCTGTCCCGGTGTCTGTGAACAGTTGTGTTTCCAGCATTGAGTCCCCTGTCCCGGTGTCTATGAAAAGTGGTTTTTCCAGTAGTGAGTCCCCTGTCCCGGTGTCTGTGAACAGTGGTGTTTCCAGTAGTGAGTCCCCTGTCCCGGTGTCTATGAACAGTGGTGTTTCCTGTTGTGAGTCCCCTGTCCCGGTGTCTGTGAACAGTTGTGTTTCCAGCATTGAGTCCCCTGTCCCGGTGTCTATGAAAAGTGGTTTTTCCAGTAGTGAGTCCCCTGTCCCGGTGTCTGTGAACAGTGGTGTTTCCAGTAGTGTGTCCCCTGTCCCGGTGTCTATGAACAGTGGTTTTTCCAGCAGTGTGTCCTCTGTCCCGGTGTCTATGAACAGTGGTGTTTCCAGTAGTGTGTCCCATGACCCGATTTCTATGAGCAGTTGTGTTTCGAGTAGTGAGTCCCCTGTCCCGGTGTCTGTGAACAGTGGTGTTTCCAGTAGTGAGTCTCCTGTCCCAGTGTATATGAACATTGGTGTTTCCAGGAGTGAGTCCCCTGTCCCAGTGTCTATGAATTGTGGTGTTTCAACTAGTGAGTCCCCTGTCCCGCTGTCTGTGAACAGTGGTGTTTCCAGTAGTGACTCCCCTGACCCGGTGTCTATGAACAGTTGTGTTTCCAGTAGTGAGTCCCCTGACCCGGTGTCTGTCAACAGTGGCGTTTCCAGTAGTGAGTCCCCTGTCCCGGTGTCTATGAACAGTGCTGTTTCCAGTAGTGAGTCCCCAGTCCCGGTGTCTATGAACAGAGGTGTATCCAGGAGTGCGTCCCCTGTCTCGGTTTCTATTAACAGTGGTTTTTCGAGTAGTGTGTCCCCTGTCCTGGTTTCTATGAACAGTGGTGTTTCCAGTAGTGAGTCCCCTGTCCCGGTGTCTGTGAACAGTTGTGTATCCAGTAGTTGGTCCCCTGTCCCTGTGTATATGAACAGTGATGTTTCCAGTAGTGAGTTCCCTGACCCGGTGTCTATGAACAGTTGTGTTTCCAGTAGTGAGTCCCCTGTCCTGGTTTCTATGAACAGTGGTGTTTCCAGTAGTGAGTCCCCTGTCCCGGTGTCTGTGAACGGTGGTGTATCCAGTAGTGAGTCCCCTGACCCGGTGTCTATGAACAGTTGTGTTTCCAGTAGTGAGTCCCCTGTCCCGGTGTCTATGAACAGTGGTGTTTCCAGTAGTGAGTCCCCTGTCCCGGTGTCTGTGAACAGTGGTGTTCCAGCAGTGAGTCCTCTGTCCCGGTGTCTATGAACAGTGGTGTTTCCAGCAGTGAGTCCTCTGTCCCGGTGTCTATGAACAGTGGTGTTTCCAGTAGCGAGTCACCTGTCCCGGTGTCTATGAAAAGTGCTGTATCCAGAAATGAGGCCCCTTTCCCGGTGTGTATGAACAGTGGTGTTCCCAGTAATGAGTTCCCTGTCGTGTTGTCTATGAACAGTGGAGTTTCCAGTAGTGAGTCCCCTGCCGTGGTTTCTATGAACAGTGGTCTTTCCAGCTGTGAGTCCCCAGTCCTGGTGTGTATGAAAAGTGCTGTTTCCAGTAGTGAGTCCCCTGTCCCCGTGTCTGTGAACAGTGCTGTTTCCAATACTGAGGCCCCTGTTCCGGTGTCTGTGAACAGTGGTGTTTCCAGCAGTGAGTCCTCTGTCCCGGTGTGTATGAACAGTGGTGTTTCCAGTAATGAGCCCCCTGTCCCGGTGTCTGTGAACAGTGGTGTTTCAAGTAATGAGTCCCCTGTCCTGGTGTCTATGAACGGTGGTGTTTCCAGTAGTGAGTCCCCTGCCGTGGTGTCTATCAACAGTGGTCTTTCCAGCTGTGAGTCCCCAGTCCTGGTGTCTATGAAAAGTGCTGTTTCCAGTAGTGAGTCCCCTGTCCCCGTGTCTGTGAACAGTGGTGTTTCCAGCAGTGAGTCCTCTGTCCCGGTGTCTATGAACAGTGGTGTTTCCAGCAGTGAGTCCTCTGTCCCGGTGTCTATGAACAGTGGTGTTTCCAGTAGCGAGTCACCTGTCCCGGTGTCTATGAAAAGTGCTGTATCCAGAAATGAGGCCCCTTTCCCGGTGTGTATGAACAGTGGTGTTCCCAGTAATGAGTTCCCTGTCGTGTTGTCTATGAACAGTGGAGTTTCCAGTAGTGAGTCCCCTGCCGTGGTTTCTATGAACAGTGGTCTTTCCAGCTGTGAGTCCCCAGTCCTGGGGTGTATGAAAAGTGCTGTTTCCAGTAGTGAGTCCCCTGTCCCCGTGTCTGTGAACAGTGCTGTTTCCAATACTGAGGCCCCTGTTCCGGTGTCTGTGAACAGTGGTGTTTCCAGCAGTGAGTCCTCTGTCCCGGTGTCTATGAACAGTGGTGTTTCCAGTAATGAGCCCCCTGTTCCGGTGTCTGTGAACAGTGGTGTTTCCAGCAGTGAGTCCTCTGTCCCGGTGTCTGTGAACAGTGGTGTTTCAAGTAATGAGTCCCCTGTCCTGGTGTCTATGAACGGTGGTGTTTCCAGTAGTGAGTCCCCTGCCGTGGTGTCTATCAACAGTGGTCTTTCCAGCTGTGAGTCCCCAGTCCTGGTGTCTATGAAAAGTGCTGTTTCCAGTAGTGAGTCCCCTGTCCCCGTGTCTGTGAACAGTGGTGTTTCCAGTAATGAGTCCCCTGTCCCGGTGTCTATGAACAGTTGTGTTTCCGGCAGTGATTCCCCTGTCCCGGTGTCTGTGAACAGTGGTGTTTCCAATAGTGAGTCCCCTGTCCCGTTGTCTATGAACAGTGGTGTTTCCAGAAGTGAGTCCCCTGTCCCGGTGTCTATGCACAGTTGTGTTTCCAGCAGTGAATCCCCCGTCCCGGTGTCTGTGAACAGTGATGTTTCCAGTCGTGAGTCCCCTGTCCCGGTGTCTATGGACAGTGGTGTTTCCAGTAGTGAGTCCTCTGTCCCGGTGTCTATGAACAGTGGTGTTTCCAGCAGTGAGTCCTCTGTCCCGGTGTCTATGAACAGTGGTGTTTCCAGTAGCGAGTCACCTGTCCCGGTGTCTATGAAAAGTGCTGTATCCAGAAATGAGGCCCCTTTCCCGGTGTGTATGAACAGTGGTGTTTCCAGTAATGAGTTCCCTGTCGTGTTGTCTATGAACAGTGGAGTTTCCAGTAGTGAGTCCCCTGCCGTGGTTTCTATGAACAGTGGTGTTTCCAGTAGTGAGTCCCCTGTCCCGGTGTCTATGAACAGTGGTGTTTCCTGATGTGAGTCCCCTGTCCCGGTGTCTATGAACAGTGGTGTTTCCAGTAATGAGTCCCCTGTACCGGTGTTTATGAACATTTGTGTTTCCAGCAGTGAATCCCCTGTCCCGGTGTCTGTGAACAGTGCTGTTTCCAGTCGTGAGTCCCCTGTCCCGGTGTCTATGGACAGTGGTGTTTCCAGTAGTGAGTCCCCTGTCCCGGTGTCTGTGAACAGTGGTGTTTCCAGTAGTGAGTCCCCTGTCCCGGTGTCTATGAACAGTTGTGTTTCCAGCAGTGAGTCCCCTGTCCCGGTGTCTGTGAACAATGGTGTTTCCAGTAGTGATACCCCTGTCCCGGTGTCTATGAACAGTTGTGTTTCCAGCAGTGAGTCCCCTGTTCTGGTGTTTGTGAACTTTGGTGTTTCCAGCAGTGAATCCCCTGTCCCGGTGTCTGTGAACAGTGCTGTTTCCAGTCGTGAGTCCCCTGTCCCGGTGTCTATGGACAGTGGTGTTTCCAGTAGTGAGTCCCCTGTCCCGGTGTCTATGAATTGTGGTGTTTCAACCGGTGAATCCCCTGACCCGCTGTCTATAAACAGTGGTGTTTCCAGTTGTGAGTCCCCTGTCCCGGTGTCTATGAACAGTGGTGTTTCCAGTAGAGAGTCCCCTGTCCCGGTGTCTATGAGCAGTGGTGTTTCCAGTAGTGGGTCCCCTGTCCCGGTGTCTATGAACAGTGGTGTTTCCGGTAGTGTGTCCCCTGTCCCGGTGTCTGTGAACAGTGGCGTTTCCAGTAATGAGTCCCCTGTCCCGGTGTCTATGAACAGTGGTGTTTCCAGTGCTGAGTCCCCTGTCCCGGTGTCTATGAATTGTGCTGTTTGAACAAGTGAGTCCCCTGACCTGGTGTCTATGAACAGTGGTGTTTCCAGTAGTGAGTCCCATGACACGATGTCTATGAACAGTGGTGTTTCCAGTAGTGAGTCCCCTGTCCCGGTGTCTATGAACAGTGGTGTTTCCAGTAGTGAGTCCCCTGTCCCGGTGTCTATGAACAGTTGTGTTTCCGGCAGTGATTCCCCTGTCCCGGTGTCTGTGAACAGTGGTGTTTCCAGTAGTGAGTCCCCTGTTCCGGTGTCTATGAACAGTGGTGTTTCCAGAAGTGAGTCCCCTGTCCCGGTGTCTATGAACAGTGGTGTTTCCAGTAATGAGTCCCCTGTCCCGGTGTCTATGAACAGTTGTGTTTCCAGCAGTGAATCCCCTGTCCCGGTGTCTGTGAACAGTGCTGTTTCCAGTAGTGAGTCCCCTGTCCCGGTGTCTATGGACAGTGGTGTTTCCAGTAGTGAGTCCCCTGTCCCGGTGTCTGTGAACAGTGGTGTTTCCAGTAGTGAGTCCCCTGTCCCGGTGTCTATGAACAGTTGTGTTTCCAGCAGTGAGACCCCTGTCCCGGTGTCTGTGAACAGTGGTGTTTCCAGTAGTGATACCCCTGTCCCGGTGTCTATGAACAGTTGTGTTTCCAGCAGTGAGTCCCCTGTTCTGGTGTTTGTGAGCAGTGGTGTTTCCAGTAGCGAGTCACCTGTCCCAGTGTCTATCAAAAGTGCTGTATCCAGAAATGAGGCCCCTTTCCCGGTGTGTATGAACGGTGGTGTTGCCGGTAATGAGTCCCCTGTCGTGGTGTCTATGTACAGTGGTGTTTCCCGCAGTGAGTCCCCTGTCCAGGTGTCTATGAACAGTGGTGTTTCCAGTAGTGAGTCCCCTGTCCCCATGTCTATGAACAGTGGTGTTTCCAGTAGTGAGTCCCCTGTCCCGGTGTCAATGAACAGTGGTGTTTCCAGTAGTGAGTCCCCTCTCCCGGTGTCTATGAACAGTGGTGTTTCCAGTAGAGACTCCCCTGTCATGGTGTCTGTGAACAGTGGTGTTTCCAGTAGTGAGTCCCCTGTCCCGGTGTCTATGAACAGTGGTGTTTCCAGTCGTGAGTCCCCTGTCCCCATGTCTATGAATTGTGGTGTTTCAACCAGTGAATCCACTGACCCGCTGTCTATAAATAGTGGTGTTTCCAGTAGTGAGTCCCCTGTCCCGGTGTCTATGAACAGTGGTGTTTCCAGTAGTGAGGCACCTTTCCCTGTGTCTATGAACAGTGGTGTTTCCAGTAGTGAGTCCCATGACCCGATTTCTATGAGCAGTTGTGTTTCGAGTAGTGAGTCCCCTGTCCCGGTGTCTGTGAACAGTGGTGTTTCCAGTAGTGAGTCTCCTGTCCCAGTGTCTATGAACATTGGTGTTTCCAGGAGTGAGTCCCCTGTCCCAGTGTCTATGAATTGTGGTGTTTCAACTAGTGAGTCCCCTGTCCCGCTGTCTGTGAACAGTGGTGTTTCCAGTAGTGACTCCCCTGACCCAGTGTCTATGAACAGTTGTGTTTCCAGTAGTGAGTCCCCTGTCCCGGTGTCTGTCAACAGTGGCGTTTCCAGTAGTGAGTCCCCTGTCCCGGTGTCTATGAACAGTGCTGTTTCCAGTAGTGAGTCCCCAGTCCCGGTGTCTATGAACAGAGGTGTATCCAGGAGTGAGTCCCCTGTCTCGGTTTCTATTAACAGTGGTTTTTCGAGTAGTGTGTCCCCTGTCCTGGTTTCTATGAACAGTGGTGTTTCCAGTAGTGAGTCCCCTGTCCCGGTGCCTGTGAACAGTTGTGTATCCAGTAGTTGGTCCCCTGACCTGGTGTCTATGAACAGTTGTGTTTCCAGTAGTGATTCCCATGTCCCGGGGTCTAGGAGCAGTGGTGTTTCCAGCAGTGAGTCCCCTGTCCCGGTGTATATGAACAGTGGTGTTTCCAGTAGTGAGTCCCCTGTCCCGGTGTCTATGAACAGTGGTGTTTCCAGTAGTGAGTCCCCTGTCCCGGTGTCTGTGAACAGTGGTGTTTCCAGCAGTGAGTCCTCTGTCCCGGTGTCTATGAACAGTGGTGTTTCCAGCAGTGAGTCCTCTGTCCCGGTGTCTATGAACAGTGGTGTTTCCAGTAGCGAGTCACCTGTCCCGGTGTCTATGAAAAGTGCTGTATCCAGAAATGAGGCCCCTTTCCCGGTGTGTATGAACAGTGGTGTTCCCAGTAATGAGTTCCCTGTCGTGTTGTCTATGAACAGTGGAGTTTCCAGTAGTGAGTCCCCTGCCGTGGTTTCTATGAACAGTGGTCTTTCCAGCTGTGAGTCCCCAGTCCTGGTGTGTATGAAAAGTGCTGTTTCCAGTAGTGAGTCCCCTGTCCCCGTGTCTGTGAACAGTGCTGTTTCCAATACTGAGGCCCCTGTTCCGGTGTCTGTGAACAGTGGTGTTTCCAGCAGTGAGTCCTCTGTCCCAGTGTCTATGAACAGTGGTGTTTCCAGTAATGAGCCCCCTGTCCCGGTGTCTGTGAACAGTGGTGTTTCAAGTAATGAGTCCCCTGTCCTGGTGTCTATGAACGGTGGTGTTTCCAGTAGTGAGTCCCCTGCCGTGGTGTCTATCAACAGTGGTCTTTCCAGCTGTGAGTCCCCAGTCCTGGTGTCTATGAAAAGTGCTGTTTCCAGTAGTGAGTCCCCTGTCCCCGTGTCTGTGAACAGTGGTGTTTCCAGTAATGAGTCCCCTGTCCCGGTGTCTATGAACAGTTGTGTTTCCGGCAGTGATTCCCCTGTCCCGGTGTCTGTGAACAGTGGTGTTTCCAATAGTGAGTCCCCTGTCCCGTTGTCTATGAACAGTGGTGTTTCCAGAAGTGAGTCCCCTGTCCCGGTGTCTATGCACAGTTGTGTTTCCAGCAGTGAATCCCCTATCCCGGTGTCTGTGAACAGTGATGTTTCCAGTCGTGAGTCCCCTGTCCCGGTGTCTATGGACAGTGGTGTTTCCAGTAGTGAGTCCTCTGTCCCGGTGTCTATGAACAGTGGTGTTTCCAGTAGCGAGTCACCTGTCCCGGTGTCTATGAAAAGTGCTGTATCCAGAAATGAGGCCCCTTTCCCGGTGTGTATGAACAGTGGTGTTTCCAGTAATGAGTTCCCTGTCGTGTTGTCTATGAACAGTGGAGTTTCCAGTAGTGAGTCCCCTGCCATGGTTTCTATGAACAGTGGTGTTTCCAGTAGTGAGTCCACTGTCCCGGTGTCTATGAACAGTGGTGTTTCCTGATGTGAGTCCCCTGTCCCGGTGTCTATGAACAGTGGTGTTTCCAGTAATGAGTCCCCTGTACCGGTGTCTATGAACAGTTGTGTTTCCAGCAGTGAATCCCCTGTCCCGGTGTCTGTGAACAGTGCTGTTTCCAGTCGTGAGTCCACTGTCCTGGTGTCTATGGACAGTGGTGTTTCCAGTAGTGAGTCCCCTGTCCCGGTGTCTGTGAACAGTGGTGTTTCCAGTAGTGAGTCCCCTGTCCCGGTGTCTATGAACAGTTGTGTTTCCAGCAGTGAGTCCCCTGTCCCGGTGTCTGTGAACAGTGGTGTTTCCAGTAGTGATACCCCTGTCCCGGTGTCTATGAACAGTTGTGTTTCCAGCAGTGAGTCCCCTGTTCTGGTGTTTGTGAACAGTGGTGTTTCCAGCAGTGAATCCCCTGTCCCGGTGTCTGTGAACAGTGCTGTTTCCAGTCGTGAGTCCCCTGTCCCGGTGTCTATGGACAGTGGTGTTTCCAGTAGTGAGTCCCCTGTCCCGGTGTCTATGAATTGTGGTGTTTCAACCGGTGAATCCCCTGACCCGCTGTCTATAAATAGTGGTGTTTCCAGTTGTGAGTCCCCTGTCCCGGTGTCTATGAACAGTGGTGTTTCCAGTAGAGAGTCCCCTGTCCCGGTGTCTATGAACAGTGGTGTTTCCAGTAGTGAGTCCCCTGTCCCGGTGTCTGTGAACAGTGGCGTTTCCAGTAATGAGTCCCCTGTCCCGGTGTCTATGAACAGTGGTGTTTCCAGTGCTGAGTCCCCTGTCCCGGTGTCTATGAATTGTGCTGTTTGAACAAGTGAGTCCCCTGCCCTGGTGTCTATGAACAGTGGTGTTTCCAGTAGTGAGTCCCATGACACGATGTCTATGAACAGTGGTGTTTCCAGTAGTGAGTCCCCTGTCCCGGTGTCTATGAACAGTGGTGTTTCCAGTAGTGAGTCCCCTGTCCCGGCGTCTATGAACAGTTGTGTTTCCGGCAGTGATTCCCCTGTCCCGGTGTCCGTGAACAGTGGTGTTTCCAGTAGTGAGTCCCCTGTTCCGGTGTCTATGAACAGTGGTGTTTCCAGAAGTGAGTCCCCTGTCCCGGTGTGTATGAACAGTGGTGTTTCCAGTAATGAGTCCCCTATCCCGGTGTCTATGAACAGTTGTGTTTCCAGCAGTGAATCCCCTGACCCGGTGTCTGTGAACAGTGCTGTTTCCAGTAGTGAGTCCCCTGTCCCGGTGTCTATGGACAGTGGTGTTTCCAGTAGTGAGTCCCCTGTCCCGGTGTCTGTGAACAGTGGTGTTTCCAGTAGTGAGTCCCCTGTCCCGGTGTCTATGAACAGTTGTGTTTCCAGCAGTGAGTCCCCTGTCCCGGTGTCTGTGAACAGTGGTGTTTCCAGTAGTGATACCCCTGTCCCGGTGTCTATGAACAGTTGTGTTTCCAGTAGCGAGTCACCTGTCCCAGTGTCTATCAAAAGTGCTGTATCCAGAAATGAGGCCCCTTTCCCGGTGTGTATGAACGGTGGTGTTGCCGGTAATGAGTCCCCTGTCGTGGTGTCTATGTACAGTGGTGTTTCCCGCAGTGAGTCCCCTGTCCAGGTGTCTATGAACAGTGGTGTTTCCAGTAGTGAGTCCCCTGTCCCCATGTCTATGAACAGTGGTGTTTCCAGTAGTGAGTCCCCTGTCCCGGTGTCAATGAACAGTGGTGTTTCCAGTAGTGAGTCCCCTCTCCCGGTGTCTATGAACAGTGGTGTTTCCAGTAGAGACTCCCCTGTCATGGTGTCTGTGAACAGTGGTGTTTCCAGTAGTGAGTCCCCTGTCCCGATGTCTATGAACAGTGGTGTTTCCAGTCGTGAGTCCCCTGTCCCGGTGTCTATGAACAGTGGTGTTTCCAGTAGTGAGTCCCCTGTCCCGGTGTCTATGAAGAGTGGTGTTTCCAGTAGTGAGTCCACAATCCCGGTGTGTATAAACAGTGGTGTTTCCAGTAGTGAGTCCCCTGTCCCGGTGTCTATGAACAGTGGTGTTTCCAGTAGTGAGTCCCCTGTCCCGGTGTCTATGAACAGTGGTGTTTCCGGTAGGGTGTCCCCTGTACCGGTGGCTATGAACAGTTCTGTTTCCAGTAGTGAGTCCCCTGTCCCACTTTCTATGAACAGTGGTGTTTCCAGTAGTGAGTCCCCTGTCCCGGTGTCTATGAACAGTGGTGTTTCCAGTCGTGAGTCCCCTGTCCCGGTGTCTATGAACAGTGGTGTTTCCAGTGCTGAGTCCCCTGTCCCGGTGTCTATGAATTGTGCAGTTTCAACAAGTGAGTCCCCTGACCTGGTGTCTATGAACAGTGGTGTTTCCAGTAGTGAGTCCCATGACCCGATGTCTATGAACAGTGGTGTTTCCAGTAGTGAGCCCCCTGTCCCGGTGTCTGTGAACAGTGGTGTTTCCAGCAGTGAGTCCTCTGTCCCGGTGTCTATGAACAGTCGTGTTTCCACTATCGAGTCACCTGTCCCGGTGTCTATGAAAAGTGCTGTATCCAGAAATGAGGCCCCTTTCCCGGTGTGTATGAACAGTGGTGTTTCCAGTAATGAGTTCCCTGTCGTGTTGTCTATGAAGAGTGGAGTTTCCAGTAGTGTTTCCCCTGCCGTGGTTTCTATGAACAGTGGTCTTTCCAGCTGTGAGTCCCCAGTCCTGGTGTCTATGAAAAGTGCTGTTTCCAGTAGTGAGTCCCCTGTCCCCGTGTCTGTGAACAGTGCTGTTTCCAATACTGAGGCCCCTGTTCCGGTGTCTGTGAACAGTGGTGTTTCCAGCAGTGAGTCCTCTGTCCCGGTGTCTATGAACAGTGGTGTTTCCAGTAATGAGTCCCCTGTCCCGGTGTCTGTGAACAGTGGTGTTTCAAGTAATGGGTCCCCTGTCCTGGTGTCTATGAACGGTGGTGTTTCCAGTAGTGAGTCCCCTGCCGTGGTGTCTATCAACAGTGGTCTTTCCAGCTGTGAGTCCCCAGTCCTGGTGTCTATGAAAAGTGCTGTTTCCAGTAGTGAGTCCCCTGTCCCCGTGTCTGTGAACAGTGGTGTTTCCAGTAATGAGTCCCCTGTCCCGGTGTCTATGAACAGTTGTGTTTCCGGCAGTGATTCCTCTGTCCCGGTGTCTGTGAACAGTGGTGTTTCCAGTAGTGAGTCCCCTGTCCCGGTGTCTATGAACAGTGGTGTTTCCAGAAGTGAGTCCCCTGTCCCGGTGTCTATGAACAGTGGTGTTTCCAGTAATGAGTCCCCTGTCCCGGTGTCTATGAACAGTTGTGTTTCCAGCAGTGAATCCCCTGTCCCGGTGTCTGTGAACAGTGCTGTTTCCAGTAGTGAGTCCCCTGTCCCGGTGTCTATGGACAGTGGTGTTTCCAGCAGTGAGTCCCCTGTCCCGGTGTCTATGAACAGTGGTGTTTCCAGTAGTGAGTCCCCTGTCCCGGTGTCTATGAACAGTTGTTTTTCCAGCAGTGAGTCCCCTGTCCCGGTGTCTGTGAACAGTGGTGTTTCCAGTAGTGATACCCCTGTCCCGGTGTCTATGAACAGTTGTGTTTCCAGCAGTGAGTCCCCTGTTCTGGTGTTTGTGAACAGTGGTGTTTCCAGCAGTGAATCCCCTGTCCCGGTGTCTGTGAACAGTGCTGTTTCCAGTCGTGAGTCCCCTGTCCCGGTGTCTATGGACAGTGGTGTTTCCAGTAGTGAGTCCCCTGTCCCGGTGTCTATGAATTGTGGTGTTTCAACCGGTGAATCCCCTGACCCGCTGTCTATAAATAGTGGTGTTTCCAGTTGTGAGTCCCCTGTCCCGGTGTCTATGAATTGTGCAGTTTCAACAAGTGAGTCCCCTGACCTGGTGTCTATGAACAGTGGTGTTTCCAGTAGTGAGTCCCATGACCCGATGTCTATGAACAGTGGTGTTTCCAGTAGTGAGCCCCCTGTCCCGGTGTCTGTGAACAGTGGTGTTTCCAGCAGTGAGTCCTCTGTCCCGGTGTCTATGAACAGTCGTGTTTCCACTATCGAGTCACCTGTCCCGGTGTCTATGAAAAGTGCTGTATCCAGAAATGAGGCCCCTTTCCCGGTATGTATGAACAGTGGTGTTTCCAGTAATGAGTTCCCTGTCGTGTTGTCTATGAAGAGTGGAGTTTCCAGTAGTGTTTCCCCTGCCGTGGTTTCTATGAACAGTGGTCTTTCCAGCTGTGAGTCCCCAGTCCTGGTGTCTATGAAAAGTGCTGTTTCCAGTAGTGAGTCCCCTGTCCCCGTGTCTGTGAACAGTGCTGTTTCCAATACTGAGGCCCCTGTTCCGGTGTCTGTGAACAGTGGTGTTTCCAGCAGTGAGTCCTCTGTCCCGGTGTCTATGAACAGTGGTGTTTCCAGTAATGAGTCCCCTGTCCCGGTGTCTGTGAACAGTGGTGTTTCAAGTAATGGGTCCCCTGTCCTGGTGTCTATGAACGGTGGTGTTTCCAGTAGTGAGTCCCCTGCCGTGGTGTCTATCAACAGTGGTCTTTCCAGCTGTGAGTCCCCAGTCCTGGTGTCTATGAAAAGTGCTGTTTCCAGTAGTGAGTCCCCTGTCCCCGTGTCTGTGAACAGTGGTGTTTCCAGTAATGAGTCCCCTGTCCCGGTGTCTATGAACAGTTGTGTTTCCGGCAGTGATTCCTCTGTCCCGGTGTCTGTGAACAGTGGTGTTTCCAGTAGTGAGTCCCCTGTCCCGGTGTCTATGAACAGTGGTGTTTCCAGAAGTGAGTCCCCTGTCCCGGTGTCTATGAACAGTGGTGTTTCCAGTAATGAGTCCCCTGTCCCGGTGTCTATGAACAGTTGTGTTTCCAGCAGTGAATCCCCTGTCCCGGTGTCTGTGAACAGTGCTGTTTCCAGTAGTGAGTCCCCTGTCCCGGTGTCTATGGACAGTGGTGTTTCCAGCAGTGAGTCCCCTGTCCCGGTGTCTATGAACAGTGGTGTTTCCAGTAGTGAGTCCCCTGTCCCGGTGTCTATGAACAGTTGTTTTTCCAGCAGTGAGTCCCCTGTCCCGGTGTCTGTGAACAGTGGTGTTTCCAGTAGTGATACCCCTGTCCCGGTGTCTATGAACAGTTGTGTTTCCAGCAGTGAGTCCCCTGTTCTGGTGTTTGTGAACAGTGGTGTTTCCAGCAGTGAATCCCCTGTCCCGGTGTCTGTGAACAGTGCTGTTTCCAGTCGTGAGTCCCCTGTCCCGGTGTCTATGGACAGTGGTGTTTCCAGTAGTGAGTCCCCTGTCCCGGTGTCTATGAATTGTGGTGTTTCAACCGGTGAATCCCCTGACCCGCTGTCTATAAATAGTGGTGTTTCCAGTTGTGAGTCCCCTGTCCCGGTGTCTATGAACAGTGGTGTTTCCAGTAGAGAGTCCCCTGTCCCGGTGTCTATGAACAGTGGTGTTTCCAGTAGTGAGTCCCCTGTCCCGGTGTCTGTGAACAGTGGCGTTTCCAGTAATGAGTCCCCTGTCCCGGTGTCTATGAACAGTGGTGTTTCCAGTGCTGAGTCCCCTGTCCCGGTGTCTATGAATTGTGCTGTTTGAACAAGTGAGTCCCCTGCCCTGGTGTCTATGAACAGTGGTGTTTCCAGTAGTGAGTCCCATGACACGATGTCTATGAACAGTGGTGTTTCCAGTAGTGAGTCCCCTGTCCCGGTGTCTATGAACAGTGGTGTTTCCAGTAGTGAGTCCCCTGTCCCGGCGTCTATGAACAGTTGTGTTTCCGGCAGTGATTCCCCTGTCCCGGTGTCTGTGAACAGTGGTGTTTCCAGTAGTGAGTCCCCTGTTCCGGTGTCTATGAACAGTGGTGTTTCCAGAAGTGAGTCCCCTGTCCCAGTGTGTATGAACAGTGGTGTTTCCAGTAATGAGTCCCCTATCCCGGTGTCTATGAACAGTTGTGTTTCCAGCAGTGAATCCCCTGACCCGGTGTCTGTGAACAGTGCTGTTTCCAGTAGTGAGTCCCCTGTCCCGGTGTCTATGGACAGTGGTGTTTCCAGTAGTGAGTCCCCTGTCCCGGTGTCTGTGAACAGTGGTGTTTCCAGTAGTGAGTCCCCTGTCCCGGTATCTATGAACAGTTGTGTTTCCAGCAGTGAGTCCCCTGTCCCGGTGTCTGTGAACAGTGGTGTTTCCAGTAGTGATACCCCTGTCCCGGTGTCTATGAACAGTTGTGTTTCCAGTAGCGAGTCACCTGTCCCAGTGTCTATCAAAAGTGCTGTATCCAGAAATGAGGCCCCTTTCCCGGTGTGTATGAACGGTGGTGTTGCCGGTAATGAGTCCCCTGTCGTGGTGTCTATGTACAGTGGTGTTTCCCGCAGTGAGTCCCCTGTCCAGGTGTCTATGAACAGTGGTGTTTCCAGTAGTGAGTCCCCTGTCCCCATGTCTATGAACAGTGGTGTTTCCAGTAGTGAGTCCCCTGTCCCGGTGTCAATGAACAGTGGTGTTTCCAGTAGTGAGTCCCCTCTCCCGGTGTCTATGAACAGTGGTGTTTCCAGTAGAGACTCCCCTGTCATGGTGTCTGTGAACAGTGGTGTTTCCAGTAGTGAGTCCCCTGTCCCGATGTCTATGAACAGTGGTGTTTCCAGTCGTGAGTCCCCTGTCCCGGTGTCTATGAACAGTGGTGTTTCCAGTAGTGAGTCCCCTGTCCCGGTGTCTATGAAGAGTGGTGTTTCCAGTAGTGAGTCCACAATCCCGGTGTGTATAAACAGTGGTGTTTCCAGTAGTGAGTCCCCTGTCCCGGTGTCTATGAACAGTGGTGTTTCCAGTAGTGAGTCCCCTGTCCCGGTGTCTATGAACAGTGGTGTTTCCGGTAGGGTGTCCCCTGTACCGGTGGCTATGAACAGTTCTGTTTCCAGTAGTGAGTCCCCTGTCCCACTTTCTATGAACAGTGGTGTTTCCAGTAGTGAGTCCCCTGTCCCGGTGTCTATGAACAGTGGTGTTTCCAGTCGTGAGTCCCCTGTCCCGGTGTCTATGAACAGTGGTGTTTCCAGTGCTGAGTCCCCTGTCCCGGTGTCTATGAATTGTGCAGTTTCAACAAGTGAGTCCCCTGACCTGGTGTCTATGAACAGTGGTGTTTCCAGTAGTGAGTCCCATGACCCGATGTCTATGAACAGTGGTGTTTCCAGTAGTGAGCCCCCTGTCCCGGTGTCTGTGAACAGTGGTGTTTCCAGCAGTGAGTCCTCTGTCCCGGTGTCTATGAACAGTCGTGTTTCCACTATCGAGTCACCTGTCCCGGTGTCTATGAAAAGTGCTGTATCCAGAAATGAGGCCCCTTTCCCGGTGTGTATGAACAGTGGTGTTTCCAGTAATGAGTTCCCTGTCGTGTTGTCTATGAAGAGTGGAGTTTCCAGTAGTGTTTCCCCTGCCGTGGTTTCTATGAACAGTGGTCTTTCCAGCTGTGAGTCCCCAGTCCTGGTGTCTATGAAAAGTGCTGTTTCCAGTAGTGAGTCCCCTGTCCCCGTGTCTGTGAACAGTGCTGTTTCCAATACTGAGGCCCCTGTTCCGGTGTCTGTGAACAGTGGTGTTTCCAGCAGTGAGTCCTCTGTCCCGGTGTCTATGAACAGTGGTGTTTCCAGTAATGAGTCCCCTGTCCCGGTGTCTGTGAACAGTGGTGTTTCAAGTAATGGGTCCCCTGTCCTGGTGTCTATGAACGGTGGTGTTTCCAGTAGTGAGTCCCCTGCCGTGGTGTCTATCAACAGTGGTCTTTCCAGCTGTGAGTCCCCAGTCCTGGTGTCTATGAAAAGTGCTGTTTCCAGTAGTGAGTCCCCTGTCCCCGTGTCTGTGAACAGTGGTGTTTCCAGTAATGAGTCCCCTGTCCCGGTGTCTATGAACAGTTGTGTTTCCGGCAGTGATTCCTCTGTCCCGGTGTCTGTGAACAGTGGTGTTTCCAGTAGTGAGTCCCCTGTCCCGGTGTCTATGAACAGTGGTGTTTCCAGAAGTGAGTCCCCTGTCCCGGTGTCTATGAACAGTGGTGTTTCCAGTAATGAGTCCCCTGTCCCGGTGTCTATGAACAGTTGTGTTTCCAGCAGTGAATCCCCTGTCCCGGTGTCTGTGAACAGTGCTGTTTCCAGTAGTGAGTCCCCTGTCCCGGTGTCTATGGACAGTGGTGTTTCCAGCAGTGAGTCCCCTGTCCCGGTGTCTATGAACAGTGGTGTTTCCAGTAGTGAGTCCCCTGTCCCGGTGTCTATGAACAGTTGTTTTTCCAGCAGTGAGTCCCCTGTCCCGGTGTCTGTGAACAGTGGTGTTTCCAGTAGTGATACCCCTGTCCCGGTGTCTATGAACAGTTGTGTTTCCAGCAATGAGTCCCCTGTTCTGGTGTCTGTGAACAGTGGTGTTTCCAGCAGTGAGTCCTCTGTCCCGCTGTCTATGAACAGTTGTGCTTCCAGTAGCGAGTCACCTGTCCCGGTGTCTATGAACCGTGGTGTTTCCAGTAGTGAGACCCCTGTCCCGGTGTCTATGAACAGTTGTGTTTCCAGCAGTGAGTCCCCTGTCCCTGTGTCTGTGAACAGAAGTGTTTCCAGAAGTGAGACCCCTGTCCCGGTGTCTATGAACAGTGGTGTTTCCAGTAGCGAGTCACCTGTCCCGGTGTCTATCAAAAGTGCTGCATCCAGAAATGAGGCCCCTTTCCCAGTGTGTATGAACGGTGGTGTTTCCGGTAATGAGTCCCCTGTCGTGGTGTCTATCTACAGTGGTGTTTCCCGCAGTGAGTCCCCTGTCCAGGTGTCTATGAACAGTGGTATTTCCAGTAGTGAGTCCCCTGTCCCCATGTCTATGAACAGTGGTGTTTCCAGTAGTGAGTCCCCTGTCCCGGTGTCAATGAACAGTGGTGTTTCCAGTAGTGAGTCCCCTCTCCCGGTGTCTATGAACAGTGGTGTTTCCAGTAGAGACTCCCCTGTCATGGTGTCTGTGAACAGTGGTGTTTCCAGAAGTGAGTCCCCTGTCCCGGTGTCTATGAACAGTGGTGTTTCCAGTCATGAGTCCCCTGTCCCGGTGTCTATGAATTGTAGTGTTTCAACCAGTGAATCCCCTGACCCGCTGTCTATGAACAGTGGTGTTTCCGGTAGTGAGTCCCATGACCCGATGTCTATGAACCGTGGTGTTTCCAGTAGTGAGTCCCCTGTCCCGGTGTCTATGAAGAGTGCTGTTTCCAGTAGTGAGTCCACAGTCCTGGTGTGTATAAACAGTGGTGTTTCCAGTAGTGAGTCCCCTGTCCCGGTGTCTATGAACAGTGGTGTTTCCAGTAGTGAGTCCCCTGTCCCGGTGTCTATGAACAGTGGTGTTTCCGGTAGTGTGTCCCCTGTACCGGTGTCTATGAACAGTGGTGTTTCCAGTAGAGAGTCCCCTGTCCCGGTGTCTATGAGCAGTGGTGTTTCCTGTAGTGAGTCCCCTGTCCCGGTGTCTATTAACAGTGGTGTTTCCGGTAGTGTGTCCCCTGTACCGGTGGCTATGAACAGTTCTGTTTCCAGTAGTGAGTCCCCTGTCCCGCTTTCTATGAACAGTGGTGTTTCCAGTAGTGAGTCCCCTGTCCCGGTGTCTATGAACAGTGCTGTTTCCAGTAGTGAGTCCCCTGTCCCGGTGTCTGTGAACAGTGGCGTTTCCAGTAATGAGTCCCCTGTCCCGGTGTCTATGAACAGTGGTGTTTCCAGTGCTGAGTCCCCTGTCCCGGTGTCTATGAATTGTGCTGTTTCAACAAGTGAGTCCCTGACCTGGTGTCTATGAACAGTGGTGTTTCCAGTAGTGAGTCCCATGACACGATGTCTATGAACAGTGGTGTTTCCAGTAGTGAGTCCCCTGTCCCGGTGTCTATGAACAGTGGTGTTTCCAGTAGTGAGTCCCCTGTCCCGGTGTCTATGAACAGTTGTGTTTCCGGCAGTGATTCCCCTGTCCCGGTGTCTGTGAACAGTGGTGTTTCCAGTAGTGAGTCCCCTGTCCCGGTGTCTATGAACAGTGGTGTTTCCAGAAGTGAGACCCCTGTCCCGGTGTCTATGAACAGTGGTGTTTCCAGTAATGAGTCCCCTGTCCCGGTGTCTATGAACAGTTGTGTTTCCAGCAGTGAATCCCCTGTCCCGGTGTCTGTGAACAGTGCTGTTTCCAGTAGTGAGTCCCCTGTCCCGGTGTCTATGGACAGTGGTGCTTCCAGTAGTGAGTCCCCTGTCCCGGTGTCTGTGAACAGTAGTGTTTCCAGTAGTGAGTCCCCTGTCCCGGTGTCTATGAACAGTTGTGTTTCCAGCAGTGAGTCCCCTGTCCCGGTGTCTGTGAACAGTGGTGTTTCCAGTAGTGATACCCCTGTCCCGGTGTCTATGAACAGTTGTGTTTCCAGCAGTGAGTCCCCTGTTCTGGTGTTTGTGAGCAGTGGTGTTTCCGGTAGCGAGTCACCTGTCCCAGTGTCTATCAAAAGTGCTGTATCCAGAAATGAGGCCCCTTTCCCGGTGTGTATGAACGGTGGTGTTGCCGGTAATGAGTCCCCTGTCGTGGTGTCTATGTACAGTGGTGTTTCCCGCAGTGAGTCCCCTGTCCAGGTGTCTATGAACAGTGGTGTTTCCAGTAGTGAGTCCCCTGTCCCCATGTCTATGAACAGTGGTGTTTCCAGTAGTGAGTCCCCTGTCCCGGTGTCAATGAACAGTGGTGTTTCCAGTAGTGAGTCCCCTCTCCCGGTGTCTATGAACAGTGGTGTTTCCAGTAGAGACTCCCCTGTCATGGTGTCTGTGAACAGTGGTGTTTCCAGTAGTGAGTCCCCTGTCCCGGTGTCTATGAACAGTGGTGTTTCCAGTCGTGAGTCCCCTGTCCCCATGTTTATGAATTGTGGTGTTTCAACCAGTGAATCCACTGACCCGCTGTCTATAAACAGTGGTGTTTCCAGTAGTGAGTCCCCTGTCCCGGTGTCTATGAACAGTGGTGTTTCCAGTAGTGAGTCCCCTGTCCCGGTGTCTATGAACAGTGGTGTTTCCAGTAGTGAGTCCCCTGTCCCGGTGTCTATGAACAGTGATGTTTCCGGTAGTGTGTCCCCTGTACCAGTGGCTATGAACAGTTCTGTTTCCAGTAGAGAGTCCCCTGTCCCGCTTTCTATGAACAGTGGTGTTTCCAGTAATGAGTCCCCTGTCCCGGTGTCTATGAACATAGAAACATAGAAACATAGAGATAGGAACAGGAGTAGGCCATTCGGCCCTTCGAGCCTGCTCCGCCATTCAATGAGATCATGGCTGATCTTCGTCTGAGATCATAGCTGATCTTACCAGTTCAGTACCCCGTCCCCGCCTTTTCTCCGTAACCCTTAATCCCCTTAGCCTTCAGAAATATATCCAATTCTCTCTTGAAAATATTTATTGAATTAGCCTTCACAGCCCTCTGTGGCAGGGAATTCCACAGGCTCACCACTCTTTGAGTGAAGAAATTCTTCCTCATCTCTGTTTTAAATGATTTGCCCGCTATTTTTAGACTGTGGCCCTTGGTTCTGTGCTCCCCGGCCATTGGAAACATTCTCTCTGAATTCAGCCTGTCCAGGCCTGCCATTATTTTATATGTTTCGATGAGATCCCCTCTCAATCTTCTAAACTCCAGTGAGTACAAGCCCAAACTATTTAATCTCTCTTCGTAGGTCATTCCCGCCATTCCAGGTATCAGCCTGGTGAATCGCCGTTGCACTCTTTCCATGGCAAGAACATCCTTCCGCAGATGGGGCGACCAAAACTGTACACAATACTCCAGATGCGGTCTCACCAGCACCTTGTACAGCTGTAGTAAGGTATCCCTATTCCTATACTCGAACCCCCTTGATATGAAGGCCAACATACCATTTGCCTTCTTAATCGCCTGTTGCACCTGCATGCTCTCCTTCAGTGACTGGTGCACAAGAACACCCAGGTCCCTCTGCACTTCCCCATCTCCCAATCTATTGCCATTTAGATAATAATCTACCCTCCTGTTTTTACCCCCAAAGTGGATAACCTCGCATTTATCCACATTATAGTGCATCTGCCACGTATCCGCCCATTCCCCCAACCTGTCCAAATCGCACTGTAGCCTCCTGACATCCTCATCAGAGCCCACCCCTCCTCCTAGTTTAGTGTCGTCAGCGAATTTGGAAATATTGCATCCAATTCCCTGATCCAGATCATTTATATATATTGTGAACAGCTGGGGTCCCAGGACAGATCCTTGCGGCACCCCGCTGGTCACTGCCTGCCACTCCGAAAACGAGCCGTTTATTCCAACTCTCTGTTTTCTATCCGCCAGCCAGTTCTCTATCCACGTTAACACTTTGCCCCCAATCCCATGAGCCTTAATTTTGCATGATAATCTTTTGTGTGGAACCTTATCGAAGGCTTTCTGGAAGTCAAGGTACACCACATCCACTGGCTCTCCCCCATCTATTTTACCAGTTACTTCCTCAAAAAATTCCAGCAGATTAGTCAAACACGATTTACCCTTTGTAAATCCATGTTGACTCTGTCCGATCCTTTCCCCATTTGTCAAGTGCTCCGCTATTTTATCCTTAATAATGGACTCTAGCATTTTGCCCACAACCGATGTAAGGCTTACTGGTCTATAATTCCCTGCTTTCTCTCTACCCCCCTTTTTAAATATTGGGGTAACATTAGCTACCCTCCAATCCACGGGTACTGTTCCCGAGTCAATGGAGTTCCGGAAGATGATCCTTAGAGCATCTGCTATCTCCAGGGCCACCTCCTTAAGTACCCTAGGATGTAGTTTATCAGGCCCCGGGGATTTGTCGGCCTTCAGTCCCCTCAAATTACCCAACACCATATCCCTAGAGATACTAATTTCTGTCAGCTCCTCCCTCTCATTAGTCCCTATGTTTGCCGATATTCCTGGGAGGTAATTTGTGTCCTCCTTTGTGAATACAGAACCAAAGTATGAGTTTAATTGGTCTGCCATTTCCTTATTCTCCATTATATATTCTCCCGAATCGGACTGCAAGGGACCGACTTGGGATTTTACCAGTCTTTTCCTCCTGATATACCGATAAAAGCTTTTGCAGTCTGTCTTTATGTTTGCTGCAAGTTTACTTTCGAATTCTATTTTCCCCTTCCTGATTAATCCCTTTGTCCTCTTTTGCTGTATCCTGTACTGCCCCCAATCTTCCGGTCCGGTGCTTCCAGTAGTGAGTCCCCTGTCCCGGTGTCTGTGAACAGTGGCGTTTCCAGTAGTGAGTCCCCTGTCCCGGTGTCTATGAACAGTGGTGTTTCCAGTGCTGAGTCCCCTGTACCGGTGTCTATGAATTGTGCTGTTTCAACAAGTGAGTCCGCTGACCTGATGTCTATGAACAGTGGTGTTTCCAGTAGTGAGTCCCATGACACGATGTCTATGAACAGTGGTGTTTCCAGTAGTGAGTCCCCTGTCCCGGTGTCAATGAATTGTGGTGTTTCCAGTCGTGAGTCCCCTGTCCCGGTGTCTATGAACAGTGGTGTTTCCAGCAGTGAATCCCCTGTCCTGGTGTCTGTGAACAGTGCTGTTTCCAGTAGTGAGTCCCCTGTCCCGGTGTCTATGGACAGTGGTGTTTCCAGTAGTGAGTCCCCTGTCCCGGTGTCTGTGAACTGTGGTGTTTCCAGTAGTGAGTCCCCTGTCCCGGTGTCTATGAACAGTTGTGTTTCCAGCAGTGAGTCCCCTGTCCCGGTGTCTATGAACAGTGGTGTTTCCAGTAGTGAGACCCCTGTCCCGGTGTCTATGAGCAGTTGTGTTTCCAGCAGTGAGTCCCCTGTTCCGGTGTCTGTGAACAGTGGTGTTTCCAGCAGTGAGTCCTCTGTCCCGGTGTCTATGAACAGTTGTGTATCCAGTAGCGAGTCACCTGTCCCGGTGTCTATGAACAGTGGTGTTTCCAGTAGTGAGACCCCTGTCCCGGTGTCTATGAACAGTTGTGTTTCCAGCAGTGAGACCCTGTTCCGGAGTCTGTGACCAGTGGTGTTTCCAGTCGTGAGTCCTCTGTCCCGGTGTCTATGAACAGTGGTGTTTCCAGTAGCGAGTCACATGTCCTGGTGTCTATGAACAGTGGTGTTTCCAGTAGTGAGTCCCCTGTCCCCATGTCTATGAACAGTGATGTTTCCAGTAGTGTGTCCCCTGTCCCGGTGTCAATGAAGAGTGGTGTTTCCAGTAGTGAGTCCCCTCTCCTGGTGTCTATGAACAGTGGTGTTTCCAGTAGAGACTCCCCTGTCACGGTGTCTGTGAACAGTGGTGTTTCCAGTAGTGTGTCCCCTGTCCCGGTGTCTATGAAGAGTGCTGTTTCCAGTAGTGAGACCCCTGTCCCGGTGTGTATGAACAGTGGTGTTTCCAGTAGTGAGTCCCCTGTCCCGGTGTCTATGAACAGTGGTGTTTCCAGTAGTGAGTCGCATGTCCCGGTGTCTATGAACAGTGGTGTTTCCGATAGTGTGTCCCCTGTCCCGGTGTCTATGAACAGTTCTGTTTCCAGTAGTGAGTCCCCTGTCCCGCTTTCTATGAACAGTGGTGTTTCCAGTAGTGAGTCCCCTGTTCCGGTGTCTATGAACAGTGGTGTTTCCAGTAGTGAGTCCCCTGTCCTGGTGTCCGTGAACAGTGGTGTTTCCACTAGTGAGTCCCCTGTCCCGGTGTCTATGAACAGTGGTGTTTCCAGCAGTGAGGCCCCTTTCCCGGTGTGTATGAACAGTGGTGTTTCCAGTAATGAGTTCCCTGTCGTGTTGTCTATGAACAGTGGTGTTTCCAGCAGTGAGTCCCCTGTCCCGGTGTCTATGAACAGTGGTGTTTCCAGTAATGAGTCCCCTGTCCCGGTGTCTGTGAACAGTGGTGTTTCAAGTAATGAGTCCCCTGTCCCGGTGTCTGTGAACAGTGGTGTTTCCAGTAGTGATTCCCCTGTCCCGGTGTCTATGAACAGTGGTGTTTCCAGAAGTGAGTCCCCTGTCCCGGTGTCTGTGAACAGTGGTGTTTCCAGAAGTGAGTCCCCTGTCCCGGTGTCTATGAACAGTGGTGTTTCCAGTAGTGAGTCCCATGTCCCGGTGTCTGTGAACAGTGGTGTTTCCAGAAGTGAGTCCCCTGTCCCGGTGTCTATGAACAGTGGTGTTTCCAGTAATGAGTCCCCTGTCCCGGTGTCTGTGAACAGTGGTGTTTCCAGTAGTGAGTCCCCTGTCCCGGTGTATATGAACAGTTGTGTTTCCAGCAGTGTGTCCCCTGTCCCGGTGTCTGTGAACAGTGGTGTTTCCAGTAGTGGTACCCCTGTCCCGGTGTCTATGAACAGTTGTGTTTCCAGCAGTGAGTCCCCTGTCCCGGTGTCTATGAACAGTTGTGTTTCCAGCAGTGAGTCCTCTGTCCCGGTGTCTATGAACAGTTGTGCTTCCAGTAGCGAGTCACCTGTCCCGGTGTCTATGAACAGTGGTGTTTCCAGTAGTGAGACCCCTGTCCCGGTGTCTATGAACAGTTTTGTTTCCAGCAGTGTGTCACCTGTCCCGGTGTCTGTGAACAGTGGCGTTTCCAGCATTGAGTCCTCTGTCCCGGTGTCTATGAACAGTGGTGTTTCCAGCAGTGAGTCCCCTGTCCCGGTGTCTGTGAACAGTGGTGTTTCCAGCATTGAGTCCTCTGTCCCGGTGTCTATGAACAGTGGTGTTTCCAGTAGCGAGTCACCTGTCCCGGTGTCTATCAAAAGTGCTGCATCCAGAAATGAGGCCCCTTTCCCGGTGTGTATGAACGGTGGTGTTTCCGGTAATGAGTCCCCTGTCGTGGTGTCTATGTACAGTGGTGTTTCCCGCAGTGAGTCCCCTGTCCAGGTGTCTATGAACAGTGGTATTTCCAGTAGTGAGTCCGCTGTCCCCATGTCTATGAACAGTGGTGTTTCCAGTAGTGAGTCCCCTGTCCCGGTGTCAATGAACAGTGGTGTTTCCAGTAGCGAGTCCCCTCTCCCGGTGTCTTTGAACAGTGGTGTTTCCAGTAGAGACTCCCCTGTCATGGTGTCTGTGAACAGTGGTGTTTCCACTAGTGAGTCCCCTGTCCCGGTGTCTATGAACAGTGGTGTTTCCAGTCGTTAGTCCCCTGTCCCGGTGTCTATGAACAGTGGTGTTTCCAGTAGTGAGTCCCCTGTCCCGGTGTCTATGAAGAGTGGTGTTTCCAGTAGTGAGTCCACAATCCCGGTGTGTATAAACAGTGGTGTTTCCAGTAGTGAGTCCCCTGTCCCGGTGTCTATGAACAGTGGTGTTTCCAGTAGTGAGTCCCCTCTCCTGGTGTCTATGAACAGTGGTGTTTCCGGTAGTGTGTCCCCTGTACCGGTGGCTATGAACAGTTCTGTTTCCAGTAGTGAGTCCCCTGTCCCGGTGTCTATGAACAGTGGTGTTTCCAGTCGTGAGTCCCCTGTCCCGGTGTCTATGAACAGTGGTGTTTCCAGTGCTGAGTCCCCTGTCCCGGTGTCTATGAATTGTGCAGTTTCAACAAGTGAGTCCCCTGACCTGGTGTCTATGAACAGTGGTGTTTCCAGTAGTGAGTCCCATGACCCGATGTCTATGAACAGTGGTGTTTCCAGTAGTGAGTCCCCTGTCCCGGTGTCTGTGAACAGTGGTGTTTCCAGCAGTGAGTCCTCTGTCCCGGTGTCTATGAACAGTCGTGTTTCCACTATCGAGTCACCTGTCCCGGTGTCTATGAAAAGTGCTGTATCCAGAAATGAGGCCGCTTTCCCGGTGTGTATGAACAGTGGTGTTTCCAGTAATGAGTTCCCTGTCGTGTTGTCTATGAACAGTGGAGTTTCCAGTAGTGAGTCCCCTGCCGTGGTTTCTATGAACAGTGGTCTTTCCAGCTGTGAGTCCCCAGTCCTGGTGTGTATGAAAAGTGCTGTTTCCAGTAGTGAGTCCCCTGTCCCCGTGTCTGTGAACAGTGCTGTTTCCAATACTGAGGCCCCTGTTCCGGTGTCTGTGAACAGTGGTGTTTCCAGCAGTGATTCCTCTGTCCCGGTGTCTATGAACAGTGGTGTTTCCAGTAATGAGTCCCCTGTCCCGGTGTCTGTGAACAGTGGTGTTTCAAGTAATGAGTCCCCTGTCCTGGTGTCTATGAACGGTGGTGTTTCCAGTAGTGAGTCCCCTGCCGTGGTGTCTATCAACAGTGGTCTTTCCAGCTGTAAGTCCCCAGTCCTGGTGTCTATGAAAAGTGCTGTTTCCAGTAGTGAGTCCCCTGTCCCCGTGTCTGTGAACAGTGGTGTTTCCAGTAATGAGTCCCCTGTCCCGGTGTCTATGAACAGTTGTGTTTCCGGCAGTGATTCCCCTGTCCCGGTGTCTGTGAACAGTGGTGTTTCCAGTAGTGAGTCCCCTGTCCCGGTGTCTATGAACAGTGGTGTTTCCAGAAGTGAGTCCCCTGTCCCGGTGTCTATGAACAGTGGTGTTTCCAGTAATGAGTCCCCTGTCCCGGTGTCTATGAACAGTTGTGTTTCCAGCAGTGAATCCCCTGTCCTGGTGTCTGTGAACAGTGCTGTTTCCAGTAGTGAGTCCCCTGTCCCGGTGTCTATGGACAGTGGTGTTTCCAGCAGTGAGTCCCCTGTCCCGGTGTCTGTGAACAGTGGTGTTTCCAGTAGTGAGTCCCCTGTCCCGGTGTCTATGAACAGTTGTTTTTCCAGCAGTGAGTCCCCTGTCCCGGTGTCTGTGAACAGTGGTGTTTCCAGTAGTGAGTCCCCTGTCCCGGTGTCTGTCAACAGTGGTGTTTCCAGTAGTGATACCCCTGTCCCGGTGTCTATGAACAGTTGTGCTTCCAGTAGCGAGTCACCTGTCCCGGTGTCTATGAACAGTGGTGTTTCCAGTAGTGAGACCCCTGTCCCGGTGTCTATGAACAGTTGTGTTTCCAGCAGTGAGTCCCCTGTCCCGGTGTCTGTGAACAGTGGTGTTTCCAGCAGTGAGTCCCCTGTCCCGGTGTCTATGAACAGTAGTGTTTCCAGTAGTGAGTCCCCTGTCCCGGTGTCTATGAACAGTAGTGTTTCCAGTAGTGAGTCCCCTGTCCCGGTGTCTATGAACAGTAGTGTTTCCAGTAGTGAGTCCCCTGTCCCGGTGTCTATGAACAGTTGTGTTTCCAGCAGTGAGTCCCCTGTGCCGGTGTCGGTGAACAGTTGTGTTTCCAGCAGAGAGACCCTGTTCCGGTGTCTGTGAACAGTGGCGTTTCCAGCATTGAGTCCTCTGTCCCGGTGTCTATGAACAGTGGTGTTTCCAGTAGCGAGTCACCGGTCCCGGTGTCTATCAAAAGTGCTGCATCCAGAAATGAGGCCCCTTTCCCGGTGTGTATGAACGGTGGTGTTTCCGGTAATGAGTCCCCTGTCGTGGTGTCTATCTACAGTGGTGTTTCCCGCAGTGAGTCCCCTGTCCAGGTGTCTATGAACAGTGGTATTTCCAGTAGTGAGTCCCCTGTCCCCATGTCTATGAACAGTGGTGTTTCCAGTAGTGAGTCCCCTGTCCCGGTGTCAATGAACAGTGGTGTTTCCAGTAGTGAGTCCCCTCTCCCGGTGTCTATGAACAGTGGTGTTTCCAGTAGAGACTCCCCTGTCATGGTGTCTGTGAACAGTGGTGTTTCCAGTAGTGAGTCCCCTGTCCCGGTGTCTATGAACAGTGGTGTTTCCAGTCGTGAGTCCCCTGTCCCGGTGTCTATGAATTGTGGTGTTTCAACCAGTGAATCCCCTGACCCGCTGTCTATGAACAGTGGTGTTTCCGATAGTGAGTCCCATGACCCGATGTCTATGAACAGTGGTGTTTCCAGTAGTGAGTCCCCTGTCCCGGTGTCTATGAAGAGTGGTGTTTCCAGTAGTGAGTCCACAGTCCTGGTGTGTATAAACAGTGGTGTTTCCAGTAGTGAGTCCCTTGTCCCGGTGTCTATGAACAGTGGTGTTTCCAGTAGTGAGTCCCCTGTCCCGGTGTCTATGAACAGTGGTGTTTCCGGTAGTGTGTCCCCTGTCCCGGTGGCTATGAACAGTTCTGTTTCCAGTAGTGAGTCCCCTGTCCCGCTTTCTATGAACAGTGGTGTTTCCAGTAGTGAGTCCCCTGTCCCGGTGTCTATGAACAGTGGTGTTTCCAGTAGTGAGTCCCCTGTCCCGGTGTCTGTGAACAGTGGCGTTTCCAGTAGTGAGTCCCCTGTCCCGGTGTCTATGAACAGTGGTGTTTCCAGTGCTGAGTCCCCTGTCCCGGTGTCTATGAATTGTGCAGTTTCAACAAGTGAGTCCCCTGACCTGGTGTCTATGAACAGTGGTGTTTCCAGTAGTGAGTCCCATGACCCGATGTCTATGAACAGTTGTGTTTCCAGTAGTGAGTCCCCTGTCCCGGTGTCAATGAATTGTGGTGTTTCAACTAATGAGTCCCCTGACCCGGTGTCTATGAACAGTGGTGCTTCCAGTAGTGAGTGCCCTGACCCGATGTCTATGAACAGTGGTGTTTCCAGTAGTGAGTCCCCTGTCCCGGTGTCTATGAACAGTGGTGTTTCCAGTAGTGAGTCCCCTGTCCCGGTGTCTATGAACAGTTGTGTTTCCAGCAGTGAGTCACCTGTCCCGGTGTCTTTGAACAGTTGTGTTTCCAGCAGTGAGTCCCCTGTCCAGGTGTCTATGAACAGTGGTGTTTCCAGTAGTGAGTCCCCTGTCCCCATGTCTATGAACAGTGGTGTTTCCAGTAGTGAGTCCCCTCTCCTGGTTTCTATGAACAGTGGTGTTTCCAGTAGAGACTCCCCTGTCACGGTGTCTGTGAACAGTGGTGTTTCCAGTAGTGAGTCCCCTGTCCCGGTGTCTATGAACAGTGGTGTTTCCAGTAGTGAGTCCCCTGTCCCGGTGTCTATGAATTGTGGTGTTTCAACTAGTGAGTCCCCTGACCCACTGTCTATGAACAGTGGTGTTTCCGGTAGTGAGTCCCATGACCCGATGTCTATGAACAGTGGTGTTTCCAGTAGTGAGTCCCCTGTCCCGGTGTCTATGAACAGTGGTGTTTCCGATAGTGTGTCCCCTGTCCCGGTGTCTATGAACAGTTCTGTTTCCAGTAGTGAGTCCCCTGTCCCGCTTTCTATGAACAGTGGTGTTTCCAGTAGTGAGTCCCCTGTTCCGGTGTCTATGAACAGTGGTGTTCCCAGTAGTGAGTCCCCTGTCCTGGTGTCCAGGAACAGTGGTGTTTCCACTAGTGAGTCCCCTGTCCCGGTGTCTATGAACAGTGGTGTTTCCAGTAGTGAGTCCCCTGTCCCGGTGTCTATGACCAGTGGAGTTTCCAGTAGTGAGTCCCCGGTCCCACTGTCTATGAACTGTGGTGTTTCCAGTAGTGAGTCCACTGTCCCGGTGTCTATGAACAGTGGTGTTTCCAGTTGTGATTCCCCTGTTCCGGTGTCTATGAACAGTGGTGTTTCCAGTAGTGAGTCCCCTGTCCCGGTGTCTATGAACAGTGGTGTTTCCAGTAGTGAGTCCCCTGTCCCGGTGTCTATGACCAGTGGAGTTTCCAGCAGTGAGTCCCCGGTCCCACTGTCTATGAACTGTGGTGTTTCCAGTAGTGAGTTCCTTGTCCCGGTGTCTATGAACAGTGGTGTTTCCAGTAGTGAGTCCCCTGTCCCGGTGTCTATGAATTGTGGTGTTTCAACTAGTGAGTCCCCTGACCCACTGTCTATGAACAGTGGTGTTTCCGGTAGTGAGTCCCATGACCCGATGTCTATGAACAGTGGTGTTTCCAGTAGTGAGTCCCCTGTCCCGGTGTCTATGAAGAGTGCTGTTTCCAGTCGTGAGACCCCTGTCCCGGTGTCTATGAACAGTGGTGTTTCCGTTAGTGTGTCCCCTGTCCCGGTGTCTATGAACAGTTCTGTTTCCAGTAGTGAGTCCCCTGTCCCGCTTTCTATGAACAGTGGTGTTTCCAGTAGTGAGTCCCCTGTTCCGGTGTCTATGAACAGTGGTGTTCCCAGTCGTGAGTCCCCTGTCCTGGTGTCCAGGAACAGTGGTGTTTCCACTAGTGAGTCCCCTGTCCCGGTGTCTATGAACAGTGGTGTTTCCAGTAGTGAGTCCCCTGTCCCGGTGTCTATGACCAGTGGAGTTTCCAGTAGTGAGTCCCCGGTCCCACTGTCTATGAACTGTGGTGTTTCCAGTAGTGAGTCCACTGTCCCGGTGTCTATGAACAGTGGTGTTTCCAGTTGTGAGTCCCCTGTTCCGGTGTCTATGAACAGTGGTGTTTCCAGTAGTGAGTCCCCTGTCCCGGTGTCTATGAACAGTGGTGTTTCCAGTAGTGAGTCCCCTGTCCCGGTGTCTATGACCAGTGGAGTTTCCAGCAGTGAGTCCCCGGTCCCACTGTCTATGAACTGTGGTGTTTCCAGTAGTGAGTTCCTTGTCCCTGTGTCTATGAACAGTGGTGTTTCCAGTAGTGAGACGCCTGTCCCGTTGTATATGAACAGCGGTGTTTCCAGTAGTGAGCCCCCTGTCCCGGTGTCTATGAACAGTGGTGTTTCCAGTGGTGAGTCCCCTGTACCCGTGTATATGAACAGTGGTGTTTCCAGCAGTGAGTCACCTGTCCCGGTGTCTATGAACAGTGGTGTATCCAATTGTGAATCCCATGTCCCGGTGCCTATGAACAGTGGTGTTTCCAGTAGTGAGTCCCCTGTCCCAGTGTCTATGAACAGTGGTGTTTCCAGGAGTGAGTCCCCTGTCCCGGTGTCTATGAATTGTGGTGTTTCAACTCATGAGTCCCCTGTCCCGCTGTCTGTGAACAGTGGTGTTTCCAGTAGTGAGTCCCCTGACCCGGTGTCTATGAACAGTTGTGTTTCCAGTAGTGAGTCCCCTGTCCCGGTGTCTGTCAACAGTGGCGTTTCCAGCAGTGAGTCCCCTGTCCCGGTGTCTATGAACAGTGCTGTTTCCAGTAGTGATTCCCCAGTCCCGGTGTCTATGAGCAGTGGTGTTTCCAGGAGTGAGTCCCCTGTCTCGGTGTCTATTAACAGTGGTTTTTCGAGTAGTGTGTCCCCTGTCCTGGTTTCTATGTACAGTGGTGTTTCCAGTAGTGAGTCCCCTGTCCCGGTGTCTGTGAACAGTTGTGTATCCAGTAGTGGGTCCCCTGACCCGGTGTCTATGAACAGTTGTGTTTCCAGTAGTGAGTCCCATGTCCCGGTGTCTAGGAGCAGTGGTGTTTCCAGCAGTGAGTCCCCTGTCCCGGGGTATATGAACAGTGGTGTTTCCAGAAGTGATTTCCCGGACCCGGTGTCTATGAACAGTTGTGTTTCCATTAGTGAGTCCCCTGTCCTGGTTTCTCTGAACAGTGGTGTTTCCAGTAGTGAGTCCCCTGTCCCGGTGTCTGTGAACGGTGGTGTATCCAGTAGTGAGTCCCCTGACCCGGTGTCTATGAACAGTTGTGTTTCCAGTAGTGAGTCCCCTGTCCCGGTGTCTATGAACAGTGGTGTTTCCAGTAGTGTGTCCCCTGTCCCGGTGTCTGTGAACAGTGGTGTTTCCAGCAGTGAGTCCTCTGTCCCGGTGTCTGTGAAGAGTGGTGTTTCCAGTAGTGAGTCCTCTGTCCCGGTGTCTGTGAACAGTGGTGTTTCCAGCAGTGAATACTCTGTCCCGGTGTCTATGAAAAGTGCTGTATCCAGAAATGAGGCCCCTTTCCCGGTGTGTATGAACAGTGGTGTTTCCGGTAATGAGTTCCCTGTCGTGTTGTCTATGAACAGTGGATTTTCCAGTAGTGAGTCCCCTGCCGTGGTTTCTATGAACGGTGCTCTTTCCAGCTGTGAGTCCCCAGTCCTGGTGTCTATGAAAAGTGCTGTTTCCAGTAGTGAGTCCCCTGTCCCCGTGTCTGTGAACAGTGGTGTTTCCAGCAGTGAGTCCCCTGTCCCGGTGTCTGTGAACAGTGGTGTTTCCAGCAGTGAGTCCTCTGTCCCGGTGTCTATGAACAGTGGTGTTTCCAGTAATGAGTCCCCTGTCCCGGTGTCTGTGAACAGTGGTGTTTCAAGTAATGAGTCCCCTGTCCTGGTGTCTATGAACGGTGGTGTTTCCAGTAGTGAGTCCCCTGCCGTGGTGTCTGTCAACAGTGGTCTTTCCGAATGTGAGTCCCCAGTGCTGGTGTCTAGGAAAAGTGCCGTTTCCAGTAGTGAGTCCCCTGTCCCCGTGTCTGTGAACAGTGGTGTTTCCAGTAATGAGTCCCCTGTCCCGGTGTCTATGAACAGTTGTGTTTCCGGCAGTGATTCCCCTGTCCCGGTGTCTGTGAACAGTGGTGTTTCCAGTAGTGAGTCCCCTGTCCCGGTGTCTATGAACAGTACTGTTTCCAGTAGTGAGTCCCCTGTCCCGGTGTCTATGAACAGTGGTGTTTCCAGTAGTGAGTCCCCTGTCCCGGTGTCTGTGAACAGTGGTGTTTCCAGTAGTGAGACCCCTGTCCCGGTGTCTATGAACAGTTGTGTTTCCAGCAGTGAGTCCCCTGTTCCGGTGTCTGTGAACAGTGGTGTTTCCAGCAGTGAGTCCTCTGTCCCGGTGTCTATGAACAGTTGTGTTTCCAGTAGTGAGTCACCTGTCCCGGTGTCTATGAACAGTGGTGTTTCGAGTAGTGAGTCCCCTGTCCCGGTGTCTATGAACAGTGGTGTTTCCAATAGTGAGACCCCTGTCCCGGTGTCTATGAACAGTTGTGTTTCCAGCAGTGAGACCCTGTTCCGGTGTCTGTGAACAGTGGCATTTCCAGCATTGAGTCCTCTGTCCCGGTGTCTTTGAACAGTGGTGTTTCCAGTAGTGAGTCCCCTGTCCCGGTGTCTATGAACAGTGGTGTTTCCAGCAGTGAGTCCTCTGTCCCGGTGTCTATGAACAGTGGTGTTTCCAGTAGTGAGTCCCCTGTCCCGGTGTCTATGAACAGTGGTGTTTCCAGTGCTGAGTCCCCTGTCCCGGTGTCTATGAATTGTGCTGTTTCAACAAGTGAGTCCCCTGACCTGGTGTCTATGAACAGTGGTGTTTCCAGTAGTGAGTCCCATGACACGATGTCTATGAACAGTGGTGTTTCCAGTAGTGAGTCCCCTGTCCCGGTGTCAATGAATTGTGGTGTTTCAACTAATGAGTCCCCTGACCCGGTGTCTATGAACAGTGGTGTTTCCAGTAGTGAGTGCCCTGACCCGATGTCTATGAACAGTGGTGTTTCCAGCAGTGAGTCCCCTGTCCCGGTGTCTATGAACAGTGGTGTTTCCAGTAGTGAGTCCCCTCTCCCGGTGTCTATGAACAGTGGTGTTTCCAGTAGAGACTCCCCTGTCATGGTGTCTGTGAACAGTGGTGTTTCCAGTAGTGAGTCCCCTGTCCCGGTGTCTATGAACAGTGGTGTTTCCAGTCATGAGTCCCCTGTCCCGGTGTCTATGAATTGTGGTGTTTCAACTAGTGAATCCCCTGACCCGCTGTCTATGAACAGTGGTGTTTCCGGTAGTGAGTCCCATGACCCGATGTCTATTAACAGTGGTGTTTCCAGTAGAGAGTCCCCTGTCCCGGTGTCTATGAAGAGTGCTGTTTCCAGTAGTGAGTCCCCTGTCCTGGTGTCTATGAACAGTAGTGTTTCCAGTAGTGAGTCCCCTGTCCCGGTGTCTATGAACAGTGGTGTTTCCAGTTCTGAGTCCCCTGTCCCGGTGTCTATGAATTGTGCTGTTTCAACAAATGAGTCCCCTGACCTGGTGTCTATGAACAGTGGTGTTTCCATTAGTGAGTCCCATGACACGATGTCTATGAACAGTGGTGTTTCCAGTAGAGAGTCCCCTGTCCCGGTGTCAATGAATTGTGGTGTTTCAACTAATGAGTCCCCTGACCCGGTGTCTATGAACAGTGGTGTTTCCAGTAGTGAGTGCCCTGACCCGATGTCGATGAACAGTGGTGTTTCCAGCAGTGAGTCCCCTGTCCCGGTGTCTATGAACAGTGGTGTTTCCAGGAGTGAGTCCCCTCTCCCGGTGTCTATGAACAGTGGTGTTTCCAGTAGAGACTCCCAAGTCATGGTGTCTGTGAACAGTGGTGTTTCCAGTAGTGAGACCCCTGTCCCGGTGTCTATGAACAGTGGTGTTTCCAGTCGTGAGTCCCCTGTCCCGGGGTCTATGAATTGTGGTGTTTCAACTGGTGAATCCCCTGACCCGCTGTCTATAAACAGTGGTGTTTCCGATAGTGAGTCCCATGACCCGATGTCTATGAACAGTGGTGTTTCCAGTAGTGAGTCCCCTGTCCCGGTGTCTATGAAGAGTGCTGTTTCCAGTAGTGAGTCCCCTGTCCTGGTGTCAATAACAGTGGTGTTTCCAGTAGTGAGTCCCCTGTCCCGGTGTCTATGAACAGTGGTGTTTCCGGTAGTGTGTCCCCTGTACCGGTGTCTATGAACAGTTCTGTTTCCAGTAGTGAGTCCCCTGTCCCGCTTTCTATGATCAGTGGTGTTTCCAGTAGTGAGTCCCCTGTCCCGGTGTCTGTGAACAGTGGCGTTTCCAGTAGTGTGTCCCCTGTCCCGGTGTCTATGAACAGTGGTGTTTCCAGTAGTGAGTCCCCTGTCCCGGTGTCTATGAATTGTGGTGTTTCAACTAGTGAATCCCCTGACCAGCTGTCTATGAACAGTGGTGTTTCCGGTAGTGAGTCCCATGACACGATGTCTATGAACAGTGGTGTTTCCAGTAGTGAGTCCCCTGTCCCGGTGTCTATGAAGAGTGCTGTTTCCAGTAGTGAGTCCCCTGTCCTGGTGTCTATGAACAGTGGTGTTTCCAGTAGTGAGTCCCCTGTCCCGGTGTCTATGAACAGTGGTGTTTCCAGTGCTGAGTCCCCTGTCCCGGTGTCTATGAATTGTGCTGTTTCAACAAGTGAGTCCCCTGACCTGGTGTCTATGAACAGTGGTGTTTCCAGTAGTGAGTCCCATGACACGATGTCTATGAACAGTGGTGTTTCCAGTAGTGAGTCCCCTGTCCCGGTGTCAATGAATTGTGGTGTTTCAACTGATGAGTCCCCTGACCCGGTGTCTATGAACAGTGGTGTTTCCAGTAGTGAGTGCCCTGACCCGATGTCTATGAACAGTGGTGTTTCCAGCAGTGAGTCCCCTGTCCCGGTGTCTATGAACAGTGGTGTTTCCAGTAGTGAGTCCCCTCTCCCGGTGTCTATGAACAGTGGTGTTTCCAGTAGAGACTCCCCTGTCATGGTGTCTGTGAACAGTGGTGTTTCCAGTAGTGAGTCCCCTGTCCCGGTGTCTATGAACAGTGGTGTTTCCAGTCGTGAGTCCCCTGTCCCGGTGTCTATGAATTGTGGTGTTTCAACTAGTGAATCCCCTGACCCGCTGTCTATGAACAGTGGTGTTTCCGGTAGTGAGTCCCATGACCCGATGTCTATGAACAGTGGTGTTTCCAGTAGCGAGTCCCCTGTCCCGGTGTCTATGAAGAGTGCTGTTTCCAGCAGTGAGTCCCCTGTCCTGGTGTCTATGAACAGTGGTGTTTCCAATAGTGAGTCCCCTGTCCCGGTGTCTATGAACAGTGGTGTTTCCGGTAGTGTGTCCCCTGTACCGGTGTCTATGAACAGTTCTGTTTCCAGTAGTGAGTCCCCTGTCCCGCTTTCTATAAACAGTGGTGTTTCCAGTAGTGAGTCCCCTGTCCCGGTGTCTATGAACAGTGGTGCTTCCAGTAGTGAGTCCCCTGTCCCGGTGTCTGTGAACAGGGGCGTTTCCAGTAGTGTGTCCCCTGTCCCGGTGTCTATGAACAGTGGTGTTTCCAGTTGTGAGTCCCCTGTCCCGGTGTCTATGAATTGTGCTGTTTCAACGAGTGAGTCCCCTGACCCGGTGTCTTTGAACAGTGGTGATTCCAGTAGTGAGTCCCATGACCCGATGTCTATGAACAGTGGTGTTTCCAGTAGTGAGACCCCTGTCCCGGTGTCAATGAATTGTGGTGTTTCAACTAATGAGTCCCCTGACCCGGTGTCTATGAACAGTGGTGTTTCCAGTAGTGAGTCCCCTGTCCCGGTGTTTATGAACAGTGGTGCTTCCAGTAGTGAGTCCCCTGACCCGATGACTATGAACAGTGGTGTTTCCAGTAGTGAGTCCCCTGTCCCGGTGTCTATGAACAGTGGTGTTTCCAGTAGTGAATCCCCTGTCCCGGTGTCTATGAACAGTTGTGTATCCAGTAGCGAGTCACCTGTCCCGGTGGCTATGAACAGTGGTGTTTCCAGTAGTGAGACCCCTGTCCCGGTGGCTATGAACAGTTGTGTTTCCAGTAGTGAGTCCCCTGTCCCGGTGTCTGTGAACAGTGGTGTTTCCTGTAGTGAGACCCCTGTCCCGGTGTGTATGAACAGTTGTGTTTCCAGCAGTGAGACTCTGTTCCGGTGTCTGTGAACAGTGGTGTTTCCAGCAGTGAGTCCTCTGTCCCGGTGTCTATGAACAGTGGTGTTTCCAGTAGCGAGTCACCTGTCCCGGTGTCTATGAAAAGTGCTGTATCCAGAAATGAGGCCCCTTTCCCGGTGTGTATGAACGGTGGTGTTTCCGGTAATGAGTCCCCTGTCGTGGTGTCTATGAACAGTGGTGCTTCCAGCAGTGAGTCCCCTGTCCAGGTGTCTATGAACAGTGGTGTTTCCAGTAGTGAGTCCCCTGTCCCCATGTCTATGAACAGTGGTGTTTCCAGTAGAGACTCCCCTGTCACGTTGTCTGTGAACAGTGGTGTTTCCAGTAGTGAGTCCCCTGTCCCGGTGTCTATGAAGAGTGGTGTTTCCAGTAGTGAGACCCCTGTCCCGGTGTGTATGAACAGTGGTGTTTCCAGTAGTGAGTCCCCTGTCCCGGTGTCTATGAACAGTGGTGTTTCCAGTAGTGAGTCCCCTCTCCCGGTGTCTATGAACAGTAGTGTTTCCGGTAGTGTGTCCCCTGTCCCAGTGTCTATGAACAGTTCTGTTTCCAGTAGTGAGTCCCCTGGCCCGCTTTCTATGAACAGTGGTGTTTCCAGTAGTGAGTCCCCTGTCCCGGTGTCTATGAACAGTGGTGTTTCCAGTTGTGAGTCCCCTGTCCTGGTGTCCATGAACAGCAGTGCTTCCAGCAGTGAGTCCCCTGTCCCGGTGTCTATGAACAGTGATGTTTCCAGTAGTGAGTCCCCTGTTCCAGTGTCTATGAACAGTGGTGTTTCCAGTCGTGAGTCCCCTGTCCTGGTGTCCATGAACACTGGTGTTTCCAGTAGTGAGTCCCCTGTCCCGGTGTCTATGAACAGTGGTGTTTCCAGTAGTGAGTCCCCTGTCCCGGTGTCTATGACCAGTGGAGTTTCCAGTAGTGAGTCCCCGGTCCCACTGTCTATGAACTGTGGTGTTTCCAGTCGTGAGTCCCCTGTCCCGGTGTCTATGAACAGTGGTGTTTCCAGTAGTGAGACACCTGTCCCGTTGTATATGAACAGTGGTGTTTCCAGTAGTGAGCCCCCTGTACCCGTGTCTATGAACAGTGGTGTTTCCAGTAGTGAGTCCCCTGACCCGGTGTCTATGAACAGTGGTGTATCCAGTTGTGAATCCCATGTCCCGGTGCCTATGAACAGTGGTGTTTCCAGTAGTGTGTCCCATGTCCCGGTGTCTATGAGCAGTGTTGTTTCCAGCAGTGAGTTCACTGTCCCGGGGTATATGAACAGTGGTGTTTCCATTAGTGTGTCCCCTGTCCCGGTGTCTATGAACTGTGGTGTTTCCATAAGTGAGTCCCATGTCCCGGTGTCTATGAGCAGTGGTGTTTCCAGCAGTGAGTCCCCTGTCCCGGGGTATATGAACAGTGGTGTTTGCATTAGTGTGCCCCTGTCCTGGTGTCTATGAACAGTGGTGTTACCATTAGAGAGTTCCCTGTCCTGGTGTCTATCAACATTGGTGTTTCCAGTAGTGTGTCCCCTGTCCCGCTGTCTGTGAACAGTTCTGTTTCCAGTAGTGTGTCCCCTGTCCCGCTGTCTGTGAACAGTGGTGCTTCCATTAGTGATTCACCTGACCCGGTGTCTATGAACAGTGGTGTTTCCAGTAGTGAGTCCGCTGTCCCGGTGTCTATGAACACTGGTGTTTCCAGTAGTGTGTCCCCTGTCCCGGTGTCTATGAACAGTGGTGTTTCCAGTAGTGAGTTCCGTGACCCAATGTCTATGAACATTTGTGTTTCCAGTAGTGAGTCCCCTGTCCCGGTGTCTGTGAACAGTGGTGTTTCCAGTAGTGAGTCCCCTGTCCCGGTGTCTATGAACAGTGGTGTTTCCATTAGTGAGTCTCCTGTCCCATTGTCTATGGACAGTGGTGTTTCCAGTAGTGAGTCCCCTGTCCAGGTGTCTATGATCAGTGATGTTTCCAGTAGTGAGTCCCCTGTCCCGGTGTTTGTGAACAGCGGTGTTTCCAGCAGTGAGTCCTCTGTCCCGGTGTCTGGGAACAGTGGTGTTTCCAGTCGTGAGTCCCGTGCCGTGGTGTCTATGAACAGTGGTGTTCCCAGTAGTGAGTCTCCTGTCCCGGTGACTATGAACAGCGGTGTTTCCAGCTGTGAGTCCTCTGTCCCAGTGTCTATGAACAGTGGTGTTTCCAGTAGTGAGCCCCCTGTCCCGGTGTCTATGAACAGTGGTGTTTCCAGCAGTGAGTCCTCTGTCCCGGTGTCTATGAACAGTGGTTTTTCCAGTAGTGTGTCCCCTGTCCCGGTGCCTGTGAACAGGGGTGTTTCCAGCAGTGAGTCCTCTGTCCCGGTGTCAATGAACAGTGGTGTTTCCAGTAGTGAGTCCGCTGTCCCGGTGTCTGTGAACAGTGGTGTTTCCAGCAGTGAGTGCTCTGTCCCGGTGTCTATGAACAGTGGCGTTTCCAGCAGCGAGTCCCCTGTCCCGGTGTCTATGAAAAGTGCTGTTTCCAGTAATGAGGCACCTTTCACGGTGTGTATGAACAGTGGCGTATCCAGTAGTGAGTCCCCTGTCCCGGCGTCTATGAACAGTGGTGTTTCCAGTAGTGAGTCCCCTTTCCCGGTGTCTATGAACAGTGGTGTTTCCAGTAGTGAATCCCCTGTCCTGGTGTCTATGAACAGTGGTGTTTCCAGTAGTGAGTCCCCTGTCCAGGAGCCTATGGACATGGGTGTTTACAGTAGTGAGTCCCCTGTCCCGGTGTCTATGAACAGTGGTGTTTCCAGTAGTGTGTCCCCTGTCCCGGTGTCTATGAAGAGTGGTGTTTCCAATAGTAAGACCCCTGTCCCGCTGTCTGTGAACAGTGGTGTTTCCAGTAGTGACTCCCCTGTCCCGGTGTCTATGAACAGTGGTGTTGCCAGTAGTGAGTCCCCTATCCCGGTGTCTATAAACTGTGGTGTTTCCAGTCGTGAATCCCCTGTCCCGGTGTCTATGAAGAGTGCTGCTTCCAGTAGTGAGTCCCCTGTCCCGGTGTCTATGATCAGTGGTGTTTCCAGTCGTGAGTCCTATCCCGGTGTCTATGGGCAGTGGTGTTTCCTGTAGTGAGTCCCCTGTCGTGGTGTCTATAAACAATCGTGTTTCCAGTATTGAGTCCCCTGTCCCGGTGTCTGTGAACAGTGGTGTTTCCAGTAGTGAGTCCCCTGTCACGGTGTCTATGGACAGTGGTGTTTCCAGTAGTGAGTCCCCTGTCCCGGTGTTTATGAACAGTGGTGTATCCAGTAGTGAGTCCCCTGTCCTGGTGTCCATGAACAGCAGTGATTCCAGCATTGAGTCCCCTGTCCCGGTGTCTATGACCAGTGGAGTTTCCAGTAGTGAGTCCCCGGTCCCACTTTCAATGAACTGTGGTGTTTCCAGCAGTGAGTCCCGTGTCCCGGTGTCTATGAACAGTGGTGTTTCCAGTAGTGAGTCCCCTGTCCCGGTGTGTATAAACAGGGGTGTTTCCACTAGTGAGTCCCCTGTCCCGGTGTCTATGAACAGTGGTGTTTCCAGTAGTGAGTCCCCTGTCCCGGGGTCTATGAGCAGTGGTGTTTCCAGTAGTGAATCCCCTGCCATGGTGTCTATGAACAGTGGAGATTCCAGCAGAGAGTCCCCTGTCCCGGTGTCTGTGCACAGTGGTGTTTCCAGCATTGAGTTCCCTGTCAAGGTGTCTATGAAAAGTGACGTTTCCAGTAGTGAGTCCCCTGTCCCGGTGTCAGTGAACAGTGGTGTTTCCAGTAGTGAGTCCCCTGTCCCGGTGTCTATGAACAGTGGTGTTTCCAGTAGTGAGTCCCCAGTCCCGGTGTCTATGAAATGTGGTGTTTCCAGTGGTGAATCCCCTGTACCCGTGTCTATGAACAGTGGTGTTTCCAGTAGTGAGTCCCCTGTCCCGGTGTCTATGAACAGTGCTGTTTCCAGTAGTGAGTCCCCTGTCCTGGTGTCTATGAACAGTGGTGTTTCCAGTAGTGAGTCCCCTGTCCCAGTGTCTATGAACAGTGCTGTTTCCAGTAGTGAGTCCCCTGTCCTGGTGTCTATGAACAGTGGTGTTTCCAGTAGTGAGTCCCATGTCCCGGTGTCTATTAACAGTGGTTTTCGAGTAGTGTGTCCCATGCCCCGGTGTCTTTGAAAAGTGCTGTTTCCATTAGTGAGGCCCCTGCCCCATGTGTATGAACAATGGTTCTTCCAGTACTGAGTCCCCTGTCCCGGTGTCTATGAACAATGGTGTTTCCAGTAGTGAATCCCCTGTCCCGGTGTCTATGTACAGTGCTGTTTCCAGTAGTGAGTCACCTGTCCCGGTGTCTATGAACAGTGGTGTTTCCAGCAGTGAGTCCCGTGTCCCGGCGTCTATGAACAGTTGTGTTACCAGTAGTGAGTCCCTGTCCCGGTGTCTATGGACAGTGGTGTTTCCAGTACTGAGTCCCCTGTCGTGTTGTGTATAAACGGCGGAGTTTCCGGTAGTGATTCACCTGTCCCGGTGTCTATGAACAGTGGTGTTTCCTGTTGTGAGTCCCCTGTCCCGGTGTCTATGAACAGTGGTGTTTCCAGTAGTGAATCCCCTGCCGTGGTGTCTATGAAAAGTGCTGTTTCCAGTAGTGAGTCCCCTGCCCCGGTGTCTGTGGACAGTGGTGTTTCCAGGAGTGAGTCCCCTGTCCCGGTGTCTATGAACAGTGGTGCTTCCAGTAGTGAGTCCCCAGTCCCGGTGTCTATGGAAAGTGGTGTTTCCAGTGGTGAATCCCCTGTACCCGTGTCTATGAACAGTGGTGTTTCCAGTAGTGAGTCCCCTGTCCCGGTGTCTATGAACAGTGCTGCTTCCAGTAGTGAGTCCCCTGTCCTGGTGTCTATGAACAGTGGTATTTCCAGTAGTGAGTCCCCTATCCCGGTGTCAATTAACAGTGGTTTTCGAGTAGTGTGTCCCCTGTCCCGGTGTCTATGAAAAGTGCTGTTTCCATTAGTGAGGCCCCTGCCCCATGTGTATGAACAATGTTTCTTCCAGCAGTGAGTCCCCTGTCCCGGTGTCTATGAACAGTGGTGTTTCCAGCAGTGAATCCCCTGTCCCGGTGTCTATGTACAGTGGTGTTTCCAGTAGTGAGTCCCCTGTCCCGGTGTCTATGAACAGTGGTGTTTCCAGCAGTGAGTCCCCTGTCCCGGCATCTATGAACAGTTGTGTTACCAGAAGTGAGTCCCTGTCCCGGTGTCTATGGACAGTGGTTTTTCCATTAGTGAGTCCCCTGTCCCGGAGTCTATGAACAGTGGTGTTTCCAGTAGTGAATCCCCTGCCGTGGTGTCTATGAACAGTGGAGATTCCAGCAGTGAGTCCCCTGTCCCGGTGTCTGTGAACAGTTGTGTTTCCAGCTTTGAGTCCCCTGTCCCGGTGTCTATGAATAGTGCTGTTTCCAGTCGTGAGTCCCCTGTCCCGGTGTCTGTGAACAGTGGTGTTTCCAGTAGTGAGTCCCCTGTCCCGGTGTCTATGAACAGTGGCGTTTCCAGTGGTGAGTCCCCTTTCCGGTGTCTATGAACAGTGCTGTTTCCAGTAGTGAGACCCCTGTCCTGGTGTCTGTGAACAGTGGTGTTTCCAGTAGTGAGTCCCCTGTCCCGGTGTCTATTAACAGTGGTTTTCTAGTAGTGTGTCCCTTTCCCGGTGTCTATGAAAAGTGCTGTTTCCAGTAGTGAGGCACCTTTCCCGGTGTGTATGAACAGTGGTGTTTCCAGTATTGAGACCCCTGTTCCGCTGTCTGTGAACAATGGCGTTTCCAGTAGTGAGTCCCATGACCCGATATCTATGAACAGTTGTGTTTCCAGTCGTGAGTCCCCTGTCCCGGTGTCTGTGAACAGTGGTGCTTCCAGTAGTGAGTCCCCTGTCCCGGTGTCTATGAACAGTGGTGTTTCCAGTAGTGAGTCTCCTGTCCCAGTGTCTATGGACTGTGGTGTTTCCAGTAGTGTGTCCGCTGTTCCGGTTTCTATGAACAGTGGTGTTTCCAGTCGTGAGTCCCCTGTCCCGGTGTCTATGAACAGTGGTGTTTCCAGTAGTGAGTCCCCTGTCCCGGTGTCTGTGAACAGGTGTGTTTCCAGCAGTGAGTCCTCTGTCCCGGAATTTATGAACAGTGCTGTTTCCCGTAGTGAGTCCTCTGTCCCGGTGTCTATGAACAGTGGTGTTTCCAGCAGTGAGTCCCCTGTCCCGGTGTCTGTGAACAGTGGTGTTTCCAGCAGTGAGTCCCCTGTCCCGGTGTTTATGAACAGTGGCGTTTCCAGTAGCGGTTCCCCTGTCCCGGTGTCTATCAAAAGTGTTGTTTCCAGTAATGAGGCCCCTGTCCAGGTGTCTATGAACAGTGGTGTTTCCAGTAGTGAGTCCCATGACCCAATGTCTATGAACATTTGTGTTTCCAGTAGTGAGTCCCCTGTCCCGGTGTCTATGAACAGTGGTGTTTCCAGTAGTGAGTCCCCTGTCCCGGTGTCTGTGAACAGGGGTGTTTCCAGCAGTGAGTCCTCTGTCCCGGTGTTTATGAACAGTGGCGTTTCCAGTAGCGGTTCCCCTGTCCCGGTGTCTATCAAAAGTGCTGTTTCCAGTAATGAGGCCCCTTTCCCGGTGTGTATGAACAGTGGTGTATCCAGTAGTGAGACCCCTGTCCTGGTGTCTATGAACAGTAGTGTTTCCAGTAGTGAGTCACCTGTCCCAGTGTCTATTAACAGTGGTTTTCGAGTAGTGTGTCCCCTGTCCCGGTGTCTATGAAAAGTGCTGTTTCCAGTAGTGAGTCTCCTGTCCCAGTGTCTATGGACAATGGTGTTTCCAGTAGTGAGTCCCATGACCCGATGTCTATGAACTGTTGTGTTTCCAGTAGTGAGTCCCCTGTCCCGGTGTCTGTGAACAGTGGTGTTTCCAGTAGTGAGTCCCCTGTCCCGGTGTCTATGAACAGTGGTGTTTCCAGTAGTGAGTCTCCTGTCCCAGTGTCTATGGACAGTGGTGTTTCCAGTAGTGAGTCCGCTGTCCCAGTGTCTATGAACAGTGGTGTTTCCAGTAGTGAGTCCCCTGTCCCGGTGTCTATGAACAGTGGTGTTTCCAGTAGTGAGTCCCATGACCCAATGTCAATGAACATTTACGTTTCCAGCAGTGAGTCCTCTGTCCCGGTGACTAGGAACAGTGGTGTTTCCAGCAGTGGGTCCCGTGCTGTGGTGTCTATGAACAGTGGTGTTTCCAGGAGTGAGTCTCCAGTCCCGGTGACTATGAACAGTGGTGTTTCCAGCAGTGAGTCCTCTGTCCCGGTGTCTATGAACAGTGGTGTTTCCAGTCGTGAGCCCCCTGTCCCGGTGCCTACGCACAGTGGTGTTTCCAGCAGTGAGTCCTCTGTCCCGGTGTCTTTGAACAGTGGTGTTTCCAGTAGTGAGTCTCCTGTCCCAGTGTCTATGGACAGTGGTCTTTCCAGTAGTGAGTCCGCTGTCCCGGTGTCTTTGAACAGTGGTGTTTCCAGTAGTGAGTCCCCTGTCCCGGTGTCTATGAACAGTGGTGCTTCCAGTAGTGTGCCCCCTTTCCCGGTGTCTACGAACAGTGGTGTTTCCAGCAGTGAGTCCTCTGTCCCGGTGTCTATGAACAGTGGTGTTTCCAGTAGTGGGTCCCCTGTCCCGCTGTCTGTGAACAGGGGTGTTTCCAGCAGTGAGTCCCCTGTCCCGGTGTCTGTGAGCAGTGGTGTTTCCAGCAGTGAGTGCTCTGTCCCGGTGTCTATGAACAGTGGTGTTTCCAGTAGTGAGTCCCCTGTCCCGGTGTCTATGAACAGTGGTGTTTCCAGTAGTGAGTCCCATGACCCAATTTCAATGAACATTTACGTTTCCAGCAGTGAGTTCTCTGTCCCGGTGACAAGGAACAGTGGTGTTTCCAGTAGTGGGTCCCGTGCTGTGGTGTCTATGAACAGTGGTGTTTCCAGTAGTGAGTCTCCAGTCCCGGTGACTATGAACAGTGGTGTTTCCAGCAGTGAGTCCTCTGTCCCGGTGTCTATGAACAGTGGTGTTTCCAGTCGTGAGCCCCCTGTCCCGGTGCCTACGCACAGTGGTGTTTCCAGCAGTGAGTCCTCTGTCCTGGTGTCTATGAACAGTGGTGTTTCTAGTAGTGAGTCTCCTGTCCCAGTGTCTATGGACAGTGGTCTTTCCAGTAGTGAGTCCGCTGTCCCGGTGTCTATGAACAGTGGTGCTTCCAGTAGTGTGCCCCCTTTCCCGGTGTCTACGAACAGTGGTGTTTCCAGCAGTGAGTCCTCTGTCCCGGTGTCTATGAACAGTGGTGTTTCCAGTAGTGGGTCCCCTGTCCCGCTGTCTGTGAACAGGGGTGTTTCCAGCAGTGAGTCCCCTGTCCCGGTGTCTGTGAGCAGTGGTGTTTCCAGCAGTGAGTGCTCTGTCCCGGTGTCTGTGAGCAGTGGTGTTTCCAGCAGTGAGTGCTCTGTCCCGGTGTCTATGAACAGTGGTGTTTCCAGCAGTGAGTCCCCTGTCCCGGTGTCTGTGAGCAGTGGTGTTTCCAGCAGTGAGTCCTCTGTCCCGGAATTTATGAACAGTGGTGTTTCCAGTAGTGAGTCCCCTGTCCCGGTGTCTGTGAACAGTGGTGTTTCCAGCAGTGAGTGCTCTGTCCCGGTGTCTATGAACAGTGGTGCTTCCAGTAGTGAGTCCCCTTTCCCGGTGTCTATGAACAGTGGTGTTTCCAGTATTGAATCCCCTGTCCCGGAATTTATGAACAGTGGTGTTTCCAGTAGTGAGTCCCCTGTCCCGGTGTCTGTGAACAGTGGTGTTTCCAGCAGTGAGTGCTCTGTCCCGGTGTCTATGAACAGTGGTGCTTCCAGTAATGAGGCCCCTTTCCCGGTGTGTATGAACAGTGGTGTATCCAGTAGTGAATCCCCTGTCCCGGTGTCTATGAACAGTGGTGCTTCCAGTAGTGAGTCCCCTTTCCCGGTGTCTATGAACAGTGGTGTTTCCAGTATTGAATCCCCTGTCCTGGTGTCTATGAACAGTCGTGTTTCCAGTAGTGAGTCCCCTGCCCAGGAGCCTATGGACATGGGTGTTTACAGTAGTGACTCCCCTGTCCCGGTGCCTATGAACAGTGGTGCTGCCAGTCGTGAGTCCCCTGTCCCGGTGTCTATGAACTGTGGTGTTTCCAGTATTGAGTCCCCTATCGCTGTGTCTATGAACAGTTGTGTTTCCAGTAGTGACTCCCCTGTCCCGGTGTCTATGAACAGCGGTGTTTCCAGTCGTGAATCCCCTGTCCCGGTGTCTATGAAGAGTGCTGCTTCCAGTAGTGAGTCCCCTGTCCCGGTGTCTATGATCAGTAGTGTTTCCAGTAGTGAGTCCTGTCCCGGTGTCTATGGACAGTGGTGTTTCCAGTAGTGAGTCCCCTGTCGTGGTGTCTATAAACAATCCTGTTTCCAGTATTGAGTCGTCTGTCCCGGTGGCTATGAAAAGTGCTGTATCCAGCAGTGAGTCCCCTGTCCCCGTGTCTGTGAACAGTGGTGTTTCCAGTAGTGAGTCCACTGTCACGGTGTCTATGGACAGTGGTGTTTCCAGTAGTGAGTCCCCTGTCCCGGTGTTTATGAACAGTGGTGTATCCAGTAGTGAGCCCCCTGTCCTGGTGTCCATGAACAGCAGTGATTCCAGCATTGAGTCTCCTGTCCCGGTTTCTATGACCAGTGGAGTTTCCAGTAGTGAGTCGCCGGTCCCACTTTCAATGAACTGTGGCGTTTCCAGCAGTGAGTCCCGTGTCCCGGTGTCTATGAACAGTGGTGTTTCCAGTAGTGAGTCCCCTGTCCCGGTGTCTATGAACAGTGGTGCTTCCAGTAGTGAGGCCCCTGCCCCATGTGTATGAACAGTGGTTCTTCCAGTCGTGAGTCCCCTGTCCCGGTGTCTATGAACAGTGGTGTTTCCAGTAGTGAGTCCCCTGTCCCGGTGTCTATGAACAGTGGTGTTTCCAGTAGTGAGTCCCCTGTCCTGGTGTCTATGAACAGTGGTGTTTCCAGTAGTGAGTGCCCTGCCCCATGTGTATGAACAGTGGTTCTTCCAGTAGTGAGTCCCCTGTCCCGGTGTCTATGAACAGTGGTGTTTCCTGTAGTGAATCCCCTGTCCTGGTGTCTATGTAGAGTGGTGTTTCCAGTAGTGAGTCCCCTGTCCCGGTGTCTATGAACAGTGGTGTTTCCAATAGTGAGTCCCCTGTCCCGGTGTTTATGAACAGTGGCGTTTCCAGTAGTGAGTCTCCTTTCCCGGTGTCTATGGACAGTTGTGTATCCAGTTGTGAGTCCCATGTCCCAGTGTCTATGAACAGTGCTGTTTCCAGTAGTGAGTCCCCTGTCCCGGTGTCTATGAACAGTGGTGTTTCCAGCAGTGAGTCTCCTTTCCCGGTGTCTATGGACAGAGGTGTTTCCAGTAGAGTCCCCTGTCCCGGTGTCTATGAACAGTGGTGTTTCCAGTAGTGAGTCCCCTCTCACGGTGTCTATGAACAGTGGTGTTTCCAGCAGTGAGTGCTCTGTCCCGGTGTCTATGAACAGTGGCATTTCCAGTAGCGAGTCCCCTGTCCCGGTGTCTATGACAAGTGCTGTTTCCAGTAATGAGGCCCCTTTCCCGGTGTGTATGAACAGTGGTGTATCCAGTTGTGAGTTCCCTGTCCCGGTGTCTATGAACAGGGGTGTTTCCAGTACTGAGTCCCCTTTCCCGGTGTCTATGAAGAGTGGTGTTTCCAGCAGTGAGTCCCCTGTCCCGGTGTCTATGAACTGTGGTGTTTCCAGTAGTGACTCCCCTGCCCCGGTGTCTATGAACAGTGGTGTTGCCAGTAGTGAGTCCCCTGTCCCGGTGTCTATGAACTGTGGTGTTTCCAGTAGTGAGTCCCCTATCCCGGAGTCTATGAACAGTGTAGTTTCCAGTAGTGAGTCCCTTGTCCCGGTGTCTATGAACAGTCCTGTTTCCAGTAGTGAGTCCCCTCTCACGGTGTCTATGGACAGTGCTGTTTTTAGTATTGAGTCCCCTGTCCCGGTGTCTATGAACAGCAGTGATTCCAGCAGTGAGTCCCCTGTCCCGGTGTCTATGACCAGTGGAGTTTCCAGTAGTGTGTCCCCGGTCCCACTGTCTATGAACTGTGGTGTTTCCAGTAGTGAGTCCCATGTTCCGGAGTCTATGAACAGTGGTGTTTCCAGTAGTGAGTCCCATGTTCCGGAGTCTATGAACAGTGGTGTTTCCAGCAGTGTGTCCCCTGTCCCGGTGTCTATGAACAGTGGTGTTTCCATTAGTGTGTCCCCTGTCCCGGTGTCTATGAACAGTGGTGCTCCATTAGTGTGTCCCCTGTCCCAGTGTCTATGAACTGTGCTGTTTCCAGAAGTGCGTGCCATGTCCCGGTGCGTCTGATCAGTGGTTTTACCAGCAGTGAGTCACGTGTCCCGGTGTCTATGAACAGTGGTGTTTCCTGTAGTGAATCCCCTGTCCTGGTGTCTATGTAGAGTGGTGTTTCCAGTAGTGAGTCCCCTGTCCCGGTGTCTATGAACAGTGGTGTTTCCAGCAGTGAGTCTCCTTTCCCGGTGTCTATGGACAGAGTTATTTCCAGTAGAGTCCCCTGTCCCACTGTCTATGAACAGTGGTGTTTCCAGTAGTGAGTCCCCTGTCCTGGTGTCTATGAGCAGTGGTGTTCCCAGTAGTGAGTCCCCTGTCCCGGTGTCTATGAACAGTGGTGTTTCCAGTAGTGAGTCCCATGTCCCGGTGTCTATGAGCAGTGGTTTTTCCAGTAGTGAGCCCCTGTCCCGGTGTCTATGAACAGTGGTGTTTCCAGTAGTGAGTCCCCTGGCACGGTGTCTATGAACCGTGGTGTATCCAGTAGTGAGTCCCCTGTCCTGGTGTCCATGAACAGCAGTGATTCCAGCATTGAGTCCCCTGTCCCGGTGTCTATGACCAGTGGAGTTTCCAGTAGTGAGGCCCTGGTCCCACTTTCTATGAACTGTGGTGTTTCCAGTAGTGAGTCCCCTGTCCCGGTGTCTATGAACAGTGGTGTTTCCAGTAGTGAATCCCCTGTCCTGGTGTCTATGAACAGTGCTGTTTCCAGTAATGAGGCCCCTTTCCCGGTGGTTATGAACAGTGGTGTATCCAGTAGTGAGTCCCCTGTCCCGGTGTCTATGAACAGTGGTGTTTCCAGTTGTGAGTCCCCTTTCCCGGTGTCTATGAACAGTGGTGTTTCCAGTAGTGAATCCCCTGTCCTGGTGTCTATGAACAGTGGTATTTCCAGTAGTGAGACCCCTGTCCAGGAGCCTACGGACATGTGTGTTTACAGTAGTGAGTCCCCTGTCCCGGTGTCTATGAAGAGTGGTGTTTCCAGTAGTAAGACCCCTGTCCCGCTGTCTGTGAACAGTGGTGTTGCCAGTAGTGAGTCCCCTGTCCCGGTGTCTATGAACTGTGGTGTTTCCAGTAGTGAGTCCCCTATCCCGGAGTCTATGAACAGTGGTGTTTCCAGTAGTGAGTCCCTTGTCCCGGTGTCTATGAACAGTGGTGTTTCCAGTAGTGAGTCCCCTCTCACGGTGTCTATGGACAGTGCTGTTTTCAGTATTGAGTCCCCTGTCCCGGTGTCTATGAACAGCAGTGATTCCAGCAGTGAGTCCCCTGTCCCGGTGTCTATGACCAGTGGAGTTTCCAGTAGTGATTCCCCGGTCCCACTGTCTATGAACTGTTGTATTTCCAGTAGTGAGTCCCATGTTCCGGAGTCTATGAACAGTGGTGTTTCCAGTAGTGAGTCCCATGTTCCGGAGTCTATGAACAGTGGTGTTTCCAGTTGTGAGTCCCATGTCCCGGTGTCTATGAACAATGCTGTTTCCAGTAGAGATTCCCCTGTTCCGGTGTCTATGAACAGAGGTGTTTCCAGCAGTGAGTCCCCTGTCCCGGTGTCTATGAACAGTGGTGTTTCCATTAGTGTGTCCCCTGTCCCGGTGTCTATGAACAGTGGTGCTCCATTAGTGTGTCCCCTGTCCCGGTGTCTATGAACTGTGCTGTTTCCAGAAGTGCGTGCCATGTCCCGGTGCGTCTGATCAGTGGCTTTACCAGTAGTGAGTCACGTGTCCCGGTGTCTATGAAGAGTGGTGTTTCCAGTAATGAGTCCCCTGTCCCGGTGTCTATGAATAGTTGTGTTTCCAGCAGTGATTCCCCTGTCCCGGTGTCTGTGAACAGTGGTGTCTCCAGTAGTGAGTCCCCTGTCCCGGTGTCTATGAACAGTGGTGTTTCCAGAAGTGAGTCCCTGTCCCGGTGTGTATGAACAGTGGTGTTCCCAGTAATGAGTTCCCTGTCGTGTTGTCTATAAACAGTGGAGTTTCCAGTAGTGAGTCCCCTGCAGTGGTGTCTATGAACAGTGGTCTTTCCAGCTGTGAGTCCCCAGTCCTGGTGTCTATGAAAAGTGCTGTTTCCAGTAGTGAGTCCCCTGTCCCCGTGTCTGTGAACAGTGCTGTTTCCAATAGTGAGTCCCCTGTCCCGGTGTCTGTGAACAGTGGTGT